>NW_017729029.1:75950701-75988183 GCF_001723915.1 Gavialis gangeticus | reverse complement strand
CTGTCTAGCATGCCCACATCCCCCCACATCTTAGTGTCGTCAGCAAATTTGAACAGGGTGCTTTTTACACCCCTGTCCAAGTCACTGATGAAGATGTTCAACAGTGCGGGCCCAAGGACAGAGCCCTGGGGGACCCCACTGCCCACATCCCTCCAGGTCAAAAATGACCCATCTACCACCACTCCCTGGGTGCGGCCCTCCAGCCAGTTGGCGACCCATTTGACTGTGTAGGTGTCGACACCACAGTCCCCCAGTTTTTTAATGAGAATGGGGTGAGAGACAGTGTCAAACGCCTTCCTAAAGTCCAGAAAGACTTCGTCCACTGCTACCCCTGCATCTAAGGATTTTGTCACCTGGTCATAGAAGGCCACCAGGTCAGTCTGACAGGACCTGCCTCTAATGAACCCGTGTTGGTTGCCCCTAAGCGTAACCTGCCCCGCTGGCCCCTCGTGGACATGTGCCAGGATAATTCTCTCAAAAAGCTTACCCAGGATTGAGGTAAGACTAACTGGCCTATAGTTTCCCAGGTCCTCCTTCCTCCCTTCTTTAAAGATGGGAACCATGCTGGCCCTCTTCCAGTCCTCTGGCACCACACCAGAGCACCATGAGTGCTCGTAAAGCCATGCCAGGGGTCCTGCAATGACCTCAGCTAATTCCCTCAGCACTCTGGGGTGGAGATCATCCAGACCAGCTGATTTAAATACATCCAGTCCCTCCAGAAGTTCCCTGACTAGATCCTCCCTGACCCTTGGCCTAGGTACACCTTCCCCAGGGCCTGAGGGGGTCCTGGTGGGAGGGCTGATCTGGTCCCTGCTCAGGAAAATAGAGGGAGTCAGCCCCTTGTAGCCATTCTGTCAACTGTGTATTCTGGATTAGAAATCAGTTTTCTTGCTTAAACAAACATCCCATGTTTGGAAGACTAATCGGGGGGGGAGGGGAGAAGGTGTATATGGTATGTCAGTAAAAACAGTATCGTTTCCCAACCTCTTGTGGGCTAAGGTCAAGTCTAGTCCTGCACAAAACATAGAAGGCTGCTCCATTTTCTTGACCACTATATGTTGATAACTTGGGCCATGTGGAGACGAAACAAGAAGCGTGTGCACAACACTTTAAAGCTGGCTAAATGCTTTTGCACCGCTTTAATGGCGTTGGAGTTTGCATGCCTCAGTGGCATATTGCGCATTAATTCCAGCTGCATAATGCGTCTTAAATGACTTGGGGTCCCTACAGCCGCAGAGTGAAGCGCTGGGCTCTGTGCAGCTCCACAGCTCTGCAGGAAGCGACAGAGGTTTAATCAGCCCTAAACTGAAGTGGTGTTTTTTAAAACCCATTGCTTCAATTTAGGGCTCCTATTTTGTCTATACATGCCCTTATCTTCTAATTAGTTATACATATGGAAATCTCTCTCATTTTTTAAAACAGTCCTCTAAAAATCTCTTATTAAGGAAGCTGAAAAATTTCATTTAACTATGTAGCCCTGAAATTACTAGACAATTTTACAGCTTTTCCATTGGATTCTAATGTTTTTCACTTTTTGTAGCTGTGTTTTTCTTGCTTGCTGTTGCTGCAAATACTAACACCATGAGTTCCAACTGTGACTACCATAGTGACATGCTCTTTCTTCATTATCTTTGGTTCCTAAAATCTCCAATAGATTCATCAGTAAGTGTTCCAAACTGGCATAAAAAGGCTAGGCTAGTTCAGGTAGCTCAGTTCATATTACATAAAGTTTTAGTCTGATATGTGCATTTGAAATATAATTCCCATATATTGCATTTCTTCAAGGCTCAAAATATTATTCTGAACTACATAAGATTGTAGATACAATCATTACTGTTTTCATCTGCAAGATGTGAGTGATTATACACAAGGAAGACCATGTCTACTCCTATATTCAGTGTTGCCACCACATGACCTTTCTTCAGGTTTGCAACCACTTCATATTTTATCATTGGGCTTCTGAACAAGCTATGCATTTGACAGATATGTCCACATCGGCCTTACAACTTGGAATGGAATGCTGCTCACAATCATTGCTGAAGTGACTTGGGCTGGATTTGCAAAAGAATCTAAATGTGCAAGCATCTAAATGTATGGAAAAAGTGCAGAGAGGAATTTACAAAAGTGCTGAAGCAGATTAGATATAAATTTCCCACTGATTGCTTTGGAGGTCAGGCATTTCATCTGTTTAGGTGTTTTTATAAATCTCTATCTTTAAATAACTGGACTTCAAAGCCTCTAGTGAGTGACAATTAAGAAGTAATGCTTTAAAAATGCATAGGAGAAAGCCACAACTTTAAGAGCACAACACAAGAAATCTGGGACTATGATACTAATGTTTTCTCAACTTTTATTGGCACTTACATATATGCATATGTTTATATGCATGTACGTATAGCATATATCCACTTCCTTTCAGTGGCTCAGAGGTCTCCAAGGCTGCTTACAGACATGAAAAAAACCCCAAACTTTACTTTCAGCTTGGCCTGTCCCCTGCACCAAATACAGCACATGCCCAGAAGAGGCATAATGCTAGCTTGACTCAACTCTCCCAACATCTGTATAGATAACACACTTCAGCAAGGCTTTTTGGTGCTTTCATCTAATAGCTGACTGAATCAGCTTTTAGATAAAAGTGCCAAACAGCCCTGTTGAAGTAGGCAATCTATACAGATGCTGGGGAGCCATGTCAAACTAATGCATTTCTTCTTCTAGTAAAATGCTGTTGGGTGGGGAGGGGACCCTTCATATCATAGCAGGTCAGCACCCCAAGTAGCAGGAGGAAGGAGATTTACTTTCACTTAGTCACCACTGAAATAGTGGGGAAGCCTTTGGCTGCTTGTACATGCCACAGGGGTTTACTTTGGTTTAATTCTCCCTAAACTGAAGAAGTGGGTTTTTAAAAACCCTACTTCAATTTAAACCGAAGTAAACCACCATGGTGTATACACAAGGGTTGGGCCCAATCCTTACCTGCACCGCAGCCGCAGAAGGAAGCACCAGGCCCCCATGCAGCTCAGGCAGGCAGGCAGGCTCTGGGGAGGAAAAAAAAAAGATCAGGTTCATCGCTTTTTTTTTCCCCCTTCAGTGGAGCCTGCCTGCACAGCCTCTGAGCTGCATAGGGCCCATGGTTTTCCTCTGCAGCTGTAAGGTAGCAAACTTAAATACCTCGGACATATTTTATTTTGCTACACCCCTAAGTCATTTAATGTGCAATATGCCACCAACAGTGTAAACAGCAACACCACTGAAGCGGTGCAAGAGGGCATTTAAGCCATGTTACAAGCCAATTTTGTGGCCCCTTATCTTTCAGGGCAGCCTGGAACCAGAGCATCTGAAGAGTTGGCCAGCCCCTATTTAAGTGGGATTCTTTTATTTAGCTACCCTTCAGCCCTGAACACCCACCGCAAGGATAAGCTGGTCTTAGGAGAAACACCTGGAAAAAAATGATTAAAGAGATTTATTTTGTTGGATTCTTGTGGTCAACCCAGCTTTTTTCAGTGGGGGGGAGGTTGTTTGTTCATTTGGTGTTCTTGCTCCCTGAGAAAGATAGAACTCTGTTTACTTGGGAATTAAACCAATTTAACTTGAAAGGAAAAGTAGAGTGGTTGCAATGCCACAGGTTCAGATGCCATCTACATCCTTTGCAGTTTTAAATCATAGCTCTTTTTCAAAGTGGCTAGACCAGAACTATAGTGGCCCTTGTTCACCATTTTTTCTATTTATCTTTATCCCAGTTTAAACTTTGAGTTTATCAATCTATTGTTTGTACACAAATATTCATGACAAATGGAATCTTTTTTCCCCACATGCTGTATATTTGCTTTTGTTTCCTGGTTTTATTTGCATATTAGTTTTGTTTTCCTATGCTCATCTAATTTATCTAGTTGAGTGTTTTGCACCTGTTTGTATGGATTCTTCATGAAGCATTGTTGTGATTACTGACAGGCACCTACCAGAAAAAAGAGAAATTGAGTAGAATGAGGAGATAGCAGGTGAAGGTATAAGGGAAAGGAAATATGGCACCAAAGGTGCTTGGTTAGACATAGTGCATGTGTAAAGAGTTTGAGTGAAACCACCAAGCCTCTATGTAATACTGACCTTTCTTTAAATGCAATCACCAGTTCTATTTCTACCTTCATACCTACTGTTCTAGTCTCTTTCATGTTTGTCATTTCCTCAATAAGTTCTATATATTTTTGTGAAAAGATTCCTTTCCTACATCAAACTGCCATGACTGAATGCAGAAACAAAATTAATAAGCAGAGCTTGCTGAATTATAAGTTGCAAATTTACTCCCTTCGATTGTTTGCAAACCAGACCGGATTTCTGATAATGTGTTAGTTACTCATTGTTCTGCATTGAATGGCACACTGAATAATTCAGAATGTCTTTCAGTTTCTCAATTAAATGACAAAAGAGAAATAATCTACTTTTCAATATGAATTTTTGGTGAATAACAAAATTCACGAAACATTTGTGATTCATGAATATTTTCAAAAATACTGTACATATGACTAACCATTCCTGAGGAATGGATAATATGACCCCACAAAATGCTAGAAGACTGAAGATGTCCTATTTATTTACTAGCATATAGGCAAATTTATTTTGTCATTTTTCAACTTGCTATATGTATAAGCTAGTTCACAATCTGTTGGTGTATTATCTGCATTGTTCTTTAGTATGTTATTCAAATACTGGATTGATAGTCTTTTAAACACCAATGTTTATGACTGCGTCCATATCTCCTAAGTTATATTTCATTTGGATTACTTTCCCATGTGCCTAGCCAAAACATGGGACTGATTTTAGCTTTTATAGGCTATTATATGTCATAAAAATTGGAACATTTAAAAAATGAATACTACCAAATTTTCTAGATAAACTGGCCAAACTGACCTTTAAAATTTATCAGCTCACAAAATATAAAAATAAAGGTTTGTATTATTAATATACCTTCGTAGCATGAGAAAGATCCTAGGATGTGTTGAGCCATTTCTGGGCTTCAGAAGCTTTCTATGGATACAGTGGCAAGAGTGGAGGTTAATCAATTGTCAGACTATGCTAATACTTATCTTGATTAACATACCATATTTACTTGAATACAAGACAAAGTTTTTTCCCCCCAGTTGGCATGGAGCAAAAAGCTCCTTATCTTATAATCATATACACAGAAATCTCACTAAATACACTATCTGTTCAGTAATGAAAACCGGCTATGAAGTTAATTAAATCTAGCCAGAACTGAGCATGACTATAAAACACCACGTTGGGTAAACGTTCTGACAGGAACCTACCACAAGAATAGTTGCTTTAACCCAATGCCCATTATGCACAGTCCCCCTCACCATTAACTATTTTTTTCCAAGTCATGATAAGCTATGACATTTCATACAGTTCACCCAGAATCCCTCTGTTGCTCCCTCTCAGCCTGGCATGTATGATTAGTGTAGTGAAGCCAGACCAGGCTGCCCTGCGCCTCACCCACATATACATTTTGGAGCATCCCAAGACTTGCTACAAGACCACCCAGTTCCAGTCATGAGCAGGGGCTAATTAGCACTGGATTTTTTTTGTGGGGGATGGGGGAAATCTGGAGTACACACACATACTAAGCAGTACTGAGGAGTTGTGGCATCACCATGGCTTGAAATGCTGTTGACTTTGGTAGGGCACAGCCCAATGAACTATGTGATAAATCACGAGCCTGTGGCTTTGGACTAATATCATGCACAGCTTGCACCTTGAATGCCATGTGCCCCCAGAGACTGGGGAGGCATGGTGAGCTCCCACAGGTGGTGGTAGCGCTGTTGATGGTAGGAGCATGGCAGCAGCAAGCAGGGAGCTCCCACAGGCAGCTGAGCACCGACTGGCAGTCGGCAACCAACCGAAAACACCACTGGCAGTGTCAACAGTGGCCAGGGGCAATCGTGGACCACCCACAGATGCTGCGGGCAGTGTCGGCGATGTGGGGGGGGGGCGAGTGGCAACCAACCACTGGTGCAGCTGGCAATGTCAGTGGTGCCTTTTCACAGGGGATACACCACCACACTCAGAGCATGCATGTGCAACCACGTGCACCCCATATGCATCACCAATGGCTTGCACTACATATAAGTAGGTGCCAAAGTACTGCTAAAAAATGTGTTATGGAGTACTTGTGCTAAAAGCTGCAGCTGTTTAAAAAAAAAAGTAACATGCATCAACACTCAATGAACTAAATGCATGAGTACCATATGCTAAAGGCATGTTTAATTTCAAGGTGACTTGTTTTCACATTTGCTCCTTACTTTCATATACTCAGGGAACGCAGGGTCTATACCTGGGAAATTATAACAAATTTATAAATTTTCCATATATAGAATCTAATTACTGGGGGGTCATCTTCTATTCAGGGTCATCTACTATATGAGTACATATGGTAGGTAATGACATTTACAAATCTTAAAATCGTGACTTTGGATATGTTAGTCTTGAAAGGCCACTTATTTTAGTCAACAAATAAGTGGTAGTGAACTAAACAGAATCATAGACCCTTAGCCAGTTAGCATGTCCACCCACAATTTTTTGGCAAGTGCCCAGATCCATTGCTCATTAAACTCAGTGTAGGTCTTTTCGTTGCTTGTAATAGGCTATGGATCAGATTCTCTGTTTAAATGACTCACTTCTTTATTTGCATAATATATACATTTTGCAGGTCAGGCCATTAATTCAATTGCACAGCTAGCCAAAGACAGCCAACCTTTTTTAAAGTCTGTAACAAATTAAGCCCTGTACTCTCTGATCCTCTTCCCCTGCTCTAGCTGCTGCTCTTCATTCTACTTCTGGTACTTCTTCTGTGCTGCCTGTTCCATCCATAATCTGCTGCATGCCACACACAGAGGCTGCCCAAGCCACTTGTGGCACACATGCCGCAGGTTGGTCACCTCTTAGCTATATTAGGGGGTAGGAAAGTAGTAATGTTACTGAAGATATAAGCAGTGGTCATTTTTTCAGAATATGCTGAAGGTTCAAAACAAAATAATTAAACTATCGTAAAAGCAAATTCATATATAAAACATTATGATATACAAGCTAATATTTGTTAAGTTAAAATTGTAGAATTTATATACTGATTACTTATTATTTCAACTATGTTTTTAACTACATCCAATTTATTCTGTCAGTGGCCATTCTACCTTATGGCCATGATACTTATAAAAATGCATTAAGAATTATACTGGGATGTCTTTGTGCACCATCATCAAGATCTATTAGGATGAAAGGCTTTTAAAAGAAATTTCTTTGATTATGTAATACAATGGAATGTCAAGTATTAGTCCACATTTGTAATAGTTCAATAAAGATCTTTCAGGCAGGAACTCATAAGACAGGAAAAACTATCATGGATTTATAAAAAAGAATATCATTTTGAAAGCATATCCTTGACAAGAAGGCAAAGACAACCTGTTTAAAGCTATGTTTCCATTGTTACAAATATAAATAATAAGAGAGGCAATTTGAAGTGTTCCCATTTAAAAGGAGTACTTTTTTCTAATGGGAGACGATAGTCAACATTTTCCATTACATTATGTGACATCAAATAGAAACAGATGAAATGACTATTGGGTATAATATTGTACTTAAATTTCATAGATTTCATAGATTTCATAGATATTAGGGCTGGAAGGGACCTCGGCAGATCATCGAGTCCAGCTCCCTGCCCAAAGGGCAGAAAGTCAGCTGGGATCATAGGGTCCCAGCAAGATAAGATAATAACCCTAAAAATGTGCTAGTGCATTTTAACCTGGGGGAGGGTGGAACTGAATTTAGTCCTTGTTATGCCTTCAGCTTGTGTACCAAAAAGCAGGGGAATCCAAGAAAAAGTGGAAGAATTTGAAAATTATTCACAAACAGTGAATTTTAAAATTTGTGTGCGCATTAGGAGTTTGATTCTAAGAATTCTGCTTTTCTAATCAAGGGACAGAAGCTGTATCTTGTAACCTCTGCAACACATTAAAATTTACAAATCATATTTGAATTTGTATTTTGAATACAATCTAATTGTTCATAAACAATAAATAGACTTTGAATCATTTGCAGAAATTATTTAAAGAACAAGTTCCAGTATATTTTAGTCAACTACTATATTGTTCTAAGAATTTAAAAAAATCCAAAATAAAAATAAAATCTCAGTGGATATTGGGGAGGAGTGGTTAACCAACCATAGAGCCCACCATGGTCTTGAGTTTTCCTCTTTCAGTATTTTTGTGCATGCAATTAAAATACTACGTCATAAATTTTTCTCAATGCAGTTTTATGTTGGTATTTTTAGGGTATTTAACACTTTGGGTCCTTTCCTTGGTTATTTGATTCTCCTGCAATATTTTGTGGGGCATAGAAGTTCAAGCTTGTAATTGTAACTAGCTGTAATTGTTATGTGGTTTTCTTGATCAGGCCTAGCCTCACCAGTTAGCCCCTGAGACAGTTGACTCTCTAATTCAGCCTGACCCTACCTGCCAGTGGTTCTGCAGCTTGCCTGACCCCTTTAAGTAGCAGGCATGCCAAGTGCCCTGCCACAGTCAACTTATGGGCAAAATCAAATCATAATTGGAATACAGGTACGCCTCACTTAACATCATCCTTGTTAACGTTGTTTCATTATGTCGCTGATCTATTAGAGAACATACTTATTTTAAGTCATGGAATGTTCAGTTATAATGTTGTTTGGCCACTGGAAAAACTGAGTAAACCACGGATTTTACCTTCTACCAGAGGCAAAGTCAGATTTCTTATTTTACAAGAGAAACCCATGGATTTTGCCATTTTGCAGTGAGCTCCCTGCAGGCTGGCAGAGTTCCAGCCTGCAGGGAGCTGGCAGGGAGAGGGAGGAAGGTGGTGAGACAGTGGGTGCCAGGCAGCCTGCAGAACAGCTCCAGCAGGTAAGTGGAGGGGGAGGGGGATTGAGGCCCTTGTAGGGAGCTGGGCAGGGCTGGGGCTGCTGCTCAGAAGGGTAGGGCTTGGGGCTGAAACGCATGGCTGCAGAACCGCAGTGGAGAGCAGGACTGGGCCACTGGTGGCTTATTCGGGGGACGGCCAACTCCATACTGCCGTGTGCACTCCTGGGGGGCAGGGAGGACCTGCGCCCCCAGATCTCTGCATGGGGCAGACTGCAGGCATGGCCTCCCTCCTTGCTTTCCTGCCCTGGGACCTCCACAGCCCTGCAGGCATGACCCAGCACAGCTGGGGACAGTGGGGTTGCATGGGGATCTCCTCACCGCTGTGAGCTCCCCCTCGCTGCCCTTAGGCAGGGCACTGCTTTTAACTTTGTTTGTTCAGCATTTTTACAGAAGTTTATTTTGAACTAACAAAACTACTGGCATCAAAATGTTATCATTTTTGGTAAGTTCAGCAGAAGACTGCAAAGAGTAGGTAGGGGAATAGGGGACTAACTGAATCAGTATAATACAAATAACAGGCAGACAAGCAAATATCAGTATTTTCCAATAGACACTAGGCTTCTTTGTAGGAGACAGGAAGTGAACCCCTGAAAGCTGTTTAGCAATAAGACATAAATCTTTAGTTTCTCTTCAATCCAGGGCATACTATTTTATTGGGTAATTAGTTATGGTGGACCAAATCTTGGGAAGCTAGGCACCTACTGAGTATCCAAAAGCTGTCAAAGGTAATGGGAAGTAAAAGGGTATGGCAGCTGTAAAAGAATTGTAGAAAAATACATCTAAAAATCATTTATTATTTTTCTGTGAGGCAAATAAAATGCATGCGGTGCTCTATTTTCCTATTGTAACACTGCCATTGTTATGCAATATATGACAAAAGACCACTTGCTTATACAAGCTTTGAATCACAAAATGAAGATGGAGAGAATGTAACAATATACAAACAAAGTAATCAAGATAATGATGGACACAAATCTTCTTTGTGCTAAAATAGGTTTTTTAATGGCATCTGTCTTTATGTGCTCTGGTTACTAAAAAGCTTATGCCAGAGCTGCAAAGGTTTTCAAACTATGTATATGAAAACTGAGTAATAGTCATATAGAACAAACACAGAAATTGGAAGAGGAAGCAAAAAAAAAACAAACCCCCAAAAAACAAAAAACTTCACTCATCATTTCCCAGCCCTATATATTTAATCAACTGATTAGCTTAATACTATGTGAGTGGAAGTCTGGTGGTATCATTTGCAAAGACCCAATGGTCACTACATTTAAGTCTCTTAAACATACACTTTCCATTTTGCTTGCACAAAATCTGATTGACTAGCTTATAAATTGTGTATAATTTGCCTATTTTTGCTCTCATTCCCTTAACTTTTCTACTTGTCTGTCCTTATACTGTGTTTCACAGAGTACAGATTGTCCTTGGGTGTTTGGAAAGACTAGCACATAGTGTAATTCAATGAGCCTAGTCCTGATTTTAAAAAGCTAATTCAAATCAATGTGAGGGAGTAGAAACTGAAATGAAAGTAGGAGACACAGTCAATGAAGCATTTTTGAGAAACAGGGATAAAAGATACAAATTAGTGAATCAGCTCCTATAAACAGACAGTGTTTCAGTCCATCATCAAGAGTCCATCATAGGGAGAATTATCCTCCAAAAAATTTATGGTCAGCATTCATACAAATGCTTTAGCAGAACTCAATCTCCTTTTAACTACAGCAAGTATTAGAAATAAGAATATAGTTTCATAGGCCTCTAAGTCTAGTGAGCCTACACTTCGGTACAGTCTGTTCTCTCACCACTGATTACCCAGGACACATCTTATAGGATTTCAAGATGTAATCTCTTACCTTCTTATTGCCCTAATTCAGGAAGCCTTCCTCTCTCATTACTCTAAATCTTTCCATGTCTCACACTTTGAGACAAAGAGTTTGATCCTGTTCCCATTTAAGTCAACGAGAAAAGCCAACTGAATTAATCAGCATCTTCTCTATTCCGACTCTAAAGAGTAAGCACTATGAGCTAGATCCAATAAAGGACACAGACGCATAGAATGAAGGGTCAATTTTCACGCTATCAGCCATTTTTTAAGCAGTCTGCAGCTGTACACTTGTGTTTGGTCATAGGTGTAAACTGCCTTCTGTGGCCAGATTGGGCAAAAACTGTCTCTTCTGTCTGTGCCCAAAGTGGACAAATTTTGAAGTCTCACTTGAAGCCTGGTCCTGGGGGGGTTTGCATTAAGCATGTGTCCACACCAGTTGGATCAGCCTTTTTTTCCCCTTTAAAATGTGTTTGTGGCCATTTTCCTTCAAACACAAATTTCACATTAAACAGAATGCTGAAACAGTGGTGGGAGTGTGGACCAAAACCTCAAACTACACCATCTTACATGAGGCTAGAGTTACGGTCATGTTTGTGCTTTCTTCCTGTCTCCTTGAATCTTGCATTATTTTCTGGACATAGGCTGAGCTTCAACAGGAAGGATAGAAAGTGACCGTTCACCCAAAGTAGCCTACTGCCAAATGGATAATATGTTCCTCAGACAGGAGATGTGGATTTGAACCTTCTCAGCTCTGGTTCCCTCTAGTCACTCAGGTTTTTTGAATTGTCATTCTGAGGCACCATATAGAAAGCTTAGGTACCTAAATCTGAGTTCTGGCTCCCACTGGGGTTTAGAGGCTTAAAACGTCCTTTATTAGATCCAGTCTAAGTCTAAGCCTAAGCCTAATAGCAATGATGGCACTGTTAAGTCAAAGGTGCATTCAGTGTTTAGCCACTGCAGCAGAAGTGCCCTTAGAAATGGCAACATTCAAAGCATTGTAAAGAAGCAATTACATAAAATGAGAAAAGGACCACTACATATAAAGGAGCTCTTGGAGCACTCAAAATGTTGGCTCTTCCACACGCATTGAATGGACTGATATTGGAGGTCACTCTTACATGTTGTGCATGGTATGGGTAACTTCAATTGGTCAGTGATTTTTGAAAGTATCAAGTCAGTTCCTGTATAAATCTGCTCGCCTATAAAATTAAAATGAAAGCTTCAAGAAATTGAAATACTAAAACAATCATTTTTTCAAGTATCTGAATAATATTCTTTGTCTCATGTGGAAACCTCATATTTAATTTTATCTGCGATACGGAGGGTAGATTTATTGCTGGGTACCTAGCTATCTTCCTACTAGATTTGCTAATATTTTTTTCAGTGCCCAATGGACAATGATAAATTATAGTAATTGAGATTAAGCTAAATGAGACTGAAGACTTTTATTTAATGTCTGTACTATCAGACTTGTTTTTGATGAGTAGTTCTTAAAATTGGGTGATAGCAATGAACAGGTTATATTACAGCTTAGCTAAAAATGGTAAAATCAAATGCTGCTCTAAATGTCATTTAAAATGTGAATATATTTTTGTTCATTCTGTTTCTTATTAGGCAGCAAACTTTGGAGAGAGAATTTGAAGGAAGAAAATTCTACTTTTCCTTGCCCTTTCATAGATTTAATAGATTTTAGGGTCAGAAGGGTCCAATTAGATCATCGAGTCCAACCCCCTGCCCTGGGCAGGAAAGAGAGCTGGGATCAGATGACCCTAGCCAGATGTTTGTCCAATCTCCTCTTAAATACTTCCAAGGAAGGGGACAGCACCCCCGCTCCCTTGGAAGCGTGTTCTATATTTTGGCAACCTTCACTGTAAATATTTTTTTCCTGACGCCCAATCTAAATCTGCTCTTCTTCAGTTTGTGGCCATTGTTTCTAATTACCCCAGTGGATGCCCTGGTAAACACTATTTACTGCTGCCCCCCCCCCCCCGATGAGTTTGTAGACAGCCACAAAATCACCTTTCAGCCTTCTCTTGTGGAGGCTGAAGAGATTTAGGTCCCTAAATCGGTCCTCATAGGGTTTTCCCTGTAGGCCTTTAACCAGATGGATGGCCCACCTCTGAACCCTTTCCAGGTTATCTACATCCCTCCTGACGTGCAGCACCCAAAACTGGATGCAGTACTCCAGCTGCAGCCTAACCAATGCCGCATAGAGGGGAAATACCATCTCCCTAGACCTGTTTGTGATTCACTTACTTATGCAAAAAAGAGTGCAGTTACAGTTAGCTTTATCACATTGGCGACCCATGTTCATTTTGGAGCTGACTACGACTCCGAGATCCCTTTCCGCAGTTGTGCTACTTAGAATGGTACCTCCTGGGCTATAGGTGTGTTGATGATTCTTCCTCCCTAGGTGCAACACATGGCACTCATCTTTGTTAAACTGCTTCCTATTCTGTTCCACCCACTTCCCCAGCCTGTCCAAATCTGTGTGAATTCATTCCCTGCCCTCTAGTTTATTTACTGCCCCCCACAGTTTGGTGTCATCTGCAAACTTGGACAGAGTGCTTTCTACTCCCGTATCTAAGTAACTTATGAAGAGATTGAACAGTACCAGTCTCAGGACAGAGTCTTGGGGGACCCCGCTGCCCACATTTTTCCAGGTAGAAACCGGCCCATCCACCACCACTCTCTGGGTGCATCCCATAAGCCAATTTTCCACCCACCGGACTGTGTAATAATCTTCATTGCAACTGTTTAGTTTATTTATAAGAACTGGGTGTGACACTGTGTCAAAGGCCTTTTTAAAAATTTAAGTAAATAACATCTACCTCTATTCCTTGATCGAAGCATTTTGTGACCCAGTCATAAAAAGAAAAGTCATAAAAAGGATCTGCCTGCTATGAACCTATGCTGGTTGCCCCTTAGCATTATTTTACCCTCTGGTCCCCCACAAATGTGATCCTTAACAATTTTCTCAAAGATCTTGCCAAGGATAAAGGAGAGGCTAACCAGCCTATAGTTACCTGGTTCCTCCTTCCTCCCCTTCTTGAAAATAAGGACCACATTGGCCCTTTTCCAGTCTGCTGGGACCTGTCCTGAGCACCATGAGTGCTCAAACAGTCATACTAGTGGTTCCAATATGATTCCAGCTACTTCCCTAAGTACCCTAGGATGAAGATCATTAGGGCACCTTGACATAAATACATCCAATCCCTCCAAGTGCCCTTTTACTAGGTCAGTGCAAACAGTTGGTGGGTTGGTATTTATCTCATACTTACCTAAAGTACCATTGGGATGCATGCTTGTATCTGTGTCCAGGAACACAGATGCAAATAAATCATTTAGAAGCTCCGCTTTGGCCATCCTATCTATTACAAGTTGCCCAAGTCCATCTTGAAGGGGCCGTATTTTACCGTGCATTTTCTTTTTGCTTCCTATGTATTTAAATAATGACTTTTTGTTATCCTTAACTTTTGCTGCCAACCAAGCTCCATTTCTGCTTTGGCTCTCCTCACTGCTTCCCTGTAAGCTCGAGCCAAGCAGATATACTCCTTCTTGGTGGCTGCCCCCTGCCTCCACAGCCTGTAAGTCTCTCTTTTCACCTCCAGGCTCTCCTGGATTTCCCTGCTCAACCAAGAGGGTTTCTTTGCTCTTTTGCACCCCACTTTATGTATACCTGGATGGTCCCTTTCTGTGCCTGAAGGATCTGTCCCTTAAACCCACCCTTCCTGGACTCCCATCTCTCCGATGCTTTTGCCCACCAGTCCCACCCCAACTAATCTCCTGAGGTTGTTGAAATTGGCCTTCCTGAAGTCTAGCACTTCAGCCCTGTTAATTATCTTCCCCACCTTTCTCCGGATAGTGAACTCTATCAGTAGGTGGTCACTATCCCCTAGGTTACCTTGTACCTGCAGATCCCCCACCAAGTCATCTCCTGTGGCCAGCACCAAGTCTAGTAGGGCATTTCCACTAGCAGGAACATTTACCTCCTTTGTACTAGTTAACAAGAAAGCTCTGGGTACATCTATATGTACACTTTATTGAGGCGTATGCTAATTTGCTCTGTGGTAGAGAGCAAAGTAGACTAATTTACTCTGTCATAGGACAGTCCCATCAGACACAAGTACTATCCTATGGCAGAGTAAATTAGTGTGATAAAATGCATGCATAGATGGTAATAAGGGTGCAAATAGCACCCAGTAAGTTAAGTCAGCAAAGGGGCCAGACTGCTGACTGCTGTTGAGCCACATGGCTTGGAAACTAGCTGCAGGAGCCTTATGGTATGGGCAGCTCCTCTGCCACCCAACGGAGCCACCTAACCCCCAATGCCTCCTGCCAGCTTAGGGCTGGCACCCAGGCAGCTAGTGGCCAGAGCCTGGAGCTCCCCACGAATGCTGCAGTGGAACAGAGTACAGGAGAAACATCCCTAAACTGCCCCTCTCTGGCTTAATTTTCTGCTGAACTAGGCACATGTGTAGATGCTATGCCTGGGAGTAGTTTAATGCAGAGCAATTTACTCCACAATTCATTCATGCACATTAACTGCACGCATAGGTGCACACTGTGTCATTTAGTTGGTGCTCTCTGAAGGCTAGAAAATGGCATTTACAGGTTTCCTTTTGGAAACTGGTTTATAGGTAAAGTAGATAGGCATTAGAATAATGGTCCACGGCAACATCAATATTTAATTGATTTCTAAAAGCCTGGTAGTCACAGTTTCACAGCCTTCAAACGAGATAGGGATAAATACACAGGCTGGGATATTGTAAGCATGTATGACACTGTTCCATAACATGAGATAAGGTGGCACCAGGTCACAGTGACTAATGGTAGAGCCTTTGGACTTTATGGTTTTGGGGTAAAAGACCAAATTAGAAAGACACTGGGAAAGACCAAATGTGCATGTGATGGGTGTGAGGATGAGGGAAAAACCCCAAATGCTCCCACAGCAGCAAGGGACTGACCAGACATGCTGCACCAAGTAACAATGGCAGAGAAGAGGACCCTGAGGAGAACACATTTTATGAGCAGCTGCTCGGTCTGAATTGGATCACCCCATATCTGCTCAGGTTTTTTTGGTCTGAGCCAGAGCCCAAGCTTGAACCCATGCTGGGAAAGAAAACAAAATAGGGTATGAGAAGGAGGAGCTGAAAAAGAAACAGCTCTGGGAGAAACAGCTCAGGAGGGAGCAGAACCAGCTGTCAGCCGGCAGCGAGGCTTGGGGGAGCTTCAATAAGCTGGAGGCACTGGTAGTGAGCCTGCACTGAGGGAAGGCCGTGGAATCTAGCCAGAAACTCTGCCCAGGGGACAAGCCAACTGCAAGACAGGCAGATGCGCCAAAATTAAGGTCTGGTGTTTTTTGTTTGTTTAGACAGGAGGAGGAAGAGACTGGAAAGACACTGGAGAAACAGAGCCCACACACAGGCATACTTAAGACCCAGATAGGTCAGGACAGAGCCAAGCTGAAGTGCCCAAGGATAGGGCCCTCCCATCCATGGGAGTTTTTCTTTTAAATTGAAGGAATACCACCATGGTTGAAAAGGAAGCAACTCTAGAAAAATAACAGACTATTGAACTACAGCAAGAAGGCTCTGCGTATAAGCTACCATGTCTCCCACCCCAACAGAAAGGAACTTGCTTTATTTTTTTTCATTTGCTTCACAAGGTCCCAACAGAAGAGCTGTTAAGGCCCAGAGGACCATTATATCAGGAAGATGGGCCAGATACAACCACAAGCCCATATAACAAACCAGAGAACGAGTCTGCCCATAAAGATCTTAGCGTGTGACAGACATGTTTACATCAAGGTGGCACATGGCCAGGGTCTGGGGAGGTTGGAGCCCCAGATGACAGGATAAGCCCAGCAAATCAGAGTCAAGCTACAAGGGTAATTAGACTCCTCCTAATTAAAGTATCTTATAAGATCAAGGTATTGCAGGCAAGAATTGGGTAATCCCTTGGTGACGCTAAACTCTTACAAACTAAAATGTCCCTGGTACAGTCAGGCTGGGCACAGGGCTGCTGAGACCCTATCATGTGTTGCACTGACAATGGGCTTGTGAAATAAAGGAATATATGGACAGGACAGAATGTGGACAGTATGACAACCACAGAAAGACCAATCAGCAATGCCCACAGATGAAGAGTCATCAGGAAGAGAAAAGCATACAAAAGAAGAGATTTCAGAATGGGTCCCTGAGAGGGTAACCTGAGGCACCATGGAAAGAGGGCATACCACCAGCCCGTCTCATCCACTTCACTGTACGCGAGGTGGGGCAGGGCGGTGGAGGTGGGGCTCAGCCTCTGACCTCCAGGCTGATGATATCTGACATTCAAGAGAGACCCTCAGAGTGAAGCTCATTTCTTGACTCTACAGCCCTAGGACCGATAGATATAGAACTGCTTGTATTATTCTTACTTGCTATCACTATGTATCAGTAAAATTTACTTATTATCAAATGGAAAGATCATGGTCCGTCTGAGGATTTGGGTCCACCAGGAACAAGGTACTTGCATCATAAATCCAGTGCCAAGATTCTCAAGATACTGTGCTTCAATCCATGTTTTAACTTCCTAATCTAGCACTTTACCTTTCTTTCACCTCTTTTCTGCTTCATATGCATCTTTTCATTCATTTACTTAACAGATCATTTCAAATGTGTCATTTAGCCACTACAGAGTCTAGGATAAAAATAAGGATGCTCAATCTCAGATGTCATTAGCTGTGCTAGTTTATAAGCCTGTAATTCATTGCTACAAGGCTTAGCACATACATTATTCTTTAAGTAAAAGCCAGTGTCTATGAGTGGCTTGATGCATGCTCTGGGGTGGGGGCGGGGGAGACATTTTAACTGGAGTGACCCTCAGGATCCACTCTAAAATGACAACAGCATCTCGGGTATTCAGCATCCCACTCTTCAAACTGGCGATGGGGAGCTATAACTAAAGCTCCTTCGATGAGCTTTTGTTCAAGCACCCCTGCTGTCATTCCGAAAAAGGGAATACTAAATGCACATGATGCCAAGGCTGCTGGAGCCTTCTTATTAGAACACTCCAGCAGACTCGGCTCTGACGAGTGTTCTAATTAGAACATACTGGAGCAGGCATCAGGCACATATATACATGCCTTATATGAGTAATACTGCACTGAAATACAATCTTGATATTCCCTAGTAAACACTATGGTTCCATTTGTGGTATGTTTGACTTTAGGAAAACATTCAGGCATCAATTCTGTGAAGCCCAGTTAAGACACTAAACCACCTGCTTCATTCAAATTTCAAAGTGCTTTTAAGTTCTTTCTCTTCATATATTAATAATTTCCAGGAAAATGTGTGACTAAATTGGTGGTTCTCAACCTTTTTAAATTAAAGGCAACCTTTGCTAGGCTCAATGCCCCCTTTCATAACTTTTATAAATTGAGCGGCACCCCATATCAAAAACTAATATATTTATTATAGTGTTTACTCCCGTGCAGAAGGGCCAGGCAATGTGAGTGGGGGAGCAGCCACACTAAGGGAGCCTGAGCCTGCCTTTATCTGCTTATCTCCTCATATTTCCTGAGTCACCCTTCAAAAGGATCTCATGGGACTGCAGAGTCACTGGACTAAATATACACAATTACAGTATTTAAAAATTACAGTCTAAAACAAGTACAGAGCAGTTTATGTATGCACAAAGGCAAAAATATACATGAACAATACTACCAAATTTGCACAGAACTTATGACCTCTCAAAATGAAGGAAAAGAAACATACATGAACATTACAAATAATGAACAAGTCAATAGACCATGATTTCACAGTGTTACTTGAATTATTCATGGACAGTGCGTAGTCTGCTGATCAAAGTAGGAAGAGACAAGTTTTCAGCCTAACTTCTATTGTTTAGCACTATAGCATGTCCAGGCCCAGAACAGGAGTGGCCGCATTTTACCAACCTGCCTAGTGACCACCTGGATCCTCCTCTTCCTTTGCTGACTGACCTCTCAGGCAGTCCACCCAGCCATCTCACCTGCCATGTCTTCATGTTATAGATGGATTGGGAGGTTGCCCCCAGAGGTAACTGGGGTTTGCTTCAGGTCTAAGATCCTTGTCTGTCCTGAAATCTCCTGACTCTGGACAACTTTACTTTGGCTGGAACCCTCCATCTGAGGTCCACTGTCTCAGGATCATAGGCTCCCTGGCCCCAACTCTAGACTCGCCCTTCATGGGCTCTGGGCCCCTCGGTTCCTGTGTCGGCCTTTGCGTGCCTCTGTCTCACCCTTCGTGGGCTCTGGGCTAGTGCCCTCAGTCTTTTCTGCTGCATGCTACAGCCCTTCCATTGGAAGCAGTACTCCCCCCAGGCACTGCTTGTAGCCCCCAAGCTTCTTGGGGCTCACAGTTGGCCCTTGGCTCCCTTGGCCTTAGCCTGTTAGTGCCACCTACCCCCTTTTTGAAGGGTTTAGTATCCAGAGTGTCCACTAGCACCATTCTTGGTGGCTTCATCCTCCCCTACACACACAACTTGGTCCTCCAGTTTAAACTTCAATACAACAAAAAAGATGAGCATCACTCCCATACATGAGGCTTCCCCCCTAACTCTTGGTCAATGTCATACTGTGATAACAAGCTGAGGCATAAGGCCAAAATATTTAGCTCCAAAGCCCGCAGGGGTTATGCAGGGGCTTCTTTGCAGCTACCTGCAATCTGAAGTCCTTCCTCCTTGGTAGGTGAGACCCACTTTTCTGAGACCTCAGCCACAGTCCTGGCTGACCTCTCTGGGTCATATGACCCACCACTGCCTGTCAGTCACTAGTTGCATTTTGCTGGCTACACATGGGGTAGGCAGACATTTTATTAAAGGGCTGTCCAGCCCTACTAGACCCTCCAGGAGGCTTGAGCCAGCCAGCTGCTCCCTCTCTCCTTCAGTAATGGGGGAGGGGACCCATTATAAGTACCCAAAGCACAAGATATACATGTATCCCAGCATGCATCTTCCTACTGATAATAACAAAGAACAAATTTACTTACATTTTTTGAGGAAAGCCAACAGGAAAAGATGAACCAGGAGCCTACTGTGTTCTCTCCAATATTCTCCGATTTATCTGTTGTATATAGAACGGCTTCTGATCAACATTTTTTGATTGGTAAATTTGACTTTTCTTTGGTGCCCAACAGTTGAAAAGCAGTATGAAGAGGCTCTCCAGCAGTCCTGGGATAATAAAAAATTAGCCAATATTAATACTCTTGTGAATTTGCAGGTATTAAGAGAACTCTCCTTATGTTTTAATTATACCACAGACTTAAAATTAGAAACATGCTGTAAGTAAATACACAAATCACTACTTGTTAGTATACTGATGCTTAAAAATGTTTGCTTCTATTTTGGTTTAGCTAGGATGGGCAACACTGACTTAAGAATTTACTAAAATATTTTATGTGGGTTAAGTGATTTTGCTTTTTAAATGTCATATACTTGATATTTAATAATGCCATGGAATTTCATCAGATACAAAATGTGCTGCTGGATCACTTAGCTCTTGCCCTTGGCACAACCCCTCTACTGCTATAACTCTATACTTGTCTAACATGTGGCATTATGTACTTTTAATAAATTAAGAGAGTAATTGTTGAATGTTAGAAAGTCCATAGATTGTACATATGAATGGTTTTATCTGTAGCAAATCAGCCTGTCCAGGTATTAGAAAACTGAAAACACACCCACTGAAAGGAGTTTGACAATACCTGAAGAGTTTCACATTTACCTTAGAATGAGTCAGAATGAATACATTAATCACACTTTCAAATGCCTCCCTTTCAGTGCTCAAGCAGCTTATTTCTGTCTTTGCCAATTCCTCACAGTCAAGGATGACTGCTTTCCATGATTGTTTTATCTGTGTGTCCAAAGATGGCTGATGTGGCCTATCCTGGTTCAACAGACTCTACTGCACCTTGGATATGTGTTTGTGTGGGGTGGGTCATGCTAGATTCTTGATCTGGTTCATGGCATGCTGTTTCTGCCACTCCTGCTTTTCCATCTCTTGTTGCTATTGTGATGTTTCATAGTACTGAGATCCCTGAAGCAGACTCTTCTTCCATTTTGAGCAGTCCTGAGCGAGTCTCCCCTGAGCTGACATTGATGTTGCAGCTTAAGTTGGCCCAGAGGACATCCCTGAAGCATTTTTTCTGCCCTACTCTTGAGTGTATGCCTTGGCTGAGCTGGGAGAATAAAACTTGCTTCGGGAGTCTGGAGTCAGACCTCCGGATGATGCGGCTGGCCCAACAAAATTGATGTTGGACGATCATAGTCCCAATAGTCATGGTGTTTGCTTGCAGGAGGAAGCTAACATTGGCACACCTGCCTTCCCACCAGATTTGGAGGATCTTCCACAGGCAGTATTGATGGTACTTCTCCAGCAACTTTAGATGTCTCCTGTATGTTGTCCATGTCTCAGCTCCATAAAGCAAGGAGGGGATCACAACTGTTTGATAAACCATGAAGTTGGTTTTGGATGTGATGTCATGACCTTCAAACACCCATTTCTTCAAGCATCCAAAGGTGGCACTTGCACATTTGAGACAATGTTGGATTTCTTCATCAATGCCAGCTTTCTGCAAGATACAAGAAATACTCAACATTCTCCAGAATCTCACTGTGGATCTGGATTACCTGAGTTCAGTAGGAGCTTGTTGTTGCAAGACCATATTCTTCTAGATGGTAAGCATCAGTCCCATTTTCTTGTATGCTTTACCAAAGATGTCAATGATTGCCTTAAGATCTGCTTCCAAGCAAACATACACTACAGCATCACCAGCATACTGGAGCACAATGACTGAAGTCAGGGTGGTCTTGGTTTGGGCTTGGAGTCAGTTGAGGTTAACCAGCTTACCATCTATTTGGTAGTTTAGCTCCACTCCAGCTGGAAGCTTGTTGGTGGTCAGATATAGCATCGTGGCAAGGAATATTGAGAAGAGTGTTGGAACAATGACGCAGCCTTGCTTAATTCCCATTTTAACCTCAAAGAGACCTGTAATTGATTCATTACTGAGAACCACCTCTTGCATATCATCATGGAGCAAGCAGAGAATAGTGACAAATTTTGTTGGGCATCCATACTTCAGAATGATCCTCAACAACACTTCCCGGCTGACACAGTCAAACACTTTCATGAGGACAAAAAAGGCTGTGCAAGAGAGGCTTATGGTGTTCCCAGCACTTTTCCTGCAGCTCATGAGCTGTGAAAATCATGTCAGTTGTGCTCTTCATGCCCAAAACCCACACACAGATTCCAGAAAGAGATCATCAGCAAGTGGAAAATGGTTCAGGAGGGTTCTAGCAATGATCATTCCTGTGGTGGACAGTGAGGTCATCCCTCAATAGTTTCCACAGTTGGACTTGTCTCCTTTCTTGAAGACTGTAACAATCATAGCGTTCCTAAGATTGTCTGGGATTTCCTCATCATTCTAGATCCTTAAGATGAGGGCATAAAGCTTTGATGTGAGCTCCTCTTCTCCCTGTTTGAAGATTTCAGTAGAGATCAGATGCCCTGTTGTTCTTCATCTGCTTGATGGCTTTCCTTACCTTGTCAAGGGTTGGAGGGATTCTGAGATCATCTCTGACTGGGTGTTCCAGGATGGAGTTGAGAACACTTGTATCAACAATGATGTCTAGAAAATGGTATTTAGAGGTTTGCTTTTGGAAACTGTCTTATAGGTAAAGTAGAAATGCATTAGAACAATGGAGGCTGCTGCTGCTGGATGGGACTATTTGATGTCCATACTTATCGCAGTTCACACCGCAGTCTCTGGGGGCCACCATCAGTGTCGGCGGCTGCGTGTGCTGACATCAACTGACAGCAAAAGGTTGGGAGTTCTTCTCGGCATCCAGCACTCATCAGTCTTCACAGTTAAAAGGTTAAAACGTTAAAACTGTGTGCTGAGGCCACCACTGGGTTGGGCAACCAGCGCCTTAAAAACACGGACAAATTACAGGGGACAACAAAAGAGAAAACATGGCATGCACGTTCAAGGTCAAAGGCCTAAAACAAGTGCTCCCCAGGGGGACACCGAGCAGAGCACCCCAGGCAGTGCCCACCGCCTCACAAACTTAGAGAGCTCAGCAGCGGCTACTGCCCAGCAAGGCTCCGCCCAGAGACGCGCTCAAAGGACACCAAGGAAGAACACCCTGAGGTCACCGGGGACCTTCCCAGCCAGAGACTCCTTTCTGGATAGCCAGATAACCAGCTTGGCCAGAGCTAGAAGGAGGTTGACCAGGAGGTCCTGGGCCTTGGTGGGGCGGCGGATAGGGCTGCTGCTGGCTGGGACCGGCACTGAAGCCAAGTAAGCCCAGCTTTGAAACTCAAAACATTCAAAATGTTTCAAGTGCCCTTGTTTCATTTTGTAACTGTTTTGAAGGCTTTTGTTTTGTTTCACTTTTGCTGTTTTGAGCAAAAAACGCATTGAAACAGCTTTGAAATGAAGAAGGCTAATGGTATACTGGGCGGCATTAGTAGGAGTGTTGCCACCAGATCAAGGGAAGGAATTATTCCCCTCTATTCAGCACATCTGCAGCACTGTGTCCAGGTTTGGGCTCCTCACTGTTTTAGTCTACTATTTTAAGAAGTTCATAATCTACTATCCAATCCCTCCAATGGAACCATTTGTCAAAGGAAACAGGGGAGTAAAGAGGGATCCAGAGTGCTACAGATTTTCTGCCAGTATTTGCATTTTTGTGTGGTTTTTGGATTGGGGCAGGAGGGAGATGGAAAGATGGGCAACTAATGTCTTCTTGTGCAAGGCACTGTATAATACATAACCAAAACATGAATTCTGTTTGGAGGAATTTACACAGAATCATAGAAACGTAGGGCTGGAAGGGATCTCTAGAAGTCATCTAATCCAGCCCCTCCTTCAGAGGCAGGATCATCCGAATGTTTTGTATAAATCCATTGTCTAATCTCTTTGTAAAACTTCATAGTCAACCCTGACAAAACCAAGAGGCATAAGACATAACAGCCTAGCCTGCTACAGATAAAGCAGAGGGACAACAGCAGGCACTGTCCTACCTCTATGAGAGTAATTTAAAAAAGTCTGAAGAGATCCAAAGAAGAGAGCCACACTTCCCATTACAGGAAAAACTCCCAGAGTCTCTAAGAATATGACCATGAGGTAAAATTCCTTCCTGACTCCAAATACAGAAATTGGTTTGACTATGAGCAGGAGTAAAGACCCTCTAGCTAGGAATCTCTGGGTTTAAAATCTAGCAGGATCATTGGCACACCCCAGCAAAAACCCCAGCCATGGCTGCAGCCAACCCAAACACAGGAAGGGGAAAAGAAATCCTTCTTGGTCCCATGGGGCAACCAGTAAAGCTGAGAAACATGGAAAATACCACAGTATAGTAATAAAATAGTAAAGCATAGGCACAGCTATATTTAAAGCATCCCTGACCAAGGCTTGTCCAACCTCTTCTTGACTTTGAGGGATCTGACTCCAATGATGGAGATTCCACAACTTCCCTAGGAAGTCTATTCCACTGCCTTACTGTTCCAACAGTGAAAAAGTTTTTCCTAGTGTCCAGTCCAAACCTGCTTTGCTGCAACTTCAAGCCATAGGTCCACATCCTGCTCTCTTCAGTAAGAGAGAAAATGTGTCCTTCCCTCCTTTCTATGGCTGCCCTTCAGATATTTTAAGTCTGCTATCATGTTCCCTCTTAAATGCCCCTTCTGCAAGTGGAGTATGCTGATTTCCTTCAACCTCACCTGGTACGGCTTGCCTTCCAAGCCATTAATCATTTTGTCACCCACCTCTGGACCCCCTCTAACTTCTCCATGTTGTTTTTTTTAAATCTAGAGAACAAAACTACTATATGAGACCTAACCAGTGCCAAATTGAGAAGTACTATCACCTGTCTTGCACCTAATGTTTATGTTGATGCAGCCCAAGCCTGCATTTGCCTTTTGTGCAGCTGTATAACACTTCAGACTCATGCTGAGTCAGTGATCTTTCAGTACTCCCAGATCCTTTGCAATAGTGTTGGTATCCAGCAGATGTCACCCATGTTATATTTGTTTTGGATTATTCTTCCCAAGATGCAACACCTTGCATTTGTTTCCATTGAATTTCATTCTATTTGCTTCAGCTCAACTTTCCAATCTGTCAATATCCTTCTAAACTGGGCTTCTGTCCTCCAATACGTTCCTGAGCTTTCCCAGTTTCAAGTTGTCTGCAAATTTGCACCCAAATCATTAATAGATACATTGAGCCAGCACCAGGGTCAGGACAGACCCCTGTGGGACTCCACACAAAACCTCCTGCCCTTCTGACATAAATCCGTTTATCTTTTACTTGTGGCTATTGAGCTAGTTGTCTACCCACCCTGTAGTTTCCTGAGTCCTTCCTTCAGTAGCC
This sequence comes from Gavialis gangeticus, assembly GCF_001723915.1. NCBI lineage: Eukaryota > Metazoa > Chordata > Crocodylia > Gavialidae > Gavialis > Gavialis gangeticus. The sequence goes on along the minus strand of NW_017729029.1, from coordinate 75,963,023 downwards.
AGTTCCTTCAGTACTCTTGGATAAAGTACCCTCTTCAGGCTGTGCTCACTTGATTCAAACCCATCCAAAGCTCTCTAAACTGTCTCCTGTATCATCTCATTCCTCGGCTTGTCCCCTTCTTTATAAAAAAAAAAAGCTTGTTAGCTGTCTGGTTGGAGTTTAATTTTTGGTGAAGACTGAGACATCAATGTAGCTCTGCCTTGTTTGCATCTTCTGTTAAGAGTTCACCCTGGCTATTTCATAGTTGACTCATAATTTCCTTGGTTTTTCTTTTCTGGTCAGCATACTTATAAAACCTCTTCTTGTCTTTAACTTACCTTTCCAGTAAACCTCAGGATCTCCTCTTAAAGAGAGAAATGAAGAATACTTTCCCCACATATCACAGAATGATTTGAGAAAAAATAGACAACACAAAATTCAAGATCTCATGCATTTTTCAATCTATCCTGCCATTTATCCATGACAGAGAGCAATTGAGACTTTTTTGCTTTGTATTGTATAATTATCTCCTCTTAAGATCAAAAGTTTTCTTGGGCTAGTTTCAATTTCTTATGATTTAGGTGCATCACAGAAGGGTCACTCAAAGGGAGTTTTTGGTTATTAGAATTTCAGACTGTGTACAACAGATGGACTTGACTACGGTACATACTGGTGACAGTAACAGAATGAATGTTAAAAATGGCAGCAGGCTGTAATGAGATAGCTGTCTAAGATGCATTCCCTGCTATGTTGATGGTAGCCTGACAAAGAATGAATGATATGGACACAAGCTGTCAAGAGGGGTGCAAATAGGCAAGGTCCTCATTAAATAAAGTAATGGTGATACTGATAGCTCCCTGCAGTGACTCATCATATAGATAAATGGCCAGATATGTGGGTTGACAGATGGTGAATAACAGTTATATAATTGGAAAGTACATTTGAAGCTTGCTGAGGATGTTTCTGCAGCATTTTTATGTTTTTATCCAGTTTGGGGGTAACTTTGATGTTTATTTTCCAAAAACTTCATGCTTGTTTTTGCACTTTCACCCATATCTTAACCCTTGGCGTGTTGATTTCATTTATCTATTATGTGTGCATAAAATTATTTTTCACGGTGCTTTTAAAAAAGTCTCTGCAACTACTATGGCTCTAAATGGAGCATCAAAATAAATGAGAACAAATTTAAATTAACAACACAATTCCCTTAAGATTGTCCATTGTCTGTTTCCATAAACATTTTGTCAAGCATTTAAAAAAGTAAAGCCAGCTGAGCCAGAGCATTTACTAATCAAGTAGTGGAGAAAAGGATGCTAGAGATCCAGCTTAGAGCAGTTGAGCAAATCAATATCATTGTATCAGTGAGTCTTCACTGCTTTCCAGAAGGACTAGGTAAAATTCAATGTTAGTATTTTATTTATTCCTTTAATTCTTTACAGGGTGCATCTACACCATACCATTTACATAAAATCATATATAACTGATATGCGGAACTGACTAATTAGCTGTGCAGCAAAGTGTCACTGTCTACACGTATGCCAATATTAGGGTGCAATAAATTAACTAACTCCACCATAAGATGGTACTGTCCACAACAGTACTATCTTATGGTGGAGTACTTCACTCCACTGAAATGCATTTGTAGATGGTGACAGGAGCTAGCTGAGGCATAAGGGTACGAAAGTATGGGGAGATGCCTGCTGTCTAGCCCTGCACTTTAGCACCCTTGTCACTCAGTTAGAATCATATTTTTTTGCAGACCTTAGCTAAGGAAGGTTAGATTTAACCATTTGGAACCTGAAAACAACATAATCCTAGAGTCAAGGTTGCATGATGCTTTCTTGTAAAGCTTTTCACTCTGTTTGACATCTGCATTAGGAATCCAACCAGTCCCACACATCCACTCACTGAATGTAATCCCATTGACAACAGATTATTAATAGACAAAGCAACTAGCTGAAATTTTCCCTAAACTGAATTTTGAAACACCACATAAACAGATGGTGATAATGTGACCAACTCGAGTAAAGAATAAGTGTAAGGAAAAAAGGACAAATATCATCTAAATTTATCCTGGGCAAATTATGTTTATGATACATATCTGAAGATGTCTTTCTGTTTTATACTATAATAAAAGTTGTATAGCTTGCCAGGCATTACCTCATTATGAAACCAAATCAGCACAGTTGGGGATTGATGAGTGATTGAATAGCAGGGTTCCTGGTTTTCCCTGATAAAAAAAAAAAATCACAAATTCTCTAATAAAAAACCCCAAATCTGTGGTTAAAATTAAAGGCCTCCCACACTCTCCCTGGCCCTGCTGGTGCCCCTCACTCCCCACTCACAGCTCCTGCTCCCCCAGCCCTGCTGGAGGGGGCCCCCAGCTGCCTGGGATACGGACCCGGGTCCACAGCCCCCTGCCTCCACTTCCCCCTGTTGCAGACCTAGGTGGAGTGGCTCCCTGCCACTGCACACACTCCTGGGAGGCAGGAAGTATCCCTTCCCCAGATCTGTATGTGGGGCAGGACCAGGCTGCAGACTTGGGCTCCTGCCCTGCTTCCTTCCCCTGAGGCCTCTACAACCCAGTGGGCATGACCCAGCATGGCTGACAGCAGCCAGGCCACGCAGGGACTTCCTTGTCACTGTGAGCTCTGTGCTGCCCTGACAACTCGCCTCCTGCATGTGCCACTGCTTTGAGGGGCACAGCCCCTGTGCACAGGGGGGCATGTCACCAGGGCAGCAGAGAGCTCACAATGGCAAGCAGTTTCTCCTTGCAGCTCCTCTGCTCCCTGCCATGCCTAGTCATGCCCACTGGGCTGCAGAGGCCCCGGGGAAAGGAAACAGGGCAGCAAAGAGCAGTGGGCCTGCTCACAGAAGCTGCTCAATGCTGCAAGCTCCACTCCGCTTCCTTGTCCCAGGGCCTCCATAGCCTGGCAGGCACAACCTGGCACGGCAGGAAGCAGACTAGCTGCACAGAGAAGAGGCACGTTCCTGCTCTCTACTGGGGCCCTGCAGCCACACGTTGTGGCCCCAGGTCCCAAGCATGACCCACTGGGCAGCAGCCCCAGCCCTGCGGGGCCTCGATCCCTCTTCCGCCCCCCACTTACCTGCTGGAGCTGTTCTGCAGGCTGCCTGGGGCCATGTGCATGTACATGCATATGGTGCCTCTGTCTCACTACTGTCCTCCCGCTCCCTCCCAGCTCCCTGCAAGCTGGAACTCTCCCAGCCTGCAGGGAGCTCATTGCAAAATCCGCAGGTTTCTCTGGTAAAACAAGAAATCTGCTTTTGCCTCTGGTAAAAGATAAAATCTGTGGTTTAGTCCATTTTTCCATGGGAAATGGAAAACCCAGAGACCTGGTGAATGGTTAAATGATGCAAGAACAATTGCCTGGTGTGTGTACCAATGAGTGTGAAATAGGCGTGTGTGAGAGAGAAGTGCAGGTATATGCAAGAGATTCTCAGAAAGGGCAAGTGTCCAAGTGTTTGTATTTTTGTGTGTGAGGGACAATGTGTCCAAATGTTTGTAAAATAATTAATTAGTATCCTGGAAGGAGTGCTTTGGTATTTATAATAAACATGGGCTAGTACATTTTGGATCAAATTGCAAATTTCTTGGCAATTTTGCAAGGCTGGGCTAGTGGCTTACAACCTCTGAACCTCCCTTACAGCCATGCCCATGCCTCTCAGGTATTTCCAGACATCACTCAAGTGGGCACCTTGCCCATACCACCAGACCACCGTAGGCCTCTACTCCCTTTTGGGGCCTTGGCCTTCCCAGCTTCCACCATGGCTCCAACTGGTCCATTTGGTTTAGACTCACTATATTGGACTAAACTCACTTAGGCTTCAGCCCCTGTCTCACCTCCTTGGGATCTTATCTCTGCCCTGCCCAGGCTTATGGGCCCTTTCTGGGCTCTGGGCCCCATGGCCCCAAGTTCCACTCCTCTCTGAGCTGTGAGCCCACAAGCAAACAGTCTGGCCCTGAAGGTTGAAGGGAAAGGAGCGCCACATCAAGAGGCCTGCACACGAGAGACTAAGATTCTGCTATGCCTATTGAGCCACAAGTAGAGAACTGGCAGCTGGCAAGGGACTGGAACAAGTATGGATGATAACTGTATTAGAGAGCCAGTAGTCTCAGAGAATTAAGTTACAGCCAGTTTACTTATGTTTGTGGGTTGAGCTTAACTGGTGGTTTGGATGGGATTAGAAAGGGGTGACTGGAGGTCCCAGTGATGCCCAAGGAGCACACGGCTGTCTAGAATCTTACCAGAGGGCAGGGGCCTAATTGTAGCAATAGAGAGAGAAAATCCTGGGAAAAGCAAAACAAGGGTCAAGGACCCTTAAGTTCCTTTCCTTTCAGCCTTCAGGGTCAGACTGTTTGTTCTGGCTCTGGCCTTGGCTTATACATCCCACAGACCTACCCCCTTCTGGTCACATGACTCCCTGGGCAGTCTGTGGGTGCTCTCTAATGTACTTGGTTTACCAGCCTTCAGGATGGCCTATAACAGCAGAGCTAACCCTGAAGTTGTTTTCTTTCTGCTTCCCCCAGGTTACTCTCCTATTGCACTAGGCACGTCTCATTTAAAGGGCTCTGACTGCTAGCCCTCCTCATGACTGCCTGAGCACAGTTTGACTCTATTTTCTCTCTCTCAGTAACAGGAGCTATACTTGGACTCATAGTCAACTTCATGAAAACCAAGATACTTTACCAACCTACTCCAAACTATCCAGTTGCTCTTCCGCATATTACAATTAGAGCACATCCCCTGAATAGTGTTGAATATTTTCCCTATCTAGACAGTCACCTTTCCCAAAAAGTAAACATAGATGATGGTATTCAACACTGAAAAAATCTTCCAGTGCTGCTTTTGGACATCTCCAAAGTCATGTCTTCAATGATTGTGACATCAGGACTCCAGCCAAACTTCTTACCTAACAGGCTGTTGTCATCCCTACCCTTTTGTATGGGTGTGAAACCTGGACAATAGATTGGAAACACCTAAAAGCTTTGGACTGTTTCCATCAGGAACACCTTCAGAAAATCCTCCATATCAATTGGAAGGACAGAGGAACAAATGCCATCATTCTAGCTCAAGCAAACACCACCAGCACTGAAGCCATGTTTATATGGTACTAGCACTGTGGGACAGGACTCATCAATAAGAATGCCTGACAACTGGCTCCTAAAACAGGTCATATGCTCCCAATTTGCCAGTGGTCACCGCTCTGGAGGTGGGCAAAAGAAGCAATTCAAGTAAACCCTGAAGGCCAGTCTGAAGAAATGTGATATTAACATCAATACCTAGAAGACTAGACCACCGAATCATCCCTGAGGGCACCATGAAATATGACAAGGCATTAATGATTTTGAGCAAACTTGCCTCACTATGGAATAGACAAGGGAGACAAAGAAAAAATGCTCTTTTCACTTCTTCCTTCTGGAACTATATGCCATATTTGCAGTCAAATATGCCCCTTCTGTCATCTCCAGACTCACCAATGACTTTCCTATTTACTAGAAGACCATCATCCTTGTATCAAGGGACTGATGATGATGATGACAACTAGTACAAGACAGTGAGATATAAATGTAATAAGAAGTATTACAAGTACTATTTTTTGCTGCTTTCTAGCCACACTGGTGAAGTACCAAAAGTAAATAAAGATTAGGAAAACGTTATATAAAAGGATATTTCAACATTTTTAAATAGTTAAATGTTTTACACAAAATTTTCATATTGGATTTAACCTAATTCATTTGCTTCACCTATCCAATTAATGTTATTCTTTTCCTAAGTCTTGCCTGAGGAAAGAAGATAAGTTTGTAGTTTACACTCTAGATTTGGACCCAAATTCCTGACCGTCACAGACTTCCCATGTGACCCCCCTCCCCAAAATATTCATATCTGTGAGAAAATCTCCCATTTGTATGCATCCAAAACCCACCCAGCTTATTTAGATTTATATCCAAATACTACAGATGCTCAGTGTTCATAATTTAACCAAGAGATTAAGAATTAGCTCAAGTATGTTCTATAATGGGAAGATTTCTGATAAGAGTAGGCCCCCAACGTAGCAAACAAAGCCCCAGGACATCTGGGGTTGGAATATCAATCTTATGCAAATTTCAGGCTATAAATAAGTAGAAGTTTTTTCAATTAAGGTAATAAACCATTTGGGCACTTTAACATATTGTGAGGTCCCTATGACTTATATTCTTTAAATCAAGACTGGCTAATAAAAAAAATTACTTCTACCTCAAACAGAAGTTAGAGGGCTTGAAAAACAACTATTGGGTGAGGCCTGTTATTTGAGTTATCAGGTCAGATGATATATAATCATAATGGTTCCTTCTGTCCAAGCAAAATTCTAAAGAGGTGCTGGCAACACGAGTTAAGTCTGATCTTGTGCAGATAACACTGGCTCATGGAAATTTCCACAGCATGCCCAGCACGTGCCCCCTGGGTGACCTGAAGCCCTGTCAATCACCGGTGACCTACTTTTCAGCCCTGGGCATGCCCAGTAACAACACAGAGCTCTGACTCACGCATGCTCAGTTAAAAGGAGCATGATGTAATCGTACTAGAAAATTCTAACAGCCAAGAGGCCTGATTGGCTAAGGGGCTGCTATATTAGTGAGTGAACCCCCACCTCGGTGTGGGTTGTGTGGGCGTCGTTGGTGAGAGAGTGGTGAGGGACCGTGCACTATCTGTAGCAGAGGCTGCTGTCAGCAGGGACTGCGAGGCAGAGAGTGATTTGGGAGTGAATCCCCTGGTTCTCTTCACAGTCTCACACAGCGAATTCATACCTTCGTTTTCGTTTCTTCTCGTACTGATTATTCCGATTACCGAACTTACTGGCTTTGACCTCGACCTCGACTTTGATCACTTCTACAGCTCCGACATTGATTCCAACTTTTACGTACCTGGCATTTGACTGACCTCAGCTTCCATTATCGACCACAATCCGGCTCATCCCTATTTCACCTCTAGGCTCTTGACCTCGGCTTTTCCCTTCGACCACCCGGTGTCCATTGGACTGGCGTCACGACCACTTCATTCTTATCAACGAGTTACAGTTATCATTTGTTCGTTTAACCCTTTATGAGCTGTTGGCCAGCCCTAAGACTAACCAACAGGCAGCCGCACCTAGCTCCAGCTAGAAAGCAAGGGCTGATTGGGGAACCTTGTGGGCCAACAGACCCCCTTTTGTTTCGTTCATTCTGTTCTGCAACTTTACCCTGTAACTGAAGCAAGCATCGCAACCGACGCCTTCAAAAGCATAAGTCAAATAAACCCACTTTGTTTAAAACCGTTACGTTTCCGTGCCTCAGAACTCCACACCAAAAAATCCCGCCTGTTCTGTGTCCAATTGCCACCGCCCGGCCACCCAACCGTGACACCGTGAGCTTGGTTAACCAATTCCAGGACACCTTCTTGCTGTGAAATCTATAAATCTAAGGAGTAAAATAATAATAATACTGTCCTTTCTCCACTAGCCCCAAGTTCCAGTGTGGGGCTAGCTGGCAGGCAGCCCCTGTGCTGAAGCACTCTCATGTCCCAGCCAGTCAGTTTAGCGTCTATACATGTGCTGCTGTGCACAAATGAACTCTGCTATGGAGTTTATTAGTTTCCTAAACCCTAATAGGGCACACATGTAGATGTTGAGACATTTATTGCAGAGCTAATTAATCAGCTCCACAGTAAATGTGTCATGGAGATGCACCCTGTTTGTGAAAAGTTTATTCCCTTGTTCCCTCTTACTTAACAATTTATTAACCAATTGCAGCTGCCATCAGACATTAACTTTGATTAGTGTTATTCATAATTTATGTTGTAATTAGTTGGTCACCTAAATTGGAGTATTGTTTCTTCTCCTGTGAATGACATTCATTTTATGGTAGTTTGTGATAGATTCGTATGAATGGTATACACTGAACAGGATAAGTAGGCATGCTGGGAGTTCTCTATCACTTGGATTCCTTAAATCAGATTTTTGGATGAAAACCTGTTTGTGGTAGTATACATAAAGGAATGGTAATTTATGACCATTTATGTGAATACCCAGTAATTGTCCAAATTCTCACAAATAATTAATCTCACATGATGCAGTGAACTGAACTCAGTGCTCTTACTCATGAAAACAGTCACAAATATGAGATTTTTTCCCCCTTCTTTTTAAGCATTCTACCAGCTGTACTTGGTAAGAACAGAAAACAAAAGAGCAGTGCAATACATAATTATGTCAGTAATTAATGCACCTGGCTAGTGGATGACAAATGCAGATAAATGTAAACTAATGAGTTCTGGACCCAAAAATAAAAAGTGTATTAAAGCTAAATGGAAAATGAACAGCAAGTTATTGACCAAAAAATTTGAGAGCTATTATAGACAAACCCTTAAGTCCTTTAGCCCATTAGTTAGCTAAACTGAAAAAATAAATGAGAGGCTGGAATCAATAAATGCTACAAGTGTACATGCAAAATCAAAGTAGGTGGTCATATATATTGTTTAATGAGGCCTCATATAGATTGTATAACATAGTATTGCAAAGTAGTAGAGATGAACTCAGGTCAATACCACAGGGACAAGATTTTCTAAATTTCATAGATTTCATAGACATTAGGACCTGGAAGGGACCTCATGAGACCATACAGTCCAGACTCCTGCCAGAGGTAGGAAGTCTGCAGGGATCAAATGGCCCCAGCAAGATAAGCATCCAAACACCAAAAGAGTCCAGAGTAGGTGCTTGCACCTCTGGGGGGAATCTGTTCCTGAACTTGGATGCTCGGACTCTAAAGAAGTTTTTCCTTATATCAAGTCTAAATCAGCCTTCTAGAAGTTTGTGGCCATTAGACCTTGTTATCCTTTGGGGAGCCCTGGTTAATTGTTCTCCCAGATCCTGATGCACCTTATATACTTATAGGTAACTATGATTAGCCTTCAGGATTCGTATCTAGGTAGGTGACTAAAAAGCCTAATGTTCAAGAATGGTGAGCACCCAGAACTACTAATTTAAGCCCAAACACATAAACCTCTTACCCAATAATTTATGATCTCCATGTTCCCCTCTGTACATGTTACTAGGAGCCATATTCCTGAGCCTTTTCTGAACATAAGAGACTGTCTCTCATATATGTGAATAGATTAAATCAAACCAAAAGGTGTCCCCAGGGTGAATCATTATCCTACCAACAATAACCAGACTCCAGACTTTCATAGATTCATAGGTATTCATAGATATAGGGTCGGAAGCGACCTTGCAGATCTTCTAGTCCGAGTCCCTGCCCTGGGCAGGAGAGAAAACTGGGCTCAAATGACCCCAAGCTAGACTTGCCATTCTTATAGCAACAACATAGTAACCCAGGTTTTATATTACCTAGAAAAATACGCAGCTTTGCCTTCTTTTCAGCTACCTGCAGTCCTGCTGCTACTGGTGGGAGAAGAGGCAAACTGTTTGCTTTCAGTACCTGTTGAATTCATGTAAGCATAAAGCAGGATGGGACAGAGCTACTTTAGCAGTGTGGATTTTGTCACTGTCGGTAGGTCTGGGAGGACAAGACATTAGCTAAAACAGAATCTGGATGTAAGACTTGTAAACTAAGAGAATATATAATATTTCATTCTTGCTGTAAAAGTTTTACAAAATAGTTTTACTACATCACTATGACTAGATCTGTACATAGTCACCATAAAAGCTGTGTTTAAATTCCAAATTGCCTGCTAATGTCCTTCAACATAAAACCAGCTTCAATTTTTCCCATCTATAAATGTCACAGTATATTACTCATTGATATTGAAAGCAGCTATCATATCTTTGATGGGACATCTGGCACAGTAGACAGGCTGGCATTCTTTTATTCAGTTACCGAGGACCTCAGTTAATAACATCTGAATGAACCCATGACTTAAAAAAGCTTTTGTTTAAATACAGTCATTTTCAACAGTGATAACTACAATGTAAAAACACAATGCCACCAAATTCTAAAGAAAGTGATAAAGTGTGCTGTGTAGAAAAAGTAAACTTAAATATATTCACCTCTTAATGTGGCTTCACTGCAGTATATGGCTAGGGCACAAAAAGACTCCCTCATCTACAAAGCAATTAATAATCCTCATATCAGAATCATTTTGAAACATGAGGTGGAGGGCCATGAAATATCATTATGATTTTATCAACGTAGCAGCTATTTCCTGAATCTGACCAAGTCTAATCTATAGCAACCACAGAGAGCTCTCATTCCTTGCAGCTTGAAATATCTGCTTTAAACTTCATATAACTAACTGTCCAAATACCCCTTAGGTCAGAAGTGGCTATAAAAAGTAACCTGAACCTTCAAGAGTCTATTCCTTCCTCAGATCCAGAGAGATTCAGGAAAATCTAAAGCCAGCCACATCGCTTTTAGAAGTTTAGTCTATATAGAAGATGATCGGGCCCCAAGTTTTAAGCTTAAAGGAACACTGCTGAAAGAAAACTTGTTAAATATTCTGGACCTAATAATTTTATATACGTATATCTTATTTTATACATCTTCTACTAAAATTTTATTACAAAGGAAATTACAAGAATATGGAATGTTTAGCTGTTCATCTCTTCTGGATATTTAGGCTCTGATCCAGCAAAGCACTTACACCCCTGTTAAAGCACATAAGAAATCCCATTGATTGACTTCCATAAGAGTACTCATCTACTTAAAGTTAAGCCCCTATGTAAACGTTTTCCTGGATTGGGGCCTTATCCCTCATCATGAAACATGGTTCTGTTTTTAACCATTGCCTTTTCCAATGGGATTTCATATAGTTGAACAATGCAGCTAAGTAAAGGCCGGATCCAACTCTCATTAATATTTGTGGAGGAGCGGACTGATTTTGGACAATTTAATATCATAGCCCCAAATGAACTGCTCAGCAACATAAATCATTTTTTATGCAGATGACCACACAGGTATAAAACAAAGTGCCTCATCCTACATTGATGAGAATTTTGTTACCACTTTCAACAGGGGCAGGTCTCATGGAAAACAACAAAATATATACAGTATCATTTAAGTAGAGGGGTATATAGGTATTGGACTAAATTTTACACTGGAATCAATGAGGTACTTGGGATATATGTCAGTATAGAACTTAACCTGTTTAAATTTAGAGTAATAAGAATTATCTAGACTTAGGTTATATCAGTCTTTTATTGATTTTGTCATTGCCTTACTATGTGTGTTTTAACAGCAATTATATTTTCTGGTAAACTCTTTTTCTCTCTCAGCATTTAAATTGTTGCCTCTTGATTAGTCAACAGGAAAAAATCAATACTCTATACATTTCACTTCAAAGCTTTAATTCAATTACAATTTATAAACTAATCAAAGGCTGATCTAGCTGTGTCAGTAACAGAAAGGCAGACTTTTAATGTCAGAATCTTTCTTTGTCATTAAAGGTTAAATTTTAGTTCATGCATCATAAGCCTAACTCTGTACTGCACTAAAGAAGAATACTTGCTAATACTGTTGCTTTTTACGATTTCCTTTAAATTGGTGGATACATCTTGCTTGAAATGTTGATACCACAATTGTACATTTATTTTGTCTTTTATTTTACTTTAAGTTTATTGGCATCATGGTAACTTAACATGTTAATCACACCATAAATAGTACCAGTGACACATATTAAAGCCAGTTTATGGTGCAATAATATAGCAAACATGGAGCATATCATGTGGAACATTTTGGTGGCTTATTTGTATCACACCTTCAATTGAATGAGCAGTTTGTTGAGGCTACACCAGATCCTGATGTTCAGCTATCTCCGGCACATTTACTTATGGAATATTCACGGGGTGTTTTTCATGTTTCTGGATTTATACCTTGTAGCTGTATTTAGTTGAAACAGTGATTATGGGGAATTCTAATGGAAAGGGCTACCAGAAAATGCAGGGGACAGTGGACTTGATGGTCCAAACAGCCCCTTTCTGACCAGTGTTGCTTTGTGTGAAACTAAGGACAAGCTCAAAGTTAAAGATGTGTTCGCATTTTGTCCTGCATAGAGTTGGATTTAAAAAACAGACTGAAGTGCTCTCCTGAAATGGGGTGTAAAATATAAACAAACAAAATAGATCTAGTTAAATCAGGGTTGTCCAGCTTGAAAGCAACTGGAGGTCACAAGCCTCATGGGCTACACTGATGGAGGCCAGGTGCCCCCAGGGCCACATGGATGAACATCCCTCCTGGACAACATTGCTTGCAAATGTTCCCACCCCTCCCCCACTATGATGTACCATGCCCTGTGTGAACACTTCCCTCTCACTGGGCTACACCAAACCATGCTGCATGAGTACTCCCCCCCCCCCC
>NW_017729029.1:75944956-75950531 GCF_001723915.1 Gavialis gangeticus | reverse complement strand
CCCCCCCCCCCCCCCCAACGAGTCCTCAGTAGGACGGTCATGTGTCCTGATTTGGCTGGGACACTCCAAGATTTCGTAGCTCAGTCTCAGCCTGTTAGTCAAAAATTCCTGGGTCAGAGTCTGGCAAGGAGGTGCAGTGTCATGGTGAGCCAGGCAGGGACCGCTACTTCTAGATGGGAGCAAGACAGATGGTGCAGGTGCTACCCCACCCACACATGGAACATCCTTAATCCCACACAGGAGCAGCGATGCTTCTCCATGCCACTCCACCTTCCCACTGGACGCCAGTCCCAGACTTTTGACCAACTGGCCAGGACCAGGCTATGGAATCCTGGAATGATCCAGCCAAACCAGGACACATGTCCACCCTAGCCCTCAGCCCGCTCTCCAGCTCTCAAGTTCATAGGCTCTGCTACCATGGGCCATGTTGCCTTAGGGCCAGGGCAGGAAGTGGAAAGAGGAGGGACCTATAACCTTTGGCCAGAGTAACGGGGACCACAAATTAACCCCTCACAGGCTGCAAGCAGCCTACAGGCTGCCATTGGACAGTTCTGAGTTAAATAATCACTTAACTAATATTTTGTCCCAAACTGAAAGTAATTGTCTTGGGGCTGGGATGAATTTGATGATCTTATATTTTATTATGTAGGTAGGCAATATGCTTCATCAGTGGATCACTGAAATGAACAAATTAGGAAACATGAATTTGATTCCCAGCTCTGCTTATGACTCACTGTCACTCTTGCATTTGTTACTCTGGGAAATCCTATTAAAGTCACTGGTAAAGAATAAAGCCAAGTATGAAGATTTCTTGATACAATATTTCTGACTGTTACAAAACATCCCTTGTACAATTTGTATGATACGTTTCTCAATTATGGCTTCTTCACAACTCCTTTCTATTCTATAATGCTGTATAAGTATTAAATTATTTGTATCAACATTTTGTACAGAACTTTATGAATTTTCTCTGCAATATCTATCATTAGATAGATGTATATCACACAGAGAAAAAGAGAGAAAGAGAGAAATCACTGCTGGCTTCAGATCTTGGATTTTTAACATGTAATACCTAGTGTTAACCTATGTACTTATGATACTCCTCATAAAATAGGTTTTGTGGAAAAGAGTCACTGAATCTTGTTTTCTTCATTGATAGAAATAATGAGATTGTTCCTACTCTAATTTTGGTAATAGTGCAACAAACTCACCTCCTACCAGGCATCTTATACAAATTACTCCAAATGTAATGGTAAATGTTATTTTAACACTTCTTCTTGGACTCCAACATAGAATTATATTACATATTTTATTAGCTCATTTACCACCTATGCAGCTAAATTATTAGTTAATTCATTGAACATCATATGTGTTTAGGTAGCTTTGTTTACCATTTAAAAGTGACTCCTGTCTACTATCTGAACTAACCTTTCCATGGAAGGTTCACCTGCCATGCCTTGATGCAATTAGTTGATTTATGAAACAGGAGGCTGCCATAGGATCCCAGAGTGAGCCCTCATACATTTTTCTGCCAGCAAGTCCCTCCTGGACCCTGTTAGACTCAATTCTGCCTCTCATGTTAAGTGGGCCCTCCTGGCCTGCCTATACTCCAGGGCACCTGTTACCTTAAGGGCTAATCACGGCCTCCTTCCACTCATGCCTTGTAGATGTTATTGGTCAATCATTCTCAGGTCAGGCCTTCTTAGGCCTCTCTGCCCTTGTTGGGGGCCTGGGCCCACCGTGAGAGACCCGGCTTCAGGGCTCCAGCCCCACATGCCCCTTCTCAGGCACTGGGCCCTTGGCCCTGGTTTCACCCCTCTTGGGCTCTGGGACTGTGGCCCTCCTGGCTTCAGGCTGACTCTATTGTTTCTCTCCTAGCTCAGGTTTTGATACTCTTGGTTTCAGCCTGTCTGTATCATGACCCCTGGCAGGGCTCAAAACTTGTGCCCTTTGGGCATGTTCTCTGGCCTCCAGATCTCCCCTGCTAGCCATGAGCGGTTCTTTGGTTTAAACCTTAAACCAAAATACAAGACCACAATTAAAACTATCCCCATGCTGGGCACCAAAGATAAACACCAGCTCCCCGGTTGTAAAATAAAACTCCTCCCTACACTGGGTCTTACTTGCCTGCAAGCTCTAGGTACCTTGCTTGCCATTCCCAGGGTGGCTCAGGTATCAGTCAGTCACTCTCCTGCAGCCATCCTGTTGTAAAGCCCTTCTCCCTGCTGCCCGCGGAAACCACCTGATGGCCTGGGTTCAGGCACTGACTTTGTGTAGCTCCTAAGCCCTGCCCCTTCTTGTCAGGTGCAGCCAGCTACAGGGGTTTTCATTCTGGGCCTAATGACCAGACTGCCTTTAGGCAGCTTACTTCTGCTATCCTTGCTGTCTCAGCAGTGTCCCTACTGCTCTAGCAGGACTCTGCCCTATTGTAGTATTGCTGGGCAGCTAAACCAGCAACAGGCAGTCGCTGCCTGAGTCCCTGGCTGCCCATTCCCCGGCAGCCAAGTCAGTCATAAGCAGCCTTTTCTCCCACCTGGGGCCTCCCTGGTGCTACTTACCCCTTAAGGTAACAAGAGCCCTCTGGCTCCCTGTTACATTAGGAAATTTAGGAAATGATGAAATTGCTATTTCAGGCACTGTCACAGTGAATATCTTATTGTGCAAGCAGACCCACTGAATTCAATTTACAGAGTACAATTCAATTTACAGAGCCCTGATCCAAATCCCATCAAGGTCAATGGAAGTATAGGATCCAGAAATGAAACTCTGATTCCATTTAAGTGAATGGTAAAATTCCTATCGTCTTCAGTGGGGTCATGATTTCATTTCATGTCAGTAAAGGTGAAAGAAACTAACCTTAGCGAAGCCTCACTGAACCTGACCTGCAGTTGGATTTATGCACCTAAATCCAAAGGTCACTAATAAACATTCTCACAAGTATCCATAAAAAGAATTATCAATAAATTTTGATACTTTGGCTCTGCTGGGTACCTCTGTTATAAAGCTGTCAGTGTATATTTGCAATTAACTAAGTTTAAGTTGTCAGGGGTAATCAATATTCACACATGCTTGGCTTAACACAGAGATTGTCATCTGTGATACTTGGTGCTTTATTAATTGAATATGTGCTTACAGCACTACTGTGCTTTTTATGTTTTTCATGGTATAAAATATCTTGTAGTATAATATTTTTACCACATTTTAAGCAAAATTAGCTTTTAATATATAATTCCATATTGTCTAAGACAATCTTGTTCTTTTTCATTGTGAATAATCATGGATGAAATCTTGGCCTCTAAAATCACTGGGAAGTTTGGCACTGACTTTCTTGGGAATGGCAATTTAACCCATGTAACTGAATCATAAATTTGCACAGTACCTAAAAGAGTTATTTCTGAAGAACTCCTCAGATATTTGTCCTCCAGGGACTCCATTTACTTTTTCTGACAGCATCAGATGTGGAGATTGCCCAAAAGCTGAGGCAGTTTTGCACTCTTTTCTCCTAATGTCCATTTGTAGTATCTAATGAAGTAGACTGCAGCCTATAAAAGCTCATGCTTCGCTGAACAAGTACCGCCCTGCCTTACCTTCAGCGTAACTGCCCTATTTTTCAGTGGAATCTGAAATCTGAAGAACCAAGAAGGAAATTATCTTTTGCACCACATAAAGAGTTAAAATAGGCCCATTCAACTGAAGGCAAATAGTTGTCAATGAAGTGCATTAAATATATATATATTCTTAAACATATATGTAATTCAGAATGAGAATCTCTCTCTCATACTTTCTTCTGGATTTCATTGTCATTCAAGTGAAAACCAACAATAAGGTCTTTCATGGCAGATTTGTCCTTCCAGGACAAATGAAGAAAGGGGACTCACAACATAAGGGCTTTGGTAATTAAGATAATTTTTATCTCAGCAAAAGAGCCACCTAAAGCCAACCAGACACAAGAATGTGGACCTATTCTCTGAGGCCCCAGTTAACTGAAATTAACTGTCCAGGCCCCCACAGTCCTGCAGATTCCTAGATGGATTTCAGCAAATTTAGAATTATCCTTTATTTTTAATTATTTAAAAAGAAAATATTACAATTTTTCAAATGGAAAGGAAACCAAAGTTTGGACAGACTTTTCCATGATACAAAAAACTATTAATAGCAAAGTGTAGCTGAGTGTCTGTAACTTAATTCCCTTTATTTAAAAAGGAAAAAAGTTGTAAACATCTCCAAGTCCAGAATATTTAACATAAATAAGAATGAAAAAATGCTGTACTATCTTTTCCACCATAATTGAAAGTGGCAAACAGGGAATCCAACACCAAAGACGACATGTTTATTTTCCCTTTGAACTTAAATGTACTTTCTTGACGCCTCAGCTACTTTCCCAACTGAATATTCAAATAATAAAGGCTGAATTTACAAATTTGATGGCATGAGCAGTACTGATAGGTTGCTACTATTGTCATATTATAGGGAGTAACTGCACCTTTGTCCCCTTTCTTGTCTTTCTGGGTGTTCTTATATGTGTAACTAAAGTTCCTGAATTTTCTGCACAGAAAATTCAGGTGCATTAAACTTCTCTCACACACATCTGAACGTGTGCCCGTCAGGAGAAAATTTGCTCCCAGTGGTAGAAGTTCAGGCTAGGGCTGTTCCTTCCCTGCTCTTCCCAACTGAAGCAGCCAGAGGGAGCTCCAGGCTCTCCCAGGTGCCAGCCCTAAGCTGGCAGAGGGTACAGGGGCTGGTCCCAACCTCTGCAGTGTCGGGCACAGTTGCCCCAGCTGCTAGGCAGCTTTCTCCCAGCCACATGGAGAGGGTCCCAGTTTCCTGAGACACTTTACTGTGCAGGGACAACTTTACACGGCTTTACGAGCACTCGTGGTGCTCTGGTGTGGTGCCAGAGGACTGGAAGAGGGCCAATGTGGTTCCCATCTTCAAAAAAGGGAGGAAGGAGGATTTGGGGAATTATAGGCCAGTTAGTCTTACATCAATCCTGGGTAAGCTTTTTGAGAGAATTATTCTGGCACATATCCACAAAGGGCCAGCAGGGGAGATTATGCTTAGGGGCAACCAACACGGGTTCATTAGAGGCAGGTCCTGTCAGACAAACCTGGTGGCCTTCTACAACCAGATCACCAAATCCTTAGATGCAGGGGTAGCAGTGGACATAGTCTTTCTGGACTTTCAGAAGGCCTTAGACACTGTCTTTCACCCCATTCTCATTAAAAAACTGGGGGACTGTGGTGTCAACACCTACACTGCCAAACGGGTTGCCAACTGGCTGGAGGGCCGCACCCAGAGAGTGGTGGTGGATGGGTCATTTTCGACCTGGAGGGATGTGGGCAGTGGGATTCCGCAGGGCTCTGTTCTCTGGCCTGCACTGTTCAACATCTTCATCAGTGACTTGGACAAGGGGGTAAAAAGCACCCTGTTCAAATTTGCTGATGACACTAAGATGCCGGGGGATGTGGGCACACTAGAAGGAAGGAATAGGCTACAATCAGACCTAGAGAGGTTACAGGGGTGGGCAGATGAGAATAGGATGGGATTCAACACTGACAAGTGCAAGGTGATGCAC
>NW_017729029.1:75941026-75944697 GCF_001723915.1 Gavialis gangeticus | reverse complement strand
CTAGCCAAAGGGGACCAGCAGGCTTTGGGGGAGTCCCTGTTCCCCTGAGCACTACCAGGAATGACTAGAAATAACGGTCACAAGCTGGCAGAGGGTAAATTCAGGCTAGACTTCAGGAGGCGCTACTTCATGGTCAGGGCGGCTAGGATCTGGAACCAACTTCGGAGCGAAGTGGTGCTGGTTCCTACCCTGTGGGTCTTTAAAACAAGGCTAGACAATCACCTTGCTGGGGTCATTTGACCCCAGTACTCTTTCCTGCCATGGCAGGGGGTCAGACTTGATGATCTGCTCAGGTCCCTTCCGACCCTACTAACTATGAAACTATGAAACTCCCTGCCCTGTGGAAGTTGGGACAGGTCCTCATTTCCACATGGATGGCAGGCAGCATTCCTGCCAAGCTGGGACAGCTCTCCCCACCACCCGTAGTCCCCTGCTGCCTAGGCTAACTAGGAGCAATTTGCTTCCAGTCATCGTCTATATATGAGCTTCAGCACATTAGTTTAATGCACTGATTTCTAATACCTGTGTCTACAGGTACTAGAAAATGGTGCATTAGATTAATGTGCTGCACAGTAATTGTTGTGAATGTGTAGATAGTGACACTTTACTATTCATTAGATTAGTCTAATGCACAGTAAAGCATCTCATGTAGACACACACTCTGGTGTTTGCCCTGCTTTCACTGATCTTAGATCAAATTTTGTAATTCTGCTTCTTCTAATTGAGACTCTGTGAACCTGCCACTCTTTAGAATTAGAAAAAAAAGGTTTATTTTACAGTCAGAACATAGCATTTAAGAGGCATAAAAAGTTACCTAAGATCTCACTATCACCTGATGATAATCTAGACAAGTCTTCTTCTGTTGGTGTCTATGTGGGTATCCCATTACCCTGTATATCAATCTTATTTTCTCTTGAGAGTGTGTCTTTTTAAACCTGCCACAGTTCTTCTGATCCACTGTGTTCATATTTACTTGTTAGGATGTTGTTTGTTAATAACTCATAAATGCTTTCTGAAAGGCACTTGATAGATGAACTGTGAATCATTGTTTTTTCTTCCTGTTTTTATGACCCTAGTAAACCATTCTACTAAAATGTCTAATGCATTAATAATAAGTTCACATACAGTACTCACATATTACCACAGAGCAGCTCTAAATCTGTCCCATCATCTCTATTTATCATCTTGCCATAATGGTTTCTGGTCATCTGGGATACTTGGGCCATTTCTTTTCTGCACATTTGGCCAGAAGACTTGGTTGCACCCAGACAGAAGTGGACACTACAGTTTTTTCAAGAGTAATACAGTAAACTAGCTTCCCTGTGCACTCCCCAGAATTCCTCTGCTAACATAGAAAACTCTTCTGATCTCCACACTCCAAAATCTTTCCAATAGACAGACTTCCTCCAGGACATTTTAAAACTCCATTAATGAAAAAGACTCTTGTGTCCTATTACTGCCCACAGGTGAAATAGATTAAAAGCACATTTACTTTATTCAATAGCATTATCAGCAATTGCAGAATGTCTTAAATTACGTTCTTCATGAAGGCAGACAAATGGAGAAAATATGCACTGCTATCTGCTCTATACACCTAGATTCTTATACTACCAATAAAGTAGCTGAATGTCACTAATGGAAAAATGATAACTGGGGGTGAGGGGGTGGAGGGCAGAAATATAGTGTTGTCATTCAGGCAGGGTTTTTTTTTATTACACGTAATGTCTTGATACTCTATGATATCTTATATGTTTATCACGGCGCTATTTTGTGAAATGTAAATTCAGAGATGAACAGTCACATTAACCTTTTGGAAATTATAAGACAAATTAGCCCATATGAAAGTGGTGTAATAAAGTAATAAAATGATTTTTAGTGAAATAGAACAGCTTTAGGTTTTTTGTTTATCCAACGGTTTGACCATCAAATGAACAAGTAAACTAATCAGCAAGGATTTACAGCAGCTTATGCATGAACAAATGCATGCAATAAAACCTCTCTTGACATTTCATCCAAGTAATGGAGATGTGCAATTACAGAGATGATAATAAGACATTTTAAAAAGTGCTTGAAAATTGTTCCAAAACTAATTTCAGTGTCAAAAACAGAGCTCCTCTTCCTTCAAACAAAATTTAAATGCATAGAGGCATCCAATTCAATCTCATGAAAGGTACTAAATTAAGGAACATTTTTTCCCCATGCTATTAATAAACTTGCAAGTTTAGTACTATCAACATAAAACAAAAACATAAATTATAATGGGAAATGAATGGACCAAAAGGAAAAATAAGCAATAAAATCCATGTTACTGAGACCATTACAAATGCCTCTACAAACTTCAGATACCTAGAGCGGAATCCTATTTCGCTTTATGTGCTTAAATGGTCATTTTCCAGCTGCATTAGCAGCACTTTGGCAATCCTATTCCCCATGCAATGTGGACATGTTAAATATCTGCTTAGCTATTAAGCAAGTCCAGTAACCAGTGTTTTGAAATGCTTTGACAGGGTATGTATGCAACTCTGTATGCATGTTTGCTGGGACAGTATGGCTAGGGACAGAAATTACACATAAATTGGTATAAGTGATCAGAAACTGATTCAAAACTGTGATGCAACAGAAGTTCAGTTCACATAAGCTATTGTCAAAATGGCCAAAGCCAGTTTAAGATAAAACTGGATGGATGTTGTATCAGACTTAACTGATTTAAGTTAAATCAGTTTGTTGAACTTCTGTCCCAGATCCCTTCCACATTCAAGTTAACTCACAGTCCCCCAGCATCCCTTGTATCTCTCCTGCAACACCCACTTCCCGAATAAAAATGAATGTCTGTTCACTTGCTTATCAGTTCAAATCTACACAGTTTAGACTAACTTGTGAAGATTGAATCCATTCGGTCTCAAACTTTTTGACTATCTGTGCTTACCCTCAAAGTCACGGGCAAAGTTATGGGCAAAAACCTATGATGGCAGATGACCTAACAAGTGATTGTACAGGGAGTTTGTCCAGGAATCAAGAGAGAGAGATTCTAGACTCATCCTCAAACAGAGGAGGAACCACGTCTCTCCGATGTTACAGATTCACTAGAGAATAGGACACAGGTTAAGCATTTTGTAGTTCCTGCTCCAGATCTCCCCTTGAAACTGGCTCCCCTGGACAGTTATGAGAGGGAGATCTGTAGGGGCAGGAGGAAGACAAGATAAAGGAAACAGCTGCTACCCAAGAAAGGGAAGGGGGTGGGGCTGTGTTCTTGCCGGATTCCTTGCTAGAATGGGATAGAAGCCTCCCCAGTGTTCTCTTTCCATCTTTACAATGTATATTGAATTCACTTTCACAGCTTCAAAATGATGATAGGAAGAGGAACTGGATAATGCCTAACCTGTAATTTAGTGGTTAGAGCACTATGCTGGGAAATCAGAGAAATTGAGTCTTAAACACCCTCTGGATGAGGATGCCTTAGAAACTCGGCTTCCACTTACTGTCCTAAAACACTTAGCTTTTGGGACTATAACAAGGGAAGGTCCTCAACCCCCTGCTAATAATGGGGTTTAGCTAGCTGCAATTCAATGACCTATGCTTACCCAGGCCAGGATTATACAGAGTCATTTGGCTGTACTGGACATGCTCAGTAGATGAGTTCATATTGCAAAATGGGATCAAAAACTATGACA
>NW_017729029.1:75935130-75936026 GCF_001723915.1 Gavialis gangeticus | reverse complement strand
TCTGGATGAGGACGCCTTAGAAACTCGGCTTCCACTTACTGTCCTAAAACACTTAGCTTTTGGGACTATAACAAGGGAAGGTCCTCAACCCCCTGCTAATAATGGGGTTTAGCTAGCTGCAATTCAATGACCTATGCTTACCCAGGCCAGGATTATACAGAGTCATTTGGCTGTACTGGACATGCTCAGTAGATGAGTTCATATTGCAAAATGGGATCAAAAACTATGACAATACAAAAACAGTATTTTTGAGGCTAGAAATCTACCTTTTTGGCATGCAAAGGGAGATAGAGTTATGCCCATAATGCATTCTTATTCAGCTCAAATGCCACTTTTGAAGTTATTTTTTTAAAGAAAAGTCACTCATTCTTTCTTAAAATAAAAAAGAAATATTGTAATAGGATTTTTTTTCTTTTGAAAGGCCAATACCAGTTCATCAGATACAGGTTCACTGGGGAAAAATGTCTAAAATACCCCCTCTTGGCTGCATGTACACAAGACGCTTTACTCAAGTTTTCATAGATTTCATAGACATTAGGGCTGGAAGGGACCTCAGAAGATCGAGTCCAGCCCCCCACCTGAAGGGCAGGAAGTCAGCTTGGGTCATAGGATCCCAGCAAGATAAGCATTCAATTTCCTCTTGAAGGTGTTCAATGTAGGTGCTTGAACCACTTCCGATGGCAGGCTGTTCCAGACCTTGGGGGCTTGGACAGTAAAGAAATTCTTCCTCATGTCTAGCCTGAAACAGTCTTGCAGTAGTTTATAACCGTTCAACCTCATCATCCCTTGGGGTGCTCTCCTGAACAAACGTTCCCCCAGATCCTGGTGGTCACCCCTGATAAACTTATAGGTGGCCATCAGATCACCCCTGAGCCTGCGCTTTTCCAGGCTAAAGA
>NW_017729029.1:75930138-75934651 GCF_001723915.1 Gavialis gangeticus | reverse complement strand
GCCTTGCTCCCAGGCCCCAGAGCCTGAAAAAGGGACAGACAGCCCCCGCAGCTGAGAGCCCGGGGCTCCGTCTGCATGGAGCCCGGAACCATGGGCTCCGTCTGAGTAGCTGTCTCTGAGGTGCTGCGGGGGGGGGGCCGCAGACCCCGAGGGGACCCTCGGGGTGCGGCACATGCCCATCCGCGTCATGCCGCTGGTGGACTGGCTATGGCTGGGACTGTCTATCCTAGGGAGCTTGCAGGCAGGGCCTCAGACCCTCCTGCGCACCCTCCTGCGCAAACTCCATGCTAACTCACGCGCCGGCAGACAAGCGCGCCTGTTTGCACAGCCTGTTCACGCAGCTCCGGTCGCATGGCTCCCTGTGGGGCTGGGCGAAGTAGGGGTCTGAGCAGGGCAAGACTCGTCCCGGCTCCACTCAGTTGCTTCCTCCCACTCTCTAGGGGTTAACCCTCTCCCACCATGGGCCCCGCTTACCTCTGGCTGTGCTGGGGGCCAGCGGGGGGCTCCGCAGCTGCTGGGGGGTCTCTGGGAGGCTTCAGGGTAGCAGGGGCGCAGCAGGCTTTCACCTGCGTGTCTCTCGCCACTCCCGGAGCCTAACCAGGGCTTTTTTGCTGTTGGCAGGCCCTTTTAAGCTTCACGCATGTGCAGTGGGCCCCCTGTCGGAGAAGCTGTTCTCAGGCTACCAGGGGCCTTGCCAGGGATTTGGGGGCCCTGCCTCACTGGAGAGGGGCTGGTAAGTACCCTCCCCCTACCTCTCTCTCTCCCTGGGGGATTGGGCCAAGTAGCGGCCTGGGCAGGGCGAGACCCGGCCCGGCTCCCACTCAGCCACCTCCTCCCACTCTCCAGGGGTTAACCCCCTCCCACCACGGGCCCCACTTACCTCCGACTGTGCTGGGGGTTGGCGGGGGGCCCCGCAGCTGATGGGGGGTCTCTGGGGGACTTTGGGGGAGCAGGGGCACAGCAGGCTTTCAGCCGTGCATCTCTCGCTGCTCCCAGAGCCTAACTAGCAAATTAAAGCAAATTACTGTGCACTAAGCATCAACATCTACATGTGCAGATTCTTACTGCACAATAATTTGCTCTAATCATGAGTAAATTTTCTACCTATAGATACAAGTAGCAAATGTACTCATAAATAATTACTGCATGGTACGGAACATATAGATGGCTGACTGGGAGCAAATGTGCTCCTGGTCAGCTCAGCAGCAGGAGAATGCTCCCCATCCCTGAAAGCTGCCTGCTGTCATGGTGGGCTCACCCACCAGAGCCCGGGCAGGGACAATTGTACCCCTGCCCCATCAGCAGGGAACTCCCAGAACCCACTCTGCAATCATGATCAAGGAGCAAGCACTGGGAGATTCTTATCCCTGAGCCCCAGCTTCATGACCATGGAGTGGGAGCTGGGAGATTCTTATCTCTCAGTGTAGTTGCAGAGCCAAGGCTGGAAGATAAAAATCTCTGATCCTCTGCTCCACAGTCAAGGAGTTGAGGCTGGAAGACAAGAATCTGCCAGCCCTACCTCTGCAGTAGTGGAGCTGGGAGATAAGAAATTCCCAGACCCTGCTCCACAGTCACAATCACAGAGCAGGGACTGTGAGCTCCATGCTTCTGGGGCAGGGGGACATTGTCCCCACCCAGTCTCTTGTGGCAGAATCCAACCCAGCAGCAGGCAGCTCACTGGAGCAGAGAGCAATGTCCCAGCCCTCAGCAGAACAAAGCTGTCTCCTGGCCTATGCTTCCTGCCCTGCCAGCCCCTAGGCTAGCACCTAGGGGGAGCCTAGAGCTCCCTCTGGCTGCTGCAGGGGGCCAGTGCAGAGCCAGAAGGGGTGGAAGCAGACTGCTGCCATGAGCAGCAAATCTGTTCCCGCTTCCCTCCCTACATGTATAGACACCTGCCTGGGGTATGTTTACTCTAGAGTAAATTACTCTAGAGTAAACACACCCCAGAGTATTTGCATGTGTAGATGCATCCCTTGAAAATCTAATGCTATTACAATACTTGAAATTGATTAGTAACCAAATTGAAATTATCAAGTGCAAATTTTAAAAAGAATTCCTAAATACTCATTGTCTTGCATTTCCAAAATAAAGTTACCTATTGCAACTTACAACCTGCAGAGGGACAATCTCAGTTTGGTCAGCATCAGCAAAATAATGTAGCTTTGTGATAAGGTGTTTTTATCGATCCCCACCTAAGACATTTGGAAAGCTCCCCATTTTTTTATAAAATGTTAAAAATGAGATTCCAGGTTTTTAATCATTCTTAACTCTGCAGCCCAATTCTAGGCAACCTATAAATATTGAGAAATTAACTCTTAAATATACTGAGATGCCATGAAGTTTAATAAATGCACTCGCTATACATATACATTACTTATTGATAATGCAGCTGAAGAACTCCTGTTATATCCTTAGACAAAGACTTAAAAAATACCTTTAAATGTTGCATATTTTAAAAGTTCTGTTCCATCACACTGCAAAATTTGATCATAAAAATAACATGAAATTGTACTACCGACATTCACCTCCCATCTGCCCTCCCCTTGCACACACTAACTTTATTATCCCCCATGTGACAACTATATTAAATTTAAAGAGTTCAGGGCAGAGACCATTCTTCCTACTTTTATTAGAAGGTACCTAGTGCAATTTTGTATCCCCCAGTCTTGGCCCCAATAGAGTTAGCAGGGTGGAGGCATGTCAACTGCTGTAGCTAGTGGCACACAAGGGAATAATGTAGCTGCCTTTGATTCCCTGACCTGAATGACCAGGTACTCATTCGCAGTTGGGTACAGCTGGGGACAGCCTTTGGCATATGTGAGTAGTAGAGCTTGAACTCCCATCTCTGGAGTCATAGCAAGACACTTCTATTGCTTTGCCACTGCATCCCAATTTTTTGTGTGTTGTACATTGAATAACAGACAAAGCAGTGATTTTTAAAGATTTCACAACTGAAACCTTACATTTCAAAATTCAGGCAAGACAAACACAAAAGCAAAATCCACTATATTTCTGGCCTCAGTACCCTCTTTGAAATCCTGGACTCAGACTTCTCCAAGACTGTACCTTCTTTTTATTCTGCTTGGCTAATTTCCTGCTGAGCTAAGCCAAGATGGTACCTCTTAAAAGCTGCAGAAACTAGCTCACGGGAGTCAGCTCTGATAACACGATCCAACTCTTCTGCTACTTGGTTCAGGCATGTATCACATTTGAATTTGGATGTTTTATCTTGCAACCAAATGTGGACCAATTTGTGTCATGCTGGGCCATCAAAGGAGTACTCTTCAAGGCAGAATATGAATAGCTATTCCAGAGGTGGCCAAACTGTGGCTCGGGAGCTACATGTGGCTTGCCAGCATGGTATGTGCAGCTCACCAAAAATTGGCCAAAGCCCCACCTACTTTTCCTGGGACTGCCAGTTCAGGTGCCAGGCTGCTAAGGCTGGGGCTGCAGCCTTGCTGCTTACCCTGGGGCGTGCTCCATACAAGGAAGCTGGAGTGGCTCCAGGTCACTCAGCACCTCCACCCCAACCCCGAGAATCAGATGTGGCTCCCACGCTGAGTAACTCGGGCCACCCCTGAGCTATTCGTTAGTGTTTAACATCATGAAGGTTATTGGCAAGGGGAGGGTGTTTCTGTCTCTGGCGATATGGTGCTTTTGTTGCTGACAATTGTTTTATGCTCACTAGGAGGGCTACACATTTCTGCAAGTTCATCTTATTTTTTATACTTTTATAATAAGGGTTTTAAAAGTCTCTTTCTCTACACATACATGTGCGCATATGTGCTAATATATCACAGTAACACTATACATGAATATAGTGTTAATTCCAAGAGACTGTGTATAATATGGTTATTTGAAGGCACGTGAAAAGTCAGCTCTTTTGAACAAATGAACAAGTGAAATGAAAATATCCACAACAGCAACAAGCAAAAGGGAGCACAAGCAAAACCTCCAATTTAGCAGGGAAAAAAAAGAAAGAATAAATCAATGTCATTTAGTGTCAAATGAATCCACCTAGAGGATGCTACAGTCATCCATTATTGTCAGTGCTTGTTTAATTTATTGAACAGTTGAGGGTTTGGAATGGAATAAAGCTGATCATCCAGGGGTTGCTGTAAATTTATGGTACCAAGATGCTCACTTAACATGTGTGAAAACAACCCGTGAAAGCACCATCAGTACCCTCATTTCTTACAGAAACAGATACTGTATAGTATGTCAAGTCTGAAACATCAGGACAATGTGCATCAAATCATGGTGACAGTTAACTGACATCAAAGGGAGTTGCATGCATAAGACTAAGGGCAAAATTTGCTTCTGTTCCTTCCTATACATTTGTCATTATTCATTCTCTTCTTCAGATGTACAAATGCAAAATATAAGCAACTTGATATATTTTGGTTCAAGTATAGCTTTTCCTTATGTATTTTCATCTGGATTCAGTGAGAGATGTTTAAAGGAGGAGAAGAATCAGAGTAAAGTATTAAAACAGAGCAGCAGATAAGGCAGG
>NW_017729029.1:75908963-75930004 GCF_001723915.1 Gavialis gangeticus | reverse complement strand
GTAAAGTATTAAAACAGACCTGTAGGAGGAGGGATTAACGTCTATTGGGAATAGTTGCCTACAGTGGCTGTTCCTTTTTGCCTACAGTGGCTGTTCCTTTTCTGCTATGAAGAAACATCTTTCATGGTTTGCCAGAGTTTTAAAATTTATCTTTTTACTTGCTTCAACACACAATCTAGGGCTTCTTTATTCTTCTCTTTGTCTGAGGTGTCAGCAACAAAGTTCTGCGGAGCAGCAGCATAGCACCAACACTTAAGAGACTTCAGAGATGCTTAAGAATGTAGCAGCACAACACAGTAACATGCTGTCTTGAAGCATTGGAGTTACATGTAGCAATTTTTCTATTTGTTACAATAAAGAAAAAGCCATCCACTTATTTCAGAAAGGAAATGGTCACCAGAAAAAAAAAGATTATTTGGTAGCAGTTAGCACAGTTAGTTTGTAAGACACCACAGATATATCCTAGTCTGCTTCCATAGAGCTAGTGATTAGTAACATTGTAAAGACAGTTTGGGGTGGAGGGAGGTTAGATGTGAGGGTCAGCATCGTATATATCATCTTCTAGAACCTTTTTGGCAGACGTGCCACTGTTACTCAAATTGCCAATTGCTCAAATCACAAGCAAGACTTTATAAAGGGGGATAAGGCAAGGTGCCGTGTTTATTGATCACATGAGTTAGATTTCAGGCACACCATTCATACAAACACACACAAATCATCATACACATCATTACACATAGGCATACACATACACAAAACAACCATTTCATCCACACATATACCAGATACAGTTACCAGGAATAGTTGCTTAATATCAGCCCAGGGTGGCCAACCTGGGCTTATTGAGTAGATGATGATGATTTGAAGATAGCAGATTTGAAGATAATATCTGGAGCAGGGTGAACAGATGCATCTGTGCTCCGATGAAACAGCAGTAGAGAAAGAGACTCACCCAACTTGGCATTTTCAAAGTGTTCTTATATAGGGACTGGCATTCTTTGTTTCAGTGCTTTAGGGTTTTTCCATACCCAGCTTCTGTTTTTACAGCTAGTCTTCTTTTGTTTTCAGCTTATTTTAGCTTTGGAGTGTTTTTGCTGCCCGTCTGGCAGGATGGGTGCATTTCTTCTCCTCATTATCTTCTTTGTGCCAAGGCCTAAAAGGGATTCTTCAGCCATTCATTAATAGGTTTACTGACTGGTAACTTACATTTGGTACCTTGTTGCTTACAAAAACAGTTAAATCTTCTTCTCCCATCCCTATGTCATTCTCTCACCATTCACCCTTTTACACACACTCATACATAAAGGCTATGCAGAGTTTATTCACTTATGTCACACAGAAGGATACAAAATGGAGTTTTCAAGTTGCTTATGGGACAAGACTAACATAGTTATATTTCATTGTTATTACACTCTATGTTAACATCAGCTAAATTAGTTCAGTTCATGCTATACCACAGATTAAACCTGTGTCATCCAAGGGTGCCACTCCAATCCCTTTCCCTTGCCTGGGTGCTTTTGGCACCCAGCCTGGTATTCCCTGTCCAATCTGCCACATGCCACACACAGAAGCTGTCACTTGTGGCAAGCATGGGGCAGGTTGGCCACCCCTGTTCTAGAAAATAAGCATGTGCTAGAGCGTGCTTAATGTGTTACACAGAATTCAGTTTAGGTTTAACAGTTGATCCCTTACTATGCTTTTGACTTAAATTTAACTTGATACAGAAAGCAAAGTTTTCTTTCTTTAGAAGGAGACTTTATTTCTAAGCATATGTGCACATACTCATATAATGGTATGCATATTGTGTCAATCTAATCATTTTAGTAAATGACTGAGGCTTTAAAGACAGTCTGTATTGCATTTAAGGCTGTCCTGATTGATGTGAGCCAAAATCTGAGACCAAAGAGCACAGCCCTACAACACATACAGCCCTTCCAAGCTGCATTACTGCTCAGTAGCTAAGAAGAACATGATTGGCCATTAACTTGAATGAGTCACTATTAACTTACACAGAGGGGGCAGGGGATGAAGAAGTTTTAACATACTTTATCTCTCATACTTCACAGGTACTTAGTGAGACAATGAAATGATTGTTCTGTAGGATCTGGGAACAAAAAAGGCTTTCTCCTGGGAGAAATGTGATGTCTGTTTAGATCAGGGGTGGCCAATTACTTGGGCACAAGGGCCACATAGGCTTTTTGATGAGCTGTTGCAGGCCGGGTCAGCACTCCTCTCCACCCCCAACAACTCACTACAATTCCCTATGTGGGCCCCTGATCATGGTGTTCAGGAGTGGTAGGGGTGGGCAAGGCTGAGATTACAGGGTAAATTTATGGGGCAGAGATGCTCTGGGACCTGGTAAGAGCCATGATCTGCTGCTCAC
Source organism: Gavialis gangeticus (assembly GCF_001723915.1). NCBI lineage: Eukaryota > Metazoa > Chordata > Crocodylia > Gavialidae > Gavialis > Gavialis gangeticus. The sequence goes on along the minus strand of NW_017729029.1, from coordinate 75,927,621 downwards.
ATACCCCTGTAATAGGCATGGGTTCTGTGGGCAGGGGCATGCAGGGAGCATATCACAGCTCTGCCCCACCTCAGCCCCACACTGTCAGCACCCCGTGATCCCAGCCCTGGGCCCCATCACATCTTGGTACCCACCTGTGCATCCTGCCTTCACAGAACCCCAGAGCCACATCTGGGGCCAGGATTTTGGGGATGGAGCCATGGCTGGGGCTGAGCTGGGAGGCACCACTGGAACTTGTTGGGGGACTGCAGCACCCACAAGGGAGAGAGCGGGGCTGCTAGCCCTGTGGAGGACACTTGAGAGAAATTTAGCTTCCTTCCCCCCCCTTCCCTAACTCATCCCTTCCCCCAGCCTGGGGCACACAGCCAAGAGGTGGGGGGAGAAAGGGGGTGGATCTGGCAGCGACTCCACACCCCACCACTTTCAGCAGCCAGGACTGGGCTAGGGCTGGGGAAAGTGGGTAGCACTGGGACACCCCCACTGGGACACTCCCATTGTTCCAGCCTACAGCTCACCCCCAGATAGCCACGCACTGGCAGCAGCCCCCACCCCCCATAATTTTGGCATGGGGTGGAGTGGCCCCTGGCCCCAGATACAGCTCCCTGCCCAGTCCCACGTGGTCTCCATGGAGACTGGTCCCCAGCCTGGCTCCAGATGCAGAACCCTCACCAGGGCTCCCACCACTACTGCTGCCCCCACACTGTGCCACGCTGAACTGGCAGGGCTGGGGGCTGCTGCCACCAAATGGGCATTCTGGGGTGAGCTGTGGGCTGGTATGGAATAGGAGTGTCCCACCACAGCCCAGTGAGGCTGACGGACCCACCACTGCCTTGGTAAATCACTCTGCAGGCCAGATTCGGCCCATAGACCATATTTTGCCCACCCCTGGTGTAGACCCTGAAATACTAGGCTTTCCACTCAAAAGCAGGGAAGAAAGTAACAAACTGACAGAGAATGGCTATCACATAAAGGGTCAATAGGAAATGTCAGGTGTTTTGAAAATGGCCAGAAGGGGAAGAAGGCAAAATCCCAAATATGGAATACTATTGCTTCCAGCAGAAATCTCAACAAAACGGACATACATGCAAAAATTATACACATACACACGCATGCATCCATGTTCATGTGTATGTCTTTAAAAAACAAATAAACACACACACCTGGCAATGCTAGAGAGGGCATAAAAGTAGTTTAGGAAGCAACAACATATTTCCAGTATGTATGAGCCCAATCCTCGGAGTACGTTTCTCACAGAACTTCCTCTCTGACCTCATTATTTTTGCACTCAAGGAAAATCTACTTAATACTTTTAACAGGCAAAAATTCATAAGCTGACTGGACACTAAGAACTAAGAACTAAACACACCCATTATATTTTGTCAACCTCCTGAAAACTTTCCATGCAAGAAAGGTGAAAATGACCCTCCTCCCTTTTGATAAGCCTTGGTCTCCCAGTAATCAGCTTCTTTTCTTCTGCTTTGTGTCTGCTACCCCTGAGAATTTCTTGCACTCCCCTCTCCCCTGCTGTTTTACACTATGCTGTACCTGGCCTCCTGTGATCAGAGACCTGACAAAGAATGTCTTACATTCAAAAGCTTGTCTAACTTCATCCCAACATCACAGTTGATCCAATAAAAGATATCACCCTAAAAAATCCTTCCCTATCCTTAGAGGCATCTACTTGACTTTCCCTTATTATAGTTAGTTAAATGGAGATGCAATACAATTCTTTGCAGAGTGTAATGGTATGGAAAATTTCCAAAAAAAATTCTGCAACGACTAACTTCCAACCATCTTGATAACTAATACTGACATTTTAAAGCCCTTTAAAACATGTTATGACTACCTGAAGTAAACACCTGCTGATCAATCCTGGTAGCATACATTACAGACAGTACTTTAGTATCTGGAACAAATCAAGAAAATAATTTTCCTACCACATAAAACATTAAAAAAGGAGTTCTTCTCATCTCAACCTCCCGAAGCACAACCTGCCAAAACTGTAATGAACTTTTAGCTGTTTGTAATTAGTGCATTAGTTTGATATTTTTCTACTACCATATGGTAAAGTACCTTTCAGCAGCAGAAACTTGTTAACTCAAAAATAGCTAAGATGGGCCAGGATGAAAAGATAAAGATAAAGCAACCAAATGCTATGTTTGCTCATGAAATGGTCATGCCCATGTAATGGCTGCACCTCTGAACATTGCCTCAAGATTTTGAAAAATAAATTATCTGTATAATAGCCACATCCAAATTGCTAAAGAACCGAATTCAAATGACATTCATCTTAAAAGACTTGATTTGTTGAAGAATGAAATATACCCACATAGGTAACTCATGTCGGGTGATATATTAAGTTACACTGCATATTCATTCATGTCTGTAAGATAATGTACAGATAGATGTTTGAACACAGAATTACAACTTGTTTTAAGTGCTGATAGTTTCTCAGTCTTGCTCCAGGGTGCATCATTGCTACACACTAGTTTTGACAGAAAAAATTCAGGGGAAAACACAGTATTTGGTGCATATGTATGGAAAACTCTTATTTTTCAATTTTTCCTTACATAATTCCTGTCTGATTAATAATAATACTTGGGTCTTTCTATTAAGAAGGCTGAAAGGTACAAAAGCACTGATGAAGAAGAAACATAGCTCATTAACCCTCTCTGGATCATGACCAAATTCAAGGTTAGCAGTTCCATTCTGTCTAAAAAAAATCTATAGTTTCAATTAGATGAGGTATTCTTAGTTTTCTGTCTTATACTTGACAGATTGTCTGAGATCCAGTGACAACTGAAATGATTTTTATACACAACTTGTACTTTGCAAAACAGATTGGGAAGTGCCAGGGTAATGCTTGTGAATGAAGTAAGCGATGTAAATCCTAAAATTAAGTGCAGCTCTGAGGTACACATTCAGGGCTCCTTAGGGTCGCTCCCAAGCAGTCTTTAATGCCTGCCTGTCTCTGGTGTGTCAAATGAAAATAAGGAGGCAGAACTTACTTAGGGGTGGTCCTTTGGTCAGTAGGCAGGTAGTAAAAACATGTCCTTTGAAGAGCTATCTAGATGACCATCCAGAAGAGCTGCACTTGCGAAGTACTGAAGTTGAGAGTGCTCAGAGCTAAACAAGGTGGCCATAACTCAGAAGGTCTTAATGGAAGAAAATCCTAAATATAAGGTATGAAAATACTGAGTTTTCAACAAAATAAAAGGAATATTTGAGACAGAGAACTCTGAATGCCCCAAAATTTCTATCAGGAGTATGATGGAGCAACGAATGAACAGCAGCATTTGTAAGGGGAAAGAATATGGCTATGTGTCAAAAACTAAAACATTAAGTGAAAATCCAGTGGGCTTGAGAATCTGTAAGGGCAGCCAGCACCCATGACAAGTATCCTGAGCATCTACACAGACAGTCTGATTCTTCTCTATGACTCCTCTCCTCCCTGATTACATGGCTTTTGCAGCCACTGTTAGCTCCATTATTTCTCTCTTCTGCTAACCTTCTCTCACCCCCCCTCCCCAAGTGAGGGAAGAGGCACAGAGCAGAAGGTAATAGCATTCTGAGTATCATTAGCACTTTCCTTATAAGTTTCCAAGGAAACAATCTGCCTGAAGCAACTGTTCCCCTGCTCCTTCTCTTCTCACTTCATTGTTGCATAGGCTACATTCCCCAACCTGCTACTATTTGCTGGGGTCCCATGTTCCATTTTTGTGCTGCTTTGCTCCTATGTGTCTAGCACAGTTCAGGGGAAAGTTAATTTAGGGTGTTAATGTGAGTGTAGCTTTTCAAACAGACGCTGTGGAGATGTTTAGAAATACAATGATGGAATGGTCTCTTTCCCTGAAAAAATATCAAATCTGAGTCTCAGCAAATAGGTCCAGATTTTTCCCCCATAGCAAACTGGGAAACAATACAATGGGGCTAATATAAACGTGCTATGTATAAAGTACAGATGGATTTTATATTTTTTCAAGTTATATGTCTATGAATGGACCTTTATCATTTGAACAATGTTTCCTGTAATTCATTATCGTATTGTTCTATAGGCTACTGTGTGTTTGTCCTTTAAATCTTTTCAAATATGAAAATCACAGGTTTAAATATAAAAGCATATATGATATAGAATCCCATTCCTTGATTGTAAAGTGAAACAAGATCTTGATGTTTATGTGGTTAAGTAGGATTTACACTTCTTGCCTTTGAGGTACAGCCGTAGATCATACTTTATTATTCATCTTGCTTACTCTCACTGTTCACAATGAATTATTAAAATGTGTCTGCAGGTATGTAGCCATTCACAAGAAGTTCCTTACAGAAAAGCAAAACAGATAAAAGTATTGAGATAAAACAAGTGACTCTATCACACCACACACTGCTAGCACAGAAAAGGACACATTTTGCCAAATCCTCCTATCAGTTGCAGCAGGACAACCTCATTGATTTCCATTCACACTTTGGAACCAATTCATCAAGTAGGTAAAAAAGTATAATTATTTATCCAAATGCAAAAGAGTCACATGAAGCAGGGAAGTGTAACACTCTTAGTGAAAGAGCAGATGGGCTTCAACAAAACTGAGAGAAGTTCAGAGTGCAGTCAGAATGCAATTATTCGTATATGTAAAGTAAGATATAATAGGTATGTCTTTTTAAGCTTGTGAAATAAATAATGGAGGGTGGAGAAGTGAGAAAGTGAGACTGAGACTGATTTAGATCTGGCTTCTAAGCAACTGGGAAGAGAATTCTAGAGCATGCAGGTGGTTTCACCGCTACATCTCTCCAGAGTTTGCATGATTCTCCCCGTTATAAGATGCCACATGTGGCAGCCAGTAGGGGGCACTCCTGTGCTGAGCCACCCACCTCACTGCGCCCAGCCAAAAGCTAGGCTTCAAGTGCCTCCATGGAGGCACCTATATATGGCCAACCCTCTTCCTGGAGCATACCCACAAGCCTGGGGTAGTGCTGCCACCATCCAGACTCTAGTCTTTGTCTGGGCCCCGTGCATCCCGGGATACTGTGCATCCTGGGCCCTGTAGACCTTGGGATCTTGGAGTGCTTCTATTAGCCTGAAGCACAGAAGGTAGCTTCCCTTAGTCGAGCCAAGGGAGCAAAAAGGTGTACCCAAAACCTCTCAAGCATATACCACAAGGCTGGCTAATGGATAGCTTTACTGGGTAGAGAGGGCAGGCTTGGGGATAGGTACAAGTCAGAGAAATATCAAAAGAAACCCTGGAGCAAACAGAAATGGCTTGGTAGCCTTTTGACAAGTGACTAAAACACTAGATTCTAAATTCCCTGATACATTTCATGTAAGTTACACACAATTCCATCCAGGAGCTGACTGAGCCTGCTCTAGAGGCTGCATGGCTAGCTGCCTGTGCACCCAAAACTTGTTTTCCCCGCTTCAAGGAAGAAGGTACCTTATATATCCATGTCATGACCTCATCACTAAGTTCCCACCAGAAGCAGTCCCATTGGCAGCTGACTGGTGCCTCTAAATGATGTAAGACTGACCAGGTGAGAGAACTAGTCACATGACCTGCAAATTCAAATGGAAACAAAAGGAGCAGGTCCCCCCCTCCCTTAGGAATGTCTCCAGCCCAGGTCATAGCTCAGTGGTAAATGAAACAGATGGGGGGAGGGGCTGGGGCGGTCGTGATACTGTGAGAATCTGTGAGACAGACTGGGGCGGTCGTGATTCTGAGACCAAGACTGATTTAGATCTGACTTCTAAGCAACTAGGAAGAGAAATCTAGAGATGTAGGTGGTTTCACCCCTACATCTCTGCAGAGTTTGCCTGATTCTCTGCATTATAAGATGCCATATACAGCTGCTTATAATTTTGCCAAACTTTAAAAATTCAGTCTGAAATTTTCCAGCCCAGGTGTCTATTTTAGGCTTAACAATTTGAGAATTTGCAGCAGCAGTGGTCATCCACTTCTGTGAAGAAAGGAGAAAATATGGTGTTTGGATCATGTTCAATTCTTAGAATCATTTTAATTAAGTAGCTCTACAACTCTATGTTTTGAAGCAGACCAGCTTGTAATTTTGGGGGTAGAGGGAGTCACTTTTTTTCAGCTGTTTTCATGACAATATCTTTAAATTTGGCCAAGTTACAAACCTAAGAGACCAACTTGCACATACTTTAGTAGAGTCTTGTCAGAGTTTGGCAGTATGTACTAAGTGGCACACTGCAATTCTCATGCTGATCAGACCATGGACAGATCTAGAGGCAGTGCAGCAGTGCAGTCACACTCTGCTTCCCACAGTGTAGCTTGGCTTCTGTGACTCCCAACACCTGGGTACCCTGCAGAATCCAGACCATGCCATGGGAGCAACAGCCAAAGACATTAAGTCCCCAAAGCGAGTAAGAATCCTCTCCTTCTTGGCACCCTCTCCCTCCCCCTCCATGTTCAGCAGCCTCTCGCTTTCCTTCCCTTTTGTTCCCTTCCTCCCTCCCCCCACCCACCACTGCCGTCCCTGACCAAACTAGATCCCAGTGCAACCACCCCCTACAGCAATGGCTGAAGCTGGTTGGGACAGTGGAAGCATCAGGCAAGTCTCCCTTTCCTGTGCCCAGAGGTGCACTGCAGCCTCAACCATCTCACAGTGTGAGGGCTGGGGAACTGGCTCTGCAGGTTGGATCCAAAGAGTACTAGTTCATAGGAGCAAATCAACATGGTGCAAAAAAACCAGTGGAGTCCCTCAGGGATCAGTACTCAGGCCAGTATTCTTCAACATCTTCATTAATGAAGATTTGAGTGTGAGCGTTAGATGCGGACTAGCGAAGTTCACAGACAACACTAAACTGGGGGAAGGTAGTCACACTGGAAGACAGGCTGAGGATACAGGCTGACCTGGATATGCTCACAAGGTGGGTGGACCAAAACCTGATGGCATTCAACATAGAGAAGTACAGGGTGCTCCACCTTGGGAGGAAAAACCAGCATCACACTTATAGGCACAGCAGTGCTTTGCGCGCTAGCACCGTGACCGAAAGAGACTTGGGGGTCTTTATTGACCAGAAGATGAACATGAGCCACCAACGCAATGCCATGGCCAGCAAAGCAAACAAAACACTGGCATGCATGCACCCATGCAAAACCAGGGGCATCATCCTCCCGCTGTACTCGGCCTAAGTGAGGCTGCAGCTGTAGTACTGCATCCAGTTTTGGGCTCCCAACTTCAGGATAGACATGGATAAGCTTAAGAGAGTCCAAAGGATAGCCACTTGTATGATCAAAGGCCAAGAGAGAGAGCCTTATGAGGACAGGCTGAGGGACATGGGACTCTTCAGCATGGAAAAGAGAAGGCTCAGGGGTGACTTGGTGGCAGCCTATAAGTATATAAGCGGGGTACATCAGGACCTGGGAGAACAGTTGTTCACCAGGGCTCCCCAAGGGATAACAAAGTCTAACAGCCATAAACTCCTGGAAGGCCAGTTTGGACTGGACATAAGGAAAAACTTCTTTAAAGTCCAAGTGTCCAGGGTCTGGAATAGAGTCCCCCCAGAGGTGGTGCAAGTACCTACTATGGATTCATTCAAAAGGTGTTTGGATGTTTATCTTGATGGGTTCATTTCACCCCAGCAGACTTTCTGCATATGGCAGGAGGGCTGGACTCAATGACTTCATGCAGTCCCTTCCAGCCCCTAATGTCTATGCAGTCTATGAAGACGAGTGGAGACCGGGAAGTGTCACTGAGCACAGAGGGGAGGAGAAAGGGTGCTGAGTGTTGGATGGAAGTGGTCTGCCCCATGCTTTGCCTACCTAGAGAGGGGGAGAGCTGAAAGCAGAAAGTCCAGAAACACCTACAGCACCAGTTGCTGCTCCCACACCCCTTTCAAAATCATGGATCCACCTGTGGGCAAGACTGTGCATGCAGCATCTCTGCAGAGTGACTTAGTTCTCTCTGTCCTAGAGCTCAAAGACAGAGGCACTTCCCATGACTGATCCTCCTGGCAGAGGCTATGGAAGCAGCAGTCAGTGAGACTGAGAGCAAGGAGACAGTCAGTTTCAGCGCTGCTAATAGCACAGCACTGACAGCAGTTGAGACATTGCTGGATTGCCTGGACGTCAGGCAATTTTCTGATTGGCAAATGAGCCCATTATATGCAACTTGGACTGTAATTGGTCCAAACCAAAAAATTTAAAAAAATAATAAATCTGTGCCAGACGACACATAACATATATTTTTCTGAATCCTATATTCAAAGCCTGCTTTTAAAACATTTACTTGAGCTCTTTTTGACTAAGGGACATTAAAATTTGCATACATCAAGGAGGAATATATCCATGAGCTCCTAGATAGTTCCCAATATGATGAAAACATTATAGTGTAAGTGATTTAGACACAATATAAAAGACGATTCCAAAATATCTGAAGTCTTTAACAATCTGTAAAATGGACCATGTAAAAAAAATGACTTAGGTTCCTACAAGTTAAGCACTACTGTGCCTGTCCCTTAAAAAGGAATCCAGGTCCCCACTGAGGGTCCCTAGGTGCCTAAGGAGAGTACCCCAGACCTTAGGTACTTCAGATTAGGATTCTAGATGGAACAGATTAGCAGGAAACCATCTAAAATCAACATACTCCTCCTGCAGCTGCTTAGAGCCATCTACGTCCCACTTTAGATCTCTTATGATTTTTTTTTTTAGATCTGGACCTGTCAGTGTTAGCTGTTTAACTTTCTGTAGAAGTGACCCAGCAGTAAAAGCCCCCACAGATTGCCACCTTTTTATGTACACTTTCAATGTGCCTTCAGGGAGTGCTTCTCAAGTCTGCGATAGCAAGGTTTATGTGCTCTAAAAGGTAAGGCTTATAAAGATTCAGTCAGGATAAGGTTTGGATTTTTTTTCTTTTTGAAGTAAAGGCACATGCCAAACCTTTAGCGATTCACCAAAAATCCAAAGCAAATATCCTTAGAGATACAATGTGTATGGATGTGGCACTTTTTAACCTAAAATACAATCCCTTAAAATGCCTCTCTACTTTAATTCATGTTGACTGCACCTTGTGACAGCCTCTATACTGTACATGACAATTTTCAGCTTAGTGAATTGTATATATAAGCTTCGTACTAGTGCTAATGGGAAAGTTGGGCATCTAATTCCCCTTGCACTGTACTAATAATTTATTTTATAGTTATAGGTGCTAAACTGCTTCAATATATCTGAAAGCCTAATATTAAAATATCAAACAATCTAAGGGATTAATAATAATTCTTTTGTTCTTTGTTCTTTCTTTATACCATCTGCTTATGTGCTATGCACCTGTAGTGCTAAAGCAAAGAGAAAAAGAATAGGTAAATAAAATGCAAACAGGTGTACAATGTAGACAGAAAAATGTCTAGATTATAGGTTTTAGAAAGCCAAATATGCAATTATTAAACCCAAGCACCACAGGTAAAAAATCTTGAAAGCCATTAAGTACTCTGTGCATTTTCACAGTGGATAAGAGGCAAATCACTTAATACAGATGCTTAATGGTAATTAATTACTTAAATTCTACAGTTTCCATAAACAAGAAAAAATCCTACGAGTGATTCTTAAGAGCAGTTCATAAAGAGCCCTCCCTGTTTAGGGCCTCTCTGGGAAAGTGCCCCAGGGCTGCCCGCCCCCCCTCACTGCCACTGTGCCCTGAGCATGCCCCTTCTGTGCATGCCCCAGGTAGTGTGTGATGAGTTGTTTGTGCAGGCTTAGGGATGCTCAAGCCACTATGCCCTGCTGATGATGATCCTCCTGGTGCCCCTGGCACACCTGCGCTCCTGGTTTGGGACCCTGAGCAACGATGGTGTGGGGGGCAAGCCCAGGCTGCCCAACAACCTCCACCACCACCTGTGGCTGTGCTACATGTCCCTGCCCCCCACTGCTCAGGAGTACATCGCTGCCAGCATTGATGCCTTCCTCAGGGTGTGAGAGGCCTGTGCCTGCCTAACTGTGGGAACCCAAGGCCAGAGGAGTATGGGTGGGCCAAGCAGGGAGCAGGGGCAGGGGCCAAGACCAGGAAATGGGCAGGGACTGGAAAGGCCCTCCTCCAATGCAGGACTTACTATGTGTCTGGGGCTTGGCAGCTCCGCGCAGATCTCCCCATTGGCAAGCGCAACCAGCTATGCCCAGTGTCTGTGGCCCATGCTGCATGGCAGGCCAGCACCAGGCCAGGGCCCCCCCCAGGGAGGAGCTGGCACTGCTGGAATCCAGTGGTGACAATGCCAGCCACTCCTCACGGTGGGGTCTGGGGCTGCACCAAGGGCCAGGCAGTTGCTGCTGGCCAGGGCTCCCCGACCCACCAGTGGATGCAGCAGCTGGGGAAGAGGGTAGAGTTGGGTGCTGAATGCCCAAGTTGTCCTCCTCTGGTGATGTGTCACCAGGGGAATCAGAACGAAGCAAAGGCTCAGGCAGGCCACTGCTGCTGGTGACATTCGCAGCCCAGATCCCAGGGCGTGAACACCTGGGCCAGCTCCCGCATAAAGGCCATGGTCTTGCAGGTACAACCAGACTAATGAGTGTAGTTTGTCGTGGCCATCCACTGTGCCTGCAAGGCCTTGACATTAATGTGACACTGCCGCGCTGACCGGAAGTGCCCTTGTTCCTGCATGCCACTTAATAGGGCCTCATAAATGTGGGCATTCGAGCAGCCACCCCACATGAACTACCTCAGCACCTCGGCACCACCCCAGAGCACCATGAGGTCACCAACCTCCTCCAGTTGGGGGCCCAGACAGTAGGCATGGGCATGCACATGTGGCCGGGGCTGGAGCTCAATGGGGAGGATGGTGAGGACATGATGTCCCGCACTGGCTCTCTGGACCCCCACTTGACTGTCCCTATGATGCCGGCCCTGGACAGCTGCTAGCAGTGCCCAGCACAGGGGCACAGCCAGAGACTGGGAGCCATGCAGCAGAGGCACTTTCTCACAGGACCTATAAGGACAAGAGACACTGCTGGGTGTGAGCAGAAGCAGAGAGCAGGTGCTGGCCCTGCTGCCAGAGACAGCCAGCCAGCAGCCCTGGGAGGATATCAGGGCTGGGCAAGGGGTATAACAAGCTGCAGACCTTTGTAAGACTCACCTGTGGGCCAAGCAGCAGCTCTGGAGTGGGGACAGACCAGACAGTGGCAACCTTTTCTACCCAAGGGAGCACATGAGGCCTACATTTGCCTGGGGACTGCACAGGACCTACCAGGCTTCTGTGCAGCATTCTCCAAGGCACAAAATGGATGCAGGCTTTTATACCTGAAGCTAGGGGCTGCCAAGGAACATCCCAGCCCTGGGCCAGGAGAGGCTCCAATCCAGGAGCCCTGGGACTGGGGTCAGGCTAAGGTGCATTAACACATCAAGTGTAGATGCACCCATCCAGTAGTATTAATGGATGCAATATTACTTAATCACCTTACTGAAAGTTTACAATACAAAATGATCTTCATAGCTACACAAGCAGCTCTTTGGAGTACTGTTACTTTTAGATAGCAGCTTAAATAGTCAAATGTTATGTATGGTGACGGACAATGGCTGACTAGCCAGCTACAGAAAAACAGAAACATTTTTCAGATCCCGTGGATTCTTTTACACTCTGTTTGTGTCTCTTTTTTGTTTTCCTTGTCTTTTCTGTGACAGGCTATGATGCAGCAATCTGAGCAATCTAAATTGTGGAAATGTAGAATTCAGTCATTTTGTGTAAGATTACAGATTGATATTTACATGATTGACTAACACTTTGCTTTTATTGAATAATAGAGTTCATATATATCATGGCTGTTAAATGTTTCTGCATTGGTAGACAAAATATTTTTGTTTAAAGTACCATAGCAATTATCCCCTCTCCTTCTATATGTTTCTAACATTTGAAATTTTTATATTATTCTTTAGATTTAATTAATGCAAGTTTTATACATTATTCTTCACCCTTCTAAAGTTCTCCATTCTTTTTACAAAGAACTTCCAATTACATTTTTTCCTTCAGCATTGTTGAAGATAAAATTTAAATTAAGAGTACTTGTATTTTCATCATTTAATAACATGGTCCTGACCTTGCTGGAAGAGACATCTTTCTTCTGGAAATCTATAACTATTGTTTCAGTACTATCCCCTGTGGATGTTGTTACTTCTCTGTATACTTTATCTGCAGAGCTTTCATTTACAATGTAAAATAACATAAAGAACAAGCCACCAGTAAATCCCACTGGACAGCCTCTTTTTTTTTCCTTTTCCACTGAAGGACAGATTGTTTCTGAAGAAATCACCACACAGTTCTGCATGACCTGCATTATATGTCCTTGTTTTTATTTTCTAATTTTAAAAAGAATGCTTGTCATTTCTCTTTAGACGACTGGGTGGATTGATGTCAATATCTGTCTTCAGTATTTATGTGTGTGTGCATGTAATTTGTTTGATTTCAAGGTGAAGAAGTCAAAATCCCTAGTCTTTAGGTATTTTCAATCCATTTGTCTTTTTTGTTAGATGTAAGCTTTTGCTGGTAAGGATGGATTGCCTGGTGGGGATGGGAGTGAGTGAACTAGAGATCTGAGGGAATTGATCACATAATGGAAATACATGTTAGGACACCCATGTGAGTGGCAAGTCTAGCTACTGCAGCAGTTATCTTTAAACAAATCCTCTTCATTCTCATTGAAGAGCAGGAATAACAGATAAATATAATTTTTCTTGCAAGATATTTTGCTTGCATTATATTAGATCATCCAGTATTAAGGCCAAAGTTCTTTATGGTGTTATTAATGTAAATGACTGAGATGTGACATGTATTAACTGCAGTTTTGTTATTATTTTGGCATGCACATTGTTGGTTCATGGAGCTGCACACAAGGGTATGGGCTTTTTCATACAGATGGCACTTTAGCAGCTACTTTACTACAGTGTGCTACTAAACATTTGCTTAATGAAAGAATGCTAATAAGCTTTCTCATATCAAGACCCATAGTTCTAAATGGGATCCCCTGTTGATTTGTAGATTTCAAAACATTTAATATTATTAAGGTTTTTCTGTCTTCTAATTGCAAGCACATAATTGTCAAGGAAGTGTTTGCTCATGGATTGCTTCTCTAATTGTATGTTCACATGACCAACTTTCACAATAAGAATCATATCAATACACTTTTGCACTAGCTAAATCCTCTAATAAAAAGCAAAGATTATGCAAAGGAAAGGATTTTAGTAGTGATATCTTTCATGGGACAAACTGCATAGTTGCATAGTTGACAGAGATATTAGGCAAGCTTTTTGGTAGCTTCTGGTGACACTCCAGTCCTAGCATAAGATTATGTAGGTCAGTTTTACCTGGATGGATAACATGGGTTGCAAGAAGTAAACTCCACACATCCCATTCCAACAAAAGAAACTTATATTAAATAGGACATATTCATTACATATTGGCAAACTCTATCTAATTTCAAACCTGTTTGAATATAAAGGGATGAAATGACATGAATATTTTCAAAAAAAAAAATATGTAGACAGTGGGAGTAGTAATACTAACACATTTCTGTGCTTAGCTCCTCAGACTTTTGAACAGTAGCTGTGAAAAGAAATATAAAGATTGCCAGTGGAAGGACACAATAAATCACTGATAATATAACTGAGTGAAAACTTGTATCCTTGGAGAAGGAAAAATGCCATGGATCAGGGTTCCAGCGGTGGCCATGATGCCCCCTGGAGGCATCATGTTCCTCATTTCATCTACACACACCCATGTAATCATTGTCATTAGGCTTCATATTTACCTCTCACCAGTAAGATGAGCGGCACAGTTCACACATCCTAGTAAAAGTGAATCAAATTAATCTCTGTTCCCCATTTTATTAATGGAAATTATATTGTGAGGGGTTGACTCATTTCTGCACACTGTGGATAATAGTACTTTGTATAGAAAGTTTCTTTCACAGGTATAGAGGTGGAAACATTGCTTTTTAAAATAAATGCTGAAATTCTGCCAAAAATTACAGAGCCACTATCAAAGCATATTTGATATTGCCATGTCCTTAAAATTGCTTTCACATCCAAGCAAAAGGACCTAATCTGGCAAGTTTAGAAGCTTACACTTTTAGCACAGTTCCAAAAAGCACATCCTTATATTTTCACCTCTCAACCTATCTTCTTTTTTCCAAAAAAGAAACAGGAAGGAGCTAGAATTAGGTATGATTTTAATGTGTGACTGCATTTATAACCATCAGCCTTACCGGCATTCAATTGCCACAGGGGAAAAAGCAGCGGCACAAATGCATACCACTGCTTTTCTCCCTGGCGCACACCCCTGCATGTGGGGTTACTACAAGGGAAAATGCTCTGGGTAGGGTAGGGAAGGCTGGGGCCAGCACCTGGGCTAGCCTTACCTGGGGGCCTCCCAGGGCAGCTGTGGTAGTGATCTGGGCACATAGAGCCTGTCCGGCAGCTGGAGCATGCCCCTGGCTGGCCATGCTGCAGTTTCAGGTAGCACACGCTGCCACCATGTGTGCCACTCCACTTTTTTTCTGGTGCAGGTTTTTTTTGACACTGGGATCTCCCAGTGTCAGAAAACCCCACCACACTACAAATTAGCAGTGCAGCAAATGCTTGCATATGTGGTGCATGTGGTTTGCAGTGCTGCAGACAGATCTGCAGCGCCCCAAACCACACATGCGTGCTCAACTGGATGAGCCCATTATGACCAAATATCATTAGCAGTTTCTCAGATCAGGAGACAGAGACTCAATAGTATGGATGTGGTGCAAAACCCATGAACTTTGCTGATCATATATAACCAGTATAAAACAGTATAAACCATATTCTCCAAATATCATTACCAAGGCAGTAGGTCAGCATAAAATCTATACATTATTATTTCAGTTCATTCTTTTCTTTGCTTGCCTCAAATCTTAGTTATGAATTTGGAACTAATGTCCACAAAATATGGCAGTACTGAGCCCTTGGGCATGTCCAGACAGGTGCACATGTGCAGTTTGCAGTCTGCAGTGCTGCAAACCATATGCACCACATATGCAGGCATTCATTAATTAGCAGCACAATGGGTTTGACATTTCAGTGTCAAAAGACCCACACCAGAAAAAGATGGCTTAGTGCTCACGGAGGCAGCATGGCTGTCAAATACT
Organism: Gavialis gangeticus; assembly: GCF_001723915.1. NCBI lineage: Eukaryota > Metazoa > Chordata > Crocodylia > Gavialidae > Gavialis > Gavialis gangeticus. The sequence continues at coordinate 75,912,517 of NW_017729029.1, read as the reverse complement.
GGAGCCTAGCCAGACAGAGTCAGCCAGACTCTGCGCACCCAGATTATCACCACTGGAGCCCTGGGCGGCCCCCAGGAACCCAGGTAAGGCTGCTGAGGCCAGCCCAGGCACTGACCCCAGCCTCTCCTATCCCACCCAGAGCATTTTCCTCTGTGCTAATCCCATGTGCAGGGATGTGCACTGGGACAAAAAGCAGTGGTAAGAATTTGTGCCACTGCTTTTTTCCCCACAGTGACTGCACTCCCCTGTCATGGGGATGTGGCTCTTATGTCTTTTCTAGTTACTCAAATGTAACAAGCTCTGACTAAATATTCCTTTTTGATTGATATCAAGCAGTCTTGAAATACGTTTGGAGCTTTAGAATTCCACTGCTATCGTAGCTTTAAGTTGAGAATAGCTCTGCTGGACTTTCAGGGGGAGGTGGCAAATCATTTATTATCTAAAAAAATGCAGTTTCAGGAAGGCTGAAACTAATTCTTATATAGTTTGAAATGACAGAATGTTTCAGAAACACTGAAAGTTTATTTCAGAAATGTCAAGGTGTACTGTTTTGACATTTCTAAAATGTTTCACTTGGGAGGAAGGGAAAAACAGGAAAGCAAAGAGTACTTGGAGAATATCTGCCTATTTTTTAGACTTAGAGACTCATGTTCAAGTCCTTGATCCACCTGAGTGGATTTGAACCCACCCCAGCATATCTCTGAAGAGTCCTATGAGCTATGCCCTCTCAATTGTCTGATCTCCTACGTATGCAGGACTGTCTTTCTTTAGCCTTCTCATGATCCCATCAAGATCTAAGTAGTCTGAATTAAATTCTTTTACTTCACAATTCTCTCCTTAGTCTGAAGATCCTAATAACCTACAGAACTTTGCATGAGGATGTAATAGAGGAGCAAAGCACAGACACTGCTGTACTAAGACGACAAATCTCCTCAACCGTTATGGGTGTAATTGGCCTGAATTAAAAATAGCACTCTAGCTTAAGTCAGCCTATTTGGGTGACACATCGGAAGTGGTATTACGATGAAGGGAATATACCCAGTAGGCTGCACTAAGTAAGTGATCTTTCCTATAGTTTTATAGTAAACTCAGATAAAATTTAAAAATTGCAATACATTTCACTATATTTAGAAGCTGGAAACAAGAACAAAAAAAAAGTGAAATATGTTCTAGAACTTATTTTTTAATATAATGGCTCTCTGAAAAAATGGTTTCTTTTTCTAATCAATGTGGAAATTCTGCATTTTATCACTACTCAAAATTTGCCACGCATTCTACTAAGAAAGTTTAAAACCACCCTGAACCATCTGAATTTTTCTTAGTATTTCTGAAACATTAGTTGAAATTAAATCAACAGAAGTAACATCTAATCATATTGTTCTGCTATTTATAAATCTATATAAATCACTTGGCTAATAAATTAGTGTCCTATCAAACTTCTGAGCCTGAACTTTTCTGGCAGAGACAGATCTAGTGTACTTTCATTCAGCTAGGAACAGCAGATCTTGTTTTAAAAATGCAAAAAAACTTAGAATTTCATAACACAACATATTCAGGAGCATGACTCTGTGATGTGTTTCAGCCAAAGCTGAGACAAGGCTGCACAATCTTATAATTGTTGCAGCTAAATATACATATATATATTTTTAGTAAGTGATTTTTTTGGAGCTCCTAACTATTCTAACATTTAATTCTTAATATTGCTTAAAAGCATTCACATTTTATATTTTAAATCAGATCAATGATGATTAAAAATGCAATTTCTGATATTTTACAAACTGCATTCAAGAGAGAGAAGATCTCAGTTTCAAAGATGAGCAGATGAACTTCACTCCATCAGTCTACTGGATACAAAAAATCATGGACTAAATATAGACATTGGATTTATGACATATTATAACCTGCCTAACATCTGCCTCCCCAGGTAAACCCTTCACTTCTTACCAGCTATTCTCTTTCTCCTCCCCACCCCTCCTGTCTCTCATCCTTTGACTATAGCTACATTCATTCCCCCTCCCCTCTCCCCCACCTGTCTCTCACCTACCAACCACCTCAATTTACATTTTAACTAAGTGGCTTTCTTGCATTTGTACTGGCCTCTGGCTGCTTTACTACTCCATACAGGAAGAACACAGACCATCTGCAGATGTCTGACAAAGGGTGTTCATGCCCAAAAGCTTGCAAAGAATTTTTCTAACTATTTGAGTTGGTCTAATAAAAGATATTAGATTTACCCAGAGAACCTTGTCTCACTTAGAACGAAGCATTTAGGGAAGATATATCAAGTAAATCAAAGCCTTTAGGATTCTCAGTGAAGCCAGTAGCTTAAATTGTACAAAGAACAAACAATGGTTTGCAAAAAAAAACCCCCAACACATTTGTGAAAATAAAATGTGACTTTGGGTCTTTAAGAAGGAAAATAGTCTGCCACATAGAAATCTAGCAAAGGGATTTTAACACTTCTATCTCTTCCCACAAACTACCAACCCATACCTGCCTCACATCTTTTCAGTGATCAGCATTTCAACCCTATGTCTATCAAATTTAAAGAATAATGACTTTATGAGTTTTGGTTTTATGACCCAAAACTTTTAAATTAGCTATTGCACACTTCTTTCTGCATTACACTAATATAAGAAATCTCAGATCACAGCTCTGAAGAGTGGGAAAGAACATAGGGATATTGATAAACCACTGGAAAAATACATCATATTGTTTAATTATTTTGAATAATTTACCTCACCAGAAATCCTTTCATGACACAATATAGTTATTTTGGGACAGCCAGAGGTCCCCACCCTGGGAGCCACATCCAATTCTCCATGGAACTGCAAGAGCCAGAGAGCAGGGGCAAGTGCTCATGCAATTTGGCCACCTATGTAGTAGATAAAGCAGGTTATAGAACAACTTTCAGGTAACTACTAATTGTACTGTGCCCGCCTGACTTCATGGAGCCTCTCCCTTGTGGCTCCGATTGTTGTGGCACAGTGTCATGTTCTCCATGGGGAATACCCTGGTACTCACCTGCCACATCTTGGCTGTTCTGTTCAGTAGTAGGGCTTCCTTCCATCACGGGGAACATGCCAGGCATCATCACTAGCAGGCTTTCCTGGGTCTTCACCTCCCCTACACCCCAGCCATACACCAGCCTATTGGTGCCACTGAACGATGGGTTATTTGGCCCCACCTTGATGTAGTTTCCTCCTCCCTCTCTGCCCCTCCAGCCCTCGGGGCTCGCAACAGTCTTTCTTCCCGCTGCCTGGGATAGGGTGATGGGCTCACTGGTGGGCCTGCAAGGAAAGCTGAAAGAGTTAGGGTTATTTCGTCTGGAAAAGAGAAGACTGAGGGGATTTGGTAACAGTCTTCAAATACCTGAAGGGTGGTTAAAGAGAGGATGAAGGTAGACAATTCTCTGTGACTGTGTGGCTGTAGTGGACAGGACTATAAGCAATGGTTTCAAACTGCAGCAAAGGATATTTAGGTTGGAGATCAGGAAGAACTTTCTCACTATTATGAGGCTTATGCAGTGGAACAGGCCTACTGGGGAGGTTGTG
>NW_017729029.1:75903304-75903963 GCF_001723915.1 Gavialis gangeticus | reverse complement strand
CTGCATTTTAAAACTTTTTCTTGGGGAATGGTTGGGTTGGGAAGACAAGGAAGGCTTGATGTGACTTGCAATCATGTTATTTCTGGGTAATGCTTTCATAATCCCCAACTATGAGACAACCTTTCTCCTTAACTATCACCGAGAACAAATGGAATAGAACAGACTCCACATGTCTGCTGTTAAAACAGCAAGAGTACAGGGATTATTCTGTCAGAAATACATGGTCAGTTTGGCAACAACAAAAAAAAGGAACCCTGTCATGCATTGATGCTATACTTGGGGGTAGCCCATTGTAGAAAATGGACAAGCAAACATTAACATTGAGGGAGTGAATAGATAAAGGGATCATTTGATCTCTGGAGAGTCTCCAGATTCTGCAGTTGCTGTTTATGTGAAAATAGGGTCACTCCGCCAGGTTTAGTTCAATATGACTTCATGGAGCTAAAGACTCCCCCAAATTCAGATTATCTGCACCAAACTCAGAACGGAGATTTCCATATATCTTGGAATCACGGATAATGGGGAAGTGCAGTGCAAAGCATTTAAACTCTACTAGTGGTCTACAGTCAAGACTGTTCCAGCAGAAAATTACATTACATTCACATTTGTCTCCATGGCTAGGGACAGACATTAGACATAAACCGGTTTAAGTGATCAGA
>NW_017729029.1:75895730-75903293 GCF_001723915.1 Gavialis gangeticus | reverse complement strand
TGAGGCTTATGCAGTGGAACAGGCCTACTGGGGAGGTTGTGCAATCTCCATCCAGGGACATTTTCAAGAGCAGGTTAGACAGACATGTGACAGGAATGGTTTAGTCAAGGATGATCCTGCCTTGAGCAAGGGAACAGATGGCCTCATGAGGTCCTTTCCAAACTGAATTTTCTATGACTCTAACTTAAATTTCCCTTGTTGAAGTTTATGACAGTTACTTCTTTTCCTGTCTTCTGTGGATGAAAAGAAGACTATTGTCTTTATATATTTGAAAACTACTGTCAAATCCCTGCTCAGTCTTATTTCTCTATCCTAAATAATCCCAGTTCTGTCCAAACTTCCCATGTAAATTATGGTTCCTAGACCTCTAATTATTTTAGTTACTCGCACTGGATTCTTCACAGGTTGTCTGCATCTTTCTTGAAGTACAGTGCCCAAAATAGGACATAGTACTCCAAATAAGGCTTTGTCACTGAGGAACAGAGTGGAAATACACTTGCCATAGTTTACATGCAACACTTCACTTAATACAGCCCAGATGTTATTTCCTTTCTTTGCAACAACAGCATATTGTTAACTCATATTCAGCTTCTAATCCATTATAACATCCAGATCTTTTACTGTGGCACTTCCACCTAGCCAGTCATTTCCTAATTTGTTCTTGTGCATTTGCTTGTTCCATCACAAGTACTTACTCTACTTTGTACTTGTTCTTACTGGATTTTATCTGATTATATCTGCACCATTTCTCCAATTTATTAAGGTCACTTTGAATACTAATCCTAGGAATATGTCTGCTACTCCACCTACCTTGCTATTTGCCCATGCAGGTGGAGCCCAGGACTGTGATTCTCCTGAACCTGCAGTAAGACATGATGGGATCTGATGTTCAATCTCACAATTACTCCTCCTGCCATGCACGTGGCATGTCAGGAAGTGTGATTGTATGAATCACACATCAGACCATATTGTGCCTTTACCTGCATGTATGGTAGGGGTCTCAGAAACAGGTTTGACCCCACAATAACTAAACCAATGAAGCCACAATAAATAAAACAAAGCAAAGCCTGTCTTCCTCCATCAGGTAATTTTAGTTCTGAACTACTAAGCCTCCTGGTGGCTCTGTTACTCTAAGTTTAACTGGGGGTTGTGAATGAAACCAATGACCAGTGAGAGTACTGTGGTCACAACTTGAAAACTTTATTGGGATACAAAACAGCAAAGATTTATTTGTATTAATAAAGACAGCTCCACTGGCCAGGTTTCTCTGTTCCCTTGGGAACTGTCACTGATTAAGATCCTCTTCTATACTGGGCTATGCCGTTATATATTTAACACAGGGTTTACCATATTTGGTTATGTTCTGGCACTTTGCAAATCCTTTTCCATTTGCTTGTATTATGTTAGTGCACCTTATCACTGTCTGCAGTGTATGCTCAACTTATGTCACTGCTATATGGGTGATGCCCAGGTCATGTCATGACACAGTCTCTGTTACACATGGCCCATGCTGTACACAGCCTATGATGCACATATAGCCTACAGCTCCACCTTCACTAGTAAGTTCTCACTTCCAATCTCTCAGCCAGGCAAATTATCATCTGCTAACTGCCTGTAGCTGGGTTTTAAGCTGAGCAGTTTTTAAAGGCACATATCAGGAACTTTTGTTTTTATGCTAGGCAATATTTTCTGTTAACTAACTGCTATAGACTTCAAGCAGTAGGCAACGGTTGAGCCTTTGCATCATGGTGTACATGTATAAGGTCTAGTCATATGCCTGATGAATCCATTTGTGGCTGACACAGCTTGTTTCAAGTTTCACAGATCTATATTTTGTCTAAGTCAGAGTCCAAATTTATAGCATGCTTCTTTCTCACTTTGCTTCCATCTTCTGGATCAAAGCTGCTTCATGTTTAGCTGTACCTAGTTTCAGAAGTTTCCTCCAGATCAGATGGGATTTTCCATGCTCCTCCCAGCTTTCTACTTTGAGGTTGAATTACTTCATATCATTTGTGCATGAAAAGCACTAAAGCAAAGACAAAATGTATTTTAACAAAAGAATCATTTCAATAGCCCCCCCTCCAGATAAGTATATTTGTGTGTGGGATGCAAAATATTCACCTTCTTTATTTCCCAGGGACAGAACTGGGGGTGGGGCACAGCTAGAGGGGATATAGTGATGCAGTTACTTCCTGCTTTGATTCTTGGCCTGCCCAAAGTTTAAAAACAGCTGCTTGGCAGGGGCAGCAACACTGCTATTCAGGCAGCACAGAGGCAGCATTTCATGGGACATTATAATCTACCTGATGCCTTCTAAACTCTTCATCCTGCAGGTGTTAGTGACCCTCACTCCTTTTTTACTGGTCTTGATGTTCCACTAATCAAGCTAGGCTTTCTTCTGGACTTCTGATGTTAGTGGCTCCAGAAATATATCTCCTACAGTATTTCACAGCCTGAAGACAGTGCCTAGCTAAAAACATGAACTCGGGTGTGGAAATGTTAACTCAGGTGAACATTAACTCGGGTGTGGACATAACTTTCAGTGAAGAACTGAATGTACTATCAAGATACTGAAGAAGGCTGGGTTTTATTTTAAGAACCTGAATAACAGATATGCATTTAATTTTAATGACCACAGGATTAATGAAACAATGTTTTGCCAAGTTTGTTGAGTTTCTCATACCTAAGATATGATATAGTAAATTAATGTACATTCTAATAAACTATATATATTTTTTGCTTTTCTCTTAAATGAAATAATATAACCATAGGTCCCTAGTATATTAGTAAAATTTCTTGTTTCTTTTTAACTGGAGAAAAATGTGTGTTGTGTTATATGCGATGTTACAGCACACATCTCCACCTTCTTTTCAAAGTTCTAGATCTGCTCCTGGGCCTGTACCAAGTGTGGGTATAAGTCTATTGGTTTTTCATCATTTAAACAAGAACATTCTAATGTGTTTTTGTGTCCCTAAACCTCATTTTAGAAATATTAGTACAGCTCATAATAATGATTTTTATTAGCTGTTTCAGAGAAAATTGAGCAACTCCCCAGAGATCTTCAAGGCCATCAATACACCTGGCACTAAACACCTTTTAATAGAAGTTCAGAATTCATTATAAAAGCCCAAAGTCAGATGCTGAGCAAGTCCTAATTTTGACTCTACTGTCCTGGATCATTTAAGTCTGTTTTGGAGGAAGAGTATAGAGAATGGACCTTTGAAAGAGACTGAATGGTCATGGTCTATCTAGTGTGAGATTAGCAGCCTGTTATGGGAAGGCTAGTCTTATAATTATCTAAGAGTACATGTCAATGGGTGTGTCTACACATGCATTTATGCTATCTTAAATTTACTGTGCAGTAAGCAGGAATAGGCCAGCATCTACACATGTAGGCATTAAAGCACATTAATGCTGTGTGTAGACTGACTTGGAACTAAAGTTAGTCCCAAATCAGTCCACACACACAGTGTTACTATGCAGTAAGATGTCTACACGTGTGTTACTGTGTAGTAATTAATCAGGCATGATGCAGGTATCAAATTTACACTCAAGAAAGCATATGTCACTATATTACTGTGCAGTATGGCATACTGTGCATGTATAGGCATATGCCCGGACTGTGCAGTAATTTCAGTTACTGCACAGTAAATGTGCATGTGTAGATGTACCCAGTGAATCTTTACATTCTAACAAGACAGAAACTCCTCCTCTCTCAATATTCAGTATGAAACTCGGACTCAGATGTGGAAGTGGGCACACTGATCTCAGCAACAGATTTCTGTCCATAATCAGTAGGTAAACAATATTTTTAAAGATTTTCCTGGGCTAATACATTAAGTTTATTTATGTACCTATAATTATTTAACTGGTAAACTAATCTCTATTAACAACACTCTTTTTTTTTCTTTTGTACAGATGTTTTCTTTTAAGTTATTGTTCTTGACAGTTCAGCTGATTATAGTAATTGTCCACAGATGCTCTGAGTGCATAGTTTATTCCTTCCTTGAAGCCAGTTTAGGAAAGTTTGATTGGAGTATTTTAGGTATTCCAGTTAGTGCAGAGAAAAATATTGCCATTTTCAAACATAAAGGCATGTAATTTTTACATTTTCTGTGAATATTTTTTTGACAGTGAACTGGGGTTTCTTATCATCGTCATCATCATCAGGACTTTCATTAACACAGTGTCAGATAGCTATTTTAAAGTTCTACCATTATGTTATCAATTATATTGTGTGCAATACAGTATTGCAGGGGTTGTCAACCAGGGGTCATGTACCCTTAGGAGTACTAAGGGCTGTAGGAGGTACATAGACCTCCACATGCATATGCACAGCTGCAGTGCAGCACACAGGTGGCCAGGAGTGGCCACCTGCTAAGTTTGTTGTGGGGGGAGGGAGTGGGGCTGGGGAAGGAGCTGCCCAGCCAGGGTGGGGCACAGGACTGAGCCACAGGGAGGGGGCAGCAGCTCCTGCCACTACACATACCCTGGGAGGGCATGGGGGCCATGTGTCCCCAGATCTTCACATGGTGTGGGCTGGGCTGGGCTGGAGCTAGGGCCCGTGTCAGGCTTTTCCGGACAGGTAGTCTGGAATTTTGTCCTCTGGTACAATAGTGAATTTTACAATGTAGAATTTTGCCCCATGTTACAAATCATGAATGTTAGAATCTTGATTAATAAAAATAAAAATAGAAGATGTTGTGTTCTTGCTCCAGTAAACCAAATCATTTCAATAGCTCCCCCTCCAGCTACGTATATTAATGTGTGGGATGCAAAATAGCCACTTTCTTTATTGTTCCCTCTCTTTCTTTCTCAGTCTTTCAGCAGGATTTCAGGTAATGAGGTTTTGGGGTGGATTTTTTATTTTGTTTTTATTTTGTTATAATTTTGTATGCTACATTTGCCCTGGTGTTAATGAATTCTTCATAATACAAGAAGCTATTCTATTTAGGTGTTAGGGCAATGATTTGTAAAAGAATTTTCATTGTTTTCAGAACTGCCCTATAGGATGAGATATATAAAGCTATAAAACACTTTTTCCTTCAAACCACACAACCTATTATGTATTGGTTAATCTAGTACATGGTACTGTGTGGTCCATCCAGAACAAGACCTGGGTAGGGCCACATGGGAAAGACTGAACTATCAATTTCTCATACAGCATTGGCATTACATATAAAGGTGATATTCTCAAGAACTTCTAAATGACTTAAGAGTATTAAGTTCTATTGAAAGTCCGCTGCTTTGGAAAATATCAGTTAAAAAAGGATACCTGTGTCTCTGTGCCTAGTAGTTTTCATGAGCTCCAAATATATTTAAGATAAAGATTATGGCTGCTTGCAGATGCTAAAAAAATGAACATGCTTAACGTTAACTTGGCACATTCCTGTGCCAAGCCCCGCACGTGCCCAGAAGAGGCAGCACCTTAACTTGAACTGACTTGCCTGACATAAGTAAAGATTGGCGGTTTACTGGGGGCTTTTTGGCACTTTTATATAATAGCTGATTGAATCAGCTTTAGTGAAAAGTGCCAAAACACCCTTCTGAAGCACCCAATCTATACAGATTCTGTTGAGTGGGTTGAAGTGATGTACTGCTTCTTCCAGTACAGCAGGATTTTTTTTAATGTCTGCAAGCAGCCTATGAGATATGCTGAACAAAAATGTGCTGCTAGAATGTCCTACTAACCTAAATTAACTTTGCAGGTACTCAGCAGTATGCAAGGTAAATTAGCCCAGGTGCAAGGATACATTCACACTGCTAAGCTGCTTCCAGTGGGTAAAACAGCTTTGCCTATATAGCACTGCATAATGTTGTCTAGACATACACTTTCATGCAAATACATTCGGCAAGACAAGAAACAGTCTACTATTGTAACAAATAAATCAATGATAAAAATAAAAACATTTTGAAAAATGCATCTTTTCCTCTTTCTAGTATTTATAATGCACCAGGTGAAGATTATAAGCTGTTGTTGAAGTCTTCTGTAACCAACATCCCACCCTCAGTTCCAAAATAATTCCCCCACAAACAAGAGAACTTTTTTGGCACCATAGAAACATGTCTCTTTTGAGAAAAGGTAATTAATTATTTATATTAGAGAGCCAATACAAACTAAAGACTATCCTTTTCATTGTACTGTTTATTCAAACAAGGTTTATGAAGAAAAGAAAAAGCAGCAAATCAAAGTGGCAACCTTCAGAGTACATACAGACATTTAGGGAGGTTAGGGGGAAGTTAGATTGAATTAAAAATGGCCACTCAATCTAAGGTAAATTGGGATGGCGGGTTAGTCGGGGGGTTAGGAGGGATAGGGGGACAACAGGGGTGTGGGGAGTGAAGGGTAAAGCAAGGTCTGCAGGGGGGCCTGAAGGAACTTGGGGGTGAGAGAGGTCTTCAGTGGGTGGGAGGGCTATGGGAAGGTTTAGCAGTATTAGGGGGGCTAGTGGGGTCTGCAGGGGACTTAGAGAATCAGGGGGCCAGCAGAGGCCTACAGTGGGGGCTAGGGCATTGGGGAGCAAGTGGGGTCCATGGGGAGGACTTAGGGAGATCAGGGAGCTAGCAGAGTCCAAAGGAGTGTTGGGAGGGATGGGGGACTAGTAGAATTGGGGGGGGGCTTGGATTCCACCCCACCCCTATCCTCCCAAACCTTCCCATACCCCCCAACCAGTGGAGGGGTTGGCAGGATCAGGGAAACTCTCTAATACCACCAACCCCCCGCACCGGACATCCCCAGTTATCCCCCCTGTGCTGCTGAACTGCCTCTGATCCTGCATACTGCTCTTGGGGCCAGATTTACCAGCATTCATTCTTCCTGGGAGGCTGACTCAAGTCGGTAGGGGTGGGGGGAGCAACAGGTGGATCAGGAGGGCTCTACCCCCCCACCACTTGCCCAGGACCAGGGCTATTTTTAGGCCTCCAAGCCCCAACCCCCAGATGAATAATACCCCTCAAGGAAACTACCGCCTTATCTACCTTTCTGTCCCTCCACCCTGACTTAGTTCCATTGGTTCCTGCCAACGGTTAATGTCAGTAAAACCATCGCTAGGAGCAGCTGGCAGGATAAGGGATTGTCAGACTTGGGGGGCTGGCTGGATGTTCCACAGGGGTTGTCTGTCTGGGATTGAGGGGAGGGGTTGGGGGGCCAAAAATAGCTTAGTGCCAGGAGAGGGTGGGGAGGGGTTGGAAAATTGCAGCCCTGGGCAGGGGCCAGTGACTGATCTTTCCTACCCACAGGGCTGTGTTGGGAACTGTGCAGAAGTTTAGTTAGATCCATCTCACCACCACCCAGTCTAAGTCAGACTACCTACAAGATCCAGTTAACTCACATTGGGTCAGCCATTTTCAGACTGATCTAACCTTCCTCAATTTCTACACAATTCACACTTAGATCAACCTAACTAGGGATGTAAGTATAAGGTCAGCCCCTGAGTGAATGTAGTTAGATTGTGTGGCCATTTTTAATGCAATTTAACCTCCCCCTAACCTCCCAGAATGTTTGTAGCTAGCCTCAGTTACACACAGTTTTATTTGGTTAGCCTGTTTATGGGAAACGTTGCT
>NW_017729029.1:75890028-75890730 GCF_001723915.1 Gavialis gangeticus | reverse complement strand
GGTCAGCCCCTGAGTGAATGTAGTTAGATTGTGTGGCCATTTTTAATGCAATTTAACCTCCCCCTAACCTCCCAGAATGTTTGTAGCTAGCCTCAGTTACACACAGTTTTATTTGGTTAGCCTGTTTATGGGAAATGTTGCTTTTTGCATGCATTTGGCCATATCCTGAGATGTGATAAGCACAGAGGCAGGCAATTATTTCAGCTGGAGGGTCACTTACCCAGTTTTGGCAAGCTATCAAGGGCTGCATGAGTAGCCCCTCCCCTTGACAGGTGCCCTGCCTCCTGGTCACTATCTAGTGACTGGAAGTCCCAATCCCTAACCCCTGACCCTTGCTACTAGAAGTCCCTGCACTTGCCCCTGGAAGTACTGCTTTCAGCAAGGGGTTTTGCCATCTCAGAACCGAAAAAATACCAAATTATATTCTAAAAAGTGAACATCTACAACATTCGTTAGTTTGATTTCAAAAAATATTTTTGTCCTGATTTACATGTGTTTGTGTAGTATACATAGAGGTGACTGCACAATACCTTAAAATGAAGTCTTACTCTTATATATTGTTGGGGAGTAGGGGTCATGGGTATGAGTATAGGTTTGTGGGGGGCTGTGGGTGTGTGGGGTGCAGGAAAGGGTAGGTATGGGGGGTGTGGGTTGAGGAAGCATGTGGCCGTGTATGTGGATATTTAAGGTGTGGCTGGGTAT
>NW_017729029.1:75888993-75889751 GCF_001723915.1 Gavialis gangeticus | reverse complement strand
GGTTTTGGGGGGGGCTGTGTGGGGGGGGGGGGGGGCTGGGGTGTGTGGGGGGGTTGGGGTCTGCATGTATGGCGGTTAGGCGAGCCATCATAAAGGACATTCTGTGTTTCTGCTACTCTGTCCTCCATTAATAAGAAAACTGATGCCTTTATGCTATCCATTTTTTTCTTCAAGAAAAAAATAGAGAACATAAAGGCATCTAATTTCATATCATCAGAGGACACAGGACAACCAGACTGTCTTCTATGATGGCCACCCTAATGGCAGTGCAAGGGGGTGTGTGGATGCATGTGTATGGTAGGGTCAGGGCCAGCCTACAATTTTTTGGGGCCCCCTGCAAGAAATATTTTTGGGGGCCCCCTGCCTCAAAGAAGCTGGTGGCAGGGGAAGAGGCGTGTGGTGAGTGACCAGACATGAGGCTGGAGGCGGGGGCGGGGGGGTAAGCAGCCAGACGCAGGTACAGAGCTGGATTAATGTTTACTGGGGCCCTGAGCAACCATAAAATTGGAGGCCCTCTCCCCCCATGGGAGCTGGGCTTGCAGGGGTGGGGGGGCAGAGCACCTTCCCCTCCTGATGCTGACATGGAGGTGGCAGGGACCATGCCAGGCTGGGGGGCAGGGAACATGCCCACGTCTTTTCCCTGCCCCCCATCCCACCATGGCCAAACATACACACACACAAGCACATATATACAGGTGTGCACACAGAAGGGTGTACGCTATGCTCATTCACTCTGCACATTGACACACAGACACAAA
>NW_017729029.1:75874911-75883993 GCF_001723915.1 Gavialis gangeticus | reverse complement strand
CACATGCCCGCCTCTTCTCCCTGCCCCCCTGTCCTGCTATGGCTAAACAGACACAGGCATGAACACAGATGGGCACACACTACTCTCGCTCACTCTCTGCACATGGACACACAGACACAAACATACTCTCCCTGCCAGGAACAGAGATGCATGCATGCATACATGTACACACAGACACACATGCACACAGGTGCACACTCTGTTCACTCACTCTCTGCACATGGACACATAGACACAAACATACTCTCCCTGCCGTGAACACAGACACATGCATGCACACACACTGACACAGTATCCCACATCCTGCCATGGTGTGCAGGGACCCCCCCTCCCCAGGCTCCAAACCCTATACATACACCCATAGTCCCCCACACCTTCACAAATATCCCCCCCCACACACACACACACAGAGTTAAAAAATAGCCTCTCATGATTTACATACCAAATCTCTTGATTTTTAACAGTTTGTCTCATGATTTTTGACAGGATGTGGGTGCAATAAAATACTGCATTGATTTTATGCCCCCCCTCCCCCAATCTGGTTGACATCTGATACCTACAGGTAAATTACCTGCTGTTTCCTGGTGCCCTCCTAATTTTGCATTCCTATAAACACCTACTAATTACATACAATATCTGTTGGCTTATTTTGTAACTAAGCATGCTCAAAAACTCTTGAGACTGAAAATGCTATTGTTTAATAGTTTGGGGAACTGCTTTTTACAAACAGATAAGAGGATATATATCCTATCCTAAAGAATTTATAACCTAGCAAAGGCACACACAAAGCAGACTAAACACAAAATGCTTGAATCTTCCCTTATTTTCAATTTTGCACTGTTGTAATAACACATAGTAGCATAAAACCAGAATAACAGAGTAGCACACTGGCCCATGTAGTACAACTGAAATATTTAGCAAGGTTCATGTTGAAAAAGGTTCCTTGAAGAAGCCCATTTTCTTGAACGTTCAGTTCTGTTCCTTATACTACTTTCATATTAATTCTTTCTGTGATAAGAATGAACTAATCTTCCTCCATAATAAGAATATTATATCTCTATATAATCTCTAAAGAACTTATATCTCTAAAGAATTCAAAAAAATGCCTGTGATACACTAGCATTGGATTTTTTAGTTTCTTTACAGTGTTTTTTGCAACTCTAAAGAAAAACCTTGGCAGCCTCCACTGAACCATTTTACTCAACTGACAATCATATTTTCTTTCATTCATTTTCTGTCCATGAAACTAATGTAATATTGGTGTCAATGGTTTCAGGGCAGGGGTACTCAAGCTCCAGCCCATGTGGCAGAACGTTAACTAACGCTCCCATGCTGCCAAATTCCCTGACCCATGGGGAGCCCCTCAGGCCAGATAACATGGCCCTGTCCCAGCACACCTGGTCATTCCATGGCCAGATCCAGGCATCAGGGTAAGATGGTGTGCAGCAATATCTGGTGTGCGGGGTTGGGCCAGTGCATATCCATATCTGGTGCACAGTCATATCCAGCGTGTGGGATCAGGCTAGCAGGTGGCAATATTGGGCTGCCGCATGGCTAAATCCAGGGATCCGGAGTCTGATCAGCATGCAGGGTCAGGCTGGCACGTGGTAAAATCTGGGTGCATGGGGTTCAGTTGACACATGGCTGGATCCAGTGTGCAAGGTTAGGCTGACACCTGAAGACTGAATCCATCTTCTAGCACTGTACAGAATCAGGCCCACAGACTGACTCCATGCTATCTATTCAGCCTGCAATGTCCAAAGGTTGGCCACCACTGCATTAAAGGAACTATGGATTACAAGGAACCCACAACACACATGTGATCCAAAGAGAAAGACTTGCTCAAGGTCACACAGGTCAGCAATAACAAGGCAAGGAATTGGACCTGATCTTTCAGGGTTCCAGGTCAGCCTCTGACCACTGGGCTATCTTTCCTCCTTTCTATTTTTCCTGTATATTTTTTATAAGTTTCCTTATCTTTTCCTTTGTCAGTGTATCTGCTTATTTGACCAACACTTCCTAATTTCTCTTCATCCATTTGTTTTCCTGCCATTTAAAAATATTTAATTAACTTGAAAGTAAAGTTGTATTTTCAAATCAGCATTTCTGATGGAAATCACCTATTTTTGAACACCATTTGCAGAAACAGAAAGCATGGGAATCCAGTGTCAGAAACTATAGATTGTTCTACATTTTGATTTATTATTGGTTTACTTATAGAATAATTTTGCTATGCAACAATGCCGGCCAGGAAGCTGAATTTCAATTCTGCAAGAACTTTCAAGATTTTGGGTTTTCATTCCAAATCATGCCGAAACATCAGAATCACCCCACCCCTCTTTTTTTTCTTTTCTCTTTCATTTTTTTTCTTAATGGAACTGAAATTTCACAGTATTTTGCTTCCCATATTAGGAATATTTTCCTGTTTCCAAACAAGTCTCCAATCCCTTGGTGTCTTAGTTCCATTGGGCCACTGCCACAGTGAAATTCTCATTTTATATTTGCAAGATTGAAAGATGGACCTGGGGAAGCAAAGAAATATTTCTACATAATTGTACATAACTGGACAAATTGTCATAAAAACTGGACATAATAGTCATACAAATATGAAGAAAAATGGCTTCTATTTGAAATATTTTATATAAATAATTGAAAATAGAAAAAATGGGTCAAATCTCATTCACTTTCCTTATTTCTTCTTCAAATACTTCTGTAATATTCAAATTCATTATCCTTGGATTCCAAAACAAATTTAATGTGAGTAGTGTATGCATATATGCATGTATATAACATTCAGGTCTAGGTATTATTTGGTACAATCTATAAGTCACAATAACAAGATTGTCATCATCATCAACATCATGTCAAAATGCACAAATAACCTTGGATTGTGTTCCTGATACATTCACCCAGCCTTGGCATATAGCAAATAATATCAAGCTGTTATTTTAAATGGTAATATTGAAATAGCTGAATGCTTCTTGGTTCTGTCAAGACATTGCAAGAAGAACCTGCTTCTGTGAGTGACAAATTCATTGATGCTGTCACCCACTGAAAATGAAAACTGAAAAACTTTGCTGTCCTTCAGCAGTTTGTAGGTGAAGATCGCTAATCTTGGAAATGCAAAGTACTGCATTTGATTGAGTGAACCTAATAGATAAACTCTTCTACATGTACAAAGTTTCAACAGAACTATAGCTCAAGATTCAGTAATAATCAGAAGTACAATTGCAGAGCACCTGATTTTTGCTGAAATAATCTCTTATCTTGTACTATTTCAAAGTTTAATTGTCTAACAAATCATACGTAAGCCAAACTTCTAGAGAAATTAACAGGAAACGGATGCATTCTCTTTCAACCTGGAAATGCTAGGCTGATATTATTACAATGCACTCCCTCTGACTTCTATAAAAGTTAAATCAGAGATGAATTTGCCAATTATACTAAAATAATTTGTGAAAATATTTAAAGTATTTTAAAGAACTCTACAATTAAAATTGTCCACAAGATCTTTCTTTGGCAGGAGGTGATGTTAATTGTTATTTGCTGACCTTTTTCATAGTTATAATAAAGTGTATGTAAAGATACTTTGTTCATTTTCACAATGTACTTACAGTAATGTCTCACTTGGACAGCTCAGTAGAGCTGTGTGAAATTTCTCTGAGGGTTTCGTTTTGAAGCTGTTTTGATCCATTTTGAGCTTGAAACACTGAAATTGAAACAAAACAAAAAGCAGCAAAACAGCTTTGAAATGAAATGAGGGCACTCCAAATATTTTGAAAGTTTTGAAACATTTTGAGTTTCAAAGCAGCCTGGTGGTGAGAGGCAAGAGAGAACCAGGGCTGCACTCTGAGCAGCTCCACAGCCCCATGGAGCTCAGCCCAGCGGGGAGCACAGCCCTGTCTCTCCCCACCTCCCACAGCTGGGCTATGCTCTGATCGGCTCCTCCAGCCCCATGGAGCTCAGCCCAATGGCGGGAGGTGCAGCACAGCCCCAGCTCTGCCTGCCTTCCACTGCCGGGCCACGCTCCAAGGGGCTCTGCAGCCTCATGAAGCTCAGCCTGGTGGCAGAAGGCAGAGCGCAGTGCTGGCTGTGCCCACCTCCCCCGCCAGGCTGTGCTCTGAGTGGCTCCATGGCCCTGTCTCTGCCACCAGGCTTAGCACAATGGAGCTGTGGAGCTGCTCGGAGTGCATCCTGGCAGTGGGAGATGGAGTGCAGCCCTGGCTCTATCCACTTCTGGCCACCAGTCTGAGCTCCATGGGCCTGTGGAGCTGTTTGGAGCTCAGCCCAGTGGTGGGAGGTGGGCAGAGCCATGGCTGCATTCTGCCTCCTGGCACTGGGCTGATCTCCATGGGCTGCAGAGCCACTTGGAGCTCAGCCTGGTGGTGGGAGGCAGAACACAACTCCGGCTCTGCCCACTTCCCACCAATGGGCTGAGCTCCATGGGGCTGTGAAGCCACTCAGAGCACAGCCCAGTGGTGGAAGGCAGCAGAGCTGGAGCTGCACTCTACCTCCCACTGCCAGGCTGAGCTCCATAGAGCCTGGCGCTGGTTGTGGGCTGCTCCCAGTGCCCGTCTGAGGCAGCAGCGGCAGCCTCCTGTCATCTGGCACAGATCTGGGATCCCACACCCCTGGGAGGAGTCTGGCACAGCCCTCCCAGAGGTGCAAGCCTCCAGATCTGCATGCCGGATGATAGGAGGCTGCCACTGCTGGCAAATTTTGCTTTCAAAACTTTGAGGTGCAGTTTCTGAGAAACCTCTGCACTATTTCCTTGAAACTTGGCAGGTTTTCTGCCCTGAGAAGGGGCTACCATCCCTGCAATTTCCATCTAAAGCAGGCCCAAAATGGCAACATTTTATGCATTTTCATGATTCCCCATTATAGCCTACGGGCAAAACATCAAAACGAGTCAAAACAGTGAAACAGTTTTGATTAAACAAAACAGAACAGTGCTTCAAAATGAAACAAAATGACAAAACAAAACACTGTCATTTTGAAATGGCGAAATGGATGGTGAAGTGAAACAATGGTGTTTCACACAGCCCTACAGCGTAGGCAGGGAGAGATTATTTTGCGTACGTAGCTAGATGCATCAATTTTCCAAACCTGATAGGTGTCATAGTGATGGACAGAAAGCACCATTAAAGCATTCTGATTAGACAGCATTTAAACTAAACTTGCATTACTGTAAATAATTATGTGGAGTTCAGGCAATGAAATATTAGGCCATATGTGAACAGACTGACCTACGCCTTCATAGGAATTGTCCAGAAGAAGAGCAAGTGCAACTTTGCATTAACTAGCAAATCAGCTCTAGTAACATGATTTGGTAACTAGTCAGGCAAGTGCAGTAAAATTCAGTTTCTGTATATTGTGACATGAGGCTTATTGGTAGAACAAATGATAATGAAAACAACAGGTAACTTTTGTTTCCAAGAATTGAATTGGAGACGTTTTGAAGGAATAACTTCAAAAGATTAGACTATACCTTAGAATATCTTTACCATCGTGTATTATTATCTTCTTCTACAGTAAGCTAGGCATAGTTAAGACATTTTACAGACACTAAAATAAAGACTAAATGATTTTCAGTTAAAAAAAACTGGAGGAATCATACTTATGGAATTAAAGCTAATTTTCTCAATATAAATTCTTCATTTTAATGATAAATGTATCATTTATAATTATTTACAGTTATTCTATTAGTTTGCTTTACATCATTAAATTATAAATTAATTAAAACAGTAGTGCCCTCTCCATTGCTAAGGATTTCTTTCCTCTTTGGTAAGGGGAATGTAGACTTACAAAATCACAAGTCCTATGCTTTGCTAGGAGTAAGACTTATGAAAAAGCCTATACAAAATTTTCAGGAGAATCCAAGAATTTCAAGCTCCTGAACATATAACTCCAATATCTGAGATAATGAAGGATATACTGGACTTAATTCAACCATCTTTGGGAAATGAATCACAAAATAGAATATCCTCCTAGTCAGAGGTGAGAAAAACTGGACACATCAAATCTCATGTAGATGGAAATTTTTCAGTCAGCAAATGCTGTGGGACTGTGGCTCTGAAAGTGAAAAAAACAGAAAATAAAGCAAAGAACTATACATTCTGAATGGTTGGTTTCCTGAAGATAGAGGATACTGGGTTTTAGTTTGGGTAAAATGGATTAAGAGTCTCTCCAAGGATTTGTATTTGCTGCGATGTGTTTTCTCATTTTGTTAAATTAATTTCTCACAGATCTCACTAAGAAAAATGTTAAGAGA
This sequence comes from Gavialis gangeticus, assembly GCF_001723915.1. Lineage (NCBI taxonomy): Eukaryota > Metazoa > Chordata > Crocodylia > Gavialidae > Gavialis > Gavialis gangeticus. The sequence continues at coordinate 75,877,722 of NW_017729029.1, read as the reverse complement.
AACATTGCAAGACTTGTGAACATTATACATATGATTTGAAAGCTCCAAGAGTTCAATGTGATATTAAATGTCAGAAGACCAGTATTACCTCTCTCACTGATTATACTATTGCTCTCCTAGGCTAGGGACAGATATTCAAAAAGTCTGAGCCTAAATTGATTCAATCTTCACAGGTTAGTCTAACTGCCTAGGTTGAATTGGTTTGTAACTACACATACATCCCCTCTGGACTGAACAAATGCAGGCATATGCCTGCAGTGGCTCAGGCTAGAAGCTGGCCAGTGCTAAAGCAGCCCTCCCTTCCATTCCACAGTGCTGAGCTGAAGGGGGTGTGGCCAGACCCCAGCAGGACCTCTGATTAGGAAGGTCTGCCTGCACTGTTCCAGGCTTTTCCCCACTTGCTGCTTACAGGGCGGGAGTGTTGCCAGACCTCAGCCCCGAGCTAGCACTCTGAGGCAAAGGAATTGTGTGCAGTGCATGCATCTGTTGATGATACTGAGCTTTTCAATCTCTCTCTCCCTGCTTCTTCTTACTGTCTGCATCCTGAAAGGCTAGGGAGCCAGCAGGGAGCTGATAACACAGTATTTATCAGCCCATGAACAAAACAAAAGCCTCTCCCATTAGTTCAAGCTCTTCTTAAACAGCTTTTTCCAAGGAAGGAACAGAGGGACATTACTAGCTGACCTGTTGATTAGCTATAAAAAGCCATAAGCAGACACTGTTTTGTCTGCCTGTCCCAGTGAAATTGGAGACACACACACACACAGCCCTCTCAGCATTAGCTAGCTGTGAAGGAGTTAGACAAAACTCACAGCATGGAGGGCCAGCAGGGCTGCAGCTGGAGACCGGAAGGGAAGGAAAATACCCACCCAACTTCCAGAGCAGCATCTCAGTCAGGATTGGAGGAGGGGGGCTGTCCAAAGGTATTTCCAACCCCGGAGAGGGACAGAGAGGGGTCAGTTACCTGCAGGTCATAGGGAGAGGGGAAAGGCTGAGCATCTCAGCAGGCAAAGACTGTGGAACGTGTCTGAGGAACACTGTGGGAGTGACCCTGAGTAGGAGGCAGGCGGAGGCCTGCACACACACGGCTGGTGATAATCTCCAGAGCAGAGCTGCAGTTGAGGATCTGGAGTGCGGGAGTCCACAAGGCCTGTGATAATCTATGGAGCAGAGTTTTTCAATAGAGGATCTGGAGGAGGGCCTGAGAGAAAACTACAGCCACAGGTAGAGCCTTTCTGCACATGGGGGAGACCCCAATGAGACTGTGAATGTTCACAGGGGTGCAGGGTAGGCCAGCACATAGCGAAGACTGGACTAAGAGATTTTGTCTTGATTATAGTGATTGGGATTTTGAGAACCTGATCCCAAGTAAAAGGGACATCGACGGAGTCTGACAAGAAGGCTGAGAAGCAGCCGGGGTTTTCTTTAGTTTTTTGCTGTTTCCTTTGTTTTTTTGAGCACAGGCCAAGACCAGCCCTGGAAGGGTGTACCTAATAGAGACCCAAGGTCACCCTGCGGGTAGAAGGCCAAAAAGGACCACACAGGCAGCACTGCAACCTGGCTGCAGAAGAATATTGTGAACACCATCTGGAGAGGCTAGGCTGGGGTAAAAGTTTTGAGCCCCACAGAAGAAACAGGGATCGATGATCACCATGGGCAGTGCCTCCTGGGAATATATGTCATCAAAGTCATGGCAGGCAAGAAAACATAAGCTCCACTTCCTGGCAGACCAGGTGATCCAGAGCCAAGGTCCACCCTGTCGCCACCTGTAGGCAGATGAGCTCAGGGCAGTGGTAGCAAGCCCTATAATACCTACCATCATCACACTAGCATACCACATGCCTAGGATCCATGGGGCTGGGGTCCATGCTGTGGGAGATGGGAGAAAGGGAGCAGGATCCCTGCTTGAGCAGCAAGCAGTGAGCAGGGTGAGGCAGGGAGAATCCAGGCAGACCCTGCTGTGCCTGCAGTCATGACTGGAGATCTGGCTAAGGAGCAGGGGGTGGGGCCAGCTCTGTTCTCTGGAGCACAGAGCACAGCCCAGCTCTGCCCAGGGCTGCAAAGCATCTGGGATGCTGGGGGACTCTGTTTTAACTTAAGTCACGCAGACAGTGCATAAACTGGTTTGACCCAAACCCGTTAACTCTGATACTACATTCAACAAGGTTTATCTCAAACCGGTTTCAGTCATTTTGGAACTGGTTTATGTGCATTGAATTTATGTTCTATTACAGGTTTAAACCAGTTTCTGATCACTTAAACCCATTTATATGTAATGTCTGTCCCTAGCCTTAAATCAGAAGGAAACTTCTCTTGCTGTAAAACAGCGGTTTTAGTTTATAGGACTATCTTGTGCCATATTAGGCCCTGCTGGGCATTGTGTGGAATATGCTACTCAATCACCTGTCATTGTAACCCTAGAGGAAGCTCCTGTCTTTTTTAATAAAAAAATTAGTGAAGCTAGTAAGGACACCAAGGAACAGACTAACATGAGGAGTGAAACTGAGTTCTTAGTAGGTATTATCCACTACTGACCCAGAAATTGTAAGACAAGCTTTTCTACTTTTTGATTACTACATCATTTGCTAAGACAACTACATTGTCAGTTTATGTTTTCTGTATCACATTCTTTCCCCTCCAAGATTTTTCTTCTTTCAGGGAGTTACATTGAAAGACTATTATCCATTTCCATATTCCTTATTATATTTCCATGCCACCCTTAAACTTCAGCTGATTTTCTACTTGTGAACTGTATTTCAATCAATCAGTCAGAATAAATTGTACACATCTTCATTCCTCCATGCTTCACCC
>NW_017729029.1:75868701-75869911 GCF_001723915.1 Gavialis gangeticus | reverse complement strand
AAATGCAGCCACATGCCTGCAGTGGCTCAGGCAGAAGCCAGGGGGTGCAAGAGCAAGCCCTCCCTTCCCTTCCACAGTGGCTGCACTGGAGGCAAGCTGAACTGAGGGAGCGGATGCAGCCAGGCAGGCCTGAGTGTGATTGGGGAGGGTTTTAAACCCCCCACCCTGGCCTGCGGGGACTCCAGCCTTTTGGTGACCAGCCTGGCATGACCCATGAAGGCAAAGGGGGCGGGGGGGGTTCCCTCTCCCTTCCCCTCCCCTCTCCTGGGACCCCAGCTGGGGTCTGCCGGGCAGCCCCAGTCAGAGTTCCTTGCTGCTCCAGGGGTGGGGGTGTGGCCAGATGCCTGCCCGGCATGACCCCCTGAGATGAAGGGGACAGGCAGGAGGTTTATTTCCCACCACCCAGTTCTTGCCTTCTTATATTTGGATATTTACACGGGAAACGTAGCTTCAATTTTTACCTATTCCCAAGCCACAAGTTCTCACACCCATCTTGCTCCATTTTTTGCACTGAGGTGCCTAAGCTCACTTAGTGACCCCACACTAGACATCCTACCTATGGGCTGAAAGTTTGGGCACAGCTGGTCTATCCTGTTCATAAAAGCCTCCAGTGAAGAAAACACTACAACTTCTCTAGGTTGCCTTTTCTTGCGCATCATTACCTTTATGGTTAGGTTTTTCTCTTTTTAAATATCTAACCTATATCATTTTTGCTACAAGTTAAGCAAAAAAGCCTGTCCAGCAGACATGGAAAACAACTGACTCACATCTTCTTTACACACTGGAAGAATCTTACTGTGTTCTCACTTAAGCTTCTCTTTTTCAGACTAAACAAAAGCAATTACCTCTACCTTTATACACTGGTTAATCTATATTTCTTCCTTAATTCTCTTTAAAATATATTGGTCTCAACCACACAAGCAGGGGCATGTGTTTGCAACAGCACAAATAGTAGCGGCACAAATTTGTCCCACTTCTTTGTGCTTCAGTGTACGCCCCTATTCTTGTGGTTTGCAGTGGACACATTGTCTTGTTGCTCCGCAGAGGAGGATGGCTAGGACACAGGATGTCTCAGTGTGGGGCTAGCCAGAAGGCAGCCTCCACATTGAGGAACCCTGTGTCCAAGCCAGCCAGGGAGTGGCATATGGAGACAGGCAGCCCTGCATTTGTCTTGGTACACACCACTTTTATTTCGGGGGGGGGGGGGGGG
>NW_017729029.1:75867029-75868429 GCF_001723915.1 Gavialis gangeticus | reverse complement strand
ACTGCTAATTAGCAGTACAGCAAATGGCTTAATGTGCAACACGTACAGTTTGTGGTGCCACAAAAAGGTTTGTGGCACCACAAACAGCACATGCCTACACATCTGGATCCAGCCATTAAGTAAAATCCTGGGAATCACCATTAACTTCAGGGACATTGGGGTTTTATCCATTATGATTTTGGACTTTCCAGATGAAAGATTATGTCATTGGAAAACCTAGACAGGAACAGAGCTGTGCCCAGGACCTGATCTGCTCCCTACTGAAGTCAACAGAAAGAGTTCATTTGATATCTATGGACACTGGGCCATATACTTAGCTAAAGGCAAAATACAATACATGTTAGACATAATACAAGCCGAGAGACTCTCTTCATACCGAACTGTATTTTGTTCTAACCAATTCATTTTTTCACATATTGAAAAAGATAAGTGAAATGGGAAATTACAAGTCCTATAGGTTCCCTTTACACATGCATGTAAAGTCACAATGGGAACTAATGTGTAATCCATACAATCGCACCTCCTACCATGTCATTGTAAAATAATGCATTAGATCCCACCATGCCGTATGGGATGCGCCGAAGATCCACCACTTCAGAGCAGACTCGATTAATCCTTCTTACCCTTCTTGCTAACTTTGTCTTTAGCTCTAGCATTTCCGGCTGCTCAGCTTCAACAAAAACGGAAAGTGTTCCATACCACCTTACTCTACAAGCTGGTGGTCAAAGTGCTCACCTAGTAAATTGGATATATAGCTCATATCCTCTTATGAACAAGACAACCTAAAACTGAAGTCACCCATTTTGTGGGTGAATGATAGGCCAGTGAGTAAAATGGCAGACTTTTAAAACTGGATTCATGATGCAGGCTAAGCATATGGCATAAAGCAAGCACATCCAACAGACTGGGTTGCTTTGGGGGTTTAATCACCTTCCCAGCATCAGACTGGGTTTCTGCAGAGAACAAATAGCTCATAAGTGCTCACATGGACATGCTTCTGAACATGCCACAAAGGCAAACTGAAAATACATTTCTGGTTCTGCCTCAGTACAATTTCTGACTGATGATGTTTTCATCCTTATAGAATCATACAGAACTAGGTTTAATAGAATCATAGAATCATAGAAGTAGGGTCGGAAGGGACCTTGTAGATCTTCAAGTCTGACCCCCTGCCTGGGCAGGTGAAAAAGTGGGATCAAATGACTCCAGCCAGATAGGCATCAAGCCTCTTCTTAAAGACCCCCAGGGTAGGAGCCAGCACCACTTCCCTTGGTTCCAGCTCCTAGCCACCCTAACTGTGAAGTAGTTCTTACGGATGTCTAATCTAAACCTACTCTCCAACAACTTGTGGCCGTTATTCCTTGTTATGCCAGGGGGCACTAGGGGAAACAAGGTCTCTC
>NW_017729029.1:75865394-75866208 GCF_001723915.1 Gavialis gangeticus | reverse complement strand
CTTGGGCACTGAGCTCCCCTGCTCTCGAGAACCCCAGCACCTCTCCCACTAATCTCCTCAACTCGTTGAAGTTGGTCCTCTTGAAGTCTAGGGCTACCGCCTTGCTGCAGGCCCTTGACACCCTGCGCAGGGTGGTGAATTCCAGCAAGCGATGATGGCTATCACCCAGGTGATCAAGAACCTGAAGGCCCCTTACCAGATCATCGCCTGTGACCAGGACCAGGTCCAACAGGGCATTTTCTCTGGTGGGACTGTGCACCTCCTGAATTAAGTGGAAGTCCTGTATCTCAGTCAGGAACCTCCTGGAACGGTCTGACCTGGCTGACTGTTCCTCCCAGCAGATGTCCGGGTAGTTTAAATCACCCATGACAACTACATCCCTTCCCTTAAGTGCCTCTGCAAGCTGGCCCAAAAATTCCTGGTCCAGCTCCTCCCCTTGGTTGGGGGGTCTGTAGTAGACCCCACCATTAGATACCTCTCCACATGGGCCCCTTGTATCTTGACCCAGAGCACTTCAGCTTGCCCCTTTTCTGACCCAATTCTCTACCCACCTTTCCTTCCTTCTCTGAATAAGATGAGGTTCAACAAGGACAAATGCAGAGTGCTGCACCTGGCGAGAGGGAACCAGCATTATGGTTATAGGTTAGGGGCTGACCCTCTCGGCAGCACAGAGGCAGAGAGGGATCTTGGAGTCATGACTGACTCCAGGATGAATATGAGTTGCCAATGCGATGAAGCAATAGGCAGAGCCAACCACACCCTGTCATGCATCAACAGGGGCATCACTAACAGGTCCAGGGAGGTCTTGCTCCCC
>NW_017729029.1:75862155-75865098 GCF_001723915.1 Gavialis gangeticus | reverse complement strand
ATGAGGAGAAGCTGAGGGACCTGAATCTCTTCAGTCTCCGCAAGAGGAGACTGCGGGGGGATCTTGTGGCTGCCTACAACCTTATCAGGGGCCAGCAGCAGGGACTCGGGGAAAGTCTGTTCACCAGGGCCCCCCTTGGAGTCACCAGGAACAATGGCCACAAGCTGAGGAAGCATAGGTTTAGGTTAGATATTAGGAAGAACTACTTCACTGTAAGGGTGGCCAGAGCCTGGAATAGGCTTCCCAGAGAGGTGGTGCTCTCACCTTCCCTGGAAATCTTCAAGAGAAGACTGAATAGGCACCTGGCTGGGGTCTTATGACCCCTGCCACCCCCAGTGCTCCTTCCTGCCCATGGCAGGGGGTCAGACTATATGATCTGTCTAGGTCCCTTCCGACTCATTGATTCTATCCCACCTGTCAAGCCTATAGCCCCAAATGCTAACTGCCCAGTCGTGGGATGAATCCCACCAGGTTTCTGTAAGCCCTATTATGTCTGGGTCTGAACTGGCTACTCTGAAGGCAAGTTCCTCCTGTTTGTCCCATCCAAACCTCAGAAGGTTTGGATGGGACCTCAAGAGGTCTTCTAGTCTGACCTCCTTCCTGAAGTAGGACCACCCCGCAACTGCGTCATCCCAACCAAGGCTTTGTCTACCCCACTCATAAGAACATCCAGTGCTTTACTACTCTCCTAGTAAGAAAGTTTATCCTAGTATCTTAATTTCCTAAACTTCCTAAATTTCTCTTGCTGCAACTTGAGACCACTGTTAACTGTTCTATCATCTGCCATGACTGAGAACAGTCTAGCTCCATCTTCTTCATAATCACCCTCCAGGTTGTTGAAGTCTGCTTTAAGTCTTCTCCTAGCCTTCTCTTCTCTAGACTAAATAACTCCACTTTCCTCAGGTTTTCCTCCTAAGTCATGTGCCCCAGCTCTGTGACCATTTTTCTTGCCTTCCAGTGGACTCACTCCAATTTGTCCACATACTTTCGTTGGTGGGAGGGCCCAAAACTGGACACAGTGGCCACACCTAAACAAGCACTCACTGCACAGTTGAGTACTTGTATACCTAAGTACTAAATGACTGTGCAGTAACAAGAGTTACTGCGCAGTAGCTTCACCGAATGGCTTTTAGGTGACACTGACTGCACAGTAGCTCATTACTACTATGCAGTAGCATTACATCATGCTTCGTGCCATGTGATACTACTGTACAGTAGTAAGGAGCTACTGAGCAGTCATGTCTCATGTAGATGAAGTCAGTAATCCAGATGTGGCCCTTACGAGTACTGAATAGAGGGGAATAATCACTTCCTTCCATCTTCTGGTAATACTCCTACTAATGCAGCCCGTTATGTTGTTAGCCTTCTTTGCAACAAGGGCACACCATTGGCTCACACTCAGCTTATTGTCCACTGTAACTCCCAGGTCCTTTTTTGCAGGGCTGCTGCTAAGCCAGTTAGTCCCCACCCTGTGCTCAGTGGTGATGCATAGGGGGTGCACAGGGGTGCGTGTGCACCCCCTGAGAGTGCTGGTGCACCCCCTGACAGCAGCATTCCCCACTTAGGCAACAGGCAGAGGGGCAGATGAGAGCACTGGTGCCCCCTTGAAACTGCCAGCCATGGAGTGGGGGTGCCAGGAGAAGTAATCCCCACAGTCCCCACACAGTTGATTGCACTGACGGGGGGAGTGTTCCCCTGTGGCCGATCACACTGGCCCCCACCCCCAGTCAGTGCAATCAGCCATGGGGAGACCCCTCTCAGTTATTGACTGGCCGCTGAGGGGGGCAAGTGCCCCCCCCGACTCAGGAGACACCAGTCGCCCATGCCTGTGCTGATGCATGGGATTGTTCCATTCTAAGTACAGGACTTTGCACTTCTCCTTATTGAACTTCATGAGATTTCTTTCTCCAATTTATCTAGGTCTCTCTGAACACAAGCCCTACCCTCCTGTGTATGCAGTCTTTCAACTAGCTTGATATTATCCACAAATGTGCTGAGGGTACACTCCATCTTCCAGAACACTGATGAAGATATTGAACAAAACCAGTCTCAGGACCAACCCCTGCAGCACTTCACTTGATACTGGCTGCCAACTAGACATTGAGCCATTTATTACTACCCTTTGATCCAAAAGATCAAGCCAGTTTTCTATCCAGCTTAAATTCCATTCACTCAACCCAGACTTCATTAGCTTGCCTGCAAGAATGAGATACCATATCAAAAGCCTTGCTGAAGTCAAGATAAGTCATGTCCACTGCTCTCCCTGCATCTACAGTGCCAGTCATCTCATCATAGAAGGTAATCAGGTTGGCCAGGCGTGACTTGCCACTGATGAATCCATGCTAACTGTTCCTAATTACCTTATTTTCCAAGTGCTCATAAACTGATTCCTTGAGGACCTGCTCCATGATTTTTCCAGTGTCTGAAGTAAGGCTGACTGGTCTGTAGTTCCCAGATCCTATTTCTTTCCTTTCTTAAAGATTGGTACCATATTTGCCCTTTTCCAATTGTCTGGAACCTCTCTCAATCACCATTAGTTTTCTAAGATAATGGCCAGTGGCTCTGTAATCACATCAGCCATCTCCCTCAGCACCCTTGGGTGCGTCACATCTGTCCCTATGGATTTGCACATGTCCAGCTTTTCTAAATAGCACCTAATCTATTCTTTCATCACTGTCAGCTGCTTACCTCCTCCCCAAATTGTTCTGTCAGACACAGTAGTCTGGGACCTGACCTTACCTGTGAAAACTGAGGTGAAAAAGGCAAGGTCACAGGTTCAATCCCCATACAAGACACCTTGAGCAGAAGGTTGGATTAGACCACCTCTTTCAGCCTTACTTCTCTATGATTTCTGTCACTGAGTACTTCAGCCTTTTCCACATCACTTACCAGTAGGTTGCCTCCCCTTTCAGTAAGAGACTCACACTTCTCCTCATCTTCCTC
>NW_017729029.1:75854756-75857155 GCF_001723915.1 Gavialis gangeticus | reverse complement strand
CCCCGTGCCCCACCCTGATCTGTCTTCCCAACGTGACTGCCTCCAGGTCCCAGCTGACCTGTGGTTGATCTCCTGTTTCTCCCGAGCTGGTGGGGCTCATAGTGCCCACGCCGGGCTGTGTCTTCCTCTTGTTGCCAACATGCTTATAAAAACCCCAATTTCATTCCTGCGTGCCCGAGCAGGACTCTTATACTCCTCCCTAGTCATTTGTTCAAGTTTCAACTTCTTGTAAGCTTTCTTTTTGTGTGTCAGCTCATTGACAAGTTTCCTGCTAAGCCAAGCTGGTCTTCTGCCATATTTGCTATACTTCCTGTGCAATGGAATGTTTCATTCCTGTGCCCTTAACATGGTTTCTTTAAAGCTCTCTTGGACTCCTTTTCCCCTTAGACTGGCCTCCCAGAGGATTCTGCCCACAAGTTCTTGCCTTTGGGGCATGTCCAGAGCATGCTGTTTTGAGTACCTAGAAGCCACTTAGATGTGCTGAAATCCAGTTTGGTTCTGGGATGGACTGGGAGCCAGTTAGATCACTTTTTGACTTAAGGGCTCCTATACATGTGCAGGGAGCCTGCTCTGATGTGCTGGAAATCCAGCACATCAGAGCAGACTCAATTAATCGAGTCTGCTGGATCACAGAAATTAACATGCTCCAGCAGACTCCAGAGTCATGTGTATCAGCGTCTTTGCTCTGAAAAATGGCGTTGGGGCACTTTGAACTAAAGCTCGTTTGAAGAGCTTTAGCTCAAAGTGCCCCAATGCCATTTTTCAGTGCAGGGATGCAGACACATGTGACACTCAGGCACTTTTAATTAGTGCAGCTTGCCAATTAAAACTCCCCCCAACACCTCCACAAGCATGTATAAAGATGCCCTAAGTGCTGAAACCTATGTAAGGCCCAGTGAAGGCCAACCTCAAGTGCACCCTTAAAAACTATTTTACTGGAGGTTTGCAAGTAAACTTAAGTGACAGAACACAATTATCTTCACCACGGAAACATATAACATCACATTACTTGACGAAGTCCTGATAGGTATTCGCATACTACCATCTAAAAATTTTTTTAGAATCTGGACCTCTAGAGGTTCACAGAACACCTGAATGCATGTGTGTTTGGTCACTTGATACTGGCTCAATTTATTTTCAGCTTTTATTAAAAAAGATCCGCAGTTGTATTAAATATAAAATATTTCTTAGTACTAATTTTCCATAGAAACCAATTTATACAGTTTCCAGGGCAGTTACATGATTATCAGTAGAAAGAAGGCTGTTCCCTGAGAAACTCTGAAAATATTTGAGGATCTCTTTTCTCCAGTAAAGTGCCATAAGAACACAAACAGACCTGCTGTCACAGGGATTAGCAATGTGCATTCCATCTTCCTCTACCAGATGGTCATAAGGGAGATGATAGTGCTGTTTAGGCTTCCTGCCCTCCCCTGAGGCCATCACTGAAAGAGAACAACTGCAAAGTTACAGTTATGTTTTTGTAGAAACCCCACTGGCAAAGGCTGCCTTGCAGATGGTTTGAATCAATGCAACTCCTGCATGCCCTTGCAATTCCACAGCAATCCTATGCACCTTGCGGTCTCTGCTGGCTAGACAACCTCTCAGCAGATAAAGGGCTGCATGTACCTTGCACTGCTGATCTACCCAAATTGGCAAGACTTACTAATTTTCTTTGTGGAAAATTACTCCTGGGAGCTTGCAGTCTACTTTTCCACCAGAGTGAAGAATCATGAAGTCCTTCAGGGTAAATATTGCTCCTAGAGTCAGCTATGAAATCACATTGGGAACTGCAGTGGATAGATGAGTACTTTTCCTGGAGCACTTTGCCATTAAGTGATGGGGAACAGGTAGCAATCTGTTTGCCTTGAATTCTCTAATTAAACTAGCTTCATCTAATTCAACTAGCTCTAATTTTGAGTCAAAGAAAATGCAAGTTCTAGTGACTTCTTTATTCTATATCCCAAGTACTCCCAGTTCCCTTAAAATAAATATGATATCTATAGTGAACTCTGAGCTTTTTGGCAGACTTGTACTTTTTTGTGATAGACCATCTAGCTTAAATCATGCGTTTTACCTAATGCATAAACATTGATCATTTTAACACTTGGTGCCCTAGCATTTTGTTTCCTAAGGGCTATATTCCTATATCTTGATTTTTGTTACATGTAAGGGTACATCTCCTGCATATGGCAATGAAATATGGCCTGAACTGTTTAGAATCATTACAGCTGGCAGGGCTTATCCCTTAGATATGACCATCTAGGTCCCAGTGGTTTGAAATGTCGTCCACTGGAATGCTGAAGGACTGTGTGGTGACTTCTTTCAAAAGAGAACATGTACAGACATTCACTCTCTCAGGAGAAACTCTCCCAGGAGTGAATTAGTTCTATTTGTTCCAA
>NW_017729029.1:75833566-75849756 GCF_001723915.1 Gavialis gangeticus | reverse complement strand
GTGACTTCTTTCAAAAGAGAACATGTACAGACATTCACTCTCTCAGGAGAAACTCTCCCAGGAGTGAATTAGTTCTATTTGTTCCAAGGTTGCTTTTCTCCTAGAGCAGCCATTTTTGCTCTGGGAGAAAACCCCTGAACATCTGCATGCACACAGTTTCTCCCAGAAGATCAGCAACTCTCTCAGGAGAAAATGAATGTCTGTGCGTGACCTATGTCTATTCCAGCCATGTGGTTGGTCCAATAAAAGACATCACTCACAAAAATCCATGCCTCTTGCATATGTCTTGGATCATCAAAGATATAACATCACTTCAACTACCAACACAGTTAAAAGTTGACTCCTATAAAAGTGGCTCAGCTGAAGCACCAGCAGCAAAAAAACTTAAGATACTTGAGACTTAAAGGTTTGTGCAAGAGATATGAAACAAAAAATCAACATGTCTGGAGACTTAGTAGGTCTCCAAGAGAAAGCATCTGTATTAGTCTGTAAGAACCATTTTTAACTCACTCTCAATTCTGCCTGCCATTAGGTATCCCTGGAGGATTTTTCAGTGCAGAAACATGTAGATGCATAAGTAAATAAAGTCTATAAGTTTCTGGTAACATTTATTCAACACATGAATATATACAAACACAAACCATAACTCATAGGAGCCATGAATCTCATGAAACCAAACAGAATTTTTATGTCAATAAGAATGTTCAGGCTAAAGCTAACTGTGAATAAGTATGTATCTGTGTGTATGCACACACATTTGCATGTGAGTACTTGTGGCCCCACATCTTCTCCACAAACAAAGCAACAATTTCAAGCCATTTCCTTCAGTTATGATGAATCTTCCATTAAATTCAAAGGTCTCATTATTTGATAACAAATAAGTCATGTTACCTGTAGTTTGTTCCTATAGCCTATGTTTTTCAACAACTATTGCTTGCAGCACATGTACAAGCAAGCCTGCAAGATGCACAGTAATATAACAGCCCGTCCCCATGGGAGTAAAATGATCAGCTTTTCATTTCTAGGCCAAACACTGACTGAGCTAGCTAAGATGGAAAGTTATGAGAATAGATGACAGGGGCATGGACTGGAAGCCCTCTTTCCTTAAAAAGTGCAGGAAGTCTTAGCCCACTTGAAATGAAAGGATTTCAATCGAAGGATATGTTGAACTGAACTGACCAAAAGGCTAGCTTGCTCATCTTTAGATAAAGTGGATTGCTTGCAAGATTTTGAATCTCTGGTGAACAGCTTGATGCAGCACTAATCAAAAGGTGTATGGCTTTCCTTAGATGTGAATGATGGAGTTTTCTGTAAAACTGGCTGATATTCATTCAGCCTCAAACTGTCAGTAATTGATTGCCACTAGCCAGTAAAAAAATTTACTATAAAGAATTATATGTCCTTTCTGTCCTTGGTCATACTTGCTGTGTTATCTACAGTAGGCAATTTTCTCAGAAGGTCATACAAAACTCTTCTACTCTGCAAAATGACAAGGGATCTAAAATACTATGATTTCTAGGCATTTAGCTTTCGTTAAATTTCCCAATGTTCAAAATGAGATGAAAGTCAACAAGAAAGGTTAAATGATTACTGACAGTACATGAAGACAAAGCTGAATTTTATAATTTTGTCAGGGGTTTATACTATATCGCATGTAATACAAGTAGCAAGGGTGATGTAAACTCAAAATATACCAACCATTTCTCGAGTATCTATGTCTTCTTTTTATATATGTTCTTGTTTATTTATTTTTGTCTAACTTTACCGTTAGACAATATAAAACATATATGTTATGAGACAAGTATAGATAGACTGATAATAAAGTACCTATACCATACTTCTTAAAGATAAATGTCCTAATTATTAACATCAGTCATAATATGTCCGAAACATACAGTAAGATGATAAATCACAGAAGATAACTTAAGATATGTGAGAGAGAATTTCAGGCAGTGGGAACAGAATACTGACATGAAAGTACCTCAAGCAACTCACCTCTCTCTCACAAAGAAAAACTGCTTGGAAAAGAAGAGAATGAGTGACTACAATGTCTAGTACAAAATAAATTCATTGGGGTTTAAACTTAGTTAAATTCTTGTTTTTTTAATATCTGGGGGGGGTTTTAAATACTATCCTGGTAAATCCATTCCATCCATTGATTCATTACTTACTGCACAGTCCATAATTATGTACTACTCATGTAAGATTCCACTAAAAATCATTAGTCTCAAAAGACTTATATCTAAGTTGAAGTAACTTTTTCTTTCTGTACTTCAGAAAATATATCGTTTTCTGAAGTACAGCCACCAGCCGTTCCTAGGATTCATGTAGCTTGTTTAGCTGTGGGCAGCATTAGCATATACACAACTCCTGGGCTTCCCAAGTAGCAGAAATGTAGGTGACTATGGACTTAGGCAGCAGCTAAGCAGAAACTCTAAGATGTCAGTGGTGACTGACCTAAACACTTTTTCTATGGTATCAGTTTTAAAGGTCATCCTTCACCTTCACTTGCTATTTAACACTGTTGGCAACCAATGGCTACCATTTTCCACCTCTGAAATGAATGCATTTCACTGGTATTCACACAAGCTCAAATTCTCAATTTCATGTTTGATGAGTTCAACGGATTTACACCAGTATTGCAGATATGCAAACTTAGCTTACAGCCTGCAAAATGCTTTGGTATCTCTCTGGGTGTAAAGCATTCTATCAATGTAAAATTGCAGGTTGGCTGAGCAATTCTAGGACAAATTTCACAAACAGGACTAGCCAGAGCTGGATTGAGTTTGTTTTGTTATCATCACTGCCACAGCCTCCCAAGAGAAAAGGAAACTAAAAGAGAGGCAAAATAAGAGGAAAGCAACACGAAGTAAAAAGCTGTATGGTACGCATATTGCATACATTCAGTACTTGAACCACTGCCTATTATTTTAACTTCTTTCCCTAAACATTGACTCTGAGTCACTATTGGACTCCTTAATGTTCCTTCAAGCTTGTCTAGATACAACAGAACTATAATGCATCTTGTCCCCTGAAAGACATGCTAACACAAGGGAGCCTTGGCCTGTCTTAGGAAGAAGGAACTGAAGTCAGACCATCTAGTGCTACCCTAAAGAAATAGTGCAAATCATACAGTGAATTGTAAGGACAATGAGGGAAGATGCTTGTGACGTCTAGATAAATTATGAGGGAGAATCTCAAAATTTATATTTTTACGTTTGAAACTGAACAGACATATAAACAGACTTTAAGGTTCAGCTTTAATCAATAATTAGAATTAATTTTTAATACTATAATCCTTAAAGTGATGGGGCTATTTAATGCCTTTTAATAGTTAAATGGTAATAAGAGAGTGTTGTCCATCAACTCTTTTTGCAAAGTGAGACTGTGGAAAGAAAAAAATATCAAGAGCATTTTTCTTTATAAAACAGGACATTTGGCTAATAACACAGAAACCAACAATTTTGTGATGGATAAAGCCAATAAAATCTTTTTTCTTTGGTATAAAGACTCTCCCATTATGTTTGAGTTTTGAGTCCAGATTTTTTTAGTCAATGGTAGTCAACTGCAAGGTGAAACCTTAATGAGAATTAGAAACTAGAGAGAAATTACAACATTTTCTTCTTAAACTTCATACATATCCAGCCAATTTAGGGTGAGGTTATCATTAGGAATCGTTATTATTTTCTTTATAGAAATAGAATTGCAGAATTCAGATCTTCTATGATTTTGAAAGCAATAAAATTTAGGGATACTTGTACTTACATGTGAGCTTAGATCTACCCTAGTTAAAAGAACAGAAGAAAAAGGTTAATAGAACAAAAACATTAATAGGAACACAGAAGCAGAAAATATTTTCTTAACTGCTGAGTGCAGTCCCCTATGGGCTACTACTTTTCAACACAGTCCACAAGAATATGCACTCTGGTACCTCAGAAACCACAGCCACAGACTATCCACTCCTAAACAATTTAAAATGTACCACAGTAAGGCTAGGGACAGAAGTTATACAGTCAGTTTAAAGGCATTTATACACATACTTTCTGTCCCGCAACACACCAGAGATCTGTCACTTTGGAGCAGACTCAATTAATTGAGTCTGGTCTGCATCCAAGCTGATGCATACTGTGCAGCGTCGTGTGCAGTTATATAAGCTGCACAATGCACATCAGCACGCAGAAAGTGGCAGCGGTGTACTTTTGAACTAAAGCACCTTGTATGAATTTTAGTTCAAAAGTGTGCCACCACCATTTTCTCAGTGCTGACATGCATTTTGCCGCTTATACAACTGCATGCATCACAGCACCGGGCACATTTCAAGGTGTCCAGTGCTGTGGCACTTGTGTGTGTAAAAATGCCCTAAGTGATCAGAAACTGGTTTAAACCTGTACCAGAACATAATTTCAGTTACAGTGCACATAAACCAGTTTCAAAATGGCCGAAACTAGTTTAAGATAAACCTGGTTGCATGTAGTATCAGACTTAACTGATGTGGGTCAAACCAGTTTATGAACTTCTGTCCAAGACCCCTTCCTGGTTTAGGTTAAGTCAGAGTCCTCCAGCATCCCAGCATGCTCTCCAGCCCTGGGCTGGGCTGGGGTGGGGTGTCTGTTTCAGCCAAGCAGGGTTGGTCCCACCCATCTCCTCCCTAGCCAGAGCACTATCACTGCTCTGGCTGCCTGATAAAAGGGTGGAGATGGGAAACCCTGCTCTGGAGTGCTGGCAGATCTGCCTAGCAAGGGAGCAGCAGCCCTTGTCAGCGTCCCCAGCACCCCCCTCCCCACTGATCCAGTGGCAGAAGCAGGGGTGGGGCCAGACCCCAGTAGCCTAACAGGAAGCGCAGGTTTAATCCCCCCATTGTGTAGTGTGGGCACTGATAGGATCTGCTTGTTCACCTGTGGCTGTGGGGTGCCGTAGCTTGAGGGAAAGCGGGGTTTAATCCCCGCATTGCAGGCAGCAGCAGTGGGGGGGGGGGGCACCAACACGGTGCCCTGGGCCAAGTTCCTCTGAGGAGTAGCCAGCTGGCTGTAAGGAGGGGAGATGTGACCTGACTGCAGGGAGGGAGGGAGCTGAGGCTAGGTACAGAGTCCAATTCACCAATGACTCCTGCTGCAGCAGTGAGGCCTGGGCTGGGGCGGCCCAAGGGGGCAGGGGGCAGAGCCTGCAGCTAGGCTACAGCCTGGCTCCCTATCTGCTCCCTGTCCCAGCAGCAGAGTAAAATATCATGGTGGGTACAAGTGAAGTATCTGTAACCCACTGCCTGCTTGTGGCTGGTGCCAGGCACTTGGGGTGTGCTACTGCGGGACGGGAGTATGGGTGGTGGGGAGGGAAGCAATGGACTGCTATAGCTTGGTCTGACCTGGCCCCAGAGCCCAAAAGTGCAGCCCAGTCTAGCCTGGACCCACAGCCCAGAGGCCCAGATAGCAACTAGCCCATGGCAACCCACCTCAAGTGCCTGGTGCTGCTACAAGCAGGCGGTGGGTAACAGGTGCCTCACCTCTGCCTGCCATGATAGTTCCCTCCACTGCCACTGCCACTGGGTCAGGCTGGGGCCAGAGAAACCATGTCCTCCGTGTCTCAGGCTGAAGCAAGGCCAGAGATCTGCTGGAGAGCAAGCAACTGGGAAGGCAGGCAGCAGGCTGGTAAGGGGGCCAGGCGGGAGGGTAGATGCCAAGGGATAGACATGTGGGAGCCAAGTAGCAGTTTGACACAGGGGGAAGGTGCCAGGTAGGTAGGCATTGTGAAGGTGGGCAGGTGTTAGGGTGTGGAGGCACTGAGGGGGTAGACGGCAGGTAGCAAGGTGTTGGGGGGGCAAGGTGTGAGGTTTAGAGACTGCTTGACTCCATCACCACCTGCCCTTCCCCACTGCCTGTCCCCTACTGCATGACCCCTACTACCTCTCCCCCACCTCCTACTGCCTGCTATGCTGCTGCCTTCCTCACCAGTTGATGTCCTGCCACTGCTTTCCCCACTGCTGTGGTGGGGGGACAAACTTAATGAAACTCTCCAAGACTTACATTCTATAAATAGAAAATTATAACAAATTCACAAATTTTCCATGTATAACATCTTAGAGGAGTCATTCAGAGTCATCTTGGATTTAGGCAAATACAGTTTAATTTTTTTCAGGCCCAATTCAATGCTGGACCAATATGTCCTTTAATTAATGTGATTCTGTTCCTTCCTTCATGTCTTGGAAGTTGCAATTAACTTCGCAACTTCAGAAGCTTCAATGAAAAAAATAGTACTGCTGCTTCACAAATCCCACACAATAACATTTTATTGCTATACAGCTATGTAACAAGCTAGTTGTTATCCAGATTTTGTTCACATAAAGTTTCCTGCAGAGAATTCAATCTCTATTTCACATGAACTACATAATCTAGAACTTTCCAAAATATCCTTGTCCAAGAAATCTTTCAGCTAAATGTCATCTTCATGATTTTGAATGCTACCTGCGTCTTGTCAATGTTGTCACAACACTGAAGTGAAAACAGTTGCAATAGAGAATATTATGCTAAAATATTGGTTAAAAGAATCCAATTTATTTAGTTTTACTTAGATTTCACAGATGAGTGTTTAAAGGATCCACAGAATAAATTCTTGCCCTTTAAAAACTATTTCTCTAAATCAACTAGTAATTCTTAATGAAAGTAGAGAAAAAATGGTGTTTTAAAAACAGATTTGCAACATGGACTGAAATCAATAAAGAGTTAAATCACAGTGAGCTCTCTGAACACCCATTGCATCTCATGAGTCCCAACGGTGGTCAGGTTTTATAACAGGAATTCAACAGGCTGCATTTAAGAATGAAACATTCAAACAGGAGTGTGGTATTGGTATTATACACATGGTAACTAAATCCTGTTGGGTGCTCAGTGTCACCAATGTATATTTGAACTTTTTTTTTTAAACAGATGGTGCTTAAAAGTGCATATAGTATTGCACCTCTAAAGAGAGCCCAGGAACTCTGAAATAACCCTGTCTCACATCTTCTAGGTAATAAACAGACAGTAAATATAGAGAGTGGAGACAGCCTTGACAAGCAGGACCCTGGACCTAATCTGATCTCACATTTTTGTGAGAAGACCCACTTCACAGCTGAAGACTAAGAGATATTCTCTGCCTATAGTTGTGTCTGGAGGGTCAATAAGGAATCTTCTCTCTGCTTGAATCAGTAGATCCTGCACTACATTTGTATCAGCTTGAAATTTCATTTTGCATATCTAATAGCATGATCACACTCAACACAAGCACATACACAGTTAATCAATCATCTAATTATACACTAAAACTAATTTGGATCAGTTGATGCACATAATACATAATTGTGATTCAGTTAAAATCATGCTGTCCTTCACACTGTATCTATTCTACCCAGACTCCCATTGAAATTCATGTACAGCATCAGACTCCCTATTTGTAATGCTACATTCACCACATCAAAACACTGAGTGGACTACAACAGAAGACAGCCCTCAGGGCACTGAAATGATATCTCTCTAGACCACACCTGACTACTGTTTATAGGCTCTGCATCTTTTGAATCCCTGACTTCTGTCAGCCCCTTGGACAATATCAAAAGTTACAGCGCAACCTTAAAGCATCTCCAGCTGGATCACACCATTCCTATCTTACCAGGAGTAGGACTGGTAATTAGTAACTGCACAAGTTACTAAAATGTCCTCATCGTCCTCAAGCTGCATGCCCTACTGTCAAGTTTTCCAATTACAGGAAGCTGTACATCTCTCTCTTTCCCCCCTTCCCCCCCCCCACCAAGCTTCAAGAGATTGGCAGAGATCTCAAGGCTAATCTAGTTTAACTATCTGCAAAAATGCAGGATGTAGCAATACTTCAAATAGACTAGATCCTAGATGGAAAAAAACAACCTAGTTCCAACTGAAACAAGAACAGGAAAAAGCTGGTCAAAAGAGGAAATTTACTGAAGAATGCTGTAACATTGCTCTCGCCTTTCCCATCTTAGGCTCCATTCATCAAAATGTATGAGCCTCATGCTTCTGTTGAAGTGTTGTGAAGCTTCATCACCAACCCTAGATAGGTGGGTAGCATCAAGATAAGGTTCCTATATTTAGCAGCTCACTAAAAACTCCAGGTGAAGAGCTGACCCCAGTGATCCATGCAATCATCATCCTCAGACTGAATTACCGTAGTTTGCTGTAATTAGGATTGACTGTGGGAGCAATACTGAGTATCATTCTTGCTGAACAGTACAGTACTGCCACCTCTGAATAGACCATCCCTACCCTGAGCCCACCAGCCCCCTGTTCTAGGGCTGCGCGAAATGGCTGTGTTTCGATTCGGTTTCGGATTCAGCCATTTCAGAGAATAGTAACTCATTTCAGTGTTTTGGATCACTGCCCTGTTTTGTTTCGGATGAATCTGTTTTGGAGATTCCGCTCTGCCGAATCTCCTCTGAATCTGATTTGAATGGGCTGCAAGCTTCGCACAGCCCTACTGCCCAGCCAGGTGGGGCCTGGAGCCAGGGGCTGCAGGGTCCCCCCAGGGAACAGGATGGGGCTGTGGGTGGCTTGTCTGAGGGAGGGGGAAGGCCACTGCCCTCCGTGCA
This sequence comes from Gavialis gangeticus, assembly GCF_001723915.1. NCBI lineage: Eukaryota > Metazoa > Chordata > Crocodylia > Gavialidae > Gavialis > Gavialis gangeticus. Next base: position 75,841,169 of record NW_017729029.1, on the reverse strand, counting down.
GGCGAGAAGTCCCCCCATGTGGATCTCTGATCCCTGTCACGCCAGGTCATGGGGCAAGGAAGCAGCACAGAGTGGTAAGCAAGCCGGCTGGTCCCTGCTACATGATTCAGCTCTGCAGGGAGCACAGATCCATGCCGGGGTCTGCTCTGCACCGCTGCCTGCCACATGCTGCCCCAGATCTCTTCTCTGCTCCCTGTGGAGCCAGGTCACACGGCAGGGACCAGCACTGCCCTGCCACGCAACCTGGCTCTGCAAGGAGCAGAGATCCACACCGGGGTCTCTTCACCACCACTGCCTGCCTCATGCAGCCCCAGATCTCCGCTCCCTGTGGAGTCAGGTCACATGGCGGGGACCAGCACTGCCTTGCCATGTGACCTGGCTCCGCAGGGAGCAGAGATCTACACCGGGAGTCTCCTTGCTGCCACTACCCACCCCATGCAGCCCTGCGTTGCCAGTGTACGCCCTGCTCTGCGCACTGGCTTGGTGGAAGAAGTGACATAAGTGCACTGGATCCATACAGAGGATCCAGAGATGGTAGATTCAATCTGCTGTTAGCAAGACTCAGAATACAAGGAATATCAGGGGCAGTAAAGCTGGTTAGCAGCTTCTGTGGTACCAAGGAACAATATCTTGTATGCATGTGTGTGCACGCATGTGCAGTTTTTAACAATTTTCTTTGTAAGTTTTCTATTTATCATTTGTTGTTCAATTATTCTTGTATGTGTTACCATAGTAAAAGATAAATTTGGATTTTTTTTTATCCATTGTTATTCAGTGAGGAACACCTGATGCCAGGTATCCCACAGTAGATACCTTGAGTTTTTATATAGGTGTAGTGAACCCAGAAGAGTTTTGTATTTGGCACTGCGTCACCCTTTCACAGGCAAAATGCGACAGTACTAGTCTGCAGGTGCCTGGTCCCAGCATAACTCCCCAGTGGCTGAAAGCTGCACACAGATCAAAACCAGAGGGTGGGGAGCTGGGAGAAGTGGCAATGGCACTGGTTCTGGACATCTAAAACTGTGCCATCACACCACGCCTGCACCCCGGGGACCTGGCCATGGCCCTTCCCTGTGCCCATGCCACACTGCTCCTCCTAGGCTCCCACTCTCAAGCAGCAGTGAATGTGCAGCTTCCAGCCACTGAGGACCTGCACTGGGACTAGACAGCTGCAAACTGCATTTGCAACACTACCTCCATTCTTTCCCACTTGCCTTTTGGGTGTAAGATTAAAGATTGCTGCCAATTATAATCCACAAAAAGTGTGCCTAGGTATCTAAAGTTTGAGAAATACTGCTCTAAATTATCCATGGATTAGGCTGCCTGCTGCAGCTAGATCAATGACATTTAAATCAATGGGGCATAGACAAAAACCTGACGAGACAATATGGCTTTCAGTGAGAAACTCAGAATGATGATGATCATCATCATAATCATCATTGTTATTACAGCCCTCTCTTCCCTCATTGAGTGCACTGACGTAGGCTTCTTCTTTAGAAAATTAATGAGAGACTGCAAAATGCAAAGATGATGCAAAATTCTGGCAAGAACATATAGTTAAAAGTAAGGAACAATCTGTGTAAAATGACAAGTGTCAGCATAGAAGACAGTGGCATGTTGCTAAAGTCAATTAGAGGAAATTTAAACTTGCACAAATCTTTCAGCAGGGTGGAAAGAGAAAGAGGGAAAGAGAAACTCCCCAAACTTTTTAAAAAGAAATATTACCAGTATTTGGTGTTTTTAATTAGAAAAATGGAAGGGAATTTAGATAGTTTAAGGTGAACTGAAGAGAAGGACCAGTAAAAAAGAGAGGAGAAAAAGTGAGCAAGCTATGGATGATCCATCAGTAAATAAGGCAACTGAAAATCTTAATTTTTCCTTATTCAACCCTCTGTGTGCAATGTTTAATGACTGAGACTGTTGTGTACTTACTGAGATATCTCACAAAAATGTAACTCAGGGTGTTAGTGAAGAAAAAGAACCATATTGAATCAATTATCTCAGGCATGATTGTGAAGGCTTACACTAATTCACTCTGGAGAAAATGTATACCTATAGGTTTTTTTTATTTGAGTTACTTACAGAAAAAAACTGCGAAAGAAATTAATAGGTGGCACAACTGCTAACATATGCAAAATGCCTTTCATGAGAGTTAAAAAAAATCTAATTGCGACTAAAGTAAATTGATGGTACAGACAGCACTGGATTCAATTTTATGAGTCATATAGAAATAGTTTCTACTACTGGGAAGGAATCTAGGTTTGCAAGGCCCTCCTCAGCCTGTCAGGAAGTAAAACCACATTTCTCACTCCCTAGGAGACTGTCTTACCGATCAGGCTACAAAATAAGCCACTGGTATTCCCCTAGGTGGTTCTTCGAGCTGTGTTCTGTAATGATCTGCAAGTTGTACTAGCTATGCTCTGTTTTCACTTGAGGAGTCAGGGACTTGTTTAAACCTACAGCACCTCATACTGATTGTTGATTGAATAGGTGGGAGCTTGTCCCCCAGGTGGAATTGCTTTTGAACATGCACAGTAGCCCAAGTCTAAGAACTCTGGAAACCTTTCAGGCCAAAATGGAGGCTACTAATTTGAAGGCATAGGTGCTTTTTAACTTGCTTTTTAACTTGTACTGTTTAGGTACCTGATGGCTAGAAGATGATATTTAGAGGTTTGCTTTTGGGAACTGGCTTGTAGGTAAAGTAGATATGCATTAGAACAATGGTCCAGGGGAATGGCAAGGGTTAATTGATTTCTAAAAGCCTGTTTGTGACAATATTTCCTTCCAGATCCACTGCGTCTGAAGCCAGCAGACACACAGGCTGGAAAATTGAAGACATGTACCACAGTGCTCCATAACATGAGATAAGGTGGCATTAGTTCACACTGCCCAACTGCAAAATGCTTGGGATGTCCAGTTTTGGTAAATAGACCACATTAGGAGGTCTGGTAAATTACCAAATTAAAATGTGTGCATGTGATGGGTTTGTGAAACAAAAGAATATGCTGACAGGACAGAACATGAACAGTATGATGACCACAGGGAGACCAATCAATGATGATCAGTGAAGAGTCATCAGAGGGGAGAAAGAATAGAAAAGCAGGGATTTCAGAGCAACAAAGGGTCCCTGGGAGTGGAACCCAAGTTCACCACAGACAGAGGGCACACCACCAGCCCCTCTCATCCACCCTCCTGGGGGTGGAGGGCCTCAGCCCACAACGTTCAGGCTGCTGACATCTGATATTCAAGAAAGAACCTCAGGGTGAAGCTCATGTACTGGGCAGATGTACCTTTCCTCTGTGACACTTCAAAGACTGGGAGATATAGAACTGTTTGCATTATTCTTATCTGCTATTACTGTGCATCAATAAACTGTACCTATTATTCAATGGAAAGGTCATGGTTGGTCTGAGGGTTTGGGTCCACCCAGAACAAGGTATCTGGGTCATAAATCCAGTGTCAACAGTACCTATAACATCAATTTAGACAGATATGGTCTTAAAGCACTGAACCCAGAATCCCTCTTTTGAGGCACCTAAATCTCCCCAAACATCCTAATAGCTAAATCCAGTATATTTTTATTTTCTTCTAGGGATCAGATGCTTAATTTTTAGGGATTACAATGCTTAAGTGGCTACATTGGATCTTACCTTTAATTATCTGCATTTCACAACACAGTTGATCCTTGAGGACACCAACTAACAGACATCAACTGCATACCCCTAAAGAGTACTTATCTTTTGATAGCATATATGATCAAATGTAACCAACATTTTATTTTGTATTTGATGTAAGATCTATTCCTTCTGAGTAAGTTACAGAACACAGGTTCAGAGATGCTACTGAACCTAAATAGGGACAATACATGGTCCTTATGGAACCCAAGAATCTAAGATCTTATTAGAGAATTTAAAACACAGGCTTATCCTTGGACTGAAGTAAGTGCTGGAGGAAATCAACACACTTCCCACTGCTTAAACACTTAATCAGGATGAGGCCCCCTTAGTTCATTACCTCAGACAGTAAATTTCAATATTTTTCAGTTATGATTACAAAAGCAATTATGTGATTAAGGTCACAAATGATATAAACACAAGAAATGTATCTGATGTTAAAATTATATTTGCTTGCATGAACCTGATGTGTAAAGCACATGGGGAAATTTTAAATGCCAGTTTACTCTCCTTTGATTAAAAACCCCAGTGGCTTGATTTTCAAAATACTGAGAATCCCCTGGCCTTCCTGATTTGAATTATCTCTGAAAATGAGGCTACTGATACTAGCAAGTACCATGAACTGTGAATTCCTTTTGAAAATCAATGTCCAGCAACAACTTTCTGTGAATATACAAATTCAAGACTCATACTTTCAAATAGGCATCATTAGCATCTGGATCCTGAAGTAAAAGGATAACACTCCATCTGTATCAATGGACAGACTGTGAACCATTATATTAGTTATTTTTAACAGGTAATTTCATATTAATAAATAATTCATTTCAAAGTAATAAATAATATAGTTTTGATACAAAAATATTACTTCTAACTAAATAATTTCCTCATTCCATATTGATATACTACAATTAAAAAAAATCTTCATTTAGAGTAATGTGCTTTATCCTTATATATAAAACTGTTTTGTTCACACTGCAGATCTATAATTTAGGTGAAAGTGGTACTATTAATTTAGCATAACAAGATCTCTGAATACTGTTTCTTGCACCTTTCCCTATGATATTAAGAGAAACATGAGTTATCAATTTCTACTACTGAGTAACACTACTGCAATTTCCAACATCATATCATGTCCTAACTAGGAACAGTAAATTGATTTTAAATGGATTTTTAACGCAGATACAGATCTAGACAAATGCGAGTTCCAAACTGAAATGGCAAAACTAATTGATTGGTTGCTTGTCTAACCAGAAAATAAATTATAATGCAATGACCCCAACATTACTCTTCTTCTGATGCTTAATGCAGCCTTAGTCATGTCTATTCTTATAAGTCACAATGTGCCATAGAAGAGTAAAGTATAAACGAGACTACCCTACAGCATATCTTTCTTAGCAATAGTGATTTAGGATATTTTGCAAGGTGACTCATATTAGTGAATCACATTCTGCATGTTCATCTTACAATTTTACTTTACCAAGATTCATTATGGACTAGATTTTTTTTCCCTGAGAACGTTGCAGATTTCTCTTGTAGGTACAGATTTTGAAAAAAAGGAACACTGTGCAATAGTAACCTTCAGCTGGCATGATGAGCTATCTTGATTCCAAAGTGGAAGCTGAGTTTACTCACTCTGCATTGTATTTAATGGTAGTGGAAGGTGGACCTCACAGATGAAAGAACCTAGTGGTATGTAAGGCCTCAATAGAGGTGGGAAGCGTGACACGTTGCCAAAGGCTATCTCAGAGTTTTGATGTAAAAGCTTGCCATGTCAACCTCACAAAAATGAGAACGCTGGACATGATGATTTTATAATGCCATAAATACTCTCCTGGAAGGTACAACAACATGGTATTAGAGTGGTACAAAGGCTTATAGGGTTCTTTATTTCTGTACCATTATTTCCCAAATTACTGGCTTGCTCAATCAGTATTTCTGAGAATGATATCACTAAATCACAGATGCTCATATAATAATTTCTGGCATTCCTAGATAATGAAGTTATACTACGGCTTTTGTAATTGACTGACCAAGTACAAAGTTATGTGATCCAAGCATTTAGAAATGCACAAATGGCTGTGCATGTATGGTCAGATATAGAGTAGATTAATCTTCTTTTAGCTCTAATAATTTTCTAAAACTCAACTTTAACTATTTGGGCATTCCCCCCCCTCCCCAGCAAAAGCAACCCCTAAAATAGTTTATTTTTAAGACTTTTCAGAATACATACACCTTGAATGGATGTTAACAGGTTCTGAAAATCAAAAGTTTCTATTTATTTATATGCATTCAGATGCATCTTGAGATACCCAAGTTTGTCCCTTCTACCTCCAATCTGATGCTACGTCTAGTTAGGACATATATACTGAGGATCTATTTTGTCTTTATACTCTCAGCATCTTAATCAGCAGGGATCCTGGTTTTCTCTAACTAAAAACTCCCCAATTTTAGGATTAAAAACCCCAAAGTCCACATTTTTCTGTGATCAAAATGAAACACCAAACATCAATACATATATATTACTGGTGTTTCATGTTGATGAAGCTGCAGGGCAGGTGGGAGATGTGGCCAGCCCAGGCACTAGCCTGGCATGAACTGACCAGGGAGTGGTTTAATTTCCTCCACCTTGTGCCATGGACCAGAGCTGGGGTCTGCTGGGCGTTCCCCCTTACTGTGGCAGTGGCAGGACCAAGGGCATGGACAGATATATATTACTGGTGTTTTATTTTGATCACGGAAAAATGTGAATTTTGGGTTATGTTTTTGAATCTGAAAATTGGGTATTTTTTTTTAATCAGAGAAAACCAGGATCTGTGTTAATCAGTTACTGCTTATATGCTAAGATAACCTCAATAAACAAGGACCTTGATCTGAAACTTTGGTGGATTTGATCTGAAATTTAGGTATAAATGTCTATACATATGTTGATTTTGTATATTAAATATTACTTAAAAATATATAGGATAGAATACTGGAAAAGCAAAATTTGAATGAATATACTTAATATAGTATAAATCACATTTGCTATATAGAAATTCTTAGTCAATGGGCAAAACTGTGCTGTGTTACAGTGCTGTAAATCTAGTATAACTCGTTTAAATTCATTGACTCCTCTGGAGTTGCTCTGGGGCTAGGGACAGACATTAAAAAACCTAGGGCCTGTATTGCTTCAATCCTTGCAGGTTAGTCGAGCCTGCCCAGATTGAGCCAATTCACAAGTGGATAGACATTTAGGAAATACAGGCACGTGCCTGCAATAGCTCAGGCCAGAAGCCAGGGGGTGCTAGAGCAGCCCTTGGCTGCAGGGAAGCTGCAGCCAAGGTTTGCCCACATGGGCTGCTGCCGATTGCTTCCTGCACTCCTTCCCTGCCCCCTTTGCCAGACATTGGAGTGAGGGGGTAATAACCCCCCTCCCTGCCCCGTGCACAGAGCTATGGATTCAGCTCAGGGTGCTTTCCACTCCCTTCCCCCACAGGGCTGCTCATCACGCCGGGCAGGCAGAGTGGGCAGAAAGCCGCTGGAGCTGGAGCTGGAGCTGGAGCTGGAGCCAGAGCTCCAGGCACAGGGAAGAAGGCACAGGACTGAAGCCTCCCGTGCCCTGAGCGCAGCTTGATGGAAAAAAAACAACCCTGCTGAACCCAGCCAGCATGGAGCTTCCCCTCCCCTCCCCTCTGGCAGCTACTCCCCCTCCCACTTCTGCTGCTGCCAGGCTGCTCTGAGCAGGTGGGGGGAGTAGCTTAAGCCTAGCAGCTTCTTCTCAGAGCACAAAACAGCTCCAGCTCCAGCTGCTTTCCACCCATTCCCCCCGCTGGGGCTGCTCATTGTGCTGGGTGGGCTGAGCAAGGCAGCTGGAGCTGGAATCAGAGCTCCATACTCTGGGCTGCAGCAACATCCCCCTGCCATGTGCCTCCTCCTCCCCCCCCCCCCCC
>NW_017729029.1:75830310-75833438 GCF_001723915.1 Gavialis gangeticus | reverse complement strand
CCCCCCCCAAGAGCAGCAGCAGGGGCAGGAGGGGACAGGGGAGTTGCTGCTGGAGGCGAGGGGAAGCTGGCTGCTAGCTGGGCTCACAGGGGTTATTCTCTTACCCTCGCTTCTAACCCTGGCTCCTGCTCCTGCTCCGCCACTGTGCCTGAGGTGGGGGGAACTTCAGCCTGGCAGCTTCTGCCTAGTGCCTGGAGTTCCAGCTCCAGCTGCTTTCTGCCTGCTCCACCCACCCAGTGAGAACAGGCACAAAGCAGGGGGCTGGCCCCAAGCACAGATTAAGCAGTGGCTGCAACCAGGCCGAGTAGATCTGTCTGTGGTGCCTGTGGTGCCCTGGGGGCAGAGCAGAAAATAACCCTGCTCTCTGCACCGCCCCCCCCAGAGGACCTGCTGGCAGTGACTGGCCCCACCCCAACCACTGGAGCAGAGAACAACCATGGCTGCCCCGTCATAGTTTCCCTAAGCACGAGCCTCTTCCTAGTGGGGGGCCGCACTGTGGGGCTGGCAGAGCTGCTGCAGAGCATGGCGGCGCTGCAGGGAGCTTGCAGGGCTCTGGCCCACTCTGGACACCAATGCTCCTGCACACAGCCTGACACAGCTCTACCCACCCTGTGGCGAGATCCCTGGCTGGGAAGAGGCTTACAGTCCATGGCATTGTAACAGGGGCTGTTACCCCCATTAAAGTCCCTGCCCCCTCCACCTGCAGTGGCTGGATGGGGGCATAGCTAGATGCCAGCCAGCAGGGCCCCTTGTGGAGGGCAGGGTTGGGGTTGTTCCCCCTCTTCCAGCATCCAGTGGAGGGGACAGCAGGGGGCTCATTCCCCACAGGAAGCAAGCACAGGGGTAACAGTGTGCAGACCTGGCTTCCAGTAGAGGGGAGGCATAGGGGAGGGCGTGGGGGGGGCGTAGAGGGGAGACTAACCCTTCTCCCTGCCACCCTCTGCCTCAGGGGCCATGGAGCCCCAGTGCTGCCGCAGAAAAAGGGGAGCACTGGGCTCGGGTCCTTGCCAGTGGGACAGAGAACAGGGCTGACCCTCTCTGGCCAGACCCCCACCCCTGCCTGTCCCTGCTCTGGCTGGGGAGCAGGGGGGTGGAGCCAGCTTGGCTGGGCTGAAGCAGAGAGCCCAGTTCAGAGAGCCAGAGTTAAACCAGAAAGGAGTCTGGGACAGACGCTGCATAAACTGGTTTTAGCCAAATCAGTTAAATCTGATACTACATTCAACCAGGTTTATCTCTAAACAATTTCAGCCATTTTGAAACTGGCTGATGTGCACAAAATGTCTGTTCTGTTACAGATTTAAACCAGTTTCTGATCACTTAAACTGGTTTATGTGTAACGTCCATCCCTAGCCTGGATGTCCAACAGTATAAATGAGATGAGAACTGGCCTCTGTATTTTGATGGATTGTTTAGTAAAAAATGTTACGGAAAGGTAAAATGCATCTGCCTACACATGGGCATCCTCCAGCTCCACTCATCCTGGGCTTTGAAGACTGACTGGGCTTTGTTAGAGAACCAGTAGAAAGTGACAAATTTAACATCAAACTGCATAGTGCTTTGCAGATGATTGGTCAGTGATTGAGACACAGGGAGAGCCAAGAGACAATCTCTTCAGCTGTCATGAAGAATATGTACTATTTACTCATTGGCTCCAACACACTTTTGCTAAGAAATGTATGCTATAGAAAGGTCTTTATATATTACTTTTATAAGAGATATGACTCATGAGAATAGGCATGATTAAGGCTGGACTAGGCTTCCCTCTGAAGAGGTAGGTTTGGGGTTTTTTTTTTTAGAAGACAGGCAACAAACTCTGCGTTTTCATGCATATTCATTAACTGATTTTTATATTTTACTGTCAAAGCTTTAAAAAAATATTGTTATTAAACTGTATTTCTATCTGGTTCCTGAGTTAACCAAAAATAGTCATGTTAATATAGTGCTGACAAACACCCACTCCAAGCAAAGTGCAAAGTTCCTCATCTTGAAATGACAGATTTCAGACTTATAACAGAAAATCAAATTCAAGCAGAGTGAAAGCTAAATTGGAGTCCGGGCTCAAACCCTAGCAGAACCATGCTTTTACTGAGATTTCCAGCTTTTTGTGACGCCAGCAGGATAAAATGTGCTGTGAAATTAACTTCTAGAAATCAGACACACACAAAAAGGACACACGCTATTTAAGTCAGCTATACTTCACAGTAGTTTTAGTTAAAAGGTGAATGAAGGATCGGGATGATTTTTAACTTATCTGAGCCAGTTTACCTGTTGCTTTTACCAAAGATGTACAATAAATTAAACACTTTTTATACTATCAACTGATTTTTTTCCTAGTAACTCCAATGGCCTTGAATTTAATCATCTTAAGCCAATGACATTACACTAGCGTAAAAACCATGTTAAGGTCAATAGACTTCAGTGGAGTTCTCAGGGCTATTTTTTCCCTTTGGTTTTTTCTGTTTGTGCTAGTGAATTTAATACAATTATCCCTGATTTACACTTGGTACAGAGTGGTATACAGAAGAGGATGAAGCCCATTCATTGCCTTTGATAAAGTTCCACAAAAAATGGAGGCTGCTGCTCCCGGGGGAAAAGGAGCAGTCAGGAAGATCTTCACTGGCAAGATTACATTAATGTACAAACACTTATAATGTTAGTTTCCAAAAAAGAGTCAGAAAGAAGAAGAAACAGTATAAAAATTCTAGTGAATTAAGGCTATTCTACACACAAATTAGAACTAAAATAACTAAATCTACTGAAGCTCACACCTTTAATTATCTTCAAAAGAGAGTGTCCTCTTGATTTAACAGATATCAGGAGAAACAGACCAGCTTAACAGTGTCTGCACACAGACAGGTGCTAACATAATTGTATGAATTACAACTGATTTAGTTACTTTGGCTCTAATTTATATGTAGACAACCTTTAAGAGAAAAGATTTAATAGCATACAGTAGACCACACTGAAAAATAAAATTAAGCAATTAAGCATGTACATATAACTTACAATTTCTTCTGGGACCCTCTAAGTAAAAGTTATACCAAATTACAGCAAACTCCCTTAGGCTTACACATACTTCCTACTCTGTAACTTGCCTATCACCTGTGCAACTACCACCATGCAAAACA
>NW_017729029.1:75822531-75825310 GCF_001723915.1 Gavialis gangeticus | reverse complement strand
AGACAACCTTTAAGAGAAAAGATTTAATAGCATACAGTAGACCACACTGAAAAATAAAATTAAGCAATTAAGCATGTACATATAACTTACAATTTCTTCTGGGACCCTCTAAGTAAAAGTTATACCAAATTACAGCAAACTCCCTTAGGCTTACACATACTTCCTACTCTGTAACTTGCCTATCACCTGTGCAACTACCACCATCACATTTGGAAAAAGTAAAGGGTTGTATGGTTCTGTAGGGAAAAGGCAATAACCATTAAGTCAATCTCTCTACTAAAATATGGTCAATAGAATTACCCAGTAAAACAGCATAACACAGATCAGCATGAAGTCCATTTTAGCTAAATAAAAAGTCCTCAAGTTTGCTGCACAAAACAGTAAGTTACAATGATTTAAGTGAAGAGCAATTTATTCATAATTGTGATTATAATGAATAATTATGCCTATCATTGTGGCCAGGTATTAAATCTAGAATCTCACTAGGCTAGCTACCATAATAACACAGAACAAAGAAGCACTCCTTTCCCAATGAATTTGCAATTTAAGAGTTATACTGATGGGAACCAGGGAGCTCCACTTCATTTTTATTGTATTTTTTTCCACAGGTACACTGCATAGGCCTAATTCTCCTCTCACTGGCCCTGGTATGGTCGTTATTACTGACAGTTTCAATGAAGTCACTGGAATTACACTAGTGTAAAACTGATCTGGGAAGAGACCTAGGAGCAATGTTTTGATAAAGCATATGGCAGGTGACTCAGGCTTGAACAGAAACATTAATAATAAAACTTCTCTTTCTGTTTTTGAAAGGGACAGACTTTCTCAATCAGAGAAACAGTGAATGCATTATATGAAGGCCCTGCTTGCTAATTAAAACCATTAATTAAATGTTTTACAAAGTCTGTAATGTTACATAGACAGCAAGAAATATTTTTCTCACAACTAGCAATGAAGTAATGTCAAAGGAAATGAAGAAATGCCACATATTTTAATGGTATAGAGGATACTAATTGAATGTCTAAAAATAAAAATAAGCAATGAAACAGCATGGCTCATCTTACCCTGTTATTATTCCATACGTTGTAGGAATTAATGTTTTATTGGATATTATTAAAACAGACAGAATTATTTAAATAACCTATGGCTTTCATTGCAGAAAAGACACCTCCTGTCTCAATGCACATAAATTACAAAGAATTTATTATGAATCAATGGAACAACAATCTCTCTAGTTCATTCTCCATGTAATTACACTTACTTTAAAAGTGCCAAAGAAAGGATTTAAATTTATCATTGCTCATTAAACCTGTAAAAGACTGTGTTAATTGGATGTCAACCTTCGTAATTCACTTACTTGTTTGCTGATAATAAGGACCCTAAGATTTAAAAACAACCAGTTCTAAACCCTGTATATTTACTGATTCTATGAAGTTCATAACTTGAAGGTGAACAAAAAATGGTGGGAGTTATCACTTAAAGAAAGACAACAAGAAATTGAAAAAGAAAAGCGTGCTGTCGTAAGTGAAGGGCCAAAGCACTTTTTGAAATGTGAAACAAATTGGTACTTTGGTGATTTAAACATTCACATTTCAAGGTTCAGGTCATAGGAATTAATCACTACATATAAGATTTGTAACTACTGTAATTAAATCAAAGATAATCATATCCAGAACAGATATTGTTATGAATTAAAATTGGAAATTTGTCATTGCATACCAATAAGAGACATGCCAGTTAATATGCAACTATGATGGTATATTCAAATTATCAGGCTTTTACTTTCTTCCATGAAGAGTGGCTCTCCAGAAGCCACACTTCATGGAACAAACTAAAAGACTAATAATTTGAATAGACATACATAGGATTAAAAGGTGTGAACAATGGCCTATCACGTACCAGAGGGGATAATGATGAAAGAAGACGCTTAAGGCACAATGCTATGAGTTAGTTTATTTATGAATATATATTTTCAAGTTTATAAGATATTACTAAATGATGACAAACACCTCAGAATTATTTTAATTCAGGAATGAGCTGTGGTACTATAGTATGAAACAGAGTGACTGGCCTTTTCAGCAATGAGGCAAAAAATTTTTTACGTGGACGTCAGTTAGACAATTATGTAAAAAGGGGACTATTTCAAGTAGCCTAAACTACAACAAAGAGATTATCAAATGGAGATATTTGCTGCTTTCTTCAAGGAGCAAACCTAAAATTTTGCTGAACTGCATCTATACTCTCTTATAGCTCACAAATTCTACCTAGAACAAAGCTAGTTGTAACAGATTTTATCTCTTGGTGTCATATGAACTTACCCTTTCTAGAAGCTAAAGCTACACCAACTGTATTTTAAACTAACATTACACTTAAAATTTCCCTTTAATTCATGGGAGAGATGAACCAGTTAGAGACAGGATGCCATCTTTTTCCTTCCAAATTTTCATCCAGTTGCAAAACTGAAAATAAATGGCTTCATCTAAAGAATGTGATATGTCTGTGATAAGCTGAGGGGTCTGAGAACTCACTGGAAGAGTTAAACTTTTCAACTCCTGAGCCAGTTGGAAAATCTGAGCATGCATGAATGTAATTTATGATCAGGTCACAAAGGCCATGGATGTAGGTGTCGCTGTGGATGTAGTCTTTCTGGACTTCAGCAAGGCCTTTGACACCATCTCTCACCCCATCCTAGTTAAAAAACTAGGCGACTGTGGCATAGATGCCTACACAGTCAGATGGATTGCAGATTGGCTGAGGGGTCGCACTCAGAGGGTGGTGG
>NW_017729029.1:75817911-75821858 GCF_001723915.1 Gavialis gangeticus | reverse complement strand
GGCTAGGAGCTGGAACCAACTTCCAAGGGAAGTGGTGCTGGCCCCTACCCTGGGGGTCTTTAAGAAGAGGCTGGATGCCTACCTGGCTGGACTCATTTGAGTCCCGTTTTTGTTTTGGGGTTTTGTTGTTCTCCCGCCCTGGCAGGGGGTCGGGCTAGAAGACCTACTAGGTCCCTTCTGACCCTAAATCTATGAAACTATGAAACTGTCAAAAATGGTGAGAAAGCCATGTAAAAGTCTGTGATAAATGTGGATGACTGCCTTGGATGGAGAGATGAATGGTAAAGAATGTATCAAGGTAAGAGCAGTGATGATTGGAGACAGAGACAGAGTGCAACTGGAGATGACTGGTTGAGAAAGAATGGTGTAATGGGATTAAAAAAAGGCATAAAAGCGAATGTTAGAAGCTGCAGTGCATGGCGGGGGAGATTGTGTGTGTGAGAGCAGACAGAGATAGCTGGGAGAGCTAGGGTTAGGTGGTACCAGAGAGAAGTGATCCCTTTGGGCAGTGACTCATCTGTCCCTATCTCACCCCTGGAGGGTCACAACCTCCTTATACTGTGAGTAGGTACCTGAAGGGTGATGATCTCCTGTGTTAGAGTTCACAAAAGGGTTTGAGAAGCAGTGATCCTCTGGATCAGAGTGTGCACACAGGGAGTGGTGATCTCTCTGTTAGTGTGGGGATTTGCCTTGTGACAGTAGCTTCTGGACTACTGCAAGACTGAGAGTGAAGAGAAGAGATTCTGCTTTAAAGATTCTGTGGAATGGGTGGACCCTTAGTGGGTTCCATGGTACAGAGTGTGGCTAAAGGTATTGCATTGGCTGTGGTGTAGCAAGTATTAACTTGTTAGCACTAAGATTGCATTTAAATCCACTGTTCCTGTTTCATTGTATTTGTTGTTACTAATAAATCCTTATATTTCTTTACCTTTAATTTTGTTATTTCTGTGCCAGTATACCGAGCAAAACCAGGGAGGGCTTATGTGCTAGGAGTATTCGCCCATACCTCTAGACGGTCTGGCTAACTAGGCATGTGCAAAGTGGCTAGTATTCACTTCAGATTCGGTCGATTCAGGGAACAGTGATTCAATTTGATGATTCAAATCACTGTCCCAAGTCGATTCTGCTGAATCTGATTCAGAGAGTCGGCTGCTGCTGAATCAGCCAAATCTCCAGCTCACACAGGCCCCATTCCCTGCCCGCTCTCCCAGCCTGGCAATAGCTGCCCAGCCCACCCCAGATCCTGGCATTTTGGGAGAAAAAATAGCCCTGACTCACCCAGTACTGCCAGGCGGCAGGGCAATTCCTGGTGCCCCACACTGACCCATGCTGCATGGGGGGCTCTGCCACAAGCCCCTCAACACCCTCCACTCTCCCAGTCCCCCCCCCATGGCTGCCCCACCTGCCCCAGCTCTGGCCCTTTAAGAAAAAAAACAAACCCCAAATTCACCAGCAGAGGGACGATCCCTGCTGCCCCCCACTTCCCCACATTGTGTGGGGGGCTCTGCATGAGCCCCCTGAAGCTCCAAGGCTGCTGCCAGAACCGGTGAGTGCAGGGTTTTTTTGGATTTTTTTTTCTTAAAAGGCCAGAGCTGAGGCTGGCAGGGCAGTCATGGGGAGGGGGCTGGGAGAGTGCAGGGGTGGTCAGCACCCAAAGCTTTGCACAGCCCTATGACTAACCTATAGCCCTTCCCACGGCTTTCCAAACCCAGTGAGGTTGAGGTTTTGAGGTTTCAGCTCCCCACAAAATCCTGGGTGCAACAAATTGGCATCCCTGGAAAAGCTATACATCTCAACAGATGAAAGGGTTACATTTTGAATTGGTTTGATGTAAGGAAAGGAAAGCAGAAAAGTGATAAGGAGATGTTCCGTTCCAGTAAGGAAAAGGACAAGATATCCACCCAATCAGAAACTTTAATTTACAAGGACATATTATTTTACCTAACTGGCATCTCCTAGGATCACTAAAGAACTGGTTTAGGTTGATTCCTAGGGCAAAGAAGTAGAAACTGGCCAACCAGAAAATGCTTGTTAGAATTAACAGTATAATTACATGGACTTAATCAGAGGAGAAATGGGAGAAAACACAGGGAGTCCCAAAAAAGAACCAGCTGCCAGTGTAATCCCTTCTTCTCTGAGTTTCCAGTTGTAGCCGTGTTGGTCTAAGAACATAGGCAGGCAAGATTCTTTGACCCCATCTTTTCTACATCAATCCTTCATTTGTGTTCTGCTGTGAGGGGTAGCAAGATATATGAGGGCTTAAAAATGTAGGTATACACAATAAAAAGTGAAGCTGTAGCCTGCCTCTTTTATCAGTAGCCAGGTCGACCAATAGTTCAGGTAGAGAAAGGAAGAGGATAAAGTCATTCAGTCTGCTGTCTTTGTTTCTGAGCTCAAAAATAATGAAATGCTCAACCATTTGAAGACACTTCTCTACAAGTACTCGTTCAAATGATCCAAAGAAATTAGTTCCATTGCAGGATATTTTCTTTCATGTTCAACTCAATTTTGGACTTTCTCTTTGAGAGAATACTAATGTATCTTGAACAAAACACAGGATTGCTGAACACTCCACAGCTAATTCTCTCTAAAAAATAATTTCTTCTTTAGAAATGAACACCTTGTATTTTTACCTGTAATCTTATTTTGTGTTATTTTATGGAGTAGCCCAGGTGCAAGTCTGAAGAACTCTCAAAGAACCAACAGAGTCTTTATTTTCCCATCCGATTCACCATTTACCCTACTTCTCATAGTTATCTGTATCAGTCAGATAGAAGTGCAAGGCAGGCATAAGTACTATTATTCTGATTTGGTAATATTTCACTCAGTGTGCACTACAGTAAATAATTATAAAGATGGAGAGAAATGGTCAATTCCACATTCCACCTCAGTAGCATCATGTGAGGGTGACAGGGGGCAAGTGGGGCATGTACCCTGGGCACTGTCTAAGGAAGGGGCATTAGAAGGATGGGGTAGAGGGGTGCCTCACCCCAGGGGTACTGCTTGCCTCTGCTGCCTGCCAGGTGGCTGTCTTATTACCTGCCTCTGTGATGCAAATTACCTGGTCAGGCAAGTTGTTCTGGGCATTGCAGATTTGTAGAGCAACAATGGAGTTTGCTGCTTCCTGGGGGAAAGAAC
This sequence comes from Gavialis gangeticus, assembly GCF_001723915.1. Lineage (NCBI taxonomy): Eukaryota > Metazoa > Chordata > Crocodylia > Gavialidae > Gavialis > Gavialis gangeticus. Next base: position 75,818,720 of record NW_017729029.1, on the reverse strand, counting down.
TGAACTCAATCTGTTGCTGCTGAATTCAGAATTCTCCACCCCGCACCCACCATTGGACATAGGCTTTAGGGCAAAAAAATGGCATGAATGTTTCCTCCAACAGCATTAAATTCCACTGCCAGTCTAGTGAACTATTCCCAGAATACCTTGTACTCCACAAGACTACCCAGGTCTCTAATCTCTTCCTGTGCTGGCAATCAAGGCGGTAAGAGAAAGGCGGAGGGGGGTGGGGAGGAGAGGAAGGGGAAAGATGGCTGCCCAGAGCATATTTTTTCCATGCTATGTCTCTGTTCCACCCTTTCAAAATCATAGTGGCTTTTCCTGTGGCTATACAATCCTTTACAATGATTTACTGAACAAGTTTTCCTTTTTCAGATCAAGATGTCTGTAAAACAGCTTTTAAGCAAATCATATGTTAACACTGATAAAATTGAAGAAATTTTCCTTTTGTCCTTATAGTTTCATAGTTTCTAGAGTCGGAACGGACCTGAGCAGATCATCAAGACCAACTCCCTGCCATGGCAGGAAAGAGTACTGGGGTCAAACAACCCCAGCAAGGCGTACATCTAGCCTCCTCTTAAAGACCCGCAGGGTAGGAGCCAGCACCACTTCTCTTGGAAGTTGGTTCCAGATCCTAGCAGCCCTGACAGTGATATCTAGCCTAAATCTAACCTTTGCCAGCTTGTGACCGTTATTCCTGGTCACTCCTGATAGTGCACGGGGGAACAGGGACTTCCCCAGTGCCTGCTGGTCCCTCCGACTAGTTTGTAACAGGCCACTAGATCCCCCCTCAGCCTTCTCTTGTGGAG
>NW_017729029.1:75811923-75817844 GCF_001723915.1 Gavialis gangeticus | reverse complement strand
AAGACTATGTCCACTGCTACCCCTGCATCTAAGGATTTGGTGACCTGGTCATAGAAGGTCACCAGGTTGATCTGACAGGATCTGCCACTAATGAGCCCGTGTTGATTGCCCCTAAGCATAATCTCCGCTGCTGGCCTCTTGTGGATATGCTCCAGAATAATTTTCTCAAAAAGCTTGCCCGGGACTGAGTTAAGACTAACTGGCCTATAGTTTCCCGGGTCCTCCTTCCTCCCCTTTTTGAAGGTGGGAACCACATTGGCCCTCTTCCAGTCCTCTGGCACCACACCAGAGCACCACGAGTGCTCGTAAAGCCATGCCAGAGGTCCCGCAATGACCTCAGCCAATTCCCTCAGTACTCTAGGGTGGAGATCGTCTGGACCAGCTGATTTGAATACATCCAGTCCCTCCAGAAGTTCCCTAACTAGTTCCTCACTAACCCTTGGCCTAGGTGCACCTCCCCTGGGGTCTAAAGGGGGTCCAGACGGGGGGTGACTGATCCGGTCCCTGCTCAGGAAAATGGAGGCAAAGAAATCATTAAATATGTTGGTTTGTCATCTGGTGTGATGACCAAATTCCCTAGCATGTCCTGCAGGGGCCCCACATTACCTGGAACCTTCTTTTTGCCCCCTATGTATTTAAAAAAGGACTTCTTGTTGTCCTTGATCTGGGAGGCTAATCCCAGTTCCATCTCCGCCTTGGCCTTCCTGACTGCCCCGCTGCTTCCCTGAGCAACCGCAGTATAATCCTCCCTGGTGATGGCCTTTCCCTTCCATTGGGTGTGCACCTCCCTTTTAGTTAGGAGACATTCCCGGATGCTTTTGGTGAGCTATGGGGGCTTATGGGCCCTCCTGGTCCCTTTGATCCGTGTTGGGATTACCTCCCTTTGGGCTTGAAGGATCGTCTCCTTAAGGAGCGACCACTCTTCTTGGAGTGACCACTCTCCTTGTCACAGAGCACCTCGGTGCTCCACTCCTATAAAGAGGGGAGGTGTATAGCAGGGCACTGAGGTGCCTGCTACTTGTGAAGCACCAAGTAAGGAGCCCAGCTGCTAGTTACCAGGGCAGCCAGAGTAGTAATAAAGAGACACAAGTGCTGGTTTCTAGGGCAACTGCTGTGGGTCTGCTGACCGGAAGGGGGCAGGGCCTGACCTATACATAAATCCAGGCTGAGGCCAGAGAGGGAGTTCTCTGCCAGCAGCCATAAGGGTGGGAACTCTGCCAGAGCAAGAAAAGGAAAAGGCCAGAATGCACAGGCAGTTGTTACAGGTGAGACAGGGAGACAGGCTCGAATGCGGTTATAGCCGGATGGCTTAATTTATGTTGTAGCCAAGGGGCTTGAGTTTGTGTTGATGGTTTACTATTTACGACCGGAGGACCGGGTGAGGCTATTAGGGATTGGAGGAGGCCTCATAGGGGCTCCATGGTAGCGTGGGGACCCCGGCGCCAGAGAGGGCACAGCATTCAGGGGTACACTGATCCCAGCCCCAAGAAGGGGAGCAGTGAAATCAGAGGCCAGATAAGGCCAAGGCTGCCTGAGCCCTGCAGGGGGTTTAAGACCCTGAGGAGGAGAGTTGGGACCAGGCGCGGCTACGGCCACCTGAGCCCCAAGGCTGTGGTAACCCCAGAGAAGGAAGCAGTGTGATAAGCGCCCCAAGGCAAAGGGGGCGATGAGAGAAGCCCCGAGGCAAAGGGGGCAATGAGAGGAGCCCCAGAGTAAGGGGGCAATGATTGAAGAGCGCCTGTGGGGCGCAAGGTTGCAAGACAAGGGCTGCAGAAAGCCCAAGCGCCAGAGAGGGCACAGAGAGCCAGACAGATCAAACAACATCCGGGATATTAGCGAGGCTTGGGGCTTGGTAAAGGGGTGGTTGGAGCTACGCATAGCCCATAAGGATGGGGTGCACTGAGTCACACAGTACAGAACAGGGACCAGGATACAACAGAGCACTGTGTCCAAGGGGATGAAAGGCAGCCTCCCTTATATATATAAAAGATCAAGATGTAGCGGGCGAGAATGATGGTGCTTTGAGATGAACTTGGCACAGTATGGGGCGCTAGGGGAGATCATGGCTGCCCATAAGACCCCATGCTGTGACAGTCCTTTTAACAGCTGCTCTGAGCATGGAAAGTCTATGGTTACTTTCAGCATCAAGCAGGTCACAGAAATTTATAAAAAAATAAAATGACACGTATACAGGCAATCTAAATGGAGAAAAGGAAAATCTCATCTTCAGCTTCTTTATCAATATTAACATATGATTTGCTTACAATCTGTTTTACAGACATCTTGATGTGAAAAATAAAACTTTTTTGGTAAATAATAGTATAGATGATATACATGTTAATCACGTGGTAAGTTGCATGGATTTGAAATTTAAAATCTTGTGCAATATAAATCAAAATAAATTCTAATCAGCTTTTAAAACCGTTTCATACACCACATTAACCAACTTTTGATTTTAAAATATTATAGGTAACTGGGATCAACCAATGAACATTTAAGATTAAGCCATTTGAGAATAGTTTTCAACTGGAGATGAACAATTAGAGACTATGCTGTGAGTAGTACACAACAAGTGCACTGCTCACTTGCAGCACAATAAACTATATTTAAATCAAACAGGTGGGACAGGTTATGCATATGTGTGTATGTCTGAAAGACAGGTGCCTGAATGAAGAAGGGAAGATAGAAACAGTTAATTACTTTAAAAAAATAAACACAGTAAGAGTAGAAAAGCAATTTTTTTGCAGCTGCAGAGCACTTCTGACAGCTATTCGCTTCCAATCATTTTCAAGTAATACATGAATAGAATAGTCAATGTCATTGAAATAATTTACCAGTCACCAAGAATAGTAAATGAATAGAATAACTTACTATTTGTACATCCCTTACAAATGCAAACTCCTAACAGACATGGCTAGAGAAAACACTTGAGATCTAAATATGTCAAAGATGGGTATAATGAATTGTACTCCTTGGATAAGAACTAGTGTTGGAAATGAAAAAATGAATACAATAACTGCAGTGATAGTGCTCAAGCATCTGCAGAAGAACTTCTCCAACACACACCATCTCCACAAATAAGCTTCAGAAATACCACCTGAGCTGGTATGCTACACTATTAGCCTGAGATATTCTGCTGAAGATACAAAAGAAACTAAAAGTTGAAGGTGACAAACAATGGTAACAACTATTGAATGAAAATAAAATCACAGAATCATAGAAAATGAGGGTTGGAAGGGACCTCGGGGGTCATATTGTCCAACCCCACACTCAAAGCAGCACCATCCCCAACTAGATCATCTAAGCCAAGGCTTTGTCCAGTCAGGTCTTAAAAACCTCCAAGGATGTTGATTCCATAACCTCTTTACTACCCTCTTAGGGAGAAAGTTCTTCCTAATATCTAACCTAAACTTCCCAGGCTGCTACTTGAGATTGTTGCTCCTTGTTTTGTCATCTGCCACCACTGAGAACAGTCCAGCTCCATTCTCTTTGGAACAACCCCTCAGGTAGTAGAAGGCTGCTATTAAATCCCCTCTCAGTGTTTTCTTCTCTAGACTAAATAAGCCCAGTTCCCTCAGCCTCTCCTCAGAATTCATATGCATCAGCCCCCTAATCATTTTCATTGCCTTCCACTAGACTCTCCAATTTGTCTACATCCTTTCTGTAGTAGGGCCCCAAAACTGGACACAGTACTCCAGATGTGACCTCACCAGTGCCAAACACAGGGGAATAATCACTTCCCCAATCTGCTGGCAATGCTCCTACTAATACAGTCCAGTATGCCATTTGTTTTCTTCACAACAAGGACACACTGTTGGCTCATATTCAGGTTATTGTCCACTGTAACCCCCAGGTCCTTTTCTGCAGAGCTGCTGCTTAGCCAGTCAGTCCCTACCCTGTACCAATGCATCGGATTCGTTCATCCCAAGTGTAGGACTTTGCACTTGCCCTCATTGAATCTCATGAGATTTCTTTTGGTCCAATCCTCCAATTTGCCTAGGTCACTCTGAATCCTAGCCCTACCCTCCAAAATATCCCCCCAGGCTGGTGTCATCTGCAAACTTGCTGAGGGTGCACTCCATTCCATCTTCCAGATGGTTGACGAAGATATCGAAGAAAACCTGTCCCAGGACCAACCCCTGGGGCACTCCACTTGATACAGGCTGCCAACTAGACATTGACTACTACCCTCTGAGTGTGATGATCTAGCCAGTTTTTTTGTCTACCTTATAGACCAGGAGTTCTCAATCCCAGAGCTGGGCCTCAGCAGGTTGGCTGCTGAACCTACAAACCAGATGCCACAGTTCCTTTTGCACGGCCCGCAACAGCACAGGGTTTGGCTCACCCCTCCACCCCCCACCCAGGGGGTATCCTTACCTGTCTGCCAGCTGGAAATTCCAGCCACGGTTGGCTGTGACTGCTGGGCCACGGTTTCCTGGGCCATGGCCACTTCCGGGCTGTGGTTTGCCAGGCTGCAGCATAAAAACTTTGAGAACCCCTGTTATAGACCATGCATCCAAACAATGCTTTCTTAGCTGGCTTGCGAGAATGTTGTGGGAGACTATATCAAAAGCCTTGGTAAAGTGAAGGTATATCACATCTGCTGCTCTCCTGTAGCCACAGAGCCACACATCTCATCATAGAAGAGAATCAGGTTGGTCAGGAATGACTTACCCTTGGTGAATCCATGCTGATTGTTCCTAACCACCTTCTTTCCTGCAAGCGCTTAGAAATGGATTCCTTGAGGACCTGCTCCATGAAATACTAATAGGCAGAAAAAAAAATCAATTAATTGGCTCTTTAGCTTCAGGCCAGTTTTCTGGACAGGCAACCCCCGCTTGACGCTGTTTCACTTAGTGCTGTTTCACTATAGCGCTCATTTTACATTTATACCCAATTCCACTTAGCGCTCAGTAAGTTTTATTATAATGCTCTCAGGCATTGTACAGCTGGCACTAAAACTGACACTAATCCTGGCAGCCCTGATTCTGGTGATTTTGGTGGCTTTAGAAAGTGAAAAGTGAAAATGAAATTTGGTTTCACTTAACACTCAGTTTTTCAGGAACCAATTAAGAGTGCTGAGTGGGGGTTGCCTATAATATGAATGTAATGTATGTAACAGCAGGTGGAACCAGTGAGCAGTCTGCAATATTGTGATCTCTGTTAATTTGGACTGCAACTCCCAGAAACCCCCAGAGGCTAGAAGGCATGGGAAAAAGGAAGAGGAAGCTTGAGGCTAGAGATAGGGAAAGAGAAAGCAGTGTGCACACGGAACCTGGTCAGCCCTATGAAGAGGAGTGCACAATGGAGTTGGAGATCTCACTGGCTCTGTCAGCCAAGACTGTAGACTGAAGGAGCTGGACTCAGACTAGAGGCTGCTGTTGGAGCACTCTAGGAACTAAAGGCTTGGAGACACCTCTGGAGGTATGGGGTGGCAGGGGATGGGGAATTAAGGTGCTTCATGTGTGTCACCATAGTGTTGATTACCTGTTTGGCCCATTGGCTTATGACCGTAACCACCATGGTTTTCTAAATAAAAGTAGGAAATCCTCCTTGCTTCCTGTGCCAGTTTGTGGGGCTGCAGGTTTGGCACACCTTAATACCTAGACCACCCCTGGAGCAGGATTTTAAGACAGTTTAAAACAACCTTTTTCTCTCTTTCTCTGGAATTTCTGATGAGCACTCATCAGGTAGACCAGACAGTTAGGCTAGGGACAGATGATTGGAAGGTAGCAAATGTGGTCCCCATCTTCAAGAAGGGGAAGAGGGAGGACCCGGGCAACTATAGGCCCGTCAGTCTTACCTCAATCCTGGGGAAACTCTTTGAGAAGATCATCAAGGAGCACATTTGTGATGGGCCGGCATCAGAAATGATGCTCAGGGGCAATCAGCATGGATTTATTAGGGGGAGATCATGTCAG
>NW_017729029.1:75797666-75811294 GCF_001723915.1 Gavialis gangeticus | reverse complement strand
GCTAGGAGCTGGAACCAACTTCCAAGGGAAGTGGTGCTGGCCCCTACCCTGGGGGTCTTTAAGAAGAGGCTGGATGCCCACCTAGCTGGACTCGTTTGAGTCCCATTTCTCTTTTTGGGGTTTTTGTTGTTCTCCCGCCCTGGCGGGGGGTCGGGCTAGAAGATCTACTAGGTCCCTTCCGACCCTTAATCTATGAATCTATGAATCTATGACATTACACATAAACTGGTTTAAGTGATCAGAAACTGGTTTAAAACTGTAACAGAACAGATATTCGGTGCACATAAACCAGTTTGAAAATGACTGAAACTGGTTTGAGATAAACCTGGTTGAATGTAGTATCAGACTTAACTGATTTGGTTTAAACCAGTTTATGCAATGTCTGTCCCAGACCCCTTTCAGCTTTACGTTAACTCAGAGTCCCCCAGTGCTGCAGCATGCACTCTGGGCTGGGTGGGGCTCTCTGCTCCACAGCAGGGCTGGCTCCTCCCCTGTGCTCCTTGGCCAGAGCTCCAGCAGACTTGCAGGCACAGTAGGGTCTCCTAGATTCCCCATGCCCCCTCACCCTGCCCCTCACCTCTTGCTGCTTAAGCAGGGATCCCTTCCTCCTCTCTGCCACAGCACAGACCATAGCCAGCATGTAGTATGCTACCTAATGCTGTGTAAGGCTCCAGCAGAGACTGCAGACATAGCAGGGTCTGCCCGGCTTCCCCCTTCCCCCCTCCCCCACCCTGCACTTCTCAAGCAGGAAATCCCACCCCTTGCTCCTATCCCCCACAATGGGGACCCCAGCCCCGGGGACCCTAGGAATGTGCTATGGTAGCTAATGCTGAGAGGTGTCTCTGTGTGAGCCTCTCTCCAGTTTCACTGGGGCACTCAGACAGAACAGTGACTGCTTAGGGCTGTTTGGAGCTAATCAACAGGTCAGCCAGTAAGCTGTTTAAGAAGTATGAAGTAATAGAGAGAGGCCATTGTTTTGTTAATTGGGTGATAAAGACTGTTATCACTATCAGGCCCCAGCTGACTTGCTTCCCTGTCAGTTTCCTGCAGACAGTATGACAAAGAAGGAAGGGAGATTGAAAAGCTCCATATCATCAACAGATGCATTCACTGCACCCCACCCCCCACCCTCCCCAACTTCTGAGTGCTAGCCCAGGGCTGGGGGCTGGCAACACTCCCACCCCTTGAGCAGCCAGGGAGGAAAAGCCTGGGACTGTGCAGGCAGATCTCCCTAATGAGAGAGTCCTGCTGGAGCCCGGCCATGCCCCCCTCAGCTCAGGTCCCTGCAGAAGGGAAGGAAGGACTGCTCTAGCTCCCCACAGCTTCTAGCCTGAGCCACTGCAGGCATATGCCTGAATTTCCTCAGTCCAGAGAGAATGTCTGTCCAGCTTCAAACCAGTTCAGCCTAGCCAGGGTAACCTAACCTGCAATGATTGAATCAATTCAGGCTCAGGCTTTTTAAATGTCTGCTTTTTGATGTCATGAGTCTGTGACTAATTCAATGCAAACGTTAGACATAGTAGGTGCCTGTTAGGTAGTTAGATGATATATTAATTGGGAATAGTATGAAGCCCTATTAAGCTGTAGTAATAAAGAAGGGCCAGTGAGTATAATAAGAATTGCATATATAAATTACTGTGTAATGGCGTGAACTTACACACAAGAATAAAAACTAAAATCTTTATTTGGTCTTTACTTGGTCATGTCCTAGAAGCAAACACTCATTGGCTTCAGGGGTTATTGCATGACTAAGGACCTCCAGATTTGATGCTAATTTAATTGGTGGGGAATCACAGTATATACAAATAATCCCTGAACCAACTCTGAAAGACTGGCATTGTCAACCAGGCCTCCTTGTTAGACTTCCAGATGACTGGCAGACTGCTTTTAAGATACCCCTTGAGAGCCCTGGGATTTTCTGAGTGGTATACAAGCAATGGTTTCAATTTAAAATCCCCTGCAGCATTATCACCAAGCAATAAAGTAAGTCGATCCTTGGACACCTTAAAACCTGAAATCGACTTCTCCTCCTTAGAAATGTAACCCCTAGAAGGCATCCTCTTCCAGAACAGTCCTGTCTCATCAGCATTGAAGACTTGCTGAGGCATGTAACTCCCCTCAATAATCTCCACAAGTTTACTTCTATAACTGGAAGCTGCTTGGGTGTCAGCACTATCAGCCTCCCCTGAATAGAAACACTATGCAAGTTGCTGCACCTCTTAAATCTTTTGAACCACCACTTGCAATTAAAGGCTCAGAAGCAGAACCCTTAGGCAAATTTTTCTGTAAATCATCATACAAACTCTTAGTCTTCTTCTGAATAAGCAGCATTGCATACGGCATGCAGCACTGAATTGTATCCTCAATCCATACACTTAACACAATCTCCATTTCTAACATAATTGGAGCCCTACTCCTACTGAGTTTCAAAGCATTCAAAGGAGTTACAATTCTACCACATTCTTTTTTTTTGTCCTTATTTTTCAATATGGTCCTAACAGTTGATCCAGCCAAATTCAGTGCTCTACAGACCTTATTCTGGTGTTCCCCTGCTTCAATTTGCTTCAGGACATCAAATTTCAGCTCCAGCACTACACTTTCGTGCCATTTTTTTCTCAGCACTTGCAGTCAGAGTCAGTTGCATATTTCTAACTCATACTGATTGATTTCAACACTGAGCTCAAAAGACGAAGCAAGATGGTGACAAAAGCACGAAAGAGCACAGAGAATGAAAGTTTTTGATGAAACAAGATAGGGATAACAGAGGGATAATGGAGACCTGGTGGGATTCCACCTATGACTGGGTGACAGGTGTAGACAGCTATACCCTGTACAGGAGAGATCATGCAAATAAAAGGGGCAGGGGTGTAGCTTTCTATGTCAAGGAAAGCTACGCGTCCCTGCAAGCCAACATTGGCACCCAGGGTGGATGACTGGAGACATTGTGGGTTAAAATCCATGATGAACATGGCACAGAGGACACAATGGTAGGAGTCTACCACAGACCTCCTAACCAGGATCAAGAGCCCAACCAGGAATTCACCAAGGAACTGGCTGAGGCTGCACACTCCCAGTGCATGGTTGTCATGGGAGACTTGAAATACCCAGACAACTCATGGAAAGAGCACTCATCCAAATCAAAATGGTCGCAAAGCTTCCTGACATGCGTGGATGAGCTCTATTTGACTCAAGTCTATGGACCTACAAGAGGCAAAAAACACTGCTCGACCTGGTACTGGCAAAGGGGGATGATCTTGTTAGTGACCTAATGATCGAAGAAAAGCTGGGAGGCAGTGACCATGAGCTAATCACTTGCACTATCCACCGCAAAGCTGGCAAGTCAGTCAGCAATGCAGAAGTCCTTGACTTCAGGAAAGGTGACTTTGACAAGCTCAGGAGACTTGTTGGCAAGGCCCTAAGAGACCATGACTTGAAGGGGAGGGGAGTTCAGGATGAGTGGTTGCTCCTCAAGGAAGTGATCCCAAAAGCACAAACAATGTCTATCACATCTCGGGAAAAGTAGCAAAAGGGCACAGCAGCCCCCTTGGCTCTGCAGGGAACTTGTGAACCTCCTGCGTCTAAAAAGAAAGACCTACTAAAGATGGAGGAGAATTACTCTGCATTGGTCCGGACCTGTAGGGAGCGAACCAGGAAAGCCAAGGCTGAGACCAAACTCCAACCGGCTACACATATCAAAGACAATAAAAAGTCCTTTTTTAGATATGTGGGGAGCCAGAAGAAAAGCAAGGACAACATTGGACCCCTGCTAAACTATATGGGACAACTGACACCCAGGAAAAAGCCAACCTGCTTAATGGGTATTTTGCGTCAGTTTTTCACCAGCCCTAAGGGACCACCCTGCTCAACACAGTATGGGACGGCCAGGGTGAGGGAGAATTGTTACCCTACATCACTGTAGCCCATGTAAAGGAACACCTTGAGAGGCTGGATACCTTCAAGTTAGCTGGCCCAGACAGTTTACACCCCAAGGTACTTACGGAGCTGGCAGGCATCATAGCTCAGCCACTGGCACAGATCTTCAAGAACTCGTGGCACTCGGGTCAAGTGCCTGAAGATTGGAAGAAGGCCAGTGTGGTTCTTCAAAAAAGAGAGGAAAGTAGATCTGGGGAACTACAGGCCTATCAGTCTGACCTCTATCCCAGGGAAGATATTGGAAAAAATTATCAGAGAGACTATTCTTGACAAACTGGCTGATGGCAACACCCTGAGGGATAGCCAGCATGGGTTTGTTGCAGGTAGGTCTTGCCTAACCAATCTCATCTCCTTCTATAACCAGGTGACATATCACTTGGACAAGGGAGAAGAGACTGATATCATATATCTCGACTTTAAGAAAGCCTTTGATCTGGTGTCCCATGATCTGCTCATGGAAAAATTGGCTAACTGCAGCCTTGGCTACATCACAGTCTGATGGCTGGGGAATTGGCTCCAAGGTCAGTGTCACAGGGCACTGGGTGGCCTGCTCCTTTAAAGAGCTGAAACTGCTAGGGAAAGAGCCCTAGCAGTGAGTTGGAAGTCTGAGATGTTGATTACCAGGGCAGCCAGAATGAGCTAGTGGCCCACAACTGCCAGCGGTCAGCCGACTGGAAAGGGAAGGGCCTGGTTCATATATAAACCCCAGGACTGAGGCCAGAGAAGCAGTTCCCTGCCAGCAGCCAAGGGGGAAGGAGCTCTCCCAGAGCAAGCAGAGAAGAGATGCCTGACTGCAGGAGCAGCTTCTGATACTGTTGAGGGACAGAGCATTCCCCTGTAGGGTTTGAATGATGTTATAGCCGGGCAGCTTGAATTTATGTTACAGCCCAGGGGCTTGTGTTTTGTTTATTGTTGTATAATACCAGTGGTTTGGGTGAGGCTATTAGGGGAAGGAGGAGGCCTCATAGGGGGACCCTGGCACCAGAGAGGGCACAGCACTAGGGGTGCACAGACCCCAGCACCAGAGAGGGCACAGCATTTGCAGGATGGTGGAGAGCCCAAGCGCCAGGGAGGCGCAGAGCAAGACAGGGTGGCAGAGAGCCCAAGCACCAGAAAGCCCAGGGAGGACAAGGGGACCAAATTACAACAAGGTCTAGACTGAACAACGTTGGTACCATCTGCAAGGCTTGGGGTGTGGTAAAGGGGTGGTTGGAGCCACGCATGGCCCATAAGGCTAGGGTGCCCCAAAACACCTATTGTGACATCTATTTTGAAGCGGGACACACCAGGGGTCCAGAGAATCAGTCAAAACCATGTCCGAGAGGACTTAAAAGCAGCCTCCCTATCAATCATTCAATCAAAGAAGTGGCGGGTGAGAATAGAGGGTGCCCATTGGGCCAACTTGGCATGGTAAGGGGGCCTTGGGGAGATTACAGCCATCCTGCAGGATCCCATCCCGTGACAGTGAGACCCAGAGAGTGGTAATAGACAGAAGTAAATCATTGTTGTACGCCGTGACCAATGAGGTCCCCCAAGGCTCCTTCCTTGGGCCTATACTCTTTAACATCTTTATTAATGATGTAGACATTGGTATCAAAAGCAGACTGGGCAAGTTTGCCGATGACACCAAACTGTGGAGACTTGGGAATCATGATTGACCAAGACTGTTTCAGGCTGGACATAAGGAAGAACTTCTTTACTGTCCAAGCCCCCAAGGCCTGGAATAGACTGCCTCCAGAGGTGGTGCAAGCACCTACTCTGGACTCTTTTAAGAAACATTTGGACAACTATCTTGCTTGCATCCTTTCACCCTAGCTGACTTCCTGCCCCTTGGGCAGCAGGCTGGACTTGATGATTTTCTGAGGTCCCTTCCAGCCCTAATGTCTATGAAACCTATGAAGGTGGCGATGCTCCATGCTCGATGCCCATGAGCATTATAGTGAAACTCACTGAGCACTAAATGAAATCGGGTATCAATGTGAAATGAGTGCTATTGCAAAATACCACTAAGCGAAACAGCATTAAGTGGAGGTTGCCTGTATATTGTGTTGATTAAAAAAAAAAAAAAAGAAACCACTCATTGTAAACTCTCTCTTTGAGGCATTGTCCATACTTTCCAAAATCCTACATGTAATATGGAGAAAACTCAGAGCATCAGATTCTTCAAGACAATTCTGTCTAAGCCAAGGTTTGGATAGTACCATACACACAAGAACGCAAGGATCTAAGCTTGACCTTCAAAGATTTAAGCTTGGAAGTGGCATCATCTTTCCTCTGTTTCTGTGGAAAGAATAGTTGTTGCTATATGAGGTTGCCAACCTCTCACCCAATTCCCAAATTTGGAAGACCAGAAGACTAGCTAGGTCTATCTTCTATTCTTCAACCTGCCCTACAGAGGTGTACAGGAGTAAAACTCTCACCAATGTAGTTGAGTCATAGAGAATCACAAGCAGCCACACTATGCAAGATACATTCTCAGTAAGGGCTTTGACACAGTGGGCATGTCTACACGTGCACTTTAATGTGCATTAGCCTATTTTAATGTGCATTATTTATTTATGTTTATTTATTATTTCTGCTTCCCTGGACTCATTATTGTGCAATATGGTATATATGTCATGTTTTTACTTGAAAACAATGTCAGCATCTTTAGTGTCATTTTCTTACTGATACAAACTGGTCACTGCTTCAGCAATGATTGCTTTTCTAGTCAGTCAAATCAAAAACATAGTGGGAAGCATAATCATTCAGTATGAATTCAAAATAAACAACAAGGAATAATATAGAAGACACATTGATCTTCTTATGCCTCCTTACAAGGGAAAAAATAAATGTAACAAAATATAGCACAAAAATGGATGCTGCTTTTTATCCTAGCACAACACCCAGCAAGGCGTGGCAAGCACACTCGCAATGAAATGTCTCCCCCATGTCTGTTCCATAATGCTTTTCCTGTTTGCTAACATCTAAAGATGAGGGCGGAGGAAACATCAGACTGCCAGACCAAGCAACACCCACAGCTACAGCCCAGCCTAGACCAACGAATGAAACGAATAAACAGGTAAGCGAGAGGGGCCAGGGCAACGCTGGGACTAGAGGGTCAGTACACACATCCACAGGAGGCCTCAAATGCAGGATCAGCAGGCATTGGGGGAGTCTCTGTTCCCCCGAGCACTGCCAGGAGTGACCAGGAATAACAGTCACAAGCTGGCAGTGGGGAGATTTAGGCTGGATATCAGGAGGCGCTACTTCACGGTCAGGGTGGCTAGGATCTGGAACCAGCTTCCAAGAGAAGTGGTGCATGCTCCTACCCTGGGGGGTTTTAAGAGGAGGTTAGATGAACACCTTGCTGGGGTTGTTTGAACCCAGTACTCTTTCCTGCCATGGCAGGGGGTCGGACTAGATGATCTACTTAGGTCCCTTCCAACCCTAGAAACTATGAAACTATGAAATAGGTGCCCCATATGGTGAACAAAACATGTGGATGTAGAAGATTAGCTATGCCCACAAAATAAAATCCCTGTCTCTTATTTATTATGAACTGGGTAATCTCCTTTTATTTCTCACCTGCCATGACTTTGATGGAAAAAGGTACAAAGATAAACATAGTCCTGAGAGATGAGGTTGGTATTGTATCTGCAGTTCAGAAGAATAACTCCTCTTCACAGGACTCCACCATCCCCATACTCTGTCCTTACCACACCTGATGTTTCAGCTTATTTATTTCCTCTCTGTTTTCCCCTGTCTCCCTCCCTGGCAGGCAAAGAGGCACTGGCATGACAGGCTCCAGCATGACAGTTTTGCAGCCATCTGAGCCTGTGGGTTAGGGAAAGAGGGTGGAGCCCAGGAGAAGGCAGGACCAGAAAACAAGTGACAGGGAGTGTGGGGGAGAAGGAAAAGGACAGAAATGGAGGGAAGCCTTGAGGGGAGGTGGGGAGCCAAGGCTCAGAGGGAAGGCACAGCCGGAGATACCAGATTTGAGAAGAGGGAGACGGATTTTGAAAAAAGGGAACTGGCACACAGCTGAAGCAAACTGTGGCCAGTGGGGAATAGACCCGCCATAGAAGGGTGGGGCTGGGAAGATGCACACGGTTTGCCCCAAAAGCCAAGCCCACTGTGCACCTTGGCGAAGAGTGGACTGGAAGAGGGGACAGAGAACCCCAGTGGAGAGCAGTGGAGGAGTCCAAGGCCCGAGCAGAATTGGCAGCACTGGGACTTGGAGGTACCTCTCTGAGATGAGTCCAGATGGAAGCCGAGAGGTGACACCACGACAGATGGGGGGAGATCCTGTGGCAGCCCTGTGGCTGACTAGGGATGGGAGTTGACCAGCGAATGGGGAGTGGTTCCCTCTAAGGGACAAGACCCTAGAATCCAGCTTGAGATAAAAATACATTATGTCAGAGCTTATCTCAGTGGAGTTAAGACGATAGAACTGGACGATAGAACTTTACGTTGTTTTTTTCCTCAGTTAATATTTAAGGAACATTGTTAAGGCCATGCCGTGATGAGCAGTCACAAGGACACTGGGCCAAAATCTTAGGCAGATAAAGAAGAGCCACAAGCCTGGGCGCTACTCTCCCTCTCTGTCAGTGACAGACATGGGTGAGAAGTGATCATCTGTAAGGGGAGAGCATCCTGACCTGAAAAGATGTCGTTGTTAGGGAGGTGGTAAGGGTGGGGTAAAAGGGAGGTTTGAGCCCCATGAAGAAATCAACAGAGTGAGATCTCACTAAGTACCGGTAAGGACTGTCTCCCAGCAATAACAGCAAGACATGGCAGGAGAATGAGAACAACTGACAGGACATGCTGGTAATTCCATTTTGGAGATCTCACTCTGATGTCACAGGGGAATAAGTCATCAGGTAAGAAAGGACTCAAGCCCTATAATATATAACTGCAACACTTTCCTAGAAAATCAACACTCTGGATGTACTTTGTTCTGTCTCTTGCTCAGAACATTCTTGCTCCAAGATGCTTGCCCTATTCTTCCCTGCACCGGTCCCAAGCAGACCGCTATTCTGTTCAACCTTGTCTTTACCTAACAGTATCTGAATATGAGGGATCACCTCCCCTGCCTCATCTCCCCACTTGGTTTTGTCTTTTTTTTTTTCTGGGTTCTGTGGAAGATACCTGATGTCTCTTGGTGTTAGACTCATCAACTTGGCTGTCTCCACCATCTCCTCTCTCTGGCTTCTCAGGTAAGTCTCTCTTCAGGACTCTTCTTCCGGTCCCCTCTCTCGGCTATCTGCTGTCACCCTCCCATGTTCCTATGGGTGTTCTTTTGGACATTTTTCTCCCCCTTTCGGGAACTGGCTACAAATCCAGTTCCCCTTTAAATCTCTCCAGCTAATTGCTGCATCTCCCGCAGCAGTCACTTTCTTGCCACTCTCCCTGCCCCCGCAGCACTTTGTTTTTTTTTTCATCCAGGTCCCGCTCTCTCCCCTCTGTGTCTCTCCACCTCACTCCAGGCTCACTGCCTTGTTCTTCCTCTCCCGGGCTCATTGCAAGGTAAGTTCCTTGTTTCCCTTCACTTCCTCAGAGCTCTGTGATGAGGCAGGCTTGCTGCCCTGTCACAGTGGATAAAAAAAAGAGGTAACCAGCTAACTTGCGTCATTCAAGTTTTCACCTGTTTTTTATCATTGTCCCTCTGATTGAATAGCATGGTAGAAGTTGGACACCTGACTCTTTTTCCATTGGAGAACTGCACAATAGTGCTCTGTGCAGTTTTTTTCATTATGGAGGCACCGTTCCATAGTTAAGGCTGAAATGAGTTTTACACGTAAGGCAGAAATACAGTTTATTTGTTGCATAATCAAGAATGCACTGCATCCTCACCATTATTACAGCTTTTAGTTTTTGAAAATAGAATGATTTGTTTGAGAATTTACAGTAAGTCCATTATGTTAACTTATGAGTTTAATTAATTTTGGAAAGAGTCCTTTAACAAATTTAGAACCTTTAAAATTAGTATCTTCTACTTATACAAAAATTGGCAGTGAAGTAATTCTTGAGTGGATTTTATGCACATGCAGTTTTTAAAAATAACTCTTTTAGGATTAATATATTTTCCATTACCCTTAACAAGTGAAAATTTCTCATTAAGCATGTTGAAGACTGATGTTTTCCTTTAGAGAAATTCACAGAGAACTGCATATTTTCAAAATACCTACATAATCTCCTATTGTTCTGACTGAAACCAAAAGCCACAGTCTGCCCATAGAAAATATGGGTACAGATGTCACTAATTTTCTCTCTCAGTGGTCTTTTGTGATTTCTGACAGAATAGAAATCTGACATTTTTCCTGGAATAGTCTGCATTCATTCCCAGTAGAAATAATGGAAGGCACAGGTATCTTTTCCATAGGAGAGTTTCTGAACCCAGTTCCATTGAAACAATGGATGATAATAGCTAGCAAAAGAATCGCCATGAAATTAATTGAAGAACCTTTTACATCAGCTTTTGGTTAAAGGGAAAATTTTAGTTATGAAGAATAACAGCAATGCCTATTAATCCTAAATATACATCTTAGATTCATCTATTTAAAATAAGGCTATTTTTAAAACATGTTAGATATCTTCCTAATTTTCCTTCATTGTATCTCTTAGGGCAAAGTTAAGGCTATTAGTTTGGGGGAGAGGGGGGAGAGGGAGCTCATACGTTTCATATTTGAATTGTTTTAAAATATAATCTCAACTGAATTAGGGGAGGCATGGGGGAGCTTTTAGGATATGTTGCAACATCCCTGTGTTGCTTTTCATCTTAAACTGCAAATATTTAACCTTAACATAAGTTATATCTGGTAATATACTAGGTTGTGAAAAACTTTCTTTAATTCTCATAAACAGGTCTGATATCATTTATATATAATCATTTAGAAATATTTCTTACAGAAGGGAACAACTATTGTATTTCATTAAGTCAGAAAAGGAATATTTATATGTTCTATTTCACACTTAAAAATGTCTTTTTTCATATGATTTATCCAAATGGTCCTGACACAAGACCAAGAAGGCAGTCATGAAAAATCTTGACCTTTTTTGCAATTGTGATGGACACTTTTTCTAGGTGGAAAGATAACCTTGACTTGTGAAAGACATAGAAAAATATTTTTCTGTCTTATACATAGCTGTCAATGTCTGTTTTGTTTTCTCTATAGCCACAGGATTGATTAATAAGCAATCATTATGACAAAAACAATAACAAAAATGTATGCTCTAGGAGTTATGCATAAATGACCATCAACTATAAAATCACATTAGTTTTTTTCTCAGAACAGATTAAAGAGAGCAAAGATATCTATCTGATTGTGTCAGCTAGAATTTAGAAAATATCAAGACATACTCATAGGTTTTACTAATACATTAATTAAAAAGCAGGATACATTTTCATTATTAGCTTTTATTAAGGACATTGACAGAGCTGGTCATGAATAACAAAATAAAAAGAATAATTTGGAACAGTTCATTTTCAAGTATAATTTGATATATTTTACTTTATTCCTTTGCAGCTGCTTATGAAGATGCTAGGTCAGATTTGAATGTACACTAAAGATCCTGTTATGAATACTAGAGATTGGACTGTCACTGTTCAAGGTTTTCCAGTGGCTTTTAATTCAAACCCCGAACCATTCTCCCTAGCCTATATAGTCCTGTCTGATTAAAAACCAATATCACTAGGAAATTAGCTTTTATCCTACAAGTAAACTGGGGCAGTCATTTTCAAAAGCTCACACTTTATTATTACTTGGAAATCTTCAATGCTCTGGAGGTATGCCACAGTATTGTTATTAGATGTCAGTCAATGGGGCTAAAATGAGAAACAGGGAAAATGAAAAATTGCACATAAAGGAAGTGTTTAAGAATCAAAGACAAACTTATTCTGTTTAGAAAGCCATGGGCACTTTCAAATCCTGTATATTGTTAGTTGATTACAAATTCAAAGTATGTTAGATTTACCATCTTGATAAATTCATCCAACATACTTAATTATCTAATAATTTAATACCTAATACAGAAAACAAAATTAAAATAGAATTAACCAGGAAAAGCTGGAGTACAAAAACTAAGGGACTGGACTTTTACCATTAAAGAAATTTATGCACATGGACAGGAAATAGATATTAAAACAACTTGCTGTGAATGCCCAGGAACTTGAAGTTCTAAGTCATGATCAAAAAAACTGCTTTTAGACTCCCAGGCAACTAGTACCTTAATTTCATATCTAATTTAATATGGACAAAACAAAAGAAGGTAACGTGACTCATTATATGTGCTCATCTTATTTGCTCCTCAATTTAGGAGAATACTCATTTAATTCATTAATACAAGTAGCTGCTGCACTCAAATTGAAACAAGTTACATGCACTGCAGCTTCCCAAAGATTTTATCTTCATTTCTCTTGACAGCCAACATCAAAATCCTTTCTTGAACCTTTAAAAACATTAGCAAACTTTTGACATCATGATAAAAGCATCTGACAGCATTATAAGAGCACAAAGATTATGATATTCTCTCATTTAGAACAGGGATAATCCCTGTTTGCTCCATTAATACAATATATAGAAAAGCCTTGCTGTTGATTGGAAGTATAACATTTCAAGGAATGTGTTATGCTTTAGAAGATATTTTGTAACAAAAAAACAAAAATCCAATAAAAATAATATAAACTTAGAATATTGATAAGAATATCAAGGATCCCTAAAGCTAATGGGAATTGATGGCAACAACATGCTCACTTCCTTGCAAGATCTTGTAATATATACTAGGCTTGTGAAAAATGGCTACTTTTTGCTTCAGATTGAGATTCGGCCAATTTGGGGGACAGTAGTTTGATTCAGTGATTTGAATCACTGTCCTGAATCTGATTCAAAGATTTGGCTGCTGCCAAATCAGCCGAATCTCCAAATCACACAGGCCGCATCCCCTGCCCGCTCTCAACCCTAATATATACTCTAAACCAAGGAAGTATGAGGATGAATGCTGATTGACCTTCATTTTGTATTGCATAGCTTGCTAGTGGTTTGATGATGGGTGTAAGGGTATCTTGATACAGTTCAGAAGTAAGAGTTGAGCCTTGATCTTGACATATGTCCACAATGGCTTGCTAGATAGGAGATAGTATCACTCTGGAAAAGGAATCAAAGGTGACCAGACCTGATGGTGACCTCATCACACCCTTGTGTATGACTGAGTACAGAAAGTGGAGTACCCTAAGCATGCCAGTCCAATTGTCTGATAGGTTTGAATTGATCTGTGACCATCCTTTTGAATATCTGTGGTTTGGTGGGCCTCAGCAGCCATGGAGGCTAATTACTATAGCCATAAAAGGACCACCAACTTTAAAGTTTGACAAGGAAAAACCGAGTTAGAAACTATCTACAACTCCTACCCTACGTGCTAGTAGGGACACTGAAAAGCACTGAATGTCTTCCCAATATCCTAAAGTAGGTCAGGATCCCATCTAATTTAACTTTATGAATGGATTGGATGAGCAATACAGTTTCATAAATGGAGTGACCATACATCCCGGTTTCACTGGGATACTCCCAGATTCCATAGGCTGGTCCTAGCTGGTTAGGAAAATGTCCTGGGCTGAAGTGCAGCCAGGAGGCAAAGTAGCATGGTACACCACATGGGCAACTGGCGCCTAATACTGGGGGAGAGTCCAGTGGCCACCAACCAGGGGCAGAAGGAGA
>NW_017729029.1:75792145-75792666 GCF_001723915.1 Gavialis gangeticus | reverse complement strand
ACAGTGGCAGGGATCAAGCTTGGGATCCTAACACACCTAACAGTTTACAAAGCCTAGAATTAAGAAGGCCCACTGTACCTTTTTAGGCTATATGTAACAGGGAAGGACAGCCCTGTTCCTTTGATGTTACAAAGTTGCAAGCATGAGGAGAGTCAGGTCAGGGACAGGGCAAAGTTAATTACTTAGTATACACAGTTGGGAAAGGGATCCCACCCTGGTGAATGTTAACTGATTAGAAGCCAGCAGCTACTTAAGTCTACTGCATGGGGGTTTCCTTTCACCCCTGGGGCACAGCATGGATTCAGTGGGAATGCCAGGAGCAGCAGACCCAGTGCTGGAACAGCTTGCTAATAAGACCGGCTGACTGAATGGAGGTAACCACAGCAACCGGCAAAGCAAGGAGGCGAGGAAGAGAGGGGAAACTTACTGACTGAGAGAAGGTCCCACAGAGAAAGGATCTGCTGGTACCAGCAAGAAATAGAAAAGAGAGTGGGACTGAAGTAGAGCTGACTGGCTCAGGG
>NW_017729029.1:75786577-75787145 GCF_001723915.1 Gavialis gangeticus | reverse complement strand
ATTGTGTGTGTGGGGTGTGGGTGGTGGTTGTGAAAGGGGTGGGACTGAAGTAGAGCTGACTGGCTCAGGGGAGTGTGCTGCACAGTGGCGGAGGATGAAAGAAAGACCATGAGCTGTGAGAACTGCCGGGGTTCTCCACAACCTATGGGGAATTTATTAATAAACCAATTTTCTTTTTTCCTGCTTCTGGGGTGATTTAATACACCCTCTCTTGTTGGGGAATTAACTTGTTATTCTTCCATCATTCCAAAGAGTGGCAGGCGAGCCCCAGGGAGAGAGATTTTGTTATTCACTCCCACCCAGCCACACAATATTTGCCACATCCAAATATGCATCTCCCAGAATAGCTAAAATCATTCTGCTTACCTGCATCCTCTGCCTTATTGGCCAAATTTTACTCTTCGACCTCCACACTCTACTTTGTAATTAGCTCTTAGAGGCTGAATTTAGCCCACAGATTTTTGGGGTTTTCTTTAATAGACCCAAGGACTAACTTTCCTTGCCTGATATGCTGGGAACTGCTTTGAGAAGAAAGAAATGGAATCAAAGTGAATTGGGGGGGGGGGGG
>NW_017729029.1:75778068-75786528 GCF_001723915.1 Gavialis gangeticus | reverse complement strand
GGGCGGGGGCAGGGAGGGAACAGGATGCTGGATTTCTACTGTTAACTGAGTTGTTGTTCTGATTAAATAGAAAAAGAGCTATTATTCTATGACTCTCAGTGCAGAAGACATTTTTAGTGGCGTTAAACATTAGGTATGAAATCCTGGCTCCATCAAAATCTTGGATTCATTTGCAGGAAATATAATACAGCTATCTAACATAAGTTTTCACAGGGTTGACAGTATGTTTTGGCAAATTATTATTCCTGTAATCCAGGAAAAAGAATACAGACCCATGGTTCTACCTTTGTGTTCTTGTCAGAGCACCTCCTCAGCCCTTCTACCATATAGATTTGTAAAGCTTCAATAGGGGCAGCGATCTGTTATAAATCTGCTCTGACCACCTCTACAGAAAACAACAAATCTTTTACTTCTAGCTCTCATTATAGGTAGGGACTTACCTAAATCATGGTTTCACAGAAACCACAACAAACAGTATTGTCTGCAATTACCAGGAAATCTGGCATTGGCCACAATTTCCTGTGAAACCAAACAGAAAAAAATTGTAGTAGTGAGGTAGACCGAGTAAAAGGACCTTCTGCTAATGAGTGGCAAGAGGTGGGGGAAAGAAAGTGGTAATGATGTAGATGGAGTGAAGACGCCCTCCACCAACAAGCAGCAAGGGGCAGGGCTGCTGGGGCTCCTCTGTCAATCAGTGGCAAGGGATGGGGCCACCACAAAATGCCCGCAAAATCAGCTCCGAGCACCTTAAGTGGGCCGCAGAAAAACCACTGTCTCACCATTACTTAGCTAGGTCTCTAATTATAGGAACTACCAGCAGAATTAAACTGCTTCATTGCATTCAAAGTAATTCCTCTTTGATGAAACACGTATATGGTAACTCTGTGTAGGTATTATTATTTATATTACATTAAAGCCTCATGGCTTTCACAAGAAATTAGGATCCCATTGTGCTAGGCACTGGAAGTAAGGGAGAAGAGCTCACAACAAACAAACAAGACAGACAAAGGGCAGTAGTGGAAATGAGGAAACCAAGATTAAATGACTTGTCTGAAGTCACAAAGCATATTAGTGGCAGACCCGGGACTAAAACCTGTCACCTGATTCTCAGACCAGTGCCTTCTCTTTTAGACCACACTCCTCTCAGAGTATGAACTGTAAAAAAAAATTAGTTTCTTTTTCAGCATTTTGAGTAATGAAATTTAGAAACTGGGACACAAGACCCATTTTTGATAACTAGACATTGCATAAGTAAAATCCAGCAGTCTTTCCTCAAAGTTAAGTTACTAAATTATATTTTTGTTTAAAACCAGGTCACCTTTCCCTTCCTAATTCATTTAAGACAAATCCATCCTACTTCAAAAGAATACCTTGCAAGCCATTTTTCTGATTTAATACACAGACCGGATGTAAATGTTATTCCATCAGTCAGGTATTTTCTAAAAGTGATTATATGTATCTTCTTTCCTGATGATTTATCACCTACTATCTTTGTATCCGTCTTACAATGATTTGTTGCCAAAATAAAAATGGCCATCGTCTCATCATCAATAAGCTTCTAAGACCCACACTGCTTCAGCATTTAGAAAAGATAGGTTTATCAATCAATATTTTGTTCACTAATACATATCCTTTATTCACTACTTTCTCAAAACAAATACCGAAGGTGTCTATAGCTCTTCCAAAGATTTATTAGTTTATCTTTCACAGGCTGGAACTAGTTTGATTAGTTTTTGTGTGGATGAGGATTAAATAACAAACAGATTTGTTCAAATACCTTTATGGGTCCAATCATACCTCTTGAAATATAGACCAGCAATACATTATTTATACATTAATGGTCAGGGTCAGACTGTCAAGCCATTTCTGAAGGCTTGCTCTCAAGAATGAAAAAAAAAAAGGAAAGAAAAAATGAAGCCTTAAATAATTCAGATGTCATTGAAGAGAAATTGGAAGACTTGTTGGGCAAATATCAAAGCAATCTAACTCTAGTGTGTGCCGAAGACATATTGTGCAATGACATGAGCAGAGTTATTATTATTGTGGGAACATTTATGCTTGCACTGCGAAGTATGATAGACTACTGACTGTGAAATGAGATGTCCTCCACTTCCCCCTCAATCATATTTAGCCATAATATTTATAATTCATATCCATCACGACCAAGTATGTTTGTTAACTATTGCTTGACTTTACTTTCTAAGTTCTATGTTTTGATTAAACAAATGGATAAATATTCAAAAAGTTTTGTGTGTTCAGAATCATTTGAACAACAGTAGACTAAAATCTTTAAGAATGCTAGTTGATCTAAGAGCCAGTTAGTTAAATAGTGGTGTAATCCAGTCACATTTACCTGCAACTACTAGATAGCTGTATTTTGATTAGCTCTGCAACAAAAGTTAGAATTCAAAAGAATTAAAGAGGACTGCAGTGTAACACTTCATAATGCTGCACTGTGCACAGAAATTTTGGATTACCCAGATAATGCCCTTGGTCTCACAAACAGAACTTGACTTTCAGCCTTGGTAATATAAGAAAAAATATTTCATCTTTAAAGGTGAATTTATATTTCACTTTTAAGAAAGAATACAAAAGCTATTTGCATAATCTTCATCTAATTACATTTGCAGGTACACCTATCATAAAATCCTTAGCTGACATGACCATAACATGCTCTAGAAACCTTACATTTGGTATACCTCTCTTGAAAACATGGAGGCAATGCAGATTTGTTCATGGCATTCAGAGGTTTTGCTATATTTTTTTTACCTTCATCCCAGTTTCTTGCTTCTGTGGTACAAATATAGTGCTAGCTCAGCATGGTTAGCTCATCCAATATACTACTAGCTTTCCTAGTTCTCTTGGGGGGGGGAGGGGGATCTTCCATTGTTTCCCATTCTCTCTCCTTCAAGTGTAATATTTTCCAGTGTTTCAATCCTCAAAAGAAGCCTGTAAAGAGGCACCAGATCCTCAGTGCAATGCCAGAGTGGTAAATGTGTCTCTTTAAGATTCCAAAAGCAAGTTCAAATCCTACTTGGGATTCATCCCAAAAAGCTGCACTCAGGAAACCCAACTGTAATTGGGTACCTGGTCATTCAGTCTGGGGAGCTGGATCTGATAGTAGCCATATCGTTCCCTTGTGTGCTGTTAACTACAGAAACTGGTACACCCAAAAGGCTTGTACATTCAGGAAGACCCTTAATATTTTGGATTAGCACGTTTCTGGATAGTTTAAGACTATCACATCCTGCATTATTTTTAGAAACCAACTTCCAACTCTATGATTCTAAAGGTTCACTTACTTTTAGTCCCCTTGCTGCTTAGAGAATTCACAACCTCAGGTTAGGTACCTGGATTCCATAAATAATGCACGAGAATATTAAATCATTTAAAGAATGGGACTGATGAAGGCTGGTATGTTAGGTGGGTCCCTGCATAAATCAGCCATTAAAAAAATGTTCCTTCTTCCCAAGGGGACGAGTGGGGCTCTTGCATATACTTGAGGATGAGGATACAGGACACACAGGCTAAGTACAGATAGTCAAAAAGCCCAAGGCTGAATCAATTCAGTCTTTGCAGGTTAGTCTAAGCTGAAAAGATTAAACTGAGAAGCAACTGGACACACATTTACTTTTGATTCAGGAAATACAGCCATGTACCTCCAGTGACTCAGGCCAGAAGCCAGGAGGACACTACAGCACAGTTGTCTGGCACATAACCAGCATGGGCTGTGTGTTCACTTCCTCTTCCTGCTGTCCCTAGGGTCTCTGGGATTTGCAGTCCACAGTCACAGCAGCAGGACTCTTCAGGGTTGCCATCACTTCCTCTTCCTGTTTCCAGGTGCCTCTAGGATTTGTAGTCCATTTGCAGCCAGCAGTAACTTTCAGTAAGTTTAGCAGCAAGCAGCCCTTGGAGGAAGTGGGGTTTAACCCCACTCCTTGGCCCCAGACCCCAGCCAGGGTTTGCCTGTGGGAGACAGTCCCTGCACCCCCCTAACCTTTCCCTGCTGGAGCAGACAGCAAAGCTCAGCCCAGCCCAGGGCTGGAAAGCATGCTGGGGGACTCTGATTTAACTTAAATCAGGAAGGGGTCTGGAACAGAAGTTTCATAAACCAGTTTGACCTAAATCAGTTAAGTCTGATACTACATTCTACCAGGTTTATCTTAAACCAATCTCCACCATTTTGAAACTGGTTTATGTGCACTGAACTTCCATTTTGTTACAGGTTTAAACCCATTTCTGATCACTTATACCAGTTTCTATGTAACTACTGTCCCTAGCCACAGGAACTTAATCTAGTATCCCAATTTTTTAAACCATAGTGTGGATTAAGCCCTCCAAGGAATCAGGTATAAGTAAAAAGAATGATCCCTGAATATATTCATTATCTTGTCTTGAACTGAATTAAACTTCAGTTAGATTCTCCAGCAGAATATTGAGGAAGTCTAACTCAAGGTACATTAATAAAGCAATGCTAATAAAGCCCTTTCTGTCTTGTGTTTCAAGTAATAATATTTGAAACACTATTATTTATAATTGAAACAATAGTGTTTCAACTAATTAATTATGACTTTTGGATCCACCTGCTATAGAATTATACTAGATTCTCCTGAAACTTTTGCATGTAAGTGCTGGGGGAAAAAAGATGATAGTAAGTTAGGTTTCTTTACTTAGATTCATAAAAGAATGTAAGACATCTTTCTGATACTCCATATTCCTCTGAGTTGATTAATAATGCAATAAATTAATATACACAAAAGAAACAGCAAGACCATAAAATGAGAATTAATATCCTGGCAGAAAAATAAGTTGATATAGTGCTCTGTTTACTATGTGAATGGCTTAACTATTTCCACGGATCCTGGGACCACAGAAATGAGGGGGGGAAATTATCTTGATCCACAACACTTAGCTATAATCCTCACCCTTCTAAGAGGAGAAGTGCTAGTGAGTAGTGAGCACTGATGAAAAGCACGCAATTATTCCTGCATAATTCCCATGTAGGGGGAGGGAGCATCCCTTCTTTTTGAAGCTTCACAGGGCTGCAAATGTGCAGCATTCATACAGAAGGAAAAAAGTGGGATGATTCCTGTTTCAATCTGTTCCCTTTCCTTTGTGGAAAAGTTTCACTCCTATTTACAGGAGCTTCCTCTCTAGTGAGAAAGAGAAGGATTATATGGCACTAATTAGAGATGAGCCAAAGCAGCCTAGCAACTGAAGATGTACACACTGTGCTTTCTGTATGAAAGGAAAATACCTAGAAGTAGCGTTGTTGTATGACAAAAAAATGAAAGAGCAGGATACATGAACTTGCAAGTCTTAAACAGGGCTCAAACCCAAGTTTTATAGAATAAAATTACTTGAAAACAAAAATATTAATCAGATACCACTTACTGTATTCCAAAAGTTCTGTCTTACAAATTGAGCTAAAGGAAAAGCTCTACATGTTCCTTAATAAACCAGAAGGAGGATTTAGGAAAAAGCATCCATTGACAAGGTAGGAATAATCTGAGGTCCCATTGTAGAGGCAGGGAGGATGTCACAGCATACCACACAGAGGTGGAAACAACTAAGGAAGGAATGCTGATTTACCATGGATAGGTCATTGACAGTGATTCCAGGTGA
Source organism: Gavialis gangeticus (assembly GCF_001723915.1). NCBI lineage: Eukaryota > Metazoa > Chordata > Crocodylia > Gavialidae > Gavialis > Gavialis gangeticus. The sequence continues at coordinate 75,780,903 of NW_017729029.1, read as the reverse complement.
GAAAAACTAACAAAGCTGAGGCTTAGTTAGACAATATTCATTTATTCTTGTCGTGTTTGTGTCCGTCCAGGACATTAGTCAGACCATTTTAAAACCAGTAAGCTTTGGAAACAATAGGAGGTAATTCAGCCTTCCAATTGATTGTGATTTGCTTCTTGAAAGCTGTTTAGAAAAAACGCACAATAAAATATCCCACAGTCATATTCTCAGTAATATGACTTTATGAGTTATTACAGCTTTACAAGCTTAAAATCTAACTGAACATAGCACTAAACCTCTATTTCTTAAGTTGGGAATGTAACTAGGGAATAAAAAATAGCATCTGAATTGATCTGTGTATCTGTCTTTTATTAAGTAAAAGTGCAATAGATGTTAACTGAGTCACATATTCTATGAAACTTATAGGAAAAGAAAAATCACTGGAATTACCCTCCTGGATAAAGGAAAGAGTAGCTGAGTCAAGGAGAAAGTGTTTAGAAGGGATAAGGCTCCCTTCTCTTCACTCCACACACATAGCTTACGTGAGCTGCCGCTGTGAGAACTTGCAGTGCTGGTTGCACTTCCAGTGCCCAGGTTCTCAGTGGGCCATTGACTGCCTTTGTGGGGTGCTACTTGCACAGCTACCTACGCCCCTGAAAAGGCTAGCTCTGCCTCACACTCTCTGCATATGTGTGTCCCTGAATGGTAGGGGTGCTGGCTGCCATCACAGGAAGTCCTACCATCAGTGGTGAAGCTTCTGCCTATGGTGTGGCTGGGGCTGCCAATGCTGGAGGTGTGGCCCGGAGGCACCTAAAAAGGAAAGAATGTGTCCCTCCAACCACTGAGTTTGAAACCCATAGCTTCTACTATTAGTTATTCACTATAATCTCTGCATCAGGTTCAGCTGTGCTGGCTAGCATTTGTGGGGAGACCAGTCAAGTCTCTACACAGTTCCTGTCCCCTACTAGCTGCTATGGAGCAGGAATAAATGCTTAAAACAGGTAAAAGAATTATTTCTCCCTTGTTTTCAATGCACATTCCAGCCTTCAATAAGTCTTCTACAAGGCACTTGGAGCTGTTTCTTTGCTTTAGTAAATCTTAGATGCATACCAGATTTCTATAATTGGTTTTAAAAAAATCACTTAAAGTCCAGTGAATAATCTGCCTGACTGAGTACAGCATGCAGAGCTGGCTCATAGTCACTCAGATCAGTAAAGGATTTCAGCACAGCTGTAAGAAACCTTAAAAAGCCAAGTAGTTGGGAGTTAATTGATGTCTTAGAATGATGGAAAATTATATCTATAAATCTGTTGCTCTGAAGTGGTTATTGTAAAAATTGCCTTAGGATTAAAATTCATAACTATAATTTTAAATCAGAAAGTGAGCGGGTAGCTTTAAATCTACAAAAACATAGATTGAGGGTTACAGACAGGTTAAAACTATATTCTATTCTGATGCTACTGCTTTCCTTATTCTCTGTGAATTTCAGAGGATACCACATATGGTGAAGGTTATAATAGTCATTCATAAATTATGGAGTATTTTAAATTCAACATCATGTGTATTAACGATCTAATATCCTTTCTGTTCACTGATTATTACTATCATTTTGTTGTGTCAGCATTTTAGGGATCTATTTTTCTTTCTAATGAGGAACACGTCAATTTCTATACAGCACAGATATCTAAAAAACTAAAGAGAAAGAGACAGCACTACTGCATCTAAGCCAAATCCTGCAACCCTTACTCACATAAGCATTTCCAATTGAACTGAATGAGATTTCTCCTGAGAAAGCACCACTCATTTGAATATGGATCTGATGAAATAAGCTGTCACCTATCAAAACCTATATCTCTCTGAACCAGCCAGCCTCTAAGGTGCTACATAACTCTGCCTTTGGAATATGCAAGAATAGATCCTGCATTTGATTGTTCGAGTTAATGGTACCAAAAAGGTCTACATTTTCAAGCAACTTTTGTTGCCAAACTCTGTAAGAACAATGCTTTACGTTCTCAGGCTGGTGGGAATACATTTCAGGGTTTATCTCCAACATCCCCAGGCACCTGGTTTAAAAGTAGTAATATAGTACTGGAGGCAATTGCCAAAACTTTCTGGCAAGTGCTTCGAGATTCTTGTTAATGAATGCAAAAAAAGCAACGGTGGAAATCTACTTCAGGAAATGGAGAGAGAAATAAACACTCAAGGACTTCAGCTGGGGACATGCCTGTCACCTTGACACATGCCTTTTGACAAGTGAATTAAGCAACAGAAAGTCTAAGCAGCGAGCTCAGATCTCTGGATCCCTCGTCTCTCGGAAGAAGGAAACAGAAGAGTCAAACATATAAAATATTGTGCTAGGAAATTACATTCCTGCTCAAGCTAACAATATGGTATAAGTATTTCCAAGCAAGCCAATTGGATGCCAACTAAGAGGTAGCTCAGTTTCATCACTTCAGGAATCTAAAGGCCAGATCCAAAAAGAGAGGTAGGTACCTAAAACAGGTTTTAGGTGAATTGCAAGTGCTCAAGCCCAAAACCATAATAAAAAGCCCTTCATTCTGTGTCTATGTAAACCTGAAGACACCTGCACTCAGTAGGTGCCCCCTGTTTGACCTGAGAACAGGACCTGAAATTTGTCTAGGCTCATGGAGTCCTGCATGCTCAGAAATGCTAGTCTAAATATCTGTGTCTTATTCCCATCTAAGTCTTACTGAAATCTAGAAGCCAGATAGATCAAGCCCTAAGTCTCCAAGAGGCTGTGTCTTGCAAATGTTTCTTGATCCTTCCTAACACACACTGAAAGGATTGGGCCCCTCATATGTGCTTCTCCCCATGCCCTTTTTTTTTTTTTTTTTT
>NW_017729029.1:75766950-75777962 GCF_001723915.1 Gavialis gangeticus | reverse complement strand
TGTGGTTTTCCCCCCTGCCCTTTTTTTTTTTTTTTTTTTGAGGAGGAGAAGGAAGGAGTAGTGGTGCTAACCTTCTGTTTAAGGGTCTAGTGAGTAGAGCACTTGCTTAGGAAGTGGGAAATCTGGGATCAAAATCCTCCTCAGCCTTAGGGGATTTAAATTTGTATCTACAGCAGCTTAGGAGAGTGCCTTAAGCACTAGCCAAAGGTTGGCTGGATGAAGCACATCTTCCAGCCCTCCTGTTGAAACTGTGTCACACCGAAGGTAAAGGGAGCATGACCATGAAGTCTAGTCATTACAGCACACACTTAGGAGGGAAGCCTGGACTACAGCCTCTGTTCCCAGGATTAATACTGCATTTATTTTAAATGGCACATTTATGCATTTTGTGTTGGATTTGAAAACAAAAACTGAAATAATCCTGGGAATAAGTGCTAAAGAAGACTGTAAAACAGCTAAACAAAATTCTAGTCATAGCATCACCTAAACATAACAGAAACAACATAGGCGAATTAGTAACTCTGGTTATGTATAATGAATTGGTATTCTACTAGGAATTAACAGTATAGACCTGCATCCTCTATAGCTTGTCTATACTACGTAGGCCAAATTCTCTTATTCACAAAGTTCACATTGTGCTGCTAAGAAGGTACAAACTGTCATTACAGAATCTACCTCCCATATAAGAACCCTCATTTCTCCAGCAGAAAGCAAGGTATAACAATCATGACAGGATAGTAGCAGACCCCTCCTTCTACTATTTTCAAGCAGAGCTCAGACAAAGGGAAGAATGAAACACAACTGTAATAAAGCTAATGCATAAACTAAGGGCCAAATTTACTCTATCCATTAACGCAGGGCCATCCAATTTCCCTGCAGCCAGGGGATTTACATGGTACCAGAATGTGGCCATATACCGACTGGCTATAAATTGCAAGGGTAGGCCCTTGTATTGTCTACCATCATGCAAGCAGTGCACAGCCTCCAGGCCTTCCCGTCACATGGCTGAAGCATATGTAGGGGCCTAAGGGCTGTGTGGTGTCAATGGGCCACCAGTTGGACAACTCTGTATTAAATGGTGAGGTGGAAATAGGTACGTAAGTGCAACCCTTTTCATCCTGGTCAAATCCCAGAAAAATCATCAACATGCTAACTTTTGTTACTCACATGTGAATCTGCAGAAATACTAAATAAACAAACAAATGCTAAATACATGTGCAGTAACCAGAGTTTCTGTGCAGTAGCATCACCGAATGTCTTTCAGGTGATGCTACTACACATTTGCCTTATAATATTGCGCAGTAGATGTTAGCACTGTATATACTGTGACACGCTACTGTGCAGTATTTTCCAGCTACTGCGCACTCAGCATCTCATGTAGATGCACCCACCATCATCTAAAACTAAGTCCCTATGTGACCAAAAACAACAACAAATAGGAGGGATCCATCTTTAAAATCAAATGGTTTTACAAGAACTTGTGCATGGTGGAATAGAATCACATTTAGATCTCCAATAGATAAAAGAGCATCTGGCCCTAACGGCATCAAAGCAAAAATTTTAAAAAAAAGAACGAAAAAGAGGGCCAATCCTGTGAGATGCTGACTTTCTTTGATTAATTATCCCCGACACCCAGAAAAGTTAGTGGGAGATTAGAGCACTCTACGCTTTTTGGGCGTGTACACATATGCAAGCACATGTGCTTGCAGCAGCTCAAATAGAAGTGCTGCAAATTTGAGCTGGGGCTTTTTGCTTCAGTGCACATGCTTGGACATGCACTTTGTTGTGGAGTGAATTGTGCCACTTGGGACAAAATAACCCTGCCTGGCTCCTCCCAGATCTGCAGCCAGGAGGAGCTAGAGCCTGGGGCTAGCACCTGTGCTATCCCCAGCAGTATAAAAAGCTTCCCTGTCCTGGGCCCAGCAGTCTAAAAACCTGCCCTAGCCAGTATCTCAGGGTTACTTGCTCTCAGGAGTTTCTGGGGCCCAGCCAATTGGTGTCTGGGGACACTAGCCCCTTGGGTCAGTTAGACTGCTGAAGCAGCATCTCAAATTCACTTTTTTAAATACCCCAAAATCCATCTTCTTACACAATTAGAACAAAAGAAAGAGAGAAAGGGGGCTTAATCAGATGGGCAATGTTTTATTGCTATATTTACAATGTTAAATAAACTTGGAAGCTTACCAGTGTCTCTAGCATCATAATAAAATAAATCCTAAATAACTATATGTTTTAATGTATGCTTTGGGTTTCCTTATCACATGGTGGGTGTGTGATAGGGGTATGTGGGGTTTGCAGAAGCAGGTGGGAAGGGAGGTGGAGGGATGTGGGTGGGTGTGGAGGGATGTGGGGGGATGTGAATCACTGTGTGAGTAGGTGTGGGGAGACTGTGGGTGTGGGGGCTGCTTAGGAGGGGTGGGTCCTCTGCATGAATGCGGCGTGCCACAAGCCCCTGGAAATGAGCTGGAGACATTCCCCTGTTCTCTCCATCCTCCTGCTAGTTCTCTGCTACTGTTAGTGAGTGCATGGGGGCTGAGAGAGCCAGCAGGGAGATAGGGGAACAAACGGGGGGCAGGGGGAACTAATGGGGAGTGGGGGGAATGAACAGGGAGTGGAAAGAGTGAGCCAGGAGCTAGGGGAATGAACCAGGAGTGGGGAGAACAAACAGGGGTCAGGGAGAATGAACAGTGGTGGGAGGAATGAACAGAGAGTTGGGGAAGGTCTCCAGCTCATTTCTAGGGGCTTGTGTCCAGCCTCCTGGTGGTTTCCAGGCCCCTGCTCATTTCCCTGCTTCTCTCCCCTAAATCCACACTTACCTGGCAGAAGCCAGGTCCATATCCCTGAAGCTTCCACTGCTGCCTGCCTGGCATGGGCAGGCAGTGTGCTTCAGGACCAGGGAAAGGACCAATCACAAAGACACTCTGGCACCCTGCCAGGGCGTCTCTGTGGAGGACTGAGCCTCTGGTTGCCTCAGGGCATGGTCTGGGTTTTTCCCCCGGGTTTTTCCCCCAGATTTTGTTTGACCCCTGGTTATCCAGGGGTCTAATTTTGCTGCCCTGCTGCAAATTTGCAGTGTGGGGAACGTTCTTCTGTTCCTGCACATACCTCTTGCAGGCTCATCTGGATGTGCCCCATGGGAGTATCTGGTCGGATCAGGCCTAAGCTTTACTATTTTATTCCACTATAACTAGGTAACATAGGATTCTCCAGGCAATGCTACATTATATATGTAATAATCCCCAACCAAAATACACCACAAGTTTACCTCTGAAAAAGCAGAAGTATATGAATTCTGACATCAGTTATAGAATTGTTCAGCATTTATACCAGTATACTTGAGAGTAGAATTTGGCCAAACTGTAGTTCCCCTGGGTGGTTTTCACTCTGTATGAGCAAGCTGTTAAGTGCATCAACCTTTGAGTTTATCTACACTGTCTCTTAGAAAAACCAATTGATATATCCTGAGTAATCATCATCCTCTGTACTCTTACCATGGTGATTTTCTGGCACAAAAAATGGAATTATGGGATAAGATTGGATCAGTCCCTAGTCACTGAACAATCTACAAACAGTTTTAAGAAACAGCACACATACCCAATAGGAGCCTAAAGAGCAATGTCAGAAGTAATAAACATGGTCCTTTTTGTCTTTGTGGATTGCTGAACTTCGCTCAAGAATGTGCTCTGACATACAATGTGTTTCTCTACCCATGTCCTAAATAAGCTTATTGACAAACTGCTGCTTCTGCTGCTGAATGTGGATGAATGCCTGAAGCTGTTCTCAGTTTTGTTTTTTACTAACCTGCATTTGTGGATATATGCAGTGATTCTCTGCTTTTCTTATACAAAAAAAAGCCTCTTAGCATAAGGTACTGTTTAAATCAGAGCTCCCCACTGAAATCATTGATAGCAATTTCACAGGGTGAAAGGACAAAGCATCATTAAAAAGTAACTTTATTTTACCAGCAAGTATAAAGGCAGTGAGCTAAGTCCACCATGCATTCCTCCAGTGGCTTGATGATTCTTATTCCATCTATCACAAGACATCTCACAACAAGGACTATTGTGATAGTGCTGCACATCAACACTTTAACAGTAGCAGCAAAATCTTGCTCACATGATGAGAGAAACTTTTTTCAACATGAAGGGATAGCAAGAGGTAGCAGGTATTAGTATGCATAAATTAGTCTTCTAGCAATTTTAAACCTTAATGTCACAGGGGTGTAGATTGTAGCCGTACTGTTCTAAAGACATAGACAGGCAAGGTTCTTTGGGTGAATCTGATATCTTTTATTAGACCAACTTAAATAGTTGGAAAAAAATTGGAAAAAAAATGGATGGAAAAACATTTTTAAGCAAGCTTGCTTAAAACATTTTTCCCAACTATTTAAGTTGCTCTAATAAAAGAGATCAGATTCCCCCAAAGAACCTTGTCAAACCTTAATGTCATCTTACATGAAACATGCTAGGATTACCAACGATAATAAACACCATTGTAATAAATTGCATCTAAAACAGTGAAGTTGTAAAAACATGTTAGTATTTTGTCCCTGTTACAAAACTCAGAGCTGAAAAAGGATTCTTTTGGAGAACTGTCAACTGTATAACCAGAGAAAGATATCCTGCTTAGCATAAAAATAATCAATAGAAATTATTATAAAGAAAAAAAAAGAGTGTAAAGCATAAAATTAGAATAAAAATAATAATCTAGAATAAAACTGAAAGAACAAAAATAAAATACCATATATGATAAGGGATAAGAATTAATTCCTATCCACATTTGTTTCGTGCTTAATCCCTAAATTATATCTGAAAAAAAGAAATACACTGCAAAATGTACACTATCCAGGTTCTTACGCTGCTCTTGTCACTGTGATATTTGAGCACTTACTATATGAATGCCAAGTTGGGCTAATACAGGTAACAACATTTTCATTTAATAAAATGGAAAGCAAAAGCATATAAATAAACTTAAGTGTAACATAATCCACAAGTCCTTTTTGTTTTATATTACTATACTTGCTCTCTGCCTCTTCATATTTGACAGAGTGAAATTGCTTTTCTTTGACAGAAGGCATAAATGGACACCTCAGTGTTATGATACACACCAGGGGGTTGAAAAATTTCAAAGGAGAATAGAAACAAGTTCAAACAACAAAAGAAATATTCTTTCAAAAAAAAAAAGAGTCTATACATGGTTCAGGATAACAAGCAAAACTGTGCAGGGCTTTCATTCAGACTTCTTTGGAGAATTCATATAAACTTTAATAACACAATTTTAATATTCATGACCCCCTAATTTAATATTCAACACTTCACAGCCCAGCACTACAGGTCCTTGTTATCTTGCACATCACCCTGAAACTACGATAACCTTGCTTCAGTCATCTGTCATCTCTCATGTGACTGCTGAAGTTTGTTTACTGATAATTTTTCCTTTTATGCTGGGCAGCCTGTCAATGTGGACACTCACCTTTCCAAATTCTGCAAAAACTCATTCACCCTATTAATAAAAATCTGGTACCTGATATGTCTCACGATTTATTCAGATGAGAGAGGTGACTTGCCTAGCATGTTACACAGTTCCTTGATCTGCAGTCAGAAAACCTGTGTGCTGCCTTGCATGCTTCTCTGCAGGGCTTTTTAAAAGGTTTTTTTTCCTGAGGCTACTCAGTTTGTCTTGCATTTAATAAGAAATATTTGTGCAGGAAAGTCTGGCCTTATCTAGAGAGTTCAGGAAAAATTCAAGGGAGGTTTTTCTTCTTCTTTCTCTTATCCCTTTTTTCGTGTGTGTGTGTGTGTGTGTGTGTGTGTGTGTGTGTGTGTGTAGAATATGTAAAACAGGGCTACTTATAAAATATGGAATAAAGCTAAGCAAAAAGAAAGTGTATTTTAAAAGATTCAGAAGGTTTTAGCTGCATAGTCCAGAGCCCTATGTTGTTGACTTGTTAAAAAGAATTCATGCAAAAAAAAGTTTAACATTATCAGCCAGCTAACATTTGACAGATGACACTGCAGGAAGTCTGTTCATAGCAGTAAATTATAAAAAACTGCATGCATCTCTTAATAGTCTCTCTGGAACAGGCCCCATAACAAAGTATATTTTAAAAATGATTGTATTGGATATTGATATAGGAACAAAGGCACCCTTAATTATGATTATTTCATGTCATCTCCTGACATTTATTACACTGATTAAACTACTGTCCAAAATAGACTAGAAAACCTCAACATTTATGTTGGATAGTAAAATGCATTACTGTGATTTGGATATCCTAATACAAAGTGTCCTAATACAACATTGATTTTAATATTAGTGAAAATATGCATTAAGTTAATAATAGTCTGCCTAATAAAATGCCTTCTTATATAGAGTTCTGTATACTGGTGCAGAAGAGCTAAACAGTATCTTCAAACAGTAACCAAAAAGAGCTAGTTTTCCCTAGTATTAAAGAAGCCTTTATTCATACAACAATTTCAAAAACCCACAAAGATCTTAAAATCACGACGGCTCGGGTTTTGGGCTGGATTCACAACAGAATAAAAGAGAGAAATAGAAACTAGTATATGTTCCCTAATTCATTAAATTTATGCATCTCTCACACCAAGTAATGATACACTAGTAAACCGAACAATGTAAAGACACACAAAGCATGATTATCAACCTAGATTAATGTGAGCCAGTGAGTGTATCAAGCACTTACACAAACTCAGATTTGGCACATATAGACAATTCTACCTGTTGAGATGAAAAATGAATAAAATTGCTTCCTCTAGGATTAGAAGCAGCATTTTCATTAGGTTCTTGCTGGTTTCTATTTTCTAATTACAAGAATGTTCTAATAAATTCCCTCCAGGGTAGATCCCATCTGAGGTCTAAATTTTTGTCACAGAAGAGTGTTCAGTTAATCTGAATGACCTCAATTTAAACCAGCAATAATAATGTCTACCTTCATTTCTTAAATGATAAACTGCTTTTGCATTTCTGCATAAATCAAAATGGAAGCAAAGTAAAGCTTTGTGCTTATAAGAAAACCAGAAAATCTAGACATGGAAAAGAACCATTGTGTCACCTAGTCCATCTGTCACCGTGGAACTGATAGTAACTTATCAGTGGCTAAAATGTCATCTGTCACTTAACAGTTGTTGAATATACTTACTGAAGAAAAGAAACCTTCATCTTCGAGCACTTGTGCCAACTGATGATAATATTTGTATTACCTCATATCCAACAAACAATTTCTTTTCTCAGCTCTCCATTCTCTGAACACAGAGAAATAATTTAAAATCAGCCATAATCCCTGGGACCTTAATTATTTTACAGAAATAGATGAGAAAATTGACTCTGCAAGGTTTTCACGAGGCTGGAGTTCTACACAAGGGCTTCAAACCAACAAAGCAATGAGAGTTACACGCATGTTAACTTTAAGCCCTGATTTCTGCCACTGTCTGCAGAGTTGAGCATTGATTGATTACAATTAAGCATGAGCATAAGTGTTTTATTATTTGGTTTAGGCCTGCTTGTGGTTCAGATCCTTATTTTCTCCTTATTTCAGCAACTTCATAAACCATACAGGAGAGAACCACATGGAGAACAGAATAAGGGAACACTAGATTTGTACCTGGCCCAGATTGGTTTTGATCAACCAATGTAACCATTACAGGGCCCTTCAATGGCTTATTTTAAGAATTGTCCTCAGTGAGCAAGTCTCTCCAGCACAACAGTACCCATCATACATCACATCAGTTGAGCTTTTATTGATGCCCTCAGGAGATATACCACTGTCAGAGGTACTTTGTTGGCTCCTGGAGGCTTGGTTTGAGGCATACTGATGATGGGTAAGATGAGGGTAGCCCTGAGGCTGGGGCAGGCAGCTTGGCTTTCCTAGGCCCAGAGCTATACTCCAAATGTGTGCGTATGTTCAGTAGATGGTGTTAGCCTGTTTCCAATTTAATTTAGTTCACTTCCTTAGGTGAACTAATGTAGATGAAGCTAGCCATTTTTGCCCAGTTTAACCTCCCTGAATGTCTGTATGATCATCATTTGGATCAATCTAACCCAAGTTAGGTAGATCTCAGTGTAATGTCTGCATGTACCCTTTGTAGATGAACTGAGATTTATAGAGGCCTGAAAGATGATAATGATTTGACCCTGAGATCATTATGACAACAATTTTCTTTCACTTTCCTCTGTATCAAAATTTTAAACATTTAAATGTTCCAGAAGCAAGTAAGAGTGTGCAAAACAAAGGATCAGAAGAAAAAATAAATTCACATTTGAAACAACATCAAACACTGAAATACCAATGATGCAAACAAGTCATTTTTCCCAAAAAGAAAAGTGAAAGAGACAGAGATTCAAATTTGCATTGTATCTTACAATCCAAGTAAATATGAAAAGGCTGCCACATCAGCCTCTGTAAATTCCATGAATTTAAAATGCTTTCATCTTATTTATTGGCAGCAAAATACAACATACACAACATTTACCCTGCTATAGCACCTACAGGCAATGGATTAGTTTTCTATACTCTCACAGATTGTCATTAATATTGGCTGAAATGCTACACAACTGCCCAAGTCTCACACAAGCTCATTTGGGACTTAGATGGCACATCAGTCTTCATGATGGCATTCTTCACTGGGATGAATTTTACCCATCTATGACACTTTGAAAGAGGTTGGGTGAGAATACTTTGTTCTCTGAATCAGAAACAGCTATCCCTGGTTACTGCTACATTGTAAAAATGAAGATGATTATTTGCTTGCCTGAAGAGTCAAGGAAGGATAAGCTACTGGAAATAAATACAAAAACAGAACTAGTCAACTCTCAGCTGGAATAATCTGCTGTGGAAAAAGGCGAGGTGACAATAAGGATATATACCCAGATAAAGGAGTGGGGTTATCAGATGAGAAAGGTTCTTATTGAATACAAAGACGAGGGTAGTGTGAAGTGCCCAAGTCAGAGTAAAAGCATTATGGAAGCATTGTATGATCCTCAGGTAGCTCACTAGTGAACCATGGCAACAAAAAGCATCTTTATACCATAGTGATATGCATAAGAATCTATAGAGAACATATTAGCATTTGATCCTTCCATGCTGAGGCAGGGCACAGTGACGCTCTTCTATTTGACAGCATTATCTGAACAAGTACAAAAATGGAAAAAGAGTTATGTAAACATGTTCAACATTGAGAGAGATTCAGTTTGGGAAAATAGTTTGGGTTCATATCTTCACATTTTAGCTAATAAATTTATCGGGTCTTACTATGCACTGTCCATCACCAGTCTGTGCATGGAGAATGAAAGCCAGACATAGCAAGGCTTTGCAATGAGGTCTATGGCCTGTCTCAGAGAAGAATTTTATAGCACTGCTGAGAAATGAAATGTGTCCTTTCACCTCATCCATCACCTGCTTCAGCTTCTCTCTTGGCCATGAGACAATCTCATTAGAGACCCCCCCACACACAAGAAGGGTATCCCAGAAGAATTTTCTCAAAAATTCCCAAAGCTCTATTCCTCAGCTTTTCTACAGAACAAGATGATGCACACCTTTCTTAACTCTTTACAGGAAAGCATTCTATAGCTAAAACAGGGACCAATTCTCACACAGATTCCCACACTTCAATGTTAAAGTATGTTCAAAAAGAATATATACCTTTAAGTGTTCACACAGAACATACAATTGTCTTTTGAGGCCACAAGGCTTCAGCATGCAATGCTGTCAGAGCAGAATCTTTGTAATATTGCTTAAGCAGCACAAGGTGGGCAATGGCTCTGTTCAACTAAGGAAAAATGATGAAATTAAATAAAGGAAGAAGAGAGACAAAAAATAGGTAGGAGAAAAAGGAGAATTTCTCTCTCATGATATGTTAAGTTTTGACTGAACGGTCTTAATTATGATTTATTAAAATGGTTATGTCCATTCCGGTTGCAGGCTTTATAATATAGAGCCATAAATGTTTCTAAACTGTGCTTTACTCCCTTCCTCCTTCTCCAATCCCACTAAACTGTTCAAAGAAATATGCAACATAAGCAAGTTATTCTAAGCTTCATCTTGCCAAGCAGGGCACTTGCTCTTAGGTATAGATGTTTAGGTTGAAAGGAGAAAACAGGATTGTCTCAGCACCGTTGCTTATCTCATGCAGCCAGAGCTTCAGTTAAGGTGATTTTGGAAGTATTTTGGTCCAAAAGGGATTAGAGAGTCTGAAATGGACTTTGTGGATTAATGCAAGTTTGATTTTTTTTCTTTCCCCCTACCTCCATTTCTGTGGTGGTCTGTGAAATATAACAATGTAACATGCCTCAGGTTTGCATATCATGATGAGCCATGCAAGAGGGTTTCTTTAAATAGGTTTTCCTTCAATGGGAGAAAATTGAAGTTATGGATTGCCTGGCTACTTGTTTGTTCTGCATGCTCAGCAACTGCAGGTGTCAGTGGAGTTTTGTGCTGAAAAGTTGGCAACAGGAATAATGTAAAGAGGCAAAAACATACAAAACAGACTCAAGACAAGAGTTGATATATTTCATGCTTTAGGCTGTGTGTAGATGAAATGAGAGGCATTTGTGCATGACACTTTGAAGTGGGCTAAATGCTTTTGCACCGATTTAATGATGTCGGTGTTTGTACACCTCAGCGGCATATTGCGCATTGATTCCAGCCGCTGTAGGAAATCTGGTGGTGTAATGTGCCTTAAATGACTAGGGGTGCAGCAAACAAACTCCTTCGAGGAGTTTTAGTTTGCTGCCTCTACAGCTGCGAAGTGAAGCACTGAGCTCCATGCAGCTCCGCAGCTCTGCAGGAAGCCATGCAGGCAGCCTGGCAGCAGCCTGGGAAGGCAGGCTCTGCCCAAGAAAAGGGGCAAGCCTGATTTTTCTTTTCCCTGGAGCCTGCCTGCCTGCCTACCTGAGCTGCATAGGGGCCCAGTGCTTCCCTGCATGGCTGTGGTGCCCCCCGGAACTGCCGGAGCCGGGTACCTGTGGGCAGGTACCACCGGGGGGGGGGGGGGGGG
>NW_017729029.1:75757938-75766856 GCF_001723915.1 Gavialis gangeticus | reverse complement strand
CCCCGGGGGGGGGGGGGGGGCGCTGCCATGGAGGGAAGTACCAGGCCCCTCCTGCAGCCCAGGGACTGCTCTGCCCACTGGCAGCTTACCCTCTCCTCCCCACTGGAGAGGCAAGTAAGTCAGCAGGGTGTGTGCATGACACAGATTTAATCAGCCCTAAATTAAAGCAGCATTTTTTTAAAACCCACTGCTTCAGTTTAGGGCCTTGTTTCATCTACACATGCCCTTAAACATCTTAATTAGTTATAGCTGTTGCAGAAGTAAACCCATTTAAAGAGTGCATAAGATTGTATGGCTTTCATACTCTGAAGCAACAGATACTGTCAGTGTTTGGATAATAAAAGATAAATGTGATTATATCAGTAGCTCTCAATCTGTTTAGATGCAAGACAATCTTTGATAGACTTGGAAAATGTCATCTCTTAGTTTTCCCTTAATTTTTGATTACAGAGAAATAATAGAACAATTTTTCTCTTGCAAAGTACTCAGAAAGATCAAAACAGGTCAGAATGCTTATAGCATTATGGATTTCTATATGAACTCTCTGTCTGTGTCCAGATGAGCACCGACATTTGGTTCCTTGGGGACAAGTAGCAGCAGTGCTCCTCATGCTGCAGGTACTTTTCCTTGGGGAATGCCTGTGCTACATGCACTTTGGTGTGCAGCAAGTTACCCTGGAGGTGGTAGGGGAGGCTGGAGCCAGTATTAGGCAACCTCAGGTGATCCTCCTGGGCAGACCCTGGCTGGTAGCCACGGTGTGGCTCTGGGCAGCCCAGCTCCACTTTTCAGCGGTGCATGCTGTCCATGCATGAGCTGCTCCACAGTTTTCTTCCCCCGTGGGTTTTGACCCCTGGATATCCAGGAGTCAAAAAAACCCAAGGGAAAAAAAAGCAGAGCAGCACACGCATTGGCAGTGCTTCTCTGCAGCACCTTACTGTGCGGTATGTGGTGCCACAAACATGTCTGCAGCTCCACATACTGAACAGCCACACTCATCTGGACATGCCCTCTGGGTTTATCTTGTGAATCATGTTTGCACACCTAACTGTGTTAACATTGCATGGCATTCTGTGGCATCCTTCAAAGTATCTCAAGCTGCAGCATGCTAGTTAAAAATCACTAGATTAGACAAACACACAGCTGGGGATGATAGATTTCTATTTCTCTTGAAGGAATACTTAGTCCATTGGTTCCCAGTCTCAGGATGTGACCCACATCAGGGTCACGGGGGGTCCTCAGTAGGGTCATGAAGGGCTCACACACACATGCACATGCACATTCACATGCGTGACCCAGGAGCAGCAGGCAGGCGGGTGGGCAGGGCAGGGCCATCACACACAAAGGGGGCAATGGTGGCTCCCCTGTCCCTGGGCTGCCACCACACTGCTTTCAGCAGTCCCCACGGCACTCGATCTGGAGGTCCTGTTGGTGGCCAATTTAGGGTTGCAGCAAAAAAAGGTTGGGAACCACTGATTAGTCATCGGAGATCAATAGAAAGTATAGCAGCATGTTCAAAGATAGATGAATATACATTCGAATGCTTGAAAAATAAAGGAGAAAACATCAGAATTAAAGAGAGAGAAGCAATAGCATAGGTTTCAGGTGTCACACTATAAGAAAGTTGTAGAGAAACTGAAGAGAATCCAGAAGCAGGAACTGAAGATGGTAAAGGGCTAAAAAGACAAGTTATGTAAAGAAAGGTTGGAGGAACATGGGTTTAGTTTGGGGGAAAAGGTGGGAATCAATGGCCATTTTCAAATATTTTTCCCAAGGCAAGACAGAGCCCTGGATTTTGCCCTGCACAAATGCCTGAAGACTGAGCAGCCACATGGGGTAAACATCCCTTTGTTTTGCAGGAAAACACAGTGCAGAAGTCTGCACTGGAAGTGGACAGAGGGTAAGCCAAGTACCTCACGTCTGTAGTTATACAGATGCAATTGCTCCAGTATTATGCAAAAGTGGCATGGAGTGGCTGTAACTCCTGCTCCAGCTCTGAAGAATTTCATGCATCCAAAAGCTTTTCTAACTTTATCCCAACTATACACTTGGTCAATAAAAGATATCACCCTAAGAAATTCTTACCTCTTGTGATAATAAAGATACTATCACCTAGCTCCTATTTTAGCACTTTTCATTCACATATATCAAAGTACTTTACAAAGGGTGTAAAGTACTTTACTATCACCACCATTTTCTACATGACAAAACTGAGTCACGAAAAGGTAGGGTGCAGACAAAAGTGATGATTTTCACCTGATCTAGTCACAGAAAGTGGTCTATAGCCATAATGAAACAAGTGCACAGCTGCAGACAGCTTTAAAAATGGCTGATTTGGGGCAAAAATCAGATGAAAACGTTTCAAAACAGAGCATCTTCTGGAGCGTCTATCTGTGTTGCCTGCCAGCTTCGAGTTGTTTTCAGAATGGGAGTGGGGAAAGGAAGCAGAGGGAGTTTAGTCTAGGTTTTTTTAGCCCCTGCTCGAGGATGGGATTGTAAATTGGAACCAACCCAAAGTGGGTCTTCCAGCACTTGGGGCCTGCTGGCGCACAGCGCTCTGCCCATAATGTGACTGGTCAGGCCCAACTGTCTCCTTGGAGCAGCAGCAGTGATGGAGCCAAGCACCCTGCCCCTCCTCTGCTCTGACTGGCTGGGGTGCTGGCACCATCCGTCAGGTGCGAGGTGCACTGCCAGGGGGAGGGTGGGGATGACAGAAATGTCACAATCCCTGGGAGCAATTCTGGGAACCTCAGCATCCCGCCGGGGTTGCACTGCTGTCCAAGAGAAGGAGGAAGCGTGTGCGCCATTTGCCGGTGCTGCTTGGGCTAAGCTGTGTCGCACAGGTACTGTTCCTGCTCCAGTGAGTCTTGTGGTGCCACTAGTGGGGTCGGGGGGGGGAAGATGGGGTTTTCCTTGTGTGGGCCAGGTGGGATGGGGGGGCTGGGAGGCTTCCCCAAATACCTGGGCTAGGGACATTCAAAAAGACTTAACTTGAATTGATTCAGTCTTTGCAAGTTAGTTTAACCAGAAGCCTGGGGGTGCTAGACCAGCCTTCCCTCCCACAGGGAAGCTGAGCTGAGGAGCGGGAGCATGGCCACGTCCCAGCAGGCCCAGCCCAGCAGCTCCCTGACAGCTGGGAGCAATCCAGGTGCACAGGGCTGCTCAGCTCCAGAGGGGAACGCTTCCCCTCCCTCTCTCTCCCCTACTGCAGTGGGGCTGGGAGGGGGGCACTGTTTGGTGCTGGGGCGCTCTTCTCACTCCTCCTCCACCATGGTGGAGTGGGGAGGGGGACTCTGTGAGGCTGCCCAGCCCCACAGGGGGACTCTCACCTCCAACTCCTCCCTCCCAGGGCAGGGGGAGGCTCTCTTCCATGATGGGAGGGAACTATTCCACCTCCTCCTCCACCCCCTGGAGGGGCAGCGGGAGTGTGAAGCTCAGCTAGGCAGGGTGTGGGTGTGGGTGTGTGAGGGAGGGTGGGAGGTGTAGGGACCCTCACACACTCTCCCCATGGTGTACAGCCCCCACTTTCTGGCAGCAGCAGCAGGCAGAGAGGTCAGGATGCTTCTGCCTGGCGCAGGCATGGCTCCAGCCAGCGCTGCATGGGGGGAGGGAGTAGAGTCTGCCTTATTCCTGCAGCTCTGCTCCCTGAGCCTGCAGCTCCAGTACTCACAGCAGGGGAAGCCCCGCATTGGAGCCAGCTGCTTCCCCCGCTCTCTGCCATCCAGGTCCCCGCACTCTGCTGGGAGTGGAGGGAGCCCCATCCCCTGCAGAGCTATGATAGAGGCAGCCAGTGCTGCGCTAGGGGTGAGGAGCGCAGCCCCACGCAGCTTACCCAACCACTCTTCTTCTGGGGGAAGAGGGGAAGAGGAGGGAAAAGAGTTCCCCCCAGCATGGAACAGAGCCTCCCCTGCCCCCACCCCCACCCTTCTCTGGGGATGGGCAGGATCGCATGGAGCCTCCCCACATCGCAGTCCCTCAGTGGCCTGGCAGAAGGGAAGGTGGAGAAAGAGTCCCCCTCCCCAATCTAGGAAGAGGAGGAAGGGGAAGAGTCCCCCTCCACCTCACATCATGGAATAGAGCCACCCTGTGGGACAACCAACCCAGCATAGTCCCATTAAAGTGAAGAGGCAGGGAGAAGGGTTAATTCCTTCCTCTATCCCATCCCTGCAGCCAGGGTTTGCCAGCTCCAGGGGCCACGGCTGTAGCCCCCTCCCTTTGCTCCCCAGCAGGCAGGCTGACCCTGGCTGCAGTGGAGGAAGAGGGGAAGGAGGGAAGAATTAACCCCCTCCCTGCCCACTTTGCCTTAATGGGGCCATTCCGGCTAGTGTCTTTGCTAGGGCTGGTCCCTGCTTTGGCTAGAGAGTGAAGGGGTGGAGTCAGCCCTGCAGCTGGAGCAGAGAGCCCCGCCCAGCACAGAGAGCATGCTGACATGCTGGGGGAGTCTGGTTTATCTTAAAGCGGCAAGGGGTCTGGGACAGACGTTGCATAAACTGGTTTGAGCCAAATCAGTTAAGTCTGATAATACATTCAACCAGGTTTGTCTCAAACTGGTTTCAGCCATTTTGAAACTGGCTTATGTGCACTGAATGTCTGTTCTGTTACAGGTTTAAACCAGTTTCTGATCACTTAAACTGGTTTGTGTGTAATGTCTGTCCCTATCCCCGCTCTTTAACCTCCTGCTGCAGCAGCTGCTTTCTGGGCTTAGTCCATTTAGCAGCCACACTTTGGAGGCCTGTTACCATTCATTGTTCAATGTGACTTGGTACATGCCCAATCTGTGCCTGGTTGTTGTTTTGCCCCAGTGTGGTTGCTTTCTCAGTCTTCTCTCAGCATGGGGCAGCAAGGTCCCAGCAACCTTGATGTTTTTGTGCTGCAGGAAACATTGGGACTATGAGACTCACACTTTCTGCTGGCCACATACAGAATAATTCAGCATGTCAGTACAGCACCTATTACTACCTGGAAAAACACTTGGGTAATGTTTTCCATGAGGCTTCAGTTTCTAAATCCACCTGGAATGTGACTACATTTTCTGTTTTGCTTCCTGTTTTTACAGACTGGCTTGTTCAACTGCATAACTTTTTATTTTTAAAACTGACACCTCCTTTGAGAATTTAACATCTGTATCCCTCAGTTATCTGTGTAGTTAGTTAACCGTCTGTCTTACAAAGCAATTTTTGAACGTTCATGTATTAAATAAACTTATCCTGGCACCCGTGCTATGTGGTACTTAAGGAATATATAGATGAAGAATTGAGACACCCTCTTTGAATGGAAATTAATGAATGTTAAGACTTCTCTGCAGAGCTGCTTTGAATTATCCCTCAGATATTGCCCCTAACATGAATCCCATACATGCTTACAAGCCACCATAGTGCTTAACTTGAGTGAACTGGCATATCAAGCTAATATACCACTGTTCAGGTTAACATAATAAAGTCATTTTGTGTAATGATCTAATTGTACTGACATGAAGAAAACAGTTGTTGTGGCACAAGTGGGCAATGGAGTTTTTATAGGAGGGGCCTCAGGAAGAAAAAGGTTGACAATGCCTGTGCTAGATCATATGTTCCTGCAATAAAAACTACATGATTGGGGCATGGGATCCTATCCCTACGTCCTGGATGTGGAATTCATTTTGTTCCTTCAACTCCTGCTTATGACCCTGAATATTCAGCATTTATGTAGATGAAATTGAAGTCCTGAAGAACGGGACTTGAAAGCAACAGAGTGGAACAAAGAAAAAGAAAAGTTTAGCTGCAGATTAATCATAACATTTCATCAACATAAGTCAACCTTCTCAAACAAAGTGTGGAAAGAAATCAATGCAAGCAAACCTATTATTGGAAAGTATTCTGTTTGTGAATAGTGCCATGTTTCTTCACCCCTTTTTATTCAAATTATAACCTCTCATTTTCAAACTCCCTGCACATGTCAAACCGTGCTTATAAAACAAAACTGCAAATCTTCTTTTACAATTTACCGTAGGGCTTTAATAAAGTAATCAGAAAATTTAAGATTGCTTGGATTTTGGTGAGACCATATCTTCTTCTGCAAATGCTATTACTAGGAGGTGTAGGATTATACAGTCGAGCCCATTATAATTACATTTGAGAATAATAGCATTCTTTGTAATTTCAGTGCCAATAGCATTTCAAAAATGTCCATAATAAATTACTGGAAGTAATCCAACTGACTGCCTCTCTGAAATCAAATTTTGTTCCTTTCTGAAGGTGAAAAACCCATTTCCAGTTAAGCAGCCTACAAGTGAATGGCTATGTTTCTAATAATTTGTTTTGTTAGTCAGTACAATTACATTAGTAACTACTGTAAATTTCTTTAACTATATTAATAACATAAAAAATGGAACAGTTGCTAATATTTAACCTCCAATGTATGCCCTTTCAGCCCTCCTCCAACCATTTTCATTCTTGCTAATAATGAGCAGACAACATACATAAAGCAATAACATCCTGAAATGTCATGATAGCATGCATAGGCCCCAAGGATCCATCGGTAATTTTTTATTTTCAAACTTGACAAAGTTGGCTGAATTCTAACACCATTACTCAAGTTAAATAAAACGTTACTCTCCAAGCAATACCACTTATTTTATTGGGCCTTGTAAACTAAAACAGTTAGCTCTATGTTGCTAGTTCTTGTGATTACATCTCTAGTCTGATACTGGGGCTATGGCCACACAATCACTCACTGTGTCTGGCAGCAGCCTCCTCAAACATGCTGTCATTCCCCAGGTGAAATGCTTCCTAACCTAGAAGCTTTGTCACTGTGTTGGTACATTTTGAGCAGGCAAATTAGCATTACTGTGTGAAAACGCCACACTCCACCACCCACACTACTACTGCACAGATACAGTTATACTGCTTTTTGTTAAGGAGACAGCCCATCCTGAGCACTGAAGGACATGACCATCAGATATGGTAAGATCAGAACGTGGACATGTCTTTGCGTCTTAGAACCCTGGCTTCTGAAATCTTATGATAATGCAAGAACAAAATAAAATAGTTTTGTCATCTTCATTGCTATGAAGACAAATTGGTAAGTCACTCAGATTTGATTTAAGAATGTACGCATCTTAAATCAAACATCATGTTTGATGACTTTGAAATACATGTGCCTTTTAAATGGAGACAGCTGGCAATCCCTATAAGTGGTATCAGAACAAGCCTCAGATACCAGTTAAACTTTGTGCAAGCAGTCACATAGGGATAACTTTTACCCAACCTAAATATTAGTGAAAAAAATCTTCCATCTTGCTTGGTACTGTTCTATAACTATTGACTTTTTAATGGCTTCTGTTGTATTATTAATACTAATAAAGAAAGAGCCCTATCAGCTGTCACTAGGAACACTAAAATCCTCTTTCAAGCTGCCAAATGCTATAAAAGAAAGATCATTACCACTCGCAAGTCACTTCAGCTCCCAAAGTATATTATTCTAGGTTAAATTTCACATCAATTTTTAATGCATTTATTTTAGATTGTTTTACAGTTCACTTTACAGTTTTACAAACTGATGCAACAAAGATGAAAAGGCCCATTAGTACCCTTGGACAAAGCAATTGAGAAATGCGAGTGTTCGTCATAAATAATATTACCATGGTCTACAGAAGCTGTATCAGTGTGCTGTACCAGAGTTACAAAGGTTGCCTCTTCAAAATAACAAGAAAAGTGAGGAAATTCTTTTTGTATTAGGATAAATATCCGAATGTGAATGACAAAAAATTCCTTCATGTGATTTCAAAAGGTTATTCTATGTTTTTAAAAAGGCATTAGCAACTGAAGACTGTTTAGATTAAAGCATCTGAAAATTAAATGCCATGCGATACAGGAAGATCTATACCATCTATTGACATTGATTTTAGTGCTATTTTAAATGCTCTGAAAACACTACAAGAACTTGTGCATGCTTAGGAAGTCTTTTTCAGTGATAACTATTTATGTCAATTCTAAATATATTTGAAAAGTAAATGGGCTTAACAATATTTTTAATCTTTTCCATGAAGTTATTTGGGTTCTTCAGAGAGCATGAAAAATAGCTTAAATGTAATAACATCTCCAGTCTGACAACTTGAAGATAAATTTGACTGGCTATTTTTAAGTGGGCAAAATTAATTGCTGCCAGTTATTACTCTATGGGCCACTGATTCTCCATAAGCTGCATCCAGTATATGCAGTGACACCATCTGTTTTACAAAAAGAGAACACAAAGCAAGTGAACTCCCCAGATCTCATATGTATAATGTACGCTCATATCACTGCTTGAGGTCATAATTCATTATTTGTACTGAGTGAGGCCAAGGGACACTAATCACAAACCAAAACCCAATTTTACTAGGCACTCTACAAAAACAGATAAAAGGGTCTGTGAATACATCACAGTGAGCACTACAGCTGGTCCTAAGATACAATTCCAGTAATTCAGGAAATTCCTATATTTTTCCATTTGTTTTTGTTCAAATTTGGGTTAAAGATCAAAAACAGATTTTGCAAAACAGTTCCAGAAAGAAAAACATATCAGTTTGAAAATACTGAAATATTTCATGCTGCCTTGGTACAACATTAATGTGTGCATCTGAGCTCTCCAGCCCCAATTACAGTTGTGACCTAAGGCTAGCGACAGACATTGAAAAAACCTGAGCCTGAATTGATTCAATGTTTGGAGGGTAGTCTAACTTGCAAACATTGGAAATGCAGGCACATGCCTGCAGTGGCTCAGGCCAGAAGCCCAGGGACACTAGAGCAGCCCTCCTTTCCCTTTCACAGGGAAGCTGAGCCGGGGGGGTGGGGTATGGCCAGGCCCCGGCAGGCCTAAGTAAGACTGAGGGGGGTGTTTAAATCCCCACCTTGGCCTGTAGGGTTTGGAGGGTGGGGGCAAGGGAGCATGACCCCTGTGGCTGG
>NW_017729029.1:75752099-75757704 GCF_001723915.1 Gavialis gangeticus | reverse complement strand
TAGCATGACCCCTGTGGCTGGGGGGGCAGGTGGGGAAATGAGGAGGAGGAGGGGAGACCTCTGCCCACCCCAGCTGCTCCCTTACTGCCAGAAGCAATCCAGGCACAGAGCTCTGCCTGGCCCCAGACGGGGACATTTCCCCCTGCTTCCCTCCCCCATGGCTGAAGAACAGGGAGTGGGGTGCTATATACAGTGCTTGAGAGGATTCTTCCCCCTCCTCCTCCTCCCTGCCCCCCATTGCTGTGGGCCTGGGAGGGGGGCTCTGTGCAGGGCTGTCTAGCCCTGGAGGGAGACTCTTTCCCCTTCTCCTTCCCCCTCCCCACCCTGGGAGGGGGGCTCTTCTCAGTGCTGAAGGAAGACTCTTCACCCTCTTTCCCTCCTCCCTCACCCTCCACCACCATGGAGCAGGCAGGGGGATCTCTGTGCCGGGCTGCCCAGCAGAGAAACCATTGTATTACTGCAAGAAACATATGCCAGTCAGGATGTCTGCTGCAAAACAGAACAGATGCACGAGTCATCCAGACTTCAGCTTCAATGAGGCACTGTGGCAGTTGAGGCTGATGGAGATTAATACCAAAATAACTCAAATAGAAATGTTTCATGGAGGTATCAAAACACTGATATTTTTGATTCCTGTATGCCCAATGGAAAAATGAAGAACTGTAGCAATATCAAAAGTTTCCAACAGAAATAATTGATGGTATAGACACTGTTTTTCTTCAAAATATTTTTAGTAAAAAATTCACTTTCAACCAGTGCTTATGATCCCATGTAATTTTTGTGTTTCATCCAAGGAAGAGAGGATACATTCTCATTTAATAAATGAGAAGGAGAAGAACAATCTGTTTTGTGTATAAGACATGATTAAACTAAGTACAGTCTGTAAAATATTCACATTTAAAACTGAGATTATTTATACTTGCTTATGGCTCTAGTCTAGGAACACACACTACAAAGCATATTACTTACTACTGAAAATTGTTGTAGTCGTAAGAATTTCCCAGTTACAGCTTCATATTTATAAATCAATTGCATTATTTTTATTTGAAAGCACAATGGATCATAAAACACTGGATAAACCCTGCCCTCTCACCCATTTATTCCTCTCTGCCTTCCCACACCCCCCTTTGGAAAAAACCCAGGTGATGCTACCATGGATTACATATTAATTTTATGCCAACATTACATTATACTCCATGCCTCTTATTTTTGTAATGCCTTTGTTTTCATATTTGATAGTGTTGACATTTTTTTAATTAACTGCACAACTCAATTGATTTCCTTACTATATACTCTTCATTTTCTTACAAAAGCTAAAAGTGTAAAAAGGATTTTAGGAAAGGATTAAAGAATTTAGTCTTCTAGGGAGCTCTGAAGGTTATTTATCATCTTAACTCATGTGAAACTCAAGCGTCTATAAATCTCTCAATAAATTCTAAAGCACTAACACTGACAGCAGGCAAAGTTAAAACCACCCAGACTATCACACATCATTATATGTCAAAGTATATGTAGTGTAGGGTCAAATTCCACATTTAATATTTTCTCCATGTAGGCAGAGAACTTAACTATAATGGTACCACAATTCAATGACCTTTCACAATGAAATGCTGAGAGCTCCCAGTGTCAACCCAATAAAATCCATTATCCTTAGAATCCTGAACAAACTATGTAACTATTTTATAGATCTTTGTTTTACTCAATGTATAACATGTTTTCAATGTAGAAAACTGAATTTACAGGTAAAATGCATACTGCGGTGTATTGGCTTGACAGCATTTGCAGTGTATGCTAGCTAGCTGCCAGAGTTTTCTGTTATATTTGAAATTCATGTTCAGGAGTTTTTCCTAAATTATTCTTGCTGGAGCTATGCTGCAACAGTTTTTGTGAATGCCAAAGACAGTACATTGAAATTAATTTTGTATCTTCAGGGGTGACTACTTAGCATGAGAAGTTCTTGCTTAAAAATATTATTTCCCCTCAAGGAAGAAGCTCTCTTTGTACATGTTCAACACTCAATACTGCAAGTAGAACTGGTCAGAGTAATTCTGAAGAATTGATATGCTGCTAGAATATGCTAGTCAAATGAAAATCAAGACACTATGAAACTAGGTCAGATTTGCTGGAATTTGAATTTAGAAGAAAATGAAGGGAAATATATGTCCTGGCAAGGTTTAAACATTTATTTCAAAATATTCAGAAACTAATTTCAACTTTTCATTTAGGAATGATTGATTCTTAAAACATTTTGTTCCAAATCCAACTTCTGGTTTTACCTTTTATGCAAAAGTAAAAAACTAAACAAAACAAAACATTTGGATCTTGTCAAAAAAAATACCAACTTTTCTTCAGTATTTCCCTTGACAGAGAATTTTGATTTTTTCATGTTTTGTTCCAATTTAGAACGATGCCAGATTTCAATACCTTGGAATTTTTTGCAACCTTCTGTATTCTAACAAGAAATCACTACTGAAATGCAATGCAGCAATAGTTTGGGAGTGAGTCAAAGCAAAGTCTCTGGCCAGATCCAGATGTACAGTTTGCAATGCTGCAAACTGCACGTGTTGCACATTAAACCATGCACTCCACTGCTAATTAGTAGCACTGGGGCAAAATTTGCTACCAGGACATTTTTTTCCTGGTAGCAAAAAATCCTCAAAAATAACCTCCCCAAAACAAAAACAAAAGGAAAAAAAACCTACAAAAAAAAAGGGGGTGGGGACGAAGCACACCAAAGTACTGTGTCCAGACAAATGTGGATACGGAGGAGCATGTAGTCCAGGGCTGCCTGCTCCTTCATCTCCACATGCCACTCCCACCTGGCTGGGGCACTGGCTGGGGCACAGGGTACCTTCACCATGGGGTGTACCTCTACTATTTGTGCTACTAATTTGTGCCACTACTATTTGTGCTACTGCAAAAACACACCCCTGCTCATGTGGACGTGGCCTCTGAGACCATACTTGGAGAGAGCAAGAATCCTGGGCAAATAAAAAGAAGATAAT
Organism: Gavialis gangeticus; assembly: GCF_001723915.1. NCBI lineage: Eukaryota > Metazoa > Chordata > Crocodylia > Gavialidae > Gavialis > Gavialis gangeticus. The sequence goes on along the minus strand of NW_017729029.1, from coordinate 75,754,699 downwards.
AAAAGGGCCCCCTGAAGAGCCAAATCAATACAATGATAATTTTATGCAAATCTGAAGTGCTGCGTAGTAGTTGTTTACTTTTCTATTGAGTAATATCAGATTTTACTCCTATGATTTCTGCCTCCATTTAAACAAAAATATCTGCTCCTTCTGGATTAAGAGTCTATATAAACCAAAAGATCTAAATAAACAGAAGCTTTGGCACAAGCAGCCCCAACACTTATCTTTCAAAATTCTCTTCTTGATTGCTCATACCTACAGCTGCTGGAAAAAAAATTAAGCAGTAATGTTTAAGGTTTTAATCAGGCTCAGTTTTGGTTTGCTTGTTAATGAAATGGGAGAGAGTGATTGAATCTCATGCTTCTGACGTGAAATAAAAAGCAAAAATCCCACCCCAACCTAGTGGGCTTAATCTTCAAAGAATTAAGATTAATTCTCCAAAAATCCTGTCAAAATGATTATCCTGATACCAGATGAATTATTTTAATTAGAACTAGGTTCTGAACTAATATTCAGTTTTAAAGATTTTAAAATATTATCAAATATAGTTGTGACACACAGGCCCCTGCCAGACGTTATTCTTAAAATGTGATTAACCTGTTATTCATGCTGTAAATAGTAACACTGCCACACATTGAAGGAATTAATGGTGTGACAAAATGGGAAGTGAACCACAAAAATACTCCACAAAAGATGTGTAATACCTTATTAACCCACATCCAAGATGACTCCGGTATTTAAGATAACCTCCAGTAATTAGATTTTATAAATGGAAATGTTTTAATTTGTTATAATTTTTCATGTACAGAATATGAGTACTGGAGGGTCATCTTAAATTTGTCTACTACCCCTCCTCCCCACAGCTACTTAGAACAAGCTGTGGTAGTGTGGATTGGCCTCCTCCCTTCTACCTAAACCCCCTGCCACTTGCTCCCCTCTACCAAGTGCCTATGCCCCCCGCCACTCGTCCTGCCAACACCCATCCCTCCTCCCACTTGTACCCTCCCAGTGCCTGGCCCCCCATTTCTCCCCCTGGGTGACTGCCCCCTACCTCTTGTCCTCCCTGCCACTTACTACTCCCAGTACCTACCTCCCCAACACCTCTTATCCCCTCCCCCCACCAACACTTGCCTCCCTTGGTACTTGCTCCGCTCACCACCTCTCCATACCTCCTCCTCCAGTGCCAGTTACCACACAATCACTCCCCTCCTGGTGTTTGACCCCCACCTACCCCCAAAATGCTGTTATGAAACCACCAAAGCGATCTCCAGAGAAATTTGGAGACATTTGCAAAGCAATACCTTTATACAGGACTTATTTTTTCCTCCAAATTTTTAATTTTTTTTTTCCCCCCCAAGAGAAGGGGCAGGGAGGAGCCAGGAGAACACTGACAGTCCAAACAAAAACCCTGGAAAACTACAAGACCTGAAGTGAGAGAAAAAGTGAACAAGAAAGATAACAAAAGGATTGGAATACAAGCTGTAAGATGCAAAGTTTAAAATGCTGGGTCCACCTAATATGGACAAAAAGTTTCAGGTGGGTCATGACAGCAGTTTTCAAATATTTGAAAGGCTTCCAGAACGAAAAGGGTAGAAGACAAGGCAATGTGTTTAAACTTTACTAACACAGATTTAGATTCAACATCAAAAAACCAAAACACAAAAAAACCCCTCTTAAGTTGTAAGAATTGTAAGGCAAGGGAGCAAGCTGTGTAGGAAAGCTGTGCTATCTCCCTCCCTGGAGGTTTTCAAAAAGAGACTAGATAAGTATCTGGGATAATTTAGCAATTGCACATCTTCTATCTGTGTAAGGGAATGAGGTAGATGGCATTTGACCTATAATTCTAAAGTAGTTAAATGTCACTATTAGCGCAGTGTGCACCTTTGTGTAACTGTTCTTCGCAGTGAAAAATAGTTTTCCCCACGTGTAGTCTTCAAGATGGTATGGCAACCAATATGGGAGCATGCTTAGTCATCTCAGAAGTTGCTGCTTATGACAGCAAATTTATGCACATATTTAAGTGTTTGCAGAAGCATGGCTTTAAATTATATAAATGGAAATCATTGTAAAATTGAGCTTATTTTTCTGCCCTTGTGTTGTTTATTTTGACATTTCTTACAGCTTGTAAAGGGGAACTATCACCTTGCAGTAAAAGGAGGACTCTCTCACGAGATGTGTACTCTACTGGGAATCAGAACACAGGCTTCTTGTGTGACCTTCGGCTGAGATTCCTAAAGTACAAAGTTCATACACAATGGCCAAATCCCTTCTTTAAATTCTCTTTTGATATCACAAAACAAATACCAACAGGAAGGTAGCTGGCATACTAATATCACTACTTACATGATTTCTGACTATTGCTTTCTCTTGATATTCTCTTAAAGTTCTCTAGCTGTCTGTCTGGTGTCTTTTAGACCCCTGGCAGATGTTACACTTATTACCAGTTAATCATGTCTTAAGTAGTAACCCAACCACTCATCCCTACAATTAATGGCAAGATAAAACGGGGAATAAACTGCAAAGTGATTGCACAAAAAAATGTGTAATAACTTTGTGGTGGATTCCATAGTTTCATAGTTTCTAGGGTCAGAAGGGACCTG
>NW_017729029.1:75749365-75752088 GCF_001723915.1 Gavialis gangeticus | reverse complement strand
GGACTAGGACCATGGGGTAGTAATCGGTGGGCTGGATAATGGTTCCCATCACACCTTAAATTGAATGTGTGGCCAGTGCCAATGAGCCGATCAGTGCTCCCAGCCTCAAGAGAACACTTGAGCCCTTCAAAATTTCAGTCCACTCTTGAGGCTTTGAGTACCTGATAACTGGTCTGTACTTTCAGCTACAGGAGTGCATTGAAGCCTTTGGCTGGAGTACGCTCCTGCAGCTGGGAGTACCAATCAGCTAACTGGTGCTTCCTGGCTTGTTTGTTGCCCATGCAGAAGACGCCCAGGATCTCGATCCCAGGCTTCCCTTGCACTGGCAATAGGCCACGACTGGGATCTGATCTCTGATCCCAACAATCATGCCTCTTGCCATACATATGCCATGGCAGGAAGCATGATTCTTGGGATTGGGGATCAGATCCCACGGTGCCTTTAACTGAATGTCTGTCAGCAGCCTTATACTTAGCTTGTAAGCTCTATGAGACAGTCCATTATCTTGTTTTGTGCTAGTATGGTGCCCTAGAATCATGGGTCCTGGTCCATGACACATGTTACTATGTGCTCCAGTAACAGATCATAAACAACAACAGCCATGTCAGTAGCAGCACCGTTATCACCATCTAGTTTATTATCAAATGCTCTCAAGTAATTTCTCTACAATGTTCTTAATAGCACAATACTCTCTGAGTTTAGAATTAAAAGGTAAGGAGTAAATTGTAGTTTCAGAGATTATTTTATTAATGTGTATATACACAAGTCTTTCAACATTAAAGCACAGAGTAAGTACTAAATAACATTTATAGAGAATTTTTTCTTTTTGGTTTTTTTCTATAAGTTTTAGATTCTGTAAAGACTTGAAACCCTCCCTGAATACTATATTTTGAGTTAATCCACTTAACTGTTTCTACAAAGTATTTAAATGTTGGAAAATTTATATGAATGTAATCTAACCTATGTACTCCATTATTTACACACTCTCATGAATTGAATATAGCCAAATGAGACAAAAAGAAAAGTATCTAAGTTCAATATTAATACAGTTTATATTCTCTTAAAACAAATAAACTGCTTAGTTTTAGCAAAATGGGTAAATAATGGTTACAATACCTAAGTCTTATAGCCTTAAGGCATTTTCATATACAAAATGTAGCCAGCGGCCTTCAAATTCATACAGAAATTATGACTGCCAAATATCCAGTCTTCCAGCATTGTTATTTCTATTATACATTCCGTATTGTATGCATTATCCTTTTGCAAGAAGTTATTTGCTGAAAGTAGGTCAGTTTGAACAAAAGTTTGACTTTGAAAAGCGAGAAGAAAATATATAGGCTATGCTAACAAACAGGCTATTGTTGCCTTTGTTCCAATAGACGAAATTCTGATGACTGAACTCAGGAGGTGAAATCCACAGCAATAAATGGAAGTTTTGCCATAAACTTCAATGGTACTAGGTTTTCACCCACAAATGGATATGAGCTACCAGCTTACTTAGCTACCTTTTAATAAAAATTATTTTCTACCATACAATCTTGTCCCTTGACCTATCTAGTTTTAAATGACTCATATGATGGGGTTTCCATCATCAGTCCCTGAAGAGTCTAATTTCTAGTTTGTCATTGCCTCAATGTTTACAAATGTCACTTTTATAGACTTAGTCAACAATATACCCTCTAGAGTCTAGAAGTAACTTGCCACTTAGCCAGAACACATTATCCACCTATACCATAAAGGTTTGATCAGGTATGCAAAGCCTGTGTATTTTCTCCTGGCCCATAATTTCGGTCTTCTTTATTTCTTTTTTGTCTTTTATTCTGTTTAAAATAATTAAAAATATGAACTGTCCCCTTCGGCATATGTGTAGACCAACTTCTTTAAAATTACAAGATCATACCTTCATACACAGTCATAGCCTTCACAGCCCCTATTCAGGTAAGATTTATCACCCTCACTGAGAAGAGGATACAAATCCCCACTGTCCAAATGTAAATTATTTCTTGTTTTTTACTGATTTCCCAAACACAAACATAATCTGAGCTGGCCCTCCCAGAGAAAACAGTGTTCAATAATTTGTCTGACCAAGTACATTATCATTTTTGTAAAGTCTACAGGTGCACATTACGTTTACCTTCAATGTGACAATGCTACCTAAGCCAGCAATTCAGCCTCCTCTGATTGTAAGTATTGCATCTTGATATTTATAGTGTGAACAGCCTCTCATTTGATATGGACACAGTGGCAGAGGGCTTAAGATGCTGAACCTACTCTGGACTTGTGATGTAAGCTGATTGAGTCTACCCAGCTGTAAATAGGTACCTCATCATTCAGTGCAGGAAGTCAAAAGTGCTGTCCTAGCTAGCATGACACTTATAGTAGTTTCATAGTTTCATAGTAGCTAGGGTCAGGACAGATCATCTAGCCTGACCCCCTGTCACAGGCAGGAATGAATGCTGGCTTCACAAGACCCCAGACAGGTGATCATCTAACCTCTTTTTGAATTTACCCAAGGTAAGGGCAAGGATCACTTCCTTAGGAAGCTGGTTCCAGATTCTGGCCACCCTAACTGTAATATATTGCCTCCTGATCTCTAACCTAAACCTATTCTCCATCAGCTTCTTACCATTGTTCCTTGTCACCCCAGGTGGTGCTGGGGAGAATAGCGCTCTTCCTATTTGCTGATGATCTCCCCTGATGAGTTTGTAGGCAGCCATCAGGTC
>NW_017729029.1:75739712-75744365 GCF_001723915.1 Gavialis gangeticus | reverse complement strand
CGAGAAGTACTCCTTCTTGGTGATAGCCCCTCCCTTCCACTGGTTGTACACCACCCTTTTAGACCTCAGGTGTTCCTGAATGCCCTTGCTGAGCCATGGAGGTTTCTGAGTACTCTTACCCCGCTTGCTTCTCTCGGGGACTGTTATCCTTTGGTCCTGGAGGATCGCCCCCTTAAGGTACAACAATCCCTCATGGACTCCCATCTCCTCTCCCTTCTCCTCTACCCTCAGTGCCTCCCCCACTGATCTCCAAACCTCATTGTGTGCACTCCATTGTGTGCTATGGATCTGTTCTGTTATTTCATGGTAGTAGCATTGTTCGGCAATAACAAATTTAAAAAAACCTCTGGAGGAAGAAAATCATTACAGAAGACTCTTGCAGTGGTTAATAATTAAAGTCTACATCGGAACTCGCATGGTAGTCACATTGTTAACACAGCTCCCAGCTGAAAGGGTGCAGTAGGCATCAGAAAGCCATTCCCATCCTCCCCTTCTGCAGGAAATTGGAAGCAGGCATTGGAGGATGTTGCAGGAACCCTAGCACCTGTCCTCCAATGCCTCTGGTGGTAAAGCCATACTAGTTCAGTATGGAATACATGCTGTACTGAATACAGACTTAGCATTGCTTACCTCTCTCTCTAGACCACACGGAAGGCCAAAAATTACAATCACCCTTCATATTGCTTCAGCAGCAATCTAACAACAGGCTGTCACTGGCTTGGGGATCAACTACAGGTCCCTCCCTCTAGATGTTCAGGTAGAGTCATAAACCTTAAACTTGCATTGATCGAGACTTAGGACTAACAGCAATGCTTTGACTTCCATGTATACAGAGTTTCACAAGCACTGGAAAACTAAACATTTGATGCATAGTTGCTTAACATACAACAGCTTTCTCTGAAGCATTCCTAAAAATCTAGCTCATGGAAAGAGGTAGGGAAACCATCCTAGAACATACAGTAGCAAACCATACCTGAATATAAGTTTTGAATAATAGGAACAAGTCAGTATATTTTAATAAACAGCTATCCATATTATTTTGACAACATTAATTATGAAACATAATCCATGATTAATGAAAGCATTTAGTATTAAAGTAGATGTACTAAGATGTTTTTAAAGTTGCAAAATTAATATCCATTCTTTGCAAAGTTTTTCCCGTTTTCTAAATGAGACAAAATCTATAACATTTCTAACCAATTTTGACATGGAGTCAAAGCTAGGATTTGGCAAGTGAACTAAGTAAGTTATGCATTCAAAATCATATTGGCTTTCAATGAAATCTAAGCCTAAACCTTTAAATGCAAAATGTTAAATTTGAAACCATCAGAAATGGAAAAAATAAGAAATAAGACTATTCAATGGGAATGGCTTATCTTACACTCGTACATTGAAATGATCAGCGATATGACAAAAGAATCAATTGCGTGAGTCATATTTATTTGTGCTTGAAATACAGTGGTCATTGGTGATATTCAGAAAAGATGGATTTTTAACAAATATCCTAGTGTTCAACAACAAGAAAACAGAGCTGGCAAAATAATCTTTATGGTTTGAAACAAGAGATGGTAATGCCAGGAAGTAAAAATATCAGCCAGATCCTTTGCTGTGGCAAAACCTATGTTACAGTTTTTAATTAAGAATAAAGACAAAATTATTTCCCCAGTAATATTCAGGGGCAGGCTGACTTTGTGGTTGCAGCAGCTGGCATAGCAGCTGCCACTTCTTGCATCTGTTTTCAGTGAATGACCAGGGCTGGTGATCCAGTTACCCACAGCTTACTATGCTACTGGTGCTTTATCTACCTTCTCCAGCAATGGGACTTCAAGTTAGCCAATATAGACAAAGCCACATTTTCTATCTTAGCTCTTCTGTCACCCCTTTTGCTTTGCATTAAAGAAAGCAGAAACAAAATTTAACAGTACCATAGAATCACAGAACGTTAGGGTTGAAGGGACCTCAGGAGGCATCTAGTCCAACCCCCTGCTCAACAGGACCATCCCCAACTAGATCTTCCCAGCCCAAGCCTTGTCTAGCCAGGTTTTTAAAACCTCCAAGGATGGAGCTTCTAGCACGTCTTTGGGTAACCTGTTCCAGTGTTTTACTACCCTCCTAGTGAGAAAATTCTTCCTAATATCTAACCTAAACTTCCTTTGCTGCAACTTGGGACCATTGTTCCGTAGACTGGGACAGTTCTACTGTTGACAGAACATCTCAACTAACTTCAGCTCCTTCCTCCCAAAAGGTATTGCCAAAAATAAATAACAATTTAAAGTTTCTTATGAAAAATCTCTCTAGCTAACAAAAGGGACATTGTTAAACTAAAAGCTGTATATAACGTGTATATTATATTTCATGTTTTTCTTACACATTCTTCATAAATGTCTCTAAAAAAAGGTAAGAAACAATAAAATAACAACTGTGTTTGTTCCCAGGAGACTCAATAGGCAAAGGTCTCTGTATTCTGTATTCAAAATTATAAGCCTTAGCTTAATGTTTAGTGTTATACAGTGACTGGGTGATATTAAAATCATGCGTTTCCTTTGCCCTATTAAACTTAACATAACCCATCCCTATTCTGTCCACTTAAAAGTTAAACACATACTTGTGTGCTTTCCTGAACAGAAAGGGACTTAGGTTTATGCTGTGGTGCTTTCCAGAACAAGGCTCTAAATGAGGGTCTGTGAAGCAATGAGAGTAAGGCTTTAGGACTAGGATAATGGCTGTAATTAGAAGCTAGTTAAAAATGCAGTAAGCATTTTCACAATTGTCTTCTGAAAATTTCTCATTAAAATTGTAATTGTTCAAAATGATCCTAACTACTCTGTGGAATGCAATAGGCATGTGTATGTGTTTTTTCTAAAATTTTACATATTTGCAATTTTGTAACCAGCTTTGTTTGTAATCTTTAGATGCTCAGTAATAGGGAAGGATGAGAACCAATAGATATCTAGGCTAAGTATAGAGGTTCAAAAAGCCCAAGGCAGAAGCACTCTAAGTTTCTCACTTTACTTCATGTGCCCTAGGTTAGGACAGGTAGGAACAGAACAGACTTTCCTCCTTCCCAGGGAGAGAAGCAGTTTGCCTGCAGTAGCTGAAGCCAGCAGGCTGGAGAGCATGCCTCCCAGCAGCCAACCCTAAGTGGCCAGCTTGGCCCTTTCCTCAGCCCCACCCACTTCCCACAGCAGCCAGGTCTCAACAGCATGTGGGCAGCCCTCCTGGCCCCAGCCTGTACTGGCTGACTCATTGTGGGGTGGGGAGGTAGCAAACTGGAGCCTAGGACTCAGGGCTGGGCCCATGTGGCAGAGGCTTCTGCTCCCCCATCAGTGCACCATGCCCAGTTCAAAACCCTTGGGCCCTAAAGATCATAGCAGCCATGATCCCTAGAATCCAGGGCATTTCATGCACCTCAGAGCCTGATGAGTTTCATGAAACCCCTGAACCCTGGGGATCATGGCTGCCATGATCCCTAGGGATAGGGCAGAGGTGCATCGGGATAGGGCAGAGGCGGGCAATTATTTCAGGTGGAGGGCCACTTACCGAGTTTTGGCAAGTTGTCAAGGGCCATATGGGTAGTCTTGCCCCTTGACAGGTGCCCTGCCTCCTGGTCGCCAACTTGGGAGCAGAAGTCCCACCCCCAAACCCCTGACCTTTGCCACCAGAAGTCCCTCCCATTGCCCCAAGAAATACTCCTTTCAGCAAAGGGTTTTGCCATCTCTGAACCAGAAAAATATCAAATTATGTCCTAAAAAGCAAACATTTAAAACATTCATTAATTTGATTTCAAAAATTATTTTTGCCATGGTTTACATTTGCTTGTGTAGTGTAGATAGAGGTGATAACACAATATCTTAAAATGAAACCTTACACATGTATATTGTGGTGGAGGTATAGGTTTGTGGGAGGGTGTGGGTATGTGGGGTGACGAAGCATGTGGGTGTGTGTGTCGATACTCAGAGGTAGGTGGGTATGGGGTTTGTTGGGAGCTGTTCATGGGCAAAGGGTGGCTGGGGTGTGTGAAGGAGCTCTGCTGAACTGACCAAAGAGGAGAGGCTAGACCGCAGGTATAGCTGTGAGACTGGGGGAAGGATAGAGGATAGGGCATGTGACGTGCATCGCAGAGACCAACTGGCGGCTTCGGGAATGGTGTCTCAAGGCGGGCTTTGCTTTCCTCGACAACAACCCGCACATCACGACAAGAGACATGCTCGGATGGGATGGGCTCCACCTTTTCTCCTAAAGGTAAGCGTGTGTTTTCTTCTAGGTTGGTGGATCTCCTCTGGCGGGCTTTAAACTAGGCTCGTTGGGGGAAGGGGAAGATGAGGGTGGAGGAAACCTGGGACTGCCAAACCAAGCAACACCCACAAGTACAGCCCAGCCTAGACCGAAGAGCGGAACACATACGCAGGTAAGCAACAGGGGCTAGGGTAATGCTGAAAGTAGGGGGCCAGTGCGCACATCCACAGGAGGCCTCAAATGCCTCTACACAAATGCCTGCAGTATGGAAAACAAGCAAGAGGAACTTACCCTCCTGCTAGCTGACACCAACCCGGACATAGTGGGGCTCACTGAAACATGGTGGGACACAACACATGACTGGGCGGTGAATATCAAGGGCTATAGGCTGTACAGGAGGGATAGGACAGGGAGGAA
>NW_017729029.1:75717646-75734321 GCF_001723915.1 Gavialis gangeticus | reverse complement strand
TCAGATCCCTTCTGACCCTACAAACAATGAAACTATGAATTAGTTCCCATTTTGATCAAACTTTCACACTGGCAAAATGGAAATAAGATTCTTATTAAGAAAAAAAGTAAGTCAGAATTTGTATGCTGCTTTTCTCAGTTCCCATCCACCGTTGCCTCAGGCACAATACAACATTTTGAACAAAAATTTTCAAGGTGAAACTGTCATGTTTTCTTTCCCCTGGTTTCAAAATCTAGGCTTATGTTGGTTTGTTATTTGATATGCAAGGCCTCTCTAATCCCAAGCCTGAAGAAAGCTTTGGCTGTGAAAGAAGAACAGCCAGCATGTGGTAAGCCTTACAACAAACCAGTTGGGACCCAAGAAACTGAACATATTAAATCTTTGCTCATTTGCATACGGAATGGTAGTAAATATAAAGCAGTCATAGGCTTCTAGCATTGAGCCACCCCTTACTCAAGCTTTAGGCAAATGTTTTACCTTAATATAAAAAGACCAAGTTAGCAGGGAGGGAAACGGCCTTTAAAGTGAAACAAACTTTTTTGTTTTTTTGAAAAATCAGTCACTTGCTCTCCTCTGCTACTCTGTGCCGGAGGAGTATAACATTAGCCAGAAAAAAAAAAATCCAAACAAGTAGAAAAAGTAATAGCTTGATTCCGGCATGCCCTTGGACTGTGAAAGGGGCTACAACACTCTGTGCAAGACTTCTGCTTTGCTGCAGCTCTGCCACTTTGATAAAAGTAGACTGAAGGAAAAGCAACTGAAACAATCCTCCTCCTCTGTGAACTATATGAATTTCCAGCTTCTGTAGAACCAGGAAAAACTAGCTTCCAAGCATTCAGCTTTATACAGAGATAAAAACGAAAGGTGCAATTGACGGTCTATGAAAAAAATGCTGGGTTGAAACATGTCGGTGGGTACAAGAGTGGTCACTGAATCTTCTTACAGAGACTGATGACCCAGAGAGAGGAATCAAGCACAGGCTTTATGACATTACTTAGCAACTGCCCTCACTAATGCTGTGTGCCCTACACCCCTCTGCTCCTAACATCTCTTTCTAAACCTTTTTTCAGTTTAAGGACAGCATAAATCAGAAGCTCAGCAAAGATCACAATGTCACATTTTCCTCCGGTTATTTTCCCCATCTCCTGTGTTTTCATTTGCTTCAGGGGAGAAGCAATGGGGTAATAATAAAAGCACAGTTTTGTTTTGTTTTTGTTGTTCTTGTTGTTTTTAATATATTTTGCTCCTGCTCATAAAGGAGCACAAATTAAACTTGACTTCATTATTCAGCACCAAGCAAGTCCTAATTACTTTATGACCTGCTTCCATCCTTGTTAGAATGTTGCCTCCCGTTCAAATCTTCAGCAAAAAATTCTGATGGCCAAAAAATGGGTATGTTGAAATGTAAAAAGCTATTAGGTTGTTTAACAGCAAATCAGCCATTAACTACTGGTTATAGTTTTTCACGGAATATTGCTTCAATAAATAACACAGCAAATAAGAACCTTCTTGTTTTCAGGAAATTACACATCTTATTGAGACTTTTTAAAAATTAGAAGTAAATATACCATAGGCAACTCACTTGTATTCATATATTTAAACAAATCATTTTCTATTGATCAAATGGAGCAATCAATAACATTTATTTAAGCACAAGATTTATTATGTATTTGATTTACTACCTAATCATCCTTCATGATACAAAAATTTGCCATAAGGAAACTTATCAATATTTGTTAAACATAGTGTTTGCCTAACAATAAGCGTTGTGGAATTATATTTTCATTTGCAGTGAATTAAATTAGGAGATTGGTAACGACTTTATTTTCATGATTCCCCTGGAGCTTTCTCTTTTCAAATGACTAAATGTTCTGCCAAAAGGGTAGTCGATCTTGCAAAACTCATTCAGGCAAAACTTACCTACCAGGATCAATGAGAAATTCACTGGGGTAAGGACTGCAAAAATCAGATGGAGGTACACTAGGAAATGAGGCTAAAATGAAGGTGGATTAAATCTTAGTGGCAACACCTAAATGGAGGTGCCCTGTGTTCCCCTACAGAACACTGGTTATTCCCACGTAAAGGAGTAAAAACTCCAAGTCTGATCTACAGATATAGATTCCCAAACTAGATTTAAAGGTCAAAGCTGGGTACTGAAAACATTATAGTCATGTTAATATAGCACACTGCCTGGGCTAATTACTCCTGTTTGGAAGCAGGGTCTAAAAGACAGCATGATATAGATCTAGTCCTGGAATATTTGTTAATATGAACGGAGAAACATGAGCGTATTTCCCTGACTTTTGCAAAAGATTGTGTTTTTTGTTTTTTTTAATCCAGTAAAAGCCATTAAGTGGTTTATGCAGAGGGCAATATTAGCTTCAAAAAACTGAATTAATATTATCACCCGTATGGTACTACAATGTGAAAAGATCCCAGTAATTATTTCAGTGTCTTTCATGTGTACTAGAGTGGTGGCAATACTGAAAAATGAAAGTGAAAGAAATAAATTGGTTCCAGGGAATCTGAATAAAATATGTATATCCATTTCCATACAGACATATTAAGTAATAACAAGCAATATCTTCCAACCCTTCTCAAAACGTAGTTGAATGCATACCATTAGGATAGTTTTCTGATTGTATTCTAATATTTAACAATCATCTTCTCTCACTAGATTTGTTTATAAGAGAGGCAGCCACAAAATAAGACTAGTTGAACAGGGACTACTATCCATGGGTATTTAAAAAATAGCTCTTTCAAAATTTCAGCTCAGAAGTCTTTCCTGCCTTGGCTATTTGTCTGTCTGCTTCCTGCTGTTATTAATTGGCACTCCCAGAAGCACAAGCTTTGGAGTGACTGATAGGAGACATGGCTTTGAAAAGTAATGATTTAGCTAGGCAGGGAGCCAGAAGACAGAAAGGGAAAGAGAAAAAAGGAGGGAAGGTACAGAGAGAGAGCACACATGAGCAAACTTTAAAAAGTATTTAGAAATGTTATTAAGCTTTGGAAAAGAAAGATAAATTCAAACGCTATGTTACTTACTAGATCTGTACAGAAAGACAATCCCACCTAGAATGAAAAATCAACTTGAGATCCGGCTCAGGTTTACAATAGGGCAGAAAGTCCATTCTAGGAAGCCTGGTTTGGCTTAGAGGCTGCTCCCTGATCTCAGACAAGGTCTCTCCAGAAACAAACTACTGATTTCTAATTCTCATCAAGCTATCAGGCCTTGCTACAGCTAGTTATGCCATCTCATCGACACAGACCACATCATCACTGGATCAAGCAGCACAGATTATAAGATCCAGGATTTGTTCATCTCGTCCTCCACCTATGTCATATATTGTCACAGATCATGCTGCTTTTGAGAGAAAGCTCTGCTTTGGGACTCCCCAAGATTAAGCCTTATTCAATCTCCCTCTTCTGAAGGACCCCCTGTAGTCTACCCTAGTGTAGCTTCACAAGGAATAAGGCTCTGGCTTTGAGACCCTGGCTCTTCTGTCCCGGGTGATCTACAGTACCCCTGTCTTAAGCTCCTTCTTTTGGGTCATTTCTCAAGAAGAAGTGAGGGCGGGAATCTTTTTTTCTTCAAAGTGTGAGGAGAGGAGTTAAGAGTGCCTCTCCCCCAAATAGCATAGCAGACTTTTCAGCTCCAAAACAGTCCTTATCGTGCCACTCCAGTTTCTTCTACCCTTTCTCAAACTCCACTCGGTGCTCTCTAGGACTATTCCTTTTTCCCTGTTCTGTCATCCCTGGCACTACTCTCTTTTCTGCAGCTCTCTGTCCTCCCTAGGACTACCCTGTCTCCTTCCAGCTCTCTCAGAGCCTCAGTCTTTCTCTGACACAGCCAGCCACCCTTGCAACAAAACTGTTCCAAAATGTCGTTAGACCAACACGGCTACAACCTACACCCCTTCCAAAATTCTCACATTCAACACTTACCCAATGAACTTAATCATAATATCATGGGGAACACAATCAGAGAATAGCCTCTGAGGCCTGCTGCCAGATGGACTGCTATCAGCCCCTAGAGTAAAAAGTACATATAGGTATCCTACCTATAAAACTATTTATAGCAACTATTTACATCAACACATGATCACACTGAGCCCCCCCAGAGTGTTCCCCACCAGCTTCGTAGGCTAGAACTCCCCCCACTTAACCTCCTCTGTCACACATATCCATTATTGCCTGTTTACAGCGCTCCTCCGCTGTCTATGTTGGATAGATGGGGCAATCTCTATTTGAAAGAAGGAATGGAGACTAATCTGACATTAATCAGCTCAAGAAAGAAACAAAACCCTGTGGGCAGGACACCTTAACCTTCCTCAGTATTCTATCCTGTACCTCAGAGTAGCTGTGCTCAAACAAAAACCTTTACAAATCAATCCAAATGTAAAAATTGCAGAACAAGAAATCAGCCACAGACTGGACTGTATTCACCATGGTCTCAACAGGGGCTGTGTATTATTTTTTTAACATCTGAACTAGATGGTAACTCTGGCAGAGCTGCCTGCCCATGGGGAAAATCAGTGCATCCTATTTTCCCAGTCTGCTCTCTAAGGGAGCAGCAGCCCAGGAGCCAGAACGCTCGTCCCTATGCTGCATAAGCTCAATTTAAAGGCACAGACAGCAGTGCAAGTCCTGGGTTTACCTCATGGCGATTCACAGAGTTAGCTGTTGGATCAGGAGGGTGGAAGACTGGCTCCAATTTAGAACGAAATGAGGGAGAGGCTGCACCTTCCCCTGGCTCCCCCCTCCCAGCTCCATTGCTGTCTCTGGATGGGAAGGGGGAAGGCAAGGAAGGGAAGTCATTTTTGGGTTCTCAGCCCTGCTGGAGTGGGGGTGTGGGTAGACTGAAGCCCCTCTGAGGTGAAGGACCCCCCCACCTTCAGTGGGGCTAAGAAAGCCCTAGAAGGGACCTCCCTCCCCTGTCTTATCCCCCTCTCATCCAGAGACAGCAGGTCAAACTGCACCACTATTGCTGTGGAGCAGACAGAAATTAACAGACACTTAGGGGCAGCTTCATTTGAACCCTCATACAATGAGGGTTAATTTGACATGTGACTGGAGGGCTTTGCAGCACTGGTTTTTTGTTTGGGTACAGCTTTGGAGTAATTTCAAGGGGCCAATAGTGTCACCGTCTGTGCCTTTAATGTCCCCACATGCCTGCAGCGCAGGAGTGAGAAGCAGTGGTGTGAGAGGGGAGGCAAAAGCCCCCTCAACATGGCCCAGACTGTCACCTGAGACACCCCAGTACTTACCCTAGGAGCCAGGATGAGCAGCAGCAGGAAGGAGACACCGACACAGGCTCAGCAGTTCTGCAGCTGCCTGAGCCTGCATATCGGCGAACACTGGAGGCATGGCTCCTGAGCAGTGCAATATGCTCAAAAGGCAGCCGGGAATCCAGCTGAGCCAATGCCAAGAAGGGAGGAGCAGAACGCCAGCTGGGAGATGTCAGCTGTGGAGCCAGTAGGCTCCAACTCCAGGTATCCCAAGAAGAAACCAGGTGCCTGCCAGAGGTCAGCCTTGGGGGCTGGCAGGGGCAAGACAGCTCCACTGAGGGGCAGCAGCCTTGAGGGATGCCACCAGGAATCAGCAGGGCTCTGACCAGGAGCTCAGGCGCCATGGCTGGGGATGGCTTTTCAAGCCTACAAGCATCCCCAGGCAGCCCTGCAGTAGGCAGAGCATGAGAAATCACAAGCCCCTGGAAGGGGGAAGTAGATGACACCGGATGGAAGGACCAGAACAACTGGACCACAGGTCAGCCGAGCCCCAGGGAGGTGATGTCGGAAGAGCCGGTAGAGGCTAGGCACAGAGTAGACGTGGTTGCCTGTAACCACGCCTACTATGATAAAGGGGACAGATGCGTCTCCCCAAGGGACGAAGGGCCCAGAGAGAATCTCGGGAGTTTGCCAGCAGAAGCCAGTCATTTTCAGTTGAGTAACACCTTGGCCCGGGACAGAGCGGGTTTAATTTCCCAGGAGAGGGGAAGCCGGCCTGAAGACGAGGGATGGACCCCTGAAGATTTACGACCAGGAAGACCCGACCCTTTCAAGGTGGGCAGTGTGGGAAGACCTGCAGGGAGCAGCATCTACCCTGGCCGAGAACGTGGTAAGAGTGGGGTAAAGGGGAGGTTTGGAGCCCCACGAAGACACCCCAGGGCCGTGACTTCTTCGGGTCACCGACAGGGAACTGCCTCCACAACAACAACATCAAAGACATGGCAGGCAAGAAGGGGCAGCGCCCGGACCATTTAGGTGGCACCAAAACCAGATCTCACCCTGACGTCACTGGGGGGCAAGGCATTGACAAAGAGGGGGCCAAAACCTTACAACACCTCCCAGCTACAAATGGTCACAGTGTACCAGCTCCCATGCTGCAGAGGTATGCTGAACATGTTGCAATCTGCCTCAGGAGCTGGGAACGCAACCACCAGCATCTCAGTTCCCACATTACAAGCACATGCTGTAAATGTCCTCGCAGTCCTGTGCTGTGCGTGTGCACTGTAAGTGCCATGGAGCAGCCACAACACACTTCCCAGGCCTTCAGCAGCCTGCATCCACAGTGCAGAAACCCAGTGTTCCTGGCTGTCTTCTCTCTGCTAGTGTGCTAGGACATGCAAAGGGCACACCAAAAGCTCATAACGGCAATGATGAATGTTTGTGTTTCCCCAGCTGCAGATGCCTTACTCTCCTAACCCCACTTTGGCGCTTTTATTTATGGTCATGCAATTTGAATGGTTAAAAGCAGATTATAAAGTGTTCTATTGCAAGAGAAAAAATAATAAAGTATTTGATGCATTGATATGTACAAAAAAGGTACAAAAGTATACACATCTCTTGGAACTAGCTTTGGTGTTCCTGTACTACCTCCATATCTGGCCACCTCGAATTATGTTACCAAGTTTCTGTAGGTGGCTATTGTTTCCCAGAAGGCCCTGAGAAAAGAAGAAACAAGAAAGGCAGGTTAATTTTACTCCCCCTGATGATTCCTTTACAAAAAATGCCATGCCAAGTTTATTATTAAAAAAATAAAACCTGATTTAAACCTACAGGCTAATTTAAATTAAAACACTTTCGCCATAATTGAGTCCTGGAACTATATGCACATTCTACTCTATGCCAACATTATTTTCATATTTCATTAGGAAAGAAACTTCTGTTATTAGGGTTTCTTGGAACATTTTACTTAATTTTAGCATTAATAACAAACAACATGGGTTCTCATTAATAATTTTACCCTATTTAAAAATAAAAATCATAACAATTTAATTGGCTGTCATTAATTTAAATATTTAATCATGCCAGAATGTATTCATTCGTGTGATGAATGTTATGATGTTTCTCTCTGCAACATCTCATTATCTCACAAGCATTAATGAATTCAGCAGGGTTAGGAAACAGTTTTTATAACCAGCAAAAATTGTCTAGCTATCAAAACTTTTCTGATTTTTTGTCAGGATGAAACAAAAATCTGTGGATTTTATTCTTGGAAAAGGGAAAAGATCCACCTTGGAGTAGTCAACAGTTTAATGGTAAAATGCTGGCACACAAAATATGGAAGTCCCAGGTTAAAATCCTTGACCTGCTTGATTCAGACCAGGAAACTGAAGCTTGACCCTCTCATGGTGTTTACCAGCCTGTACTGTTGGCATCAGTGGGGTGAGTTTCTAATTTCAGGGTTGTTCCACTCTGTATAAATTATAGTATTGAGGTCCTGCTCCAATGAATATCCCAATCACCAAACTGGTTCAATTAATATTTAATTATAAAAACTCTCTCTAAAATGAGAAATCCACCCCAGAATAGTAGGCCAAATATTTTTATATTGACAAAAGCACTGATAGATGCACATAGACGTATTTTAAGTATTCAGCAAGATGCCTAGATATTTGTTTGCTCCGAAAAGTGTTAAAAATAAGTATTATTTGTTGGGGCAAAGGGGGCATAGGACAAGAAATGGGGATTGATTTGAATCAGCACATCCTTAATACTTAGTCCTGAGCTTCTTTGAAATAATCTTTTTGATAAGGAAACTGGCAGTAATGTCTGAGGTTAGGTTTCTAACTTCTTGCTAATGTTTGAAGCTTCTTAGTTGTGATTGTTTTAACTAATGGTTTTTACTGTGCTATACTGAAGGTTTTACAGACAGACAGAAAGACACTGGAAGCCTAACTACTGTAGGAACAGGCACTGACAGGTAGGTGCCTGTGGGGATGCTGAAAGCACTACTGGGAGTGCATACATTAAAAAAGCACTGTAAAGACAGAAAGAGAAAAATATGACAAAAGCAAGTACAGAAAAGTAATATAAATGTGGTCAAACTCCCCCCTCTCCCACCAACGTACAGTATAGAATGAATACTAATATCTGGCATCAAAATCAAAAGACAGACTAAAATACAATTTCACTTTGTGACATACAAAACATATATCTGATGGCTCAGAGGACATAACAATTCATGAACACATCCAATTAAGTGCAAAACCAATATAAGAATCCAGGAGAGTCATTTTTCCCTTCAGTGACCTTTGCAATGGATTTCCCCAGTTTGTAATTTTAAATTGTGAAACTTATTATTTCTGGAACAATCTCACTTAGAAGTTTTATATAAATTAGTTAAAGCTGTACCTCAGCATTGGGTTTTTTTTCCCAGGCCTTTCTCCAATCTTTTCATTACTTTAAATATTCAGGACATAATACAAGTGTAAACGGGGTTTCAGCATAGGAAAAAAAAAGGTATTTTTAAGCTTTGCACTGGTTTGCAGTTTTTTGCCAATAGCAGTGTAAGGATGTTATCAGAATCATCCTGGGGAAAAAAAGTCCTAGAAATCCATCTGTGGGAATTCAGTCTCTCTCAACTATTGAGGTTGATAAGGCTGGCCATTCAGTACAATTTACAATTTGTTGAAGGTAAAAATTACTTCTTCAGCAAGTAAGATCTAATTGATATACTTTATCAGTGCAAGTATACAAAAATCAAACACTCTGTAATAAAAATTAATCTAACCATATCACTAACCAGCTCTGAGGATAATCAGACTGTAATTATAAAATTCTGCATTGCAGTGATACACCACCACCTTACTTATACCCTTCTTTTCTGTGCATTATATTAACTAATAACTATACAGCAAGTAGGAAAGAGATACCGATACTTAAATGTTTGTAGGCTAAAAATAAAAGTGCCATGATACTCCAATTGACTCTGAATTTATTTCTTAATGCAAGATAACTCTAGCAATGGTTCAAGAACAAAGTAACTAAATTTCTACTGATTGATGATCAAATTGTTTTAAAATGATCTATTACCCAATTAACTGAGGGTAGGGGGAGTGAAATGTGGAGACAGAGAACTTAGTTTTGTGCAACCTGCAAGAGGATCTCAATCTTCTGTGCACTTGGTCAAGTATGCAAGTGTATCATCACACCTAGCTGCCTTCTGTGCTCTCTACTCAGTACTATGCAGTAGTCTAGCAATGATGGGCAAGTAGGGCATAAGCCATAGGCACTGCTCAGCAGGAGGGGGAGGGCACTAGAATGGAGCTAGGTGAAGGACCTCACCTTCCCTATGCTTTGTCCTCCCTCCCACATTGTGTGCCTTCCCTGAAGTAGCTCTGGCTCGAGAGAGGGCAGAGAAGCACAGCAATGTACTTGCTTTTGTTATATTTTGCTCCTTCTATCTTTCAGTAGGTTTTTTTTTAATGTCTGCACTCCCAGTGTAGGGGCAACAGCCAGAGGTTTGCTGCTGGGGGGAAGGGGGGATGTCACCTACTTTTTTCCTACTAAACATTAGTGTTTAAGTGGCTGTTCAACAAACACAGGTTGGTATAAAAAAAGGAGGCAACATACCCCCACCCTCATTCAGAAGCAAACCTTCAGCTACTGTTTCTGGCAAGGCACAGTATTGGTCAGTTTCTACTGCTATGCCATTGACTAAATTGTGTCAACCTGAATGAATGTTTTCTATATAAATAAGAGTCATATGTGCAACAAACTATGAATGTCAGGTCCAGAAATAAGAACGCATATGGCTTGCAAGTATGTTGAAAGAAGACATCAATAAGACATGTCACCTTCACCCAACTAAGTGGATACTTCTAAATTGCAGGTTGAAAATTTTGATTTTTAATATAATAGCCCCTAGAATCTCAGAGGGATGCTCCTGAAGGTACAGGATGGTTGGAAGAATATGTCCGAAGAGAAAGCTGATCCAGAAGCTTAAGGCTATGAGTCTCATTTCATAACAGCACCCCTGCCCTCCCAATCGCCCACCACTTCCTCCTCCCATTATAATTTCACTTTTCTTATGACTGACAAAGATTTTTAACTTCCTGTCCTAACTTCAGTGACTAAAACTAAAGGATCAGTATTGCATACAGTCACATACATCACAAATATTGAGCACTACATACTATTCGGTTGTACAATGACTGCACGCACACAAACACATATGTATTTATACACACACACACATATACACACACTTGTGCATGTGCGTGCACACATACATACATACATACTTACATTTATTTGTTTAATTTAGCAAGGCTATTTCAATAGCTTTGGGTCACTAAATAGTAAGTAGTTTCTGAAACCTTGAAAGTCCTGTTTCTAGATGCCCTACTTCAAAGGCCAATGTGGGAAGGAGCTGCCTTTTTTAACATGACTGACCATGTCATAGTGAGACATTTCTTGACTATGCTGAGTGAAAAGGATCAAACAAACTGTGTTACAGTTTCAAACTAGATTTTTTTTAAAGCAAATATTAAGGTCTCATTTATTTTAAAAATCATCTTGTGTTCTCCTCTATTCATTCACCTATTGTCTTATAAGTAGATTATAAGCCATAGGGGCAGAGGGTCAACTGATGAGCAAAACACCTAGTATAGTGCAACTGGAACCTTACTTAGGACCTCCAGAAAACCTGTAATAGTAAACTTATATATTTAAAATATGTTGATAAACATAGCACTCTGAGATGTGGATATCTGAACTATCAAGTTGCTCAAAAACATAATCAATAATTATTTAGACAGTCAAATATGATTTTCACGCAAAATTCTTCCCACTGACATTCACAAACTTTGAATGCCACTAACAGCTGCTATAGTAAAAAGTTAAGAGCCCTAATATGTACACAGCACTATGAGGTGTTTCCATCTCAGAGAACTAAAGTGAGGAAGAGCAAGAGCAAATGTAGGAAAAGCAAACTGAGGAAGAGCAAATGTAGAAGTTCTTTGATCCTGCTTTTGCAGAATGGACCAAAGCAAGGACTTACAGAAACTGAGCAACCTCTACTCATATTTCAGTGGTAGCAATCAGCAGAATACCCTGATGGCTACATAAGGAATCCAAAAGAATACCTCCCAACATTTCCATGGCAGTCTCAATGATGATGGTGTGTTGTTCATAGGTCAAAATTTCTTAGTGGGAACAAATTGCAAAAAAATGGTCAAATACATTTAGTAGAAACCTGGTCACAGAGGGTGTTTATAGACCTTACAATTTTCTAGGTTTAATCCAGACTACAGCTGTCACTATGTACATGTGGATGTCTGTAGTCCAATTTAAAATTGGCTGCAGTCCGAATTAACCAATCTTACTTAAATGAAGATTAAAGTTAATGCAGACTAGGGCAGTCAGAACTAGGCAATTTAAACTGTATTAATTAACATGTATATACATTATTGCTTTTAGGAAAAACAGTCCTTAGGAACTCAGCAGATAAGCATTGCAAATTACAATCCCTGTAAGGGAAACTCAACTGGGTTTCTCCAACACAACAGAGGCTAACAGGTGCAAAGTAACAATTTTGTAAGTCAAACGTGTAAACAACACCACCCTGACTAAGTATCAATATCAACTAAGCCCCCACACCTGCCCAAGCAGAAGTGCTCCTGGTCTGTGAAGAAGGGGGCACCCCTCTGGCCCCACACCCTTCCCAACACATTAGCTGAGATGGTCATCAACACTCAGGTCAATTGCACCCATTAGGGAATCTGGAACAGAATTTAGGTAACTGACAGTAGGTTTTCAACAATGTAGCAGTGCTTAAACAGGCTTATTACAGCCTCCTAATTACTTCCAATAGCAAGTGCTAAAAGCATAAGACCACACACAGAGGCTGTGAATTGGGTCTGTTAATGGGCTGATGGTCAATGATTGTCTATTAACCCTTAATTGGAACTGAAATTTGATTTGAACTATGTGACGCAAATCAGTTAACAGAGTTTAGAAAACAGTGAGCATATCTACAAATGGCCTGACATAGCAGTGACATGCTCCCCCCCGCCCCGGTAGCCCACTGGCCCATCTTTGAGAATTGCCTGGCTATCACCTGAGAAGCCAATCAGGCAGGAAACTGACCATATCATCCTACAAGGAGCTAAGAGTTCTTGAGAGCAGCCCACCAGGTAAGATGCTAATGAGTCTGGTAGCCTTTGAAGCTGCCAGATGACTGGATGGGTTAATGTGAGAGCTGGTTTCCATCAAAAATTTGTCTGATTTCCTATAGGATTTAGTTAAAATTAACATATTCACGCCAAACATTTTCATTTTGACAAATCAGCATTTTCTTTAGAGGTCACTCAGCTTAGCCATAAACCATGATTTGCATGTAAACAAGGGCATTTCTATTCAAACAAGAGTATTCATGGTTCATTATTCACATGGGTAATTACAGTATTGCTAACGATAAAGTGCCCCAAAACCACAAGTAAGAGCCTAAAAGTTAGCTAAAAAATAATACATTTAGATATCTTTCCATTGTACTTGTCTCTACTCAAGTCATATCTTCCAGTTTGTTTTCACACCCACAGGGGCTAGCAACTTACTATTTTTCAAGAAAACTTTTGAATGCAAACTTTGTATCAAATCAGATGGAACTTTAAGAATATTGCAAAACCGGCAATAAAATCATGAGCGTTGGAAGGACTGTTGTTTTTCTGTTATTGTCTCAGCCATACCATCAAAGGATAGAAATATCATTGTGTCACTTTGGCAACCTGTCTTGCACCACAAATAGCAAGTAGTCAAAGAGAACATCCCATAGATTGAAACTTGTCTGCACAAATTATTCAGAGAATATTTGTGAATAATAAATAGCACTGCAAATATCAAAAACTGTAGAAAACTGAGGGATGGAGAAAGCAATGTGTGTTGGATAATTTATTCAAAATTAACAAGCTGTGGAAATGTTTCACCAATTTCACATGTAACATGGTGTAAGTCATATTTGGATGATGATCCATGCCTAATAGGTGCTGAATTTTGAAAAACAAGAGTGCATCAAGAATTCAGATATCCAGTACTTCTCAGCATTTCTCCCTTTTTGGATCTAGATTTATTTTCTTTTTTGCTTGTCTAGCCATCAGTATAAAATACTTTCCCATAGTGAGTGCTGAGAAATGATGAGGTGCTAGATTTCAACCCTTCCCATAATTCTAAAAGATTTAGGATAAAGGGAACATAGAGAGATGTTATGACCAAAGTTAGTACTTCATCAAATTGTGTTGTTTTGTCCAGCTAAAATTCTAAATATATGACCTATATCCAAGTCACAGTAATGGCTGGTAAAATAGAACAAAGCAAATAACATCAAAAAAGGCATCCAAATGAAGTAGTAGGAACTAGTTACTGGTTCCAGCTTCTTCATTTTACTAAGGCAACTGTGCAATACTTTGGCAATATAAAAGCTGACAGAAGGGAGCCTTGGGTCCACCGCAGAAGGACTGACTTGGTATAGGGGATGTGGGAAGAAAAAATAGTGTGGCTGGAGCCCTGCTGCGAAAAACCTGCTTTGAACAGGCAATCATTAATGACTGGGTGTAAGGGAGAGAAAAAACAAAGAGGTGTCATGAAAAGTAAACCTAATATTTCCACTGAGGATACATTTAGATCAGTGCCAGTGCTGCTACATTAATGAAAATGTGGAAGTTCTCATTGTATTAAATACACATTAAAAAAAAGACAAAATGAAAATATGCCTATGCGTCTTACCTCCATTCTTTTTTATTTCATAAGAGCCCAAAAATTATAGTGAAGTTGGCTTTTTATCTCATTGAGCACATTTTCCACCATGTAGAAAAGGAACAGAATGCTAAAATACCTGGATACTATTAACACTTTCATTCCCCATCACCACCCATTTTGTTTGCATTTCTACATAGCACAGGTCTAAGTGCAGACACATTCTAGTGAAAATCTTTGAGCCAAATTCTCAACATCAGCCTTTATGGTCACAGGGCATCTCAGGGTGAGAAGGTACCAAAGGGAGCTGAAAGGGGCAATATATGATGGGAAGGGTCATTAAGTGCCCTGCTACCATAGGCGACCATGTCTGTTCTGGCCCTTCCAACACCAGTCACAAAACACCTAATAACAACAACAAAAACCTTATAATGTTCCATGGGAGAAACAAAGGCTACACCTGAACAACTGTAGTGGCAGGGAAATTGTTAGATAAAATATGTGCAGGTGGTCCAAAGCAGTGCTGCAGCAAGGGAGGGGAGGGGAGGGGAGGCAAGGGGAGGGGGGCGAGTGGGTCAACCACCCCAGGTGCCAAACAAAGGGGCACCAACAGGTACCAGCCAGCAAGGGTGGGGTGCAGGACAGAGCCACAAGCTGCTTATCTGGGGAGGAAAGCGGCTCCCACCGCTGCATGCATTCCCAGGCAAGCATGGGGTGGGGGGGCATGTGACCCCCAGATCTGTGCATGGGGCAAGGGCAGGCCACCACTGCAGGCTTGCCCCGAATGCCAAATTTCCTTGCTACAGCACTGGTCCAAAGGATTTACTGTGCTCCATGCTAAACAGGAAGAAGCCGCCACTGGTCCTCGCTAATCTGACCTGGTAGAAAATTCATTCATGACTCAAAATCTGAGGATCATTTTAACGCTGTGTGCATGAGCAAGACTTACAAGCCAAGTATCCAAAGTGTTATTTGATACCATTAGAAGCAAGACTGTTCTCCAATCTGATCTCTCACCTCAGACACTACTAGTAAATGGCACGTTCTGAAGAGCAAATGAGAGATGACAGGCATGCCCAAAGATGCACTGGTTGCAGCAGTCACAGAACCATTACAGCTGGTGGGGGGGATCTTTGAATTCTTGTTCATTAATAACTGATCATTGTCTGTTATTCTCCAGACAAGTCCCTTTTTCCATTTTACAAAGGATGAGGTACAAGTCCTGGTCAATTTTTTTCTCATGTTGAAATTTTCTTTTGAGGAAAAAAATGCATCAGTTGCAATAGTGCTGGCAATAATTTTAACAAGACTTAGGTGATATCCAATTTCTCAAAGATTTTCATTTGTAAGTTAATTGCAATGGTCCTTTTGATTGCAAATTAGCAGAGAAAATATAAATTGATGGTGTATATTTTCCATTGGCATATCACTTCCTTACTGGATGCATCACACTTTTGATTGATCTGTATTTATTGTCCAGGCATATATAATGGAGCCCCCTCCATTACTAGAGGGGAGAAAGGCAGTTAGGGGTGCCTGGGCTTCCCTCTCACCGCTCTCCCTCTGCTGATCCTATGCTCTTTTGTGGTCTGCCAGTTCATCCCTCCCCTTTGTGATATTCCTTTGCCTATTTCTTTTACTGTACACACCACCTCCCCATCTACCTTCCTTGTATCATTTGTTTTCCCCTGATGCTTATGCTGTCTTGTGCTGCTGGAGTTAACTAGCAGGTGGAGGTGCCTGAAACAAGACAGCCACCGAGTCTAGGTGCAGGCAGTCCCTGATGGCTCAAAGACAGAAGTAGAAGAGCCAGGTGACCCACAGCACCCTTCATAAGCCTAGATCTCAGGTCTGAGAGACAGCCTACCTGTAGGATCCACAGGAGGACGGAGCTCCTTATAGAAAGGCAGAGGGAGTGGACTCCAGGCCATGAAGAAGGGACTCATAGCAGCAGCTGGGGTGAAGCTTGCCAGAGATTCTGCATTGGGAACAAGGTAGGTTCTAAGCAAACCCTGGGTGGGCCATTTTTGTTTTGACCCAAGCAGGTAGCTATAGTTTTGGTGATTTTTTTTTTCCTGGTGGTCCAGATTACACCTGTAAGGGAGGTGCAGGCCACTGAGAGGGATGCTTGGGAGACAACCTTAATTTCAAACATGATTGAGAAGACAGAAGATAGAAACTGGGGGATAAGTTCCAGGCCCAGTAAGTCAAAGCTTGTGTGGGAGTGAAATGTAGTAGCAGGACTTGGGGAGATGGGTCCTCAAGCCCAAGGGGTCACCCCACTTAGCCCAAAACCTACATCCCTGAATAGTGGGCTCCAAGCTAGAGTAAAAGTGGATCAAAGTCAGAAGGGCATCCACCCAGACGAGGGTCCAACTCCCAAAGGTTTCCTTCACCTATGGGCCACCTTCTGTCAGTTTGTTCAATCAAGACATGGCACGAAGAAGTACCGAGGGATAGAGCTGGAGGGGACAAGGGGAGCTAGCAGGAAGAGGCCCTGAAAGTCAGGTGCACCATGCTAGCCACTGTGTGGTGGCACACAGCATAACACTTGGAGGTGCGGCAATTTATGGCATTTCTTCTACCTATACTTTTTAGAGACCACTACAGGTGTTCTTTCCTGAAGACTATGTTCATATCACAATACCAAAAAAAACCCAGACAGGTTATTTTGGAATTAGGAATCTGTTTTTTGGGTT
>NW_017729029.1:75711995-75712646 GCF_001723915.1 Gavialis gangeticus | reverse complement strand
TCCTTAAGACTATGTTCATATCACAATACCAAAAAAAACCCAGACAGGTTATTTTGGAATTAGGAATCTGTTTTTTGGGTTTGTTTGTTTGGGTTTTTAAAAATAAAATACCAAAAAGGTTAATGAAATTAAAAACATGCGGAAAATCATGGTTAACATTAACCAGACATTTGATATGCAAATTTAAGATCACATTTAGAAAGAAGGTGAAAATACAAGGTGGCAAAGGCATGCAGTAAGGCAGCGGCCCTAGATTTTAGGAGGGCAAACTTCAACGAGCTAAGGAGGATAGTTGGAGAAGCGCTGAGGTCTCAGAGGGGAGGAGAGCCAGGTGTCCAAGAAGAGTGGTCGCTCCTTAAGGAGACGATCCTCCAAGCCCAAAGGAAGGTAATCCCAATGAGGATCAAAGGGAGCAGGAGGGCACACAAGCCTCCATGGCTCACCAAAAGCATCCGGGAATATCTCCTTGCTAAAAAGGAGGCTTACACCCAATGGAAAGAAGGGGTCATCACCAGGGAGGGCTATTCTGCAGTTGCTCGGGGATGTAGGGGGGTAGTTAGAAAGGCCAAGGCAGAGATGGAACTGGGACTAGCTTCCCAGATTAAGGGCAATAAGAAGTCCTTTTTTAAAGACATAGGGGGTAAATAGAAG
>NW_017729029.1:75710269-75711240 GCF_001723915.1 Gavialis gangeticus | reverse complement strand
TTTTTAAGAAGAGGTTAGATGAACACCTTGCTGGGGTCGTTTGACCCCAGTACTCTTTCCTGCCATGGCAGGAGGTCGGATTAGATGATCTGCTCAGGTCCCTTCTGACCCTAGAAACTAAGAAACTATGAAACTACTTAGATTGCCCAATAAAAATGTGATTTTTGAAAGTAGTCAGCCTACCCTGAATTTTACTGAGTTTTATTGTTTATACTCTAAGCACAAACACTTCAGCTTGTCTGTTTAAACATCTAAATGTGTATCTGACCAATTTAAATAAATGTTTTCATATCTACATATGTTGAAGGTAAGTGGTGATTTAATTCATCTAGATATAAATCCATAACAATGTTATGCAATTTTTCTTAGCCCTAAGCAGATATTAGAGCTATATCTATATATATTTATATTTATCAATATCCACTGAGAGAAAAACGATGAAGAGATGAACTTGCCAGTACATGTGTTTTAATTTTTAACACATGGAAAAGTACATTAAACATGTTCAAATTTAGATTAATTAACTGTTTGGCTAATAGTCTCTACTTGGTCAACAGGAAAACACGACATATTTAACGTAAAATTCTTTGCCAGCTGGAAAAAGCAAGGGATGACTGTGTCAGTTAAGAGCATATGGCAGCCCCCTTCTCTCTAAGCTTAACACCTACTCTGCCCAACAGATTGTATTAGAATATTACTTAGAGTACTATGGAATAGATGCATAATTTTTTTAACCAAAGGATTCCCATGCACTTGAGTTTGGAATCCTGTGTAGAAGATGTACACACTCTCCTTTTATTTTAACTCCCCTATTATAAGCAGTAGCTTGACTAGGGCAGAAGGAAGGGAGCACCAGCCCTGGGTGCGTAGTGGGAGCGGGATGCCAAAATGGTGGGCCCTAGGGAGCCCCAGTAACTGCAGCCAGGCAGGGTGCACAGAACCAACCCCA
Source organism: Gavialis gangeticus (assembly GCF_001723915.1). Lineage (NCBI taxonomy): Eukaryota > Metazoa > Chordata > Crocodylia > Gavialidae > Gavialis > Gavialis gangeticus. The sequence goes on along the minus strand of NW_017729029.1, from coordinate 75,710,291 downwards.
GTCCCAGCCTCAGGGGAAGCAA
>NW_017729029.1:75707243-75708736 GCF_001723915.1 Gavialis gangeticus | reverse complement strand
GGAGGCGTTCCCCTTGAGTCCGTCTTGCATCACGGTGGGGAAGTTCCAGTCCCTGCACAAGAAAACAGAGGTGAAGAATTGTCAGATAAGAGAAAGGTTGTTAGCTGTGTTAGTGTGAAGTCAGGCAGGATAGGCTGCTCTGTGCAGATGCTTTTACAGCATCTGATGTAAATGCTTTTGCTCATGAAAGCTTACTCATCTCTGATTCTGTTAGTCTTTACCCTGCCTTCTACCCACTCTTTCCCTGCTCCCGCCTCTTCTTCCCCCTCCCCTCACCCTTATCCTGCTCTTCTCAGGTCCTTGGCATAACACCCCCCATTCCCTACCCCCCCGCCCCACCTCTTTGGAATGCAGAAGAATGGAATACAGGACAGACTTGTGGTTGCTCAAGTTATTTTGCAGAGTAAATAAATTCTGCCGTATCTGTCTCTCTGTATTCCTGGTATGGGCACAAGTCCTTTATTACTTCTTTCAGTCTAGGTCATTTCAGGTTCAGCCTGAGCAATTTAAGGATGGACAAGAGTGGAACATTTCTATGCACAACTAAAGTACCTGTATCTTTAGTTACAGGTATTCCAACCAAGAATATTCTACACCCCCAGAGCAAGCTGTCACTGTAATTACAACATCATTTTAAATCTTAACCATCAGGCATTTCAGTTTGAAATGCAGTTCAATTCTTTTAAAAGTAATTCAGTTCCTTCACCATTCTCATCAATATCATCTCATTCCATCTTTGATCTTTCTCGCCTGCCACAAATAATTAGACCAAAGTCTACAGTAATTTACTTAAGTTTGAATACAGAAAATACACAGTGGCTTATGAGCAACCCACCTTTTGTCTTCATAGTTAAAGTTGTATGACAGAAATCCAAAGCTTTTATATCTGGGAAATAAGTTATATAGAATCTTTGGCATTTCCTTTTAGGTTCATAAGAATTATGGACTGGAAGGGACCACACAAAGTCATTTAATTCAGTCTACTCCCTACCCAAGGTAGGATTGTCCCAGATGCAATAAACTACAGAGCAGTTAAAGCTGGAGTCAGCTGCTCCTGGGTGCAGCGTCTACATGTGTGCCTTGGACAGCAGCAATTTGAGCCAGGGTGGAGCAGCCCTCGGCTGGCAGAGGTCAGCCCTGGCCTCCCAGCTGGTGGATGGGCTGGCAGGAACCAGGGGTCTGGCTCCTGGCTGACTGAGCTGACCAGGTGCAGTTTGCACCAAGTGGTCACCATCTACACATGCGTTTTATCACACTTAGTGACTCTGCTAAAGTAATACTGTCCCTGAGAGTAATATCTTATGGGGGAGTTAATTAGTTTACTGAGCCCTAATACTGGTGTATGTGTAGACTGTGATGCTTTACTGTGGAATTAATTTATCTGCTCCACAGTAAAGCATACGTGTAGATGTACCCTATGTGGCCTATTACATGCCCTCAAATATTGGGTGGTATCTCCCCTCACTGAGTGACATACAAAGAAAATACAGCAC
>NW_017729029.1:75699452-75702243 GCF_001723915.1 Gavialis gangeticus | reverse complement strand
ATGTGGCCTATTACATGCCCTCAAATATTGGGTGGTATCTCCCCTCACTGAGTGACATACAAAGAAAATACAGCACAAGCCATAGTATCCCAACAGTTGACACATTTATATTATTGACCATATTGTTATATTTTTGTTATACATTTAATGAGTGGAACATGCAAGCTTCTCCTCACCTGAGTGACCATAGGGGGTATTTTTGGTTACAGGGTGGAGGTTGGCCTTGCAAGAAACTATGAACAAAAAGAAAATCTATTCAGAATGCCCTTATTTCCAATAAGACTGCAAGGAATTAAAGATGATCCATCACATGGGGCTCATTATAGCATGGAAGACTGACAATAATGGAGTTACTTGTCTGAGTGAGGCTTATGCAGGACAGCCAAAAAAACTTCAGAGAGAAAGAAATTTAGTTAACACATTTTGTCAATGTCTAAAGGTTTTTCTATGCTTTCTTAATCTTTCAGGATTACAGTGAAGAGTAAAAGAATTTATCAGCGAGAAATCAAGTGATGATTCATCTTTATTAGCAATGCAGCTTACTCACCTGGGATGTTTATAAAAGCCTTTGGCACTGCTGGAAGAGATCAAAATACATTAACTTCCTGTTGGAGGTATAATCATTTCCCCTCAAATACATCTCTCTCAATTTGTAGGAGAATGAAAACACTTGCTAGCCATGAGAGGTTTTAAGGAGAAAATGTTTTGGAAAGAAAATATTTTGTTTTAAAACTAATTTACTAATCAATTGCTTCCAGGGGAAGCAGTGGTAGAGTGATCCCAATGAAAGCTTCTGCTTGGCAGCATCTTGCTGAGCAGTCATGCAAGAAGTGTATTTCTGTACTAATGCTGCATCCAACTGGGGAAAGAAACTGTTTTGAGAGGATCCTGGAATAATTCTTTAAAAAAAACAACAACTTCCTAGGGTCTTAGAAAGCTAGAGCACAGCTAGAGCAGACTAGAAAGAAAACAGCAATATCTTTGAAATTGTAAGGAGTACAAATAGCACTTAAGGACCAGGTAAAGACATCATACTTTTATCCATGTAAGTGACTGGAAACCAGTCTATACATATAACTGAACAGAAGTTCAGTACACACAGGGTGGTTTAAAAATGGCAGGACCCAGTCTAAAATTTGCCCTCCCATCCCACCAAAGAATGAATGTCTGTTCTGTTCACTACTGATCTAAACTACACCACTTACAGAAAACTCTGTAACTTAGATCAATTTCCCCTCAGGCTTTTTGAATGTCTGTATCTATCCAAGGAGATCATCCCATTCTTGTTTGCTTCTGTATATTTGAGGCACTTGCTGTCACTTTACCGCACAAAACTTACAATCTAAAGAGAGAGAGAGAAGACCTGGAAGGTCAACCTGACTACATTTGGCCATATATAATCAACAACAAGAATATATTCTAACTTTCTGCCAATACATCAGTGAATGCATTGACTAGTCTAGTATTAAATATACCCAGTAACAGCATTTCTTCTACTTCCCTTGGTAAATTATTTTGTAACCCAATTTGTCGTGATATTCAAACCTAAATCTCCCACTCTTTAAATGCCCATTCTATTCATTCTAACTGGATCACTGTGTACCATCCTAAAGGATTCCTTTCCCTTTTCACTGTTAACCCCCATCAAATATTTATAGACTGTTACATCCCCACTTAACAACTGTGTAACATTTCCCACATTTTCAAATTACTCAGGGTTATAGAACTGCTGCATTGCTTTAAGGTAACTGTCCTAAGCTGGCACCATTCTAACCCGGTTGGACTTCCATGGAGGAAGTCCCATGACTGATTGTAATATTCTACTCAATTATTTAGTTACCTCAGTTAACCAAAAATTATAAAATTTTCCTCCTTCCTTTCCACACTTAAATATGCCAGTTTTAGTGACTATTTTTTTAAATCTGACTTTCATCTCAAATGCAATATTAATGGAAGTGTTTCTGTCTGCTTTTTAATGGATATCTCTCATGCATTTTAATTATATTTTAATGGCTATAAAGGAGCATCCAGCTATCTTAAAACAACCGTTTCTCTCTCCACTCATCAGTTCCACAGCTCCCTGAAGGTCAGGTAGTTTGAACTATCCCTCTGAAGACATCCAAATGGCATTGAACTCAAGTAATGGTTGATTTCACCTTTGCCTCCTAACAAGTTGTTACTCTAATATTCTGAGCAGAGAGAGGTACTTAGTTGTCTTAGTCTGAAGTCGGGCAGAAGGCAACATAAAGGTACACCTTATAAACTACCTAAATCAGAGATGCATATGCTTTCACAAGCAAGATATCACTTCAGCAAATGCTATGAAAGGGCATCCAGGGACAGAAAGCTATCAAATAGAGATAAATTTGAATACAAAAGACAGGGAAGGGGCAGAGGGAGAGGGGGTAGAACTGAGAGGGGCAAATGAGTAACAAACTCATAGGGATACAGGGGTCAAGAAAGATAATCCAGGTAATGGGATAAGAATCTATGGGCATATGTAGACAAAATAGGGGCCCTAAATTGAAGCAGTGTGTTAAAAAACCCACTGCTTCAATTTAGGGCCAATTAACCCTCTGTACTGTGCACACACCCCACACTTACCTGCCTCTCTGGCGGCAGGGAGGGGAGGACAAGCTGCCAGCAAGTGGAGTGGTCCCTGGGCTGCAGAGGGGCTGGTGCTCTCTTCTGCAGTAGCACCTGCAGGCACCCGGCTCGGGTGGTCCTGGGGAGCACCTCAGCCATGGAGGGAAACATCAAGCCACCGTGAAACTCAGGCAGGCCCCGGGGC
>NW_017729029.1:75689421-75698732 GCF_001723915.1 Gavialis gangeticus | reverse complement strand
GCGGGGGAAAGATCAGGCTCACCGCTTTTTTTTTTTCCTCTCTTGGGTAGAGCATGCCTTCCCGGGCTGCTGCCAGGCTGCCTGCAGGGCTTCCTGTAGAGCCACTGAGCTGCACGGAGCTTGGTGTTTCGCTCCGCAGCTGGTAAGGCAGCAAACTAAAATTCCTAGGAGTTTTAGTTTGCTGTGCCCCAAGGCATTTAAAGCGCATTACACAGCTAAATTTGCTACAGTGGCTGTAATTAATGTGCAATACACTGCCGAGGCATGCAAACACTGACACCATTAAAGCAACGCAAAAGCATTTATCCCTCTTTAAAGTGTCATGCACACGTGCCCTTTGTTTCATCTACATACACCCTATAGTCCCTTTTTTAGACCACACTTAACACAATCCAGTCTGACGATGATTTCTTGTCCCACAATTTTACATTTAAGTAGGCTTTGAAAGTGTCACTGTTCAGGAACAGCTACTCTGAGGTTAGTGACATATGAGTATGCCTGAATAATAAAATACCCAAATTTAAGGTTTTATGACATCAGCTGTTCAGGAATTGCTGAACAGTTTTTCCAGACAGCTATTCCCAACTAACTCATGTACAAATACAATACTCTTTATTCCAAAATAAGAGCTCCTTCGTCTACTCTACCTTAGTTTATTTTGAAAGTGAATTTAAAAAACTAAACAAAAGAAAAAAAAACAGGAATAAAAGAATCCACCCACTGAGTTACTTCAAAACATTTACTTCACTTTAAACTTACATCCTATTGTAATCTACATTAACTTTCACATGTAGACAAGCCCCCAATGCATGCAAGTACTCCAATTATACCCTCCACATTATTCAACAATGAAGTACCTGGCTACTGTCAAATAACTGAACTAGAAAAATTAGCACAGTAACTAGTTTATGTCAAGTGCTAACCATCAACCCTAAAAAACTGGTAGCCTGCATGGGGGGTGAGAAAAATCAGACTGAGCTTTGCCTTGAATAGAAAAAAATGGTTATTAGAGGAGGTAGGGATAACTTACGCTGTGTGTAGACAAAATGAGGGGCGTGTGTGCATGACACTTTAAAGTGGGCTAACTGCTTTTGCACCACTTCAGTGGTGTTGGTGTTGGAACGCCTTGGTTGCGTATTGCACATTGATTCCAGCCACTGTAGAAAATTCAACAGCGTAATGCGCCTTAAGTGACTTGGAACTCCAAGGAGTTTTAGTTTGCTGCCCCTACAGCCACACAGTGAAGCACCAGGCTCCAAGCAGTTCCACGGCTCTGCAAGCAGCCTGGCAGCAGCCCGGGAAAGCAGGCTCCACCCAAGAAAAGTGGCGAGCCTGGTTTTTTTTTCCCCTCCCCTGAAACCTGCCTGGCTGAGCTGTGCAGGGGCCCGGTGCTTCGTTCCATGGCTGTGGTGCCCCCCAGGACTGCCAAATCTGGGTGCCTGTGGGTGGGTGCCACCTGGGAAGTGCCACCACAGAGGGAAGCACCACACACACCCCCCACAACCCAGGGACTGCTCCTCCTGCTGGCAGCTCACCCTCCCTCCCCCACCACCAGAGAAGCAGGTAAGTGCAGGGCGTGTGCACAACACAGGGGTTTACTTCACCCTAAATTGAAGCAGTGGGTTTTTACACACCCCTAGAAGTGTAAAATAAATCTCTTTGGTACTCATATAATACTACCCTCATACCTGAGTCCTTGACTGGCTCTCTCGCATGCATACTGGCCTCTGGCTTCTCTTCTAGTCTAGGAAAAGCACAGACCAACTGCAGACGCCTCCTCAGCCTGATGGAGGGTACATGTACCCCAAAGTTTGCAAACAAGAATTTTTCCAACTATTTTAGTTGGTCTAATAAAATATATTGGATTTACCGAAAGAACCTTATCTGCCCGTGCTCAAAGCCCATAATGTATTTAGCCCATAAAGCAGGGAAATACGGTGAAAGCTGTGTTATCGGGCACTTTACCGTTCGGAATGCTCTATTAACCAGCATCTGTCATAGATGGCATCTGTTGTTTACGACAGTGGATCAATGTAGCAAAAGCGAAACTGGAAGTCCCACCATGGCACTTCCGGTTTTGCCATGAGCCGAGTCCCACTTCTTCCTTGAGGACCACGGCCCAAGGCAAGCAGCCTGCATAGGGCCCCCTCCCTGTCCCCTGGCACACTGATGCCAGGGAGTGAAAGCCCTGGCACACCAGACATGGCAGGTTATAAGCCGGGCTGGAGATAAGCGCTCCAATAACCGGCATATTTGATTAACCAGCACCCACCCATTCCCTATGGATGCCAGATAACAGAGCTTTTACTGTACTGTGATCCTCACATTGGGGAACAGAAGCAGACTTGTCCAAGCCAAGGTGGCTGTGGTGGAGCAGGGACTCCTAAATCCAAGACTTCAAAGTTCCATCCTTGTGCTCTAATCACCAGCCTTCCTCTTTGAAATTAAATGTGTATAATGCTACTCATATATATAAAGCTACATAATACTTTATATTCCCCAAGCTTTTTAAAACAGGGGGCAACTACCTACAACATACAGGCTGGATCTGGCCCACCAATCAGTTTCATTCAGCTCATAAAACCCAAAAGAGCAATTTAGTGGCATTTCTGCCACAGATCTCAGGTATGTTTGTGATGGCAGTGGAGAAAATCAACAGTAGCCAGGCTGGAAGTATTGGCCCTGCTTAGATCAAGGAGCATCATTTTGGCCCACTGGTCTGAAAAGGTTGTTGATACCTGTTTTAAAACATCAAATAATCCTCCAACTCCAAAAATAATTCCAATAAGCCCCAGTATCAAAAAGCACAAACAGTCTGCACCCCAAAACAATACAGCCGGATAAACTGGCGAGACAAAGCATCACTACGTAAGTTCATCAAGCCCTGGAAGGTCTCCCAATGAATCACTGCCTCAGTTCTTCTTGATGCCACTAGGAACAAACACTGCGTGTAGCCCTACACGCTGCAGAGGCATTTGTGCCCGTGCCCTCCCAAACTCTTCCCGCAAACTCACTGGACTTCTCATTCCCTGCTTCTTCCTCTCTACCATTGTTTCCCCTTCCCCATTTAGGTCCTTCAAAGCACAATATGCCTCTGCCTACCCATCCAGCTTGCCGGACATGCTCCCCAAGTCCATGTGCTAAGCAGAGCTCTGGAGTCAGGTGGCAGGTGGGAAGCACTGGAGAACACAAGCAGATGATAAAACCAGATATTTCCACTGGCTGTTTTACTGTACAGGTCAATTAGGTTAGTGTCAATCAGGACAATGATTATTTTGTGTTTACAGTAAACATTTTTAAAGGACTCTCATAGGAAAAATACACATGTGAAGAGTGGGGTTTGTACAGACAGTTTTGTAGAGGATTTTTTTTTAAAGATTAATTTCCCAACAGCTTTTCTTTCATGTCTCTTCCCCTTGGACTAAAAAACACTTTGGTAAAAAAAATTCAGTCACCCCCTGAAGAGTTAATTGAATGTCAATTCAGAAGGATTTTAATCTTGCTTTCACTGCAAATCTCAATGTAACCTTAACTATGGAACTACTAGACCACCAGCACTGTAATATCTCTAATGATGATGCCCTTGTCATCAAAGTATTGAAAAATGGAAGCTGAGCAAGGCATCAGCCATACTTCTCATGCTCCTAATCTGTTTTTCCCCCTTTCTTTCTTCTTTAGAGATGAGGAAAATGTGAATTACCAAAAGATTACTTGAAAACTCTAACACTTCAGCCCCTGTACTTCTTTACTGTTAAGTTGATAATGCCACAGAGGCCAAGAGAAAATACCCTAAAGCAATCATATTTTAGTTTAAATGCATTCAAATGTTAGCCCTACAGACCTATTTGCTGATGACAACAAGAACTAGACCTATAACCCAAAGCTGAATATGTTTTCCTCGCCTAGTCAGCATAAAAGAAGATATTTTCACTACTGAGTTCTGAATAATATATTCCATGATACAAGCATTTTGATATATTGATGATATAAAGAAGCTTATATTAGGCCTTCCTCATATCTCCCTTGATATACTGTAACAAAAGGATTATTAAAACAGAAAAAAAAGTTCTACAAATTGTTCCTAAAAGGGTAAAAAATTCTGAAATTCAATCCTCTCTGACCAGACAACTCTATTTAAAGTAGGATAATTTGTGAACTCTTATGTATTTTTATCATGCTTACTGGGGGTTTATTTTAAAGATATTTGAAAGCTATTGCTGACAGGTATTTATTGCTGTCATCATCCACTCTTAACATTTAGACGGTAAAAATTGATTCCAACCTGTCAACCATTAAGCAGCAATAATTATTTCTGAAGTAGCGAAAGTGAAGCGTGACAGCCATTTCATATCTGGTGCCTTTTCGCCAGGCCTCATAACCTTCTGCACTATTTTTGGTATTTTGTACTTTACATGTGCCAGCCAAGATGATGAGAGGTCAAGGAAGGGAAAGGGGACTGAAGATTATACATGATGAAAATGTGAAATACTACTAGCACCACTGTTGCATATGAACACAGTTGCACAATAAGGCATACAGTGAATATTAAAAATCCAAATCATATGATTAAAAAAAGAAAACTTGATTTTGAATGTGTGACTGTAACACAAAACCATACTACTTCATTGGGACACAATGTGGACACAGAATCAGGTCCCAATTCTGGAACTGAATCAATATAGGCAAACCTATACAGGCAGATTCCTGGAGTCAATTAATTTCTGTGCAAGATCCACCTATGGTTGTAAGATCAGGGATAACATATAGCTCAACTGTGATATATGCATATTGTATCTTTCCAAACAATTTATTCTAATTTCAAATTGACATAATTGTTTAAGAAGTATAAAATCTTCCTGCCCTGTACATATAGCTAGATCCAGTAATGGTAGCAATCATGTATATATTTCCTATTTGTTCTCTTTTCTATGTGTGTGCTGCTTCCATTGCCCTGAGAAGGAGAACTACTCTGCCTTGGCCACAGCTTCTCCTGCTGCAGCAGGACATGCTCCTTCTATTGGAAGTAAGGGAGGTGGGGGGGGCTCTATTGCTACTAAAATGCAACAAAGCATAATGCTAGGGCTAAGAGTTTTATATGCAGTCTTAGGGAATGAACAAGTATTTATGGGACCCTGGTCAGATTTAGATGGCTTAAACTAAGTCAGGATCAGACCTGACTTAGGACCCTGGTCAGATTTAGATGGCTTAAACTAAGTCAGGATCAGACCTGAGTCAGGATCAGAGCCTGCAGGAGTTCACCACTTGCTGGGAGGAGGTGGAGGCAGCCAAAGACAAGAAAGTCCAAGGGGGTGGGGGCAGGAAGGGGCTGGCCAGTCCACAGAGGGATGGACAATGGTGCTGCCTCGTCCAGGGGCTGATTGCTGGGTAGATAAAAATAGCACAGGTCCAGGGCTGTAGAAAGTGGCTGGGCTTTCCCAGCCCCTGGACTTGTGCTATGAATGCCTGGTTAGGACAAGTTAACCCTCTGCTGATCTAAAGTTCACCCTGTACCAGAACTAGCTTTAGATGGGATCTTGGTTAGAGAAATAAATGTAATGCTTATTTATACCCTTGTGCTACAGACATTTTGCAGTTTCACACCACCAGCTCCGGCCAGTGATAGGGGAAATCCAGGAAAAGACAGGATGCTAACCAACTCAGGAAGATGCCACCATGCTCATAGAACTATATCAGGTATTTCAGAACCCTGAAAACATTTCTGTGCGTAAAAACACACTCCAAAATATCATTGCCATTGTTTCTTCAAAACCCTCCTTAGGACACAATAGATCAGGGGTAAGCAACCTATGGTTGGAGCCACTGGATCTGGCTTTCAGAGCCAGGAGGCCTTGGTGTCATTGGCTTTGGGGGTATACCAGGAGCTTCCCCCATGTTGTGGTGGGGAAAAGGAGTGACAACATTCCTGCCCACAATCAGAAAAGGCTGCAGACCACTGATTTACAGTCTTTCCTTCCCAAGTGTAAGAGGGCTGGACCCAATGATCTGTAAGGTCCCTCCCAGCCCTTAACATCTAGGAAACTATGAACTATGACTTAAGTGTGAGCACGTCCGGCCAGATTATACTTCTCTCATTCCATAAACTGAAAGGTCCTGCATATGCAGTCTCCACTGCCATCCTACTAGGGTAGCTTGGCTGCCTCCAGAGTGCATTTCCACAGCTCGGACTTAATGGAGCTTTCTTCATAAATTCCCAACTCTGCTGAGGGAAAAGGCAGGGACTTGGCAGGCCAGAAGACTGAATAGGCAGGCCAAGGGACTACAGGCCTCATTTTATTTTCTGTGTACTGTCTCTGGAGGTGCTTAACACCAGAGCAGTAGGTGGACTAGCTCCAGATCTGGGAACCAGGCTTTGCACATTTATTTGTTGAGAGAAATAATCTAGCACTCTCCTTCCACCCTCCCCATTTGAACCACAAGAGGAATCTCTGTAAGAGGACTGCAATATCAGGCCTTGATTTTATATAAAATGCCAACAATCCTAAATGAAAGGCTCCACTATCAAGATTCAAAGCATTTTTTTCATTCAAATCTGGCTCAATTTATAATAAAGTAGGTTTGGTAATCACAGAAGAGTCCATAGGGCAAACGTGCCCTAACCAGAAAATCTGGACAATTGGCAATGTTTGGTCCAGGATAAAGGTGGGGGGTTTTTGTAGGTCTCTTAACTTGAATTTACTCAGTGCTCTCTATGCATATTTTTTCAAGCAATAAAATTCTCCTAGTTTATTCTACAGGACAGAAAACCATTCTCATTACTTCATATTCAGTTGCTATTGTGAAGTGGCTCAGCATTTCTCTTTGAAATTCATATGCATAACACTTGCAAGTAGAGGTTTTATACTGTATGTTATAACATCACACAAAAGTTACCCTGAAATTTTAATGTCAAGGTTTTTTCTGTTAAAATAATATGGGCTTCCACTTGAGTGCTGAAGTTAATTTTACTCTGCCAAATGTTAGCACTGATGAATGTGAAGGAGGAGGAGAAAGTGGTAAAAATCTCTTTGTTTAGACAGCCAATTTCATAAATTCTGCTGACAGTTAATGTAATGGAAAGACTGAAAATAAGACTACTGTGTTAAAGACAAACCTATGAGGACAAAGGAAAAAAGAAGAAAATTAAAATAAGTAACTTCAAAATATAAAGGAAATAGCAAAAGTGTTTAAAGAAGTTAGTATGTAAATTTAAAAATGTGTCTGACAACAGGTTAAACCTCTATGTAAATCAACAGAAGATACAAAGTGTGAATGATGCAAGCCAGTGATTCTCAATCAGGGTTTCAGGGCACCCTGAACAGTCACAAGATCCTTCTAAGGGTGTTAAAGGGTTTTACATTACTCTATATTAGCAGTTTTATGTATACAAACACCTACAGATGGTTCACAAGATAAACCCATACTATCAAAGTATTCTGACCTATTCTGGTCTTTGAAACAGAAGAACTCTTTTTATTTTTCTGTAATAAAAAATGACTATGAATAACAGCTGCAAGGGGGTCTTTGCAGCTAACTAGCTACGCCTTGAGTCTACGTCTATGTCTTATACAAATGAAGGAAGTGACTGTAAAAATATGTCTACATTATGGCTTATATAAGCTACTACAAGACAAAAGAAACTGCTTCAGTATATTCATGAGAGACTTTGGTCCTTGATGAAAAAATGTCAGAGGACTTTGGAGTGGGAAAGAGCTGGATAAAGAGATGAGAATGTGGTAACCTTTGTTAATCACAGAAACATAAAGGTTATGAATAACTAATGGAGGGAGAAAATGAGAAATAGCACATAGAGTGGTTTGAATGTTGAAATGAAGAATGTGTCTTGAAATGAAAAAGTTGTTCCATGTAACCAAAGAAAACACTACTGAAACTAATAAACTACATAGTACAAAAAGTGACTCATGTTTCAGACCCTGATTTTGCATTTTACTCTATTCTAGCCAGTTGCTGAAGTGATTGGCAAAATTTTGTCCTCCAAATCTTGGGGGGGGAAAAAAGATACAAGTTTGTGTTCCACACTAAATATTATATCTGCCTCGTCTCAACAACCACTCCTCCCCTGAAAAACATCACTAAGAGCCAAATGGTAGCAAGTCAATTAAAATTACATCCGCATTCCGAGTAAAATTAGAAGTTATATCACACAGTTGCCTGCAAGTAGAGGACTCGACTCTATAGCCCAAAGGTTCCTTTCAGTCTTGTGTTCCTATGACACCAGCATAATAGCAGATAGCAAAAAAGGACAGTTGAACACTACAGTTGAGCAATGGACAAGGCAGATTTAATTTGGAGGAGTTGGTATTCGGTTACTTACAGGCGATGTGTTCTGCACTCGGAGGGCGCGTCCAGACAAGCGCGCACATGCCTCTTGCAGAATCTGAAAGCCCTTTGAGATGCTTCAAGAGGCATGTGCAGAAACAAAAAAAATTGCAAATTTGCGGTGCGGGGCCAAAATTAGACCCCTGGATATCCAGGGTTCAAAAAATACCCCAGGCAAAAAAAGCGGGGGCTTGGGTCCTCCACAGAGCTGCTCTGGTAGCCAGCCAGACGGTGGGAACCACCTGGTGGGAACCCCACCATGGTGGGAACCCCACCGGCCCCATCCCCCGCCTACTCCCCAAGCCTCTTGGATTGCTGCCCCACCTGTCCCCATCTCCCGCCACCCCTGAGCCCCATGGATCACTGCCCCACCCAGCCCCAGCATCCTGGCAATTTAAAAAGGGGAAGAAAAAAAAAGCCCCACACTCACCAACAGTAGCAGCTGCTGTTGAGATCACTGGGGCCTCCTGGCACAGTCTCCCTGCACAGCAAAGTACCAGCACCCACACTGCCACTTCCCCATCACATGGGTGCAGCCGTGCTCCGCAGACCACTGCATAGCTCTGTGCACTGTTGGGCAGCTGGGGCTGCTCAGGCTGAGCAATGCCAGGCCCCAGCTGACAGCCACAGCAGCTCCAGCTGTGCAGAACCCTGCCAACCCCAGCCACACCTACGCAATGGGATAATGGCAGTGCGGGTGCCAGGCGGCCAGGGCTGGTCCCTACTGCCCAGTGCTGTGTTGGGGGTGGGGGAGGAGGAGCCTGCCAGGAAGCCCCACTGACCCTGATGCCTGCCGCTGCCACTGCTACTGCGGGAGTGCTGGGCTTTTTTCTTTTTTTTTCTTTAAGTGTCAGGAGCCTGGGCCAAGCAGGGCAGCCATCAGGGGTCTGGGGGTGCAAGTGGGGGACAAGGCTGGATAGGGCATCCATTGGGGGGTCTAGGGGTTGAAGATGGGGGTGGGGCTGGGTGAGGCA
>NW_017729029.1:75688943-75689234 GCF_001723915.1 Gavialis gangeticus | reverse complement strand
TCGGGGGGGCTGCAGGAGCCGGCAGGGGATGGGGCCAGGTGGGCCAGCAATCTGGGGGGCTGAAGGAGTAAGTGAGGGTGGGACACATGGGCCCTGCTGGGGGGGGTGGTAGCCCCTGTGGGGGCCATGTGGCCCCTGCTGAGGGAGCTGTAGCCCTGTGGGGTGGCAGGCTATGACCTGTGCTGGGGGCTGTGCCCTGTGGGGGGCAGGGGACCAACACCTCCTGAGCAGCCCCCTGAATTCCCCCACGCCTACCCACACATCCCATAGCCCCTCACATCCCTCCACAGG
>NW_017729029.1:75682842-75683943 GCF_001723915.1 Gavialis gangeticus | reverse complement strand
ATCCCCCCACCCCACTTCCCACCTCCCTCCTGCAAATCCCACATGCCCCCAGCACGCACCCTACATGCCCAACTGCCAGACAGGACTCATCCTGTTGGCAGAAGCTGTGGCTGCAGGGGCAGCTGTCCCCACATCCTGGTTAGTGAAGGGTTTAGGGGGAGCTCTAACTGTTCTATGGTAAGAAAACCAAAGGCAAACAGCAAAACATATAGGTATTTAGAATTCATTTTATTATGATGATAGAGACACTGGTAGGCTTCCAAATAACTTTAATACTGTAGATATATCAATAAATCATTGCTCAACTGGTCTCGCTCTTTCTATATATATAGTGGTCTTTTGTTTTAATTGTGGAGGAACATGGATTTCAGGGTATTTTACAGAGTGACTTTGGGATTTTTTTATGAGGGATTTTTCAGTTTTCAAATAAGGAACACCAGAATTCCTGCTATGGAGGCAAGTGGCAGCACCCAGCCAAAGGAGCCTGCTCAGAGCTGGCACCTTGGAGGTGGGTGACCTCCTAACCAACTGGGGTCAGGAGGACATGCTTTGACAGTTCGCAGCAGGCCACCACACCCAGGACATCTTCTGCTGCCCAGATGGCTGGGCAGGGGCACACATGGCAGTAGTGGCGCACAAAGGCCAACTCTGCAGCCACCTGGCCCAGAAGGGCAGATGGCTCTACTGGCTGTGCAGTCACCATCCAGGTTTGGCAGATGCACAGCAGGTCACAGCCAAGCAGCAGCCCCCACAGACTGCTGCAGTGGGTAAAGGGTGCAGGAAACTCTCAGAGCTGCTTCAGCAGTCCAGCTGGCACAAGGGGTAGTGTCCCCAAGTACCAGTTGGCCAGGCCCCAGAAGCTCCTGTCTATCTGTCCATTCAAAATTGCCATGGGCTCTAAGGCCCACCTGGTAAACTAGTAGCCCCCACTACATGGGGGCTAATGGATGAATGGAACAACTGATTTTGTGGGACAACTAAGGGGGGAAATAAACAGGATAGGAGTGATGTGGGGGTCAAAGGATCAAACGTGAAAGTAAGTGCTGTGGAAGGGAACACCGAGCAGAGCCCCCTGGGCCACACCCACCAGTCCTCAAAGGC
>NW_017729029.1:75681848-75682831 GCF_001723915.1 Gavialis gangeticus | reverse complement strand
TGACATCTGACACCCAAGGAAAGGCCAATCTCCTAAATGATTACTTTGCATCAATTTTCCACCCACCCGAGGGAGTCATGCTGTCAGACTGGATGCAAAGCATCCAGGGCTCAGGAGATGGGTCCACAATTGATGGACTCAGGTAGAGCCTGGATTGCTCAGGAGGCTGGGACGTTCACCTGATTTAATTTCTAGAAGTTTTATTTGCCATTATTTTGGGGTGAAAGATACAGCCTGCTGAACCTGGCTCAGAGAAAACTCCAAGCCTAGAAGCAGTAAAGCTAGAATGTGGGTCAACGTTAGTTGCCAGCACATTCAGGATTCCATCCATTTGACATGTGGACAGGGTGTAAGGTAGAAGCCCCATGGAAAGGACTGACCTGACAGACTCTGAGGGCTAGCATTTAGCTTGAAGACCACCTCCTGATTTAGCGATAAGCAACATCAAGTCATGGCAGGTGAGAAACAGGCAATCCAGGCTGAGTATTTGGATCAGGTGAGCCCAGTCTTTTCACTGCACCCACCCACAAGGCACCTGGCTGCCAAGGACTGTGGCTTTACCCAGTAATGAGTTAACAGTAAAACAAACAATCTATTTATTAAAACAGAAGACGGGAAAAAGTGGAGAATTACAACAGTAAATAGTACAACACTATGGTGGGTATGAGCAACTTGGGATACAAAACTGAGCACAATACAGAGTCAGAACAATACTTAACCAAGAGCAAGATGTGACTAAGAAGAATCCCAGGTCATTAACAAGTTCAGTCTGTGATAAAGTCTTACTCTTGCATATTGTGTGTGGAGGGGTAGGGAGGGTGTATGTTGGGGGAAGTGGGTAATGTGTGTGGTCAGGGAGTAGGTATGGTGGGGTGTGTGGAAGCTGAAGTGCATGGGAGGGTGTGAGCATGTGTGTGGGTATGGAGAGATGGGGTATGTGGGGCACGTGGGTGTATGGTGGGGTGTGGGTATGGCAGGGTGTA
>NW_017729029.1:75665853-75676848 GCF_001723915.1 Gavialis gangeticus | reverse complement strand
GGTGGAGGGGCTGCAGCCTGGTGCACTCAAGGGTCATGTGGGCCAGGGTCTCCCTCTGCCCACAGAAAGAGCAGGAGACCAGGGTGTCTGCGAAGCTCACCACATACATGCCCACGGTGAAGGCTCCATGGAGTACCTGCCAGCTGAGGTCCCCATTTGCTTGTGGGGTGAAGATGGAGTACAGATTCAACCACTGGGGTGCCCCAGCCATGCGCTCACCAAGCAGGTCCCGTCACTTGATGTCTGGCAAGGACGCGAGGGCAGCATGATGGATCATGCAGCATATGAATATGTAGAGGCAGTGGTGATGGACAGTGGAAAACTGGACTGGTCTGGTATCCTCCAGCTGTCTCAGGTGGTAGAGCAGGGGGCACCATGAGGCTAGGTAAGGCCCATGACAAACTCTGGAGGACTGGAGGACACATGGGGGGGTGGGGGGGGAAAGGAGGGACACCACCGCGCAGGACCTGGTCAACAAAGGCAAGGGCATCAGGAGGTAGGACAGATTTCATCTCCCGGACCAGACGGCAGGCTGCACATGTTGTAGGTAGACCAGTGCACTAGGCCAGTGCAGTAGGATCCACCCACTCCTGCCTATCATAGTCCAGGAGGTCTTCAATATGGGTGACACCAGGATCAAACTCTGTCACAACTGGGGTGCCTCTGCTGTCAGCACCTCCACCTGGGAGTTCCAGAGGAGGGGCTCGACGAGCAGGTCAGTGCCCTGGACAAGTGTCACAGGGGACCTGGAGGTGAAGAGCAGCCTCCATGCCTGGAGGAGGTCCTGCTAGAGCTCTGGCAGCCCCCACAGGTTCTTCCTGTAGGAAGAAGCCCCACAGACTGAGAAGCTGCCAGTTGTATCAGAGCCCCCAGAAGTGGAGGAGGAAGGCATGCCGCAGGTGGCCTCATGGTTATCGATACCCTATAGTCACTGCAGGGCCTGAAATCGGAATGTCAGGACCTGGCTGTGCAAACCAGGCCCTGGCCACCGTCCTGCAAGGGGAGGCTCAGGACCTCTGCAGCGACCCAGTGCCATCGTGGCCAGAAAAACTCCAGGGCCCATCTCTGAAGTCCTGCCAGGACATCAGGGGGCACAGGCAGAGTGTGCAAGGGGTGCCAGAGCATGGACAGCACCAGGGAGTAGAGTAGGGAATGACACCTCCCACATAGGGAAAGACGCCTCAGAAACCCTGCCCATGTCCGGAGCTGCTCCACCTCCTTTCCTCCAGCTGGTGCCAGTTCTCCAGTGAGGAGGGGTCTGTAGGGGACAGGTAGACCCCCAAGTAGAGCAGCAAACCCATGCTACAGGAGATCCTGTGGAGCACAGGTGGGAGTGAGGTCACCTGCCACCCGTCACCCACTACCAAGCCAAAGCTCTTGACTCAGTTGACTCAGGTAGAGGAGACAGCTGAATACAACGCCTAGCAGGCCTCCACCTTTGCTAGGTCACCTGAGTCCTGGGCCATGAGAAGTATGTTGTCAGCATATGCTGAGAGGACCAGCTGCACCACCAGCTCCTGGACCATCCATCCCACCACCTGCCTCCACAGGAGCATGAGAAGGGCTCCAGGGCCAAGGCGTACAGCTGGCCTGACAACAGGCAGCCTTGATGCACCCCTCTCCTGAATGGGATGGACTCCATCAGGTTCCAATTCAGATTGACCAAACACTCTGCAGAGATGTACTACACATGGATAGCCTGCACAAACCAGGGCCCAAAGCCAAAGGCCCATAGTGTGCCTGTGAGGTACCCATGATCCACTCTGTCAACCGCCTTCTCCTGGTCCAGGGATAGGAGGGCTAAAAACAGGCCCTCCCAGTGCACTAGCTCCAGGAGGTCCCAAACCAGGTACAAGTTGTTGAAGATGGAACGTCCAGGCACCATGTACTTCTAGTCAGGATGGATCACGTCCACCAGCGTGGACCTCAGGCTCAGCATGATGGCCTTAACGGCCACCTTGTAGTCCATGCAGAGGAGGGACATGGGATGCCAGTTCCTCAGCTCATGGGGATCAAACAGGGGCCTGGGGAATCTAACTGGGACCTGAGGAATCGAGCCAGGAGCTGGGGGAATGTTCGCATCCCTGAACATTCCCCCAGTTCCCAGTCCCCTGATCTTCCCCCAGCTCTCTGATCAATTCCCCCAGCTCTTCCTGGGTGGTGCAGGCTCCCAGATGATGCGGGATGACAGCAGGCTGCCACTGCCAGCTGGTGATGGCAGTGGCTCTGGGCTATTTCCACAGCTGGCAGCGGCAGCCTGCTGAAACCAGCAGTGTGGGGCTGCATGGGGCAGGCAGCGGTGGTGAGGAGACCCCAGCATGGATCTCTACTCCCTGCAGAGCCAGGTCACATGGCAGGGACCATTACTACCCTGCCACGCAACCTGACTCCACCAGGGAACAGAGATCCACGCTGGGGTCTCCTCACTGCCACTGCCTGCCCCATGGAGCCCTGTGTTGCCAGGGCCGTGCAGGGCAGGCAGTGGCGGCAAGGAGACCCCGGAGCAAATCTCTGCTTCCTGCAGGGCTGAGTTGTGCATCAGGGCAGCAGCATATAGCTGTTTCCTTGCAAGCCCAGCTCCAAAACTCTGAAATTTTCTGAAACATTTCTGAAAGGTTTCAGATGCCTCGCTTTGTTTCAAAGGCATTTCTGAACCTTCTGTTCAATTCGGATTTGGTGTTTCGGGCACCAAAACAGTCCCAAACATCTCTGAAACAAAACGGCTGCCAAAATTTCATGCAGCCCTGGTAAATATGCTCAAAGAGACAAGAAGTGGGAGACAGACTCTATTCTTTTTACTTTGATGGCCAAATTAGCTGATTGGTTAAACAGAGGGGATTAAAGCAGCTTCTTGACAATGGGCGTATCTTTTTCTTTTCTAGAAAAAGGGGATTGCGGAGGAATTATGACTATAAAAAAAGTTACAATCCCCCTCCCTTTATTTTCCACAGATATAAAGTTACCATATTCCTGGGCAAAGCATGAAGTATGTATTTCTGAAAAAATATGTCCATGTCACTGGTAGTAACTATACTGTTCTGTTCTCATAGGATTACACAACCAACTTATTTCCCTACCAGCCTAGTCTTACTGTATCACTTTGATTGTCAAGTGCTAGTTAAAAAGGGACTTATACAGAGAACCTTTTTCTACTGCAATCTGTCAAATCTGTTTATAATTCATTTTACTGATTTCCCTTTGGTTTTTATTCATTACAGGAAGTCAAAACACCCTATTTACCCATCTGAATGCCCTTTCCTTCATATTTTTAAAGAGCAGTAATCTCAAGTGTGATTAGATTTCATGTTAACCTTTAATATGGTCTGTGAATGTGCTGAACTACTGTGTGGGTTGTTCGAAGTTTGTATATTGTGTTTTTATTTTAGTGAACCCATCACTGTTTGATTAGCTGTACACCTGTGTATGAGGGGAATATCTTTATGTACTGATGCTTTTGAGGCTGAGAAGCATAAGTACTCTGGCAATACTAATTTTTTTGCTGTTTGAATCCTTTTCAACTTGTATCAAACACAATAGGACATCAGCATAGAATTTCAGTCTTATTGTTAAGTAATATCACTAAACTCAAGTTTCAAGCACCTTAATATTTCTTTTTTTCCCCCCCATGAGAGCAGAAGGCATTAGAGTTTTATCACTTACTTCACAGTATCTTATTCATCCAGATTTCACTGGGTACTTTTGAATGAGTCAGAATAATAAACTGAAGGAAAAACAGCTGTGTCTCCATAGACAACTGCTTAATCGGTGTTTATTGATTTAAATGGTACATTATAAACTCATATGAGAGACTGAAATGGTTTAAATCAGAATGGATCATGTGTCTGTCTATAGCTAGCTGTATGTCCAAAGAAATTAAAACATAATGCTGGGGTAAATGGATGATTTTCAAGGCACTGAGCCACTAGAGCATGTACTGGAAAATTCTCTCGAAGTCAGGCCAACCATATAGGCATCCTTTCAAAATGCAGCTGGTAGACTGCATAAAGGGAGTGAACTCTGCTTTGTATCTGAAGGAAAGGGCTTATCTGCTTATGTCAGATGTGGGCCCTAAATCCCAAATGGAGGAAAGCATTTCCCAATATCACTGGGTAAGGTACACAAGTCCCATAGATGGACAGGATTTAAATCACAACCCTGCTTTCAATAGCTACCTATAGACATGCTTGTTCACTTTCTAATTAAAACACTCCAATGTTGCCTCACCATCACCTGTACTAAGCACCCCCATGTTTCAAAATGTCCACGGAGATGCTTTAAGTAAAGCTCATTGGCCAAGGTTTAGTTAAAGGGCCATCACGGATATTTTGAAATTGGGGTGGGGCGTCCAGGAAGTGCTCTAATTAACACCCCCCCAAAACTCTGCGTACATTTATAGGCAGCCAGCATTTCCTCTAGAGTAGCCTTTCTGTATGCTAGCTTTAGGTTGCTCTTCATTTAATATTTAATTTCCATTCTAAGGAGCCTAAATCTTCCTGTGCATTGTATATGAAGCCAGGACTTGGGCGCTTTTGAAAATAAAATTAGGCACTTATCTTCATTTCCAAACACCCAAATGCCTTTAAAAATTTGGCTCTTGATGATACATTAACTGGAATGTAACCCAAATGGTCATTTGCTAGCCAGGAGCTACTGGAGTGTGGTGCTTTCCTGACACACTTACCCGGTGCATCTACATGCGCTGCTATGGCAATGTTGTTACTGCACCATGATTTCATACTTCCTTTTGGAAGACTAAATCACGGGTGCAGTAACAGCCTGTACTACACTGTACATGTGGTACATAGTTATTTTTAGCAGCTCCTTTGCTGTAGCGGAGCGCTATATCAGGGGAGTGTGTCACTACGGCAAAGTAGCTGCTGGTCATGTGTAGATGCCTGTGGCCGCTATGCCACCATAGTGCATTGCTATGGCAATGCAGTGTCACACGTAGATGCGCCAACCATGTAACACACTTCCTATCAGGTGATCAGCAGCACAGGATAGCACCAGTATTACATCTGCTGGAAATTCACCCATATTGGAAAAATTGCCAGGTATAAAGATTGAGATACTACATGAACCCTTTGCACCACTTAAGCTACCTCGTTCAGGGCTTGACTCAGTGCAAGGAGAACAATAGATGTACCTCAGAAGAGCAAAAAGAAAGAAAAAAAGAAAAAGCCCGCAAAAGTTGCAGTAACATGATGCAGTTACTTAGCTAAATTGTACACATGTTCTCATAACTTTTTCATCTTTTGGTACATATAAATAGCTCATTTTCTTCCTCATGATTTTTGCACATTTTGCTTTTTCCAGTTTTGCATTAAATATAATCTAAAGAGGGTTTTCATGAATTCTCATAAATATATTGCTTATTCTGTAATTCTTTCCTGTGGCCAAATACTTTTTATTATTACTCTTAATTGCTTACTTTATGTACTTTCTAAAGTACTTGCAA
This sequence comes from Gavialis gangeticus, assembly GCF_001723915.1. Taxonomy (NCBI): domain Eukaryota; kingdom Metazoa; phylum Chordata; order Crocodylia; family Gavialidae; genus Gavialis; species Gavialis gangeticus. Next base: position 75,671,390 of record NW_017729029.1, on the reverse strand, counting down.
GGAGGGGGTTTGTGGAGGGGGGTGTTCTGCTACTTCTGAATCCTTTATGATATCTGTATATTATAGAGACTGCTTGGTAAATGGTTTCTGGGTCAAAATACAAAGTTTCCCATATCTCAGCTTCTTGGAGCCTTTGATTTATAATCCTATTACAATTAGTTGAAAGCGTGTTGACTATTTTTCATGCTACTTTATGATGACAGAAGATTATATTTTCATTGGTGGTTTCTTAATTATCACAGATACTTTATTCAAATTTCCCTTGTTTCTTTTGTAACTCAGAATTCAGTATTGCTGTGAACAGAAAATGTAGTATAGGATTTCTGTAGGATATCAATAAGAACATGAAAGGATAAAACAAAATCTGTAGTTCTTTTGTTCTACTTTATACCAACAAATAATGATTTTAGAAGACACCTGAATTCTTCATTGTGTCTATAATAAATTTTTGCTAACACAAAAACAGATAATATTGCTTTCTGTGATTGCATTTTTAATACAATTTTCTGCAGAGATTTTCCTTCAAATCAGCATTTGTTTTATAGGTATTTATACTTTTCTTGCCCTCTGTAATGACTGTCCTTATAATTTTTATACTTTTTCCATTACTCTTTTCTCATGATCATCTTTTCTTTGCTTTTTATTTGCTAAGCAGCATTTTCTCATTGCACTGGAGATAGAGGGATATGGATAAAATCAGAAATATCAGGAAAAGTCAACTTTAGTTAGAAATTAGGACTAGCATTTCAGTCTAGAAAAAGCATGGGACAATATTATAGCTGAGTGAAAGCAAAATTTAGAAGAACCTGTGCATAGCTGCAGGAAATTCAATGGTAAATTGAAGGAGAGGAGTGCCTACATGAAATAGGAAATACTTCAAAGTAAGTTACTGAGTTCAGCAGGCAGGTATATCATTAATAAACTTGAAAGGGAAAATGAACAATAAGTTATATTGAGTTTACCTGACAGTTTTACCATTCATAAAGCTGAAACGGGAAACGGAACAATGCACCGGAGATATCTAGGGAACATTCCCAGTTATTATGAAGAGAAAATAGATATTTAAGATTGATTCTAGAAGCCTATTGTAGAGCAAATCAGACACGAAAGAAGCAAGATGGCTATCAAGGAGAATGAAAAATAGGTTAAGACAAAACTTTTTCGATGAAGTAAAAGTAAGGAGGAGGGGGCTATGTGCTCCTGTAAAGAATGATGTGGAGAACTTTGTAACAAAAGAAGCAAATTCACTTCTGTGAGGATGAATTGTTTATTTGCCTCCATCTTCACTGGGCTGAGTGGGGGAAAAAGCATGTCAGAAATAGATTTGCTTAGCTAGATGCAAAATACTGAAAATAAATATGGGAAACTATACCAAAAATAATGTCTCCTAGGGGCTGTATGTGGAGACATTAGAGAGACAGTCAGATTATATTGTTTAGAAAGAGGATAAAGAAGAGGACATGCTTGCATATAACTTTGTGAGTTAATAAGCAAACATGAAAATGTGAGCTACAGCACAATCTCAGTCTTCAAGGGGGTTAGTACTGAAAGTTTACATTAAATCATTTTTACATAGAAATTAGTCTGTAGAACATAAAATAATAGGCAGGTTTAAAATATAATGATTAGTATGTCAAAAAGAAATTGGAGAGTAGGAAAGGCATTACAAGAAGTAGCAGCAGAAGGACTAGACTTTATTGTGTTGTTTAATTAGATTATAAGATCTATGGGGAAGACTTACTTTAATCTGTGTTCATAAAGCACCCAGCTCAAAAGGATATGGGCCCTTCACTGGGGTTTCTATGTCATATAAATAATTACTCATTTCAATACAATGTGTATAGTAGGAGCTGCAAACATTATAACAGCTATATGAAAGCTATCTGCCTAATTAGTTAATTGAAGCAGTTCATTCAATAGAGGTAAGAAGGAGCTGGGTTAACAGAATGGGTAAGGAAGCCATGGGAATAAGGACAGGGATGAGGGAGATGTAGGTGAGGATACAGAGGTGTGCCAAAAGCAAGCAAGGGCAACAGCTAAATGGATGGAAGAGATTCTCAGGAGTATAACAACATTAAAAGCCTTGCTCCTTGAATTTAAAATGAAGATGACAAGCCTCAAACAGATTTGGCCGAAACAAAACAGGACAGTGATCCGAAACACCAAAACAAATCACTGTCCTCCAAAACAGCCAAATCCGAAACCAAATCAAAACACAGCCATTTTGCACAGCCCTAATGTTTACACCACTGTGGGGATGCACTGGGGAGCATCACCCACTCTGAGCATGCTATACCACAAATGCATGTAATGTAGCCTTCTCCACATGGAGCTGGGAGTTCAGCAAGAAGCACGCCTGAAACAGCAAGATTTTTTGGTGTATAGCCAGAGCCTCACTAACAGTCTCATTACATCAGATTCAGAGCATAGTATGTGCAGAGCAGGAGAGGCATGCTGCCCCGAGGGACAATGTAGAAGATGAACCTTTTCTGACCCTCCTATTTGTCCACAGCAGGGACCATCAGGGCAATAGCTTCTAGTGTACTCTTTACGGAGTGTTAGGGTTTGTTTGATCTTTTCACCTTCCTTAAACACATTGGGTGTTGGCTGCAACCAAGACTGGGAATTTTGACTAGGGTGCACCGATGCCCCTGCTTAGACTAAAACCTGGAGGTTCTTGGCTAGAAGGCCTTACCCCTCTGCTCAGAGTCAGACCAATTGCCATATTTGAGAGCAAAAATAAATTTTACCCCATAGTCAGATTGGTGCAGACTGTGGGGACTTTTTGCCTTCCTCTGTAGTAAGTGGCATGGCACACTTCCTTGGATCTAGTGAACTGTAACAACCTTGCAGCGGTAGGAAAATCACCATTGTTCTCCCACTGATTTACCTGTGGCAGGTTAGGGTGCTATGCCTTATAGTTGTGCAACAGGGTTGACTGTGTAGTTTTAGCAACAGGTTAGCCAAGGATTTACGTGGGATGGGTTGGATAGGGGTGATCCTGTGTAAAGGGTTGGAGTAGATGATTTCCGGAAGTCCCTTCCAAGCTTACTTTTCTATGATTCCACATTAGGTACTGAGGTACTGTACTAATACAATAGTGGTATTACTGTATCTAGCTCCCAGACCAGTGATCCTCAACCAGGGTAGAGAACACCTGTCCTACCAAGGTGCCTAGAGCCCTTGATGACATGTTCCAGTATCTTTCTGGACATAATAGAGGAGGGCCACTCGTATGTTCGGGGGCCTCCGTGGCCAGCCCTATGAGGAGAGGCTGAGGGACCTGAATCTCTTCAGTCTCCGCAAGAGGAGACTGAGGGGGGATCTTGTGGCTGCCTACAACCTTATCAGGGGCCAGCAGCAGGGACTCGGGGAAAGTCTGTTCACCAGGGCCCCCCTTGGGGTCACCAGGAACAATGGCCACAAGCTGAGGGAGGATAGGTTCAGGTTAGATATTAGGAAGAACTATTTCACAGTAAGGGTGGCCAGAGCCTGGAATAGGCTTCCCAGAGAGGTGGTGCTCTCACCTTCCCTGGAGATCTTCAAGAGGAGACTGGATAGGCACCTGGCTGGGGTCTTATGACCCCTGCCACCCCCAGTGCTCCTTCCTGCCCATGGCAGGGGGTCGAACTAGATGATCTGTCTAGGTCCCTTCCGACTCATTGATTCTATGATTCTATGAGACCCTTTCTGGACACAACTGACCCTGTCCTATTCTAAGGGAGCTGTTTTCTTTTGCATGTTGAATGTATATTCAAAAACTTTTGATCCATCCAGGTGAGTCACTGTATTCAAGTGTATAAAGCTGAAGATAGCTGTATTGTAGCATTTATCATTCCTAAAAAGAGAAGAGGCAAGATTATTCTGTAGCAAGAACAGGATGAATTTGTTTTCCTGGTACCTGGATAAACACAAACACAAACTAAACAGAGTTTGAGCAATATTACTCCTACAAGGTCTCTTTAAATCTGTCTAGAGTAAGCCACCACGGAACAGACTGTATGGGCAAAATGATTGATAGTTTAGATAAAGAGTGATTAGGCATATGTAGAATAGCGAGAGCATTTTTTTAATGCATTTCAGGAGTCGGTTTGGTTTATACTCTTGAATTCCATGGAAACCTCAGTATAGGTCTTCCTTAATTTTGAATTTAAAGAAATAATGTTTTAGGTAACTCTGTCTTGTATTTCTATCTGGTATGAACTTTGGACTTACAATGCTTAAAAGTAAAGAATTATTACGAAAGCCTCTGGTGGCTCTCCATTTACCTCAAATTTCTATTTAAAAAATGAGAGTACTTGTAGAATTTTCTCTCATTTGACTCACAAATGCATACATGCAAAAACAGTGTAGTAAAAAGGACAGACTTGAAAGAACAAATAAAATGGAATTTGTAAAGCACTTCATCTTGTACATAACTGACAATAGAACCACAGTGAATTGCTATACAAATGCAGTTATGTAAAGTCTGTTAAGCCTGGTAGAACATTTTCAACTGGTTGAAGACTAAATAAGTGACAGTGGAAACAAGATTCTCATAAAGCTAATTGGGAACACAAAGACAAACCTTGACCAAGGACACAGATTTGCATTTCACCCTTGATATTCAGCTTCCTTAAGTATCATTCATTTTGTGTGTCTGAATAACAGAAGATGTCTGAATATCTAACTGACATTTCCAGTGCTTTAGAAGATAAAACAATTACACATCTTCAAACAAAATTAAATTTCCTCTTCCAGTATTACACTGGTTGTAGCTTCTATACACCATTTGGGAGGAGAAACTAGCAAATTCCATTAAACCACTGATTCTCTACCAGGATGCCATAAAATGCTTTGAAAGGTGACTCAAACTACAAGGAGATACGTGGCTAAGTACAGGCTCAGGTCCCTCCTTGGCCAAATCCCTAGCCCCATTGCTGGCCCCTCTTCAAGGAAGTAAGAACTATAATACATAAATTAGTTTTGAAATTATGTGCCACTTAATTGCAAAAGTTAGAGAGGAGTGACTTGAGTCCAGCGAACAGGGCCTCTAGTCAAAATAGGTTGCAAATCACTGCATTAAAATATACAGTGCACATGCTTTCTGTAGGTTTATACAAGGTTATCATAAAGTGTATGGATCATGAGTCTTCAGAGACATTCATTCTACTAAATTTAATAGCAAAACTCCCCCTGATTATAACAAGGCAAGATTCTAACCTGTTTCTAGGGAAAATAATATACTGCTTCAATGCATGTGGTTCCAAAATATACAGCCCCCCTCAGCAAACCAAATTCTTGGTTTGGATGCACAAACCTGGCTCCTATTAACTGCAATAATACGCCAATAAGTCCTAGGACTAAAATTGTCTCAAATTGTTTAAAATTTGAAATGTGAATAAAGTCTTCAGAGTAGAGATGTTATGCTTTCATTAAATGGGCTGTTGGAGCCGGGTGAGATAATCCCTGCTTCTATTTATAAAATACTCATCACAAATCTGGCAGAATGTCATGAATAATTTTAATAGCAAACTCAAGATGGGGAATTTGTCAAG
>NW_017729029.1:75659055-75660853 GCF_001723915.1 Gavialis gangeticus | reverse complement strand
GAATAAAGTCTTCAGAGTAGAGATGTTATGCTTTCATTAAATGGGCTGTTGGAGCCGGGTGAGATAATCCCTGCTTCTATTTATAAAATACTCATCACAAATCTGGCAGAATGTCATGAATAATTTTAATAGCAAACTCAAGATGGGGAATTTGCCAAGAATTTTCCAAACACCATATAAACAAAGTTGCTTAGTTTTTCAGCAAATGATTTACTGAGGGACTGGTGAAGGTAGGCCGGTAAGAGGATGTAGCACCAGTGCCTTCATTTCCAATGAAGTAAAGAGAAAATAAATTGTGAATGGTTCTTTCCTCACACCAACAGAAAGCTTAAAAGTGCAAAAATAAATATTTTGATTTGCAGTAGCAACTACAATAACAGCTCTTGAGCCACTGTTGCCTGCCAGACAAACACAGTTGAAGTACACATAATATTTTGATCCCGTCATCTGCAAAGAATCAAGCAGTCCAAAGTTTTTTAGGGTAAGTTGGACTGCTGAGGCATCAAAAGAAATAAAACAGGCTTACACTTTCAGGCAAGTGCCACAGAATTTAATAAGGAGTGATAAATGTTTATAACACCTTTTGAAGTATCCCCTACATACAATGAAAAATATTTCTAAACTAAACTAAAATGAAATACATTTTATGGAACATACATTTTAGTTTTAAAATCTCAATTACATTTTGAACTTATGTAACTTTAAATTTGGGGGAATATGACTTTTTTCAATAAAATTTCACATCTCTCCCCTATTTTGGAAAATAAGTATATATACCTGATAATTTTTTTTCTCCATTCCAGACTTTTGATGAAATTTAACATTTTTGAAATTCTAGGAGGAGGAAATTCTAGAAAAGATTTTAGGAAAAAAACTGCCTCTATTTGTCCAGCTTTAATATAAAAATAAATCAGTTAACCTACTGATGAATATGACCCTTAATTTGGATTAATTTTAAATAACATTAACATGGTTCAAACAATAACACAGAGAAATGTCATTGCCAGAAACAACTGATTGGGGGGTCCACAATGGGTGTTCTCAAAGGAGGGGGTGGGGGGGGAAGAGGGATAGAGTGGGTAGGAGAGGCAGAGAGAGGAAAGGTGTGCCTAGAGACAGCCTGTCCAAACAGTCCATGGTTCAGAGAAAACCACTGATCGGACTTCTCGGCCAGGCACTAGCTAAAAGAACCTTAGAGCTGCCAGCAACTAAATTATTTTCTTCTGTTTGAACCCTCCCTGTTCTCAGAAAGAGAGGAATTCATACATCAAGAACATAAGAACTGCCATACTGGGTCAGATCTAAGGTCCATCAGTCTCTGCAAGTAGTAGATTCTTTATAGGAATTAAAAAAAAAAACAAAGCATGTGTCAAGTGATTCATACCCTGTCATACCTTCCCAATTACACCCCTGACTGTTGTGTTTCATAACCACTGATGGACCTATCTTCCAAAAATTTGTCTACTCCCTTTTTGAACCTGGTAATACCGTGGATCTCCATAATAGCCTGTGGCCTCCCTGACTCTCAGGCAGGCTTCCTACTTCAGATGTACTAAAATGCCTATATTCGGTTTTATGATTTCAGCAAGAGGCTGTGAATGTCTTCTCTTGTCTTTTTCTGGCCTGTTTTCTTATTTAACATGCCAGCATTTGAGAGTCTATTTCCCTTACTTGGGTAGGACTTCCTTTTTCTAAACAGTTTCTTTCTGCCTCAATAGCCTCCTGTTAAACAATTCTACCTCTCATTTTTTTCTCTTCTGAGGAGGAGCTGGACAGGGAATTTTCAGGTCAGCTTGCA
>NW_017729029.1:75643555-75659044 GCF_001723915.1 Gavialis gangeticus | reverse complement strand
CCGACCCTTAATCTATGAATCTATGAATCTATGACTTCTTATTGTCTTTTTCATATACATGTACTCTAAGCTTTTAATATAGTTTCTCAGGTAGTTGCTATGCTACCTGTGGGCATTTTACACTCTTGGCTATGCCTTTTAATTTCCTTCTAACTAACTTCCTTCCTCTTTTAAAATTAAATAGTGATATAGTAGATTATTTTTTTCCACCTATTAGTTACTGCATGAACCAAATCCCATGTGCTACCTGGGACCTAAGCAGGAGTTACTTCTTTTCTTGTAGGTTCCAGCATTAGTTGTTCTAAAAGGCAGTCATTTATGATATCCAGAAATGTTATTCTGTATCACACCCTGAGGGGATATTTTCTTAGACTATTAGAAGGGACCCGTACACCGAAGCGAGCACACGTGTGCGTGTGCACGTGTGCCCTCAGCTCCCCTGATCCCACCAAGCAGAGTAGTGAGGAGCCAGCAGCAGCAATAAGGTAAGCAGGGCAGAGGGAGGAAGGGAGCTGAGCCAGGCCAGCTGTAGGGAATCAGGTAGGGATTTTCCTCCCCTTCCATCCCTACTTAGCCATGCCAGGCAGGAGACATGCTCCTGAGCTGTGCTAACAGGCCCCGCAAACAGGCGCACTCTTCAGGGGTATCCCGGAGTTTGCGCGGGAGTTTGCACAGGGGAGAGAGCAGGAGGGGCCTGAGACTCCACACGTCGGAGCCAGCAGAATCGGGCAGAGTCTTTAGGTGAGTGCACGTGAGGGAGTTTTAAAGGGGCTGGTGACTCAGATCACAGCCAGGGACCCTGCCCCGATGCTGCCACCCACCTGGGGCTCCTCTGGGTGGGTCAGCGGCATCTGGGCCCCCTGCCTGCAGGGGTTGCCTGGTGGGTCCTCAGAGGACATGGGGTAGCAGGAGGGCTGGGAGTCCCCTCACCTGTCCTGTGTGTGCCCAAATTGAGGCCCTGGAGGGGCAGGTGAGGGAACTCTAGGCAGAGGTGAGCAGGCTGCGGGGGATCAGGACAATTGAGGAAGAGATTGATGGCTACTTTCATTCTCTGCAGGACAAGACACCTGGTGGAAATGCAGTGAGGGAATGTCCTGAAGCAGATGCTGGTGAATGGAGGATGGTCACCTCCAGGGTCAGACCTCTCACCGCAGAGACAGCTCCCCTGGTGCAGCTGGGGAACAAATATGAGGCCCTGGCTGCACTGGAGGAGTGTGCAGTGGGGGAAAGTGCACTGGAGGAGCCTGCTGCCATCACTGAGCAAGATGAGGGCCAGCCAGATAAGCAAAAGAAGAGGCACCATGTCATCAGAGTGGGCAACTCCCTGCTGAGAGGAATGAAGGGACCCATCTATTGTCCAGATCCCACAGTGCATGAGGTCTGCTGCCTGCCTGGAGCCAGGATCAGGGATGTCACGGCTAGAATTCCTGACCTAATCCAGCCCTCTGACAACTATCCCATGGTCCTCATCCATGTGGGAACAAATGATGCAGCCAGGAGTAGTCTAGACAGTATCTTGAGTGACTACAGGGCTCTGGGGACCAGGCTTAGGAAGACGGGGGTGCAGGTGGTCTTCTTGTTGATCCTCCCAGTCAGCGGTCATAGTAGGCATCACATCAACTGTGTCAGAGAAGCCAACCCATGGCTCCGGAGTTCGTGCCATCGTGCGGGTTTTGGCTTCCTGGACCACAATTTGCACTTCTGTACAAGGGACCTCCTGGGACACGATGGGCTTCATCTCTCCACAAAAAGTAAGAGTATCTTTTCTTAAAAGTTGGCTGACCTCCTAGGTTGGCCTTTAAACTAAGTTCGATGGGGGATGGGGAGGCAGGAGATGGAGAGAATCTAGAACCTACAAACTGCAAGACACACAACAGTGCATCCCAGGTAAGTACTAAGGGGCCCATTAGGCATCAGAATGGGGTGGGCACCAAAGGCACCATTCAGAGGGTTCATGTGCTCTATACTAATGCTAGGAGCATGGGGAAGAAGCAGGAAGAACTCACACTTCTGCTTACAGATAATAACTTCAATTTAGTGGGGCTAATGGAAACCTGGTAGGACCCTACCCATGACTGGGCAGTACACATTGAGGGCTACAGGTTGTACAGAAGGGAAAGGAGTAGGGAGGAAATGGGGCAGGGTTGCTCTTTATGTAAAGGAGCATTATACATCTACCCTAATCAAAATGGGATCAGAGGAGGAGAAAGTTGAGGCATTGTGGGTAAGCTACATGGAGGTCAAAGGGAAAGGGACTTGGTCCAGACCACCACATCAAGAGGAAGAGCTAGACTTGGAATTCTTGAGACAGCTCTCAGAGGCTGTACGGTCTAGGGACATGGTTGTCATGGGGGACTTAAATTACCTTGATATCTGCTGGGAGAAGCAGTTAGCCAAATCCAACCAGTCATGTGGGATCTTAACCTGCATGCAGGATCTTTACATAACGCAGGAGGTATACAGTCCCACTAGGGGGAATGCCTTACTGGACTTGGCGTTGGCTACTGGGGATGACCTGGTAGGGGAGCTACAGATTTGTGGTCACCTTGGGCATAGTGACCAGCAATCAACTGAATTCACCATATGGTGTAGGGTGGGTAAGGTGGAAGTGCTTGACTTTAGGAAGGCTAACTTCAGGGTGCTTAGGAGACGACTCAATGATGCACTGCAGGATAGGAATATTGGTGAGATGGGAGTCCAGGAAGGGTGGTCATTCCCAAGGACGCAATCCTTCATGCACAGAGGGAGATGATCCCAGTATGAGGGAACAGGGGGAAAGGAGCCAAAATACTTCCTTGGCTAAACGAGGAAATCCAAGGACAAGAAAGAAGGCATACAGGCAGTGGAAGCAGAGGGAAGCTACCAAGGAGGAGTATACCTAGTTGGCCCACACTTTCAGAAAGGCCAAAGCAACTACAGAGCTGAGGCTGGCAACACAAATTAAAGACAATAAAAAATCTTTTTTTTGGTATGTAGGGAGTAGAAGGAAGGTGCAGAGCAGCATAGGACCCCTACTGAACAAGAAGGAACAATTAGTGACAGACAGGGGGAACAAGGCTGAGCTATTCAGTGAGCTTTTTGCCTCAGTGTTCTTGAACAGGGGTCAAGGTAAGTCTCCTAAAGGGTTCTTAGATGAGCATCAGAGGGACACCAGCCCACCAACTGTCAACTCTGACTTGATGCAGAGTTACTTGGATGGACTGGATGTGTTTAAGTCAGCAGGCCCGGATGAGCTGCATCCAAGAATACTGAAGGAATTGGCCGGTACCATAGCAGAACCACTGGCATGGCTGTTTGAGCACTTGTGGCATGCAGGTCAGGTCCCGGAGGACTCGAAAAGGGCCAGTGTGGTCCCTATTTTCAAGAAGGGAAGGAAGGAGGATCCAAGTAATTATAGGCCAGTCAGTCTCACCTCCATCCTTGGAAAGGTCTTTGAAAAGGTTATGACAGATCACATTTGTGGGAGTCCAGTGGGAAAAATAATGCAGCAGGGAAACCATCATGGATTTGTGGCAAGTAGATCATGACTGACCAATCTAGTTTCATTTTATGACAGGGTCACAAAATGCTTAGATGCAGGAGTAGAGGTGGATGTTGTTTTCCTGGATTTTAGCAAGGCCTTCAATATGGTATCTCAACCCATTCTCATAAATAAATTAAGAGGCTGTGACATAGATGTTTACACAGTCCAGTGGGTGGCAAATTTGCTTAGTGGTCACACCCAGAGAGTAGTAGTAGATGGATCAATACTGACCTGGAAGCATGTGGCTAGTGGGACCCCACAGTGTTCAGTCCGTGGACCTGTACTCTTCAATATCTTCATCAGTGACTTGGATGTGCATGTGAAGTACACTCTGTCCAAGTTTGCAGACAATACTAATTTGGGGGTGAAGTCCATACTCTGGAGGGTAGGAAACAATTGCAGGCAGACCTGGACAGGTTAGAAAAGTGGGCAGTACACAACAGAATGCAGTACAACAAGGACAACTGCAGAGTGCTGCACCTAGGGCACAAAAATATCCAGCACACCTACTGGCTAGGAAGTGACCCTCTCTGCAGCACAGAAGTGAAAAGGGATCTTGGAGTCATAGTGGACTTCAAGATGAACATGAGTCATCAGCATGATGAAATCATCACCGAAGCTAACCACATTTTCAGCAGATGCATGACAAATAGAACCAAAGAGGTGATAATTTCCCTCTATGCGGCATTGGTCAGACCGCAGTTGGAGTACTGCATCCAGTTTTGGGTGCCATACTTCAAGAAGGATGTTGATAGACTTGAGAGGGTCCAGAGGAGGGCTATTCATATGGTTAGGGGCTTACAAGACAAGCCCTATGAGGAGAGACTGACAGACCTGGATGTCTGTTCCCTGCAAGAGAAGGCTGAGAGGTGATCTTGTGGCAGCCTACAAATTCATTAGGGGAATGCAGCAAGGGATTGGAGATGCTCTGTTCACCAGGGTGCCTCTTGGGGTAACAAGAAACAATGGTCAAAAACTGACAGGGAGCAGATTTAGGCTAGATATCAGGAAAAACTTCTTCAGGGTAAGGGTGGCCAAAATTTGGAATGGGCTTCCAAGGGAGGTGGTGCTCTCCCCTACCTTGGGGATCTTTAAGAAAAGGCTGGATAGGCATCTGGCTGGGGTCATCTGACCCCAGCACTCTTTCCTGCCTAGGCAGGGGGTTGGACTCAATGATCTGTTGAGGTCCCTTCCGACCCTAGCATCTATGAATCTATGATAGTTGAAGTTGTTACGGGTAGCCTGCTTTTGTGGCTTCTATAATTTCCCTTAGCACTTCATGATCTCTCCTTCACTATCCTTAACAGTTGACCCATAGTTTACATTCCTTATCTAAGTATAGTAATTTTAGCTATAAACATTCTCTAGTACCTTTATCTTCAGTCAATTTTTTGTTTACCGTGTTTGATCCCAACCCTAGCATCGCCTACTCTCTCACTCCTATACAATCTGTATAGTATTAGGGTGTCCAACTGATTTCCATTCTTTCATCATTTTTAAAAATATCTATTATATTAATATCACTTAAAATATCAGACATTCTAGTTCACTTATCTTATTACTTAGGTTTCCCAAGCTTATACAGAAGCACTTATAAATTCAGCCCATGACTGGTTGCCTATTTTTCCTTTTTAATGGGCCCTATTTAATTGTCGTTGTCTTGGTTTTAACTTTTGTTCACTACAGCAGCACAAAAATGTGGCTGGGCCTGTGGGGAAGCTGCCACACACACAGCTTCCAGTTACTGCCAAATGTTGGTATGACTGCATGGCTTGGGTGGCAGCTGTTTTTTCTGGCCCCTCCCCCCAAAGGGGCTGCCCTGGTGGCCCTACTATAGTTATGCCACTGCCTCATTATCCTCTCCCTATACAATTTCTCCTTCTTTTCTATCCTCTTTAACAGGATGTAGGTTTTTATGACACCATCCTTAATGAGTGTACCAACCCAACCCAGGTGTTCTTGCCACAGCTGCCAGGTTTCCCCTCAGCATTTGGTCTGAAACCCATCTAACAATCTTTCTAATTTCAAGTGCTAGCAGTCTGATTCTTGTTTAGTTCAGGTGAAGCCTATGGGCATTTGTACATGCCACAGGGGTTTATTCAGTTTAATTCTTCCTAAATTGAAGCAGTGGGTCTTTAAAAATAACACTTCAATTTAGGGCTAAGTAAAGCTACATGGCTTTTTTTGTTCTGTGTAAACAATCAAGATTGCGAAGGAATACTCAACTTCATTTTTCCATATTTGCTCCAATCCAAGATGATGATGAATTTAAGATGACCTCCCCCACATAATTAGACTCTATATATGGAAAATACATACATTTGTTATAATTTTCCAGGTCTAGAATCTAATTATTGGAGCACTGTCTTAAATTTGTCCCCATGCATTGCTACAGCAGGGAAAGCAGCAGCTAGTGGTATGGGGCAGGTGAATGGGGAGGATCAGGCAGCCTCCTTGCCCTCCGATCCCCCACTTCTTCCTCTGCAGCCTTCCTGTCCCCACTGCCACCTACACCCCCCCATCCCCAGCTCTCCATGATCTCTGCCCCTCCCCCACCACTCCCCAGTCTCTGCCTCTTCCCACTGCCCCCTTACTGTCAGACATTGCTCGGACTCTGTTCCTCACTGGGGAAGCATGTTGAGGCACAGCTCATGCTGACCCATGCAGCAGTGGTGGCACTGCTGACTGGCTGGGCAGGAGACAGAGTTTCTCTGTGCCTGGGAGGGAATCCAGTCCCAGGTGAAGCCAAACTGGGCCTCTCAGAAGAGGACGGAAGCAGAGGGAAGAGGAGGCTGCTATGCTGACTGTGGGATGGGAGGAACTTATCTTAGAATCAAGTAAATGCAATGGTTTCTCCCTCCTCACTGGAGGGAGTAACAGTTGACCCATAGTTTACATTCCTTATCTAAGTATAGTAATTTTAGCTATAAAACATTCTCTAGTACCTTTATCTTCAGTCAATTTTTTGTTTACCGTGTTTGATCCCAACCCTAGCATCGCCTACTCTCTCACTCCTATACAATTTGTATAGTATTAGGGTGTCCAACTGATTTCCATTCTTTCATCATTTTTAAAAATATCTATTATATTAATATCACTTAAAATATCAGACATTCTAGTTCACTTATCTTATTACTTAGGTTTCCCAAGCTTATACAGAAGCACTTATAAATTCAGCCCATGACTGGTTGCCTATTTTTCCTTTTTAATGGGCCCTATTTAATTGTCGTTGTCTTGGTTTTGCTTTCAGGATTTGTGGTATAGTTTCCCAGAAACCCCTGCACCTATCATCTTGACACTTGGCAGGCTTCATGTCCTCAGCAGCAGCTACCACCCCTGCAAATTTTATCCTAATCAGGCAAAGAACAACAAAGTTATAGATATTTTACTGATTCCCCATTATAACCTATAGCCGAATCTCCGAATCTTTTCTGGATCAATTCAGAAAGCCTATAGCTGCTAGTGATTTAATTCAGATTCATAGATTCAGCCTCCAAATTGCCTGAATCATCTCCGAATCTGAATCGCAATCTGAAGCTTTGCACAGCCCCAATAGAAACCTACTACATTTCTAAAAAAATCGTATCAGTCAAATCTCCATTGAATTTTATAGGGCTTTTCCATATTGGAAAACAGCTTTAAGGAAATCTGGACTCAAATGAAAATGGGGTTGAGAGGGTACTCTGTTTGGATTGAAGAGTATTTCACAAAGTAGCATGCAAGTAAGATGCATATAAAAAGTAAATACGGCAATAAATGGCCAGACAGGAAGACAGAAAGAAAGGCTTGTTCAATAAGCAGCACATTTCCCACAAACTTAAGAAGTCTTAACCTTTAAAATTCCCAAACTCTTTTAAAAATAAATAAATAAAAAGTGTGTGTATGTGCATGTACAGACACACATGTGTATATGAGCAAGCACGGACTATATTAATAGATTTTTTAAGTTTAATGCACTTATACACATGGGATCTGAACTTTGACAAGGAATCAATTATTGAGCTCCAGGGGTTTATAGAAGAAAATGATCTTAAGCTTTTAACTATAATCTATTTGATAAAGCAAGTTTTTCTATTCTGTGGTGCAATATTAAACTACAAGCTAAGCTGTTTAAATGACCTTGGTTACCATAGGGCTGTGCGGATCTGTCACTAGGAGCAAAAAGTTATTACCTGTAGCGACTACAGTAATTACTTAGGTTAGACAATCAGTTCACTATGTTGATTGGCTAGTGACCTCTTGCTGCAACTTCTCATTTTGCCACGTGGGGGGAGGGGAGAAACTCTACATGAAGTGTAGGAAGGACACCCTTTATATTGATGAAGTCATGTGATTGGACAAGGACCGTTCCAAGAAATACAAGCACTCATCTGTGCCTAGGCCTTACATTACTGGGACGGGGGGAGGGGGAAGAGAGAGACCTTCATATAAGATGCATTTTTAAATGATTTAGCTACAGATCTTCTTCTGATTTGTTTGTATTTGCTTCTTGAGAACATTTGGGAATACAAACTTTACAAGCAGCAGTGTTTCTGAAAAGTGAATACTGAAAGTTAAGAATAATACCATCTATATTAGCACTATACCTATTAGACATAGTAGCTGTTTTTTAAAGGTACAAAAATATGAGGCTGGATTCTCACTTAACTTGAACCATAGTCCATCATTGTAACACAGTTAATTTGACTGGATTTTTTTTTGGAGCTGGTTTATTATAAGATCAGAAGCAGACATCTTTACAGAATATTTATTCTAAATACACAAAGATAAGTCAATCAATGATAATTGCTTGCAAATTGTGAGCGTGTAAAATTTATTTTTAATTTAACTATCGCTGGCCAGATAAATCTTCCTCTATATAATGATGGTTTAGCTGATTGCTATGTGCCAGACACTTATTTGAACCATTTTTAGAAAGAAATCTGCATTTGAGCTGACAATTTTATGCCAGGTTTATCTGAATGCAAATTACCATAACTGAATCCTATAAACCACTGAAAAACAGATTTTATAAAGGATACTTCAACTCATACTTAACTCTGGCAGTGCTGCTGATGTTGACTATAATTAAGGTTATGCCAGCATTATATTTACAGCCCCCTAATGGCCCATGTCTGTCAGTATCAATGAATTATGGATTACTGACCCAGTTGCTTACTATCAAATATATGCTGGCTGACCACCGTCCACATTAATAACCTGAACATAGCTGACTGGGTTTCTGCCAATTCAATACCACTGTTACAGCAATAAGAAGAAAACAAAGCACAAGACTGGAGAAGTTAAAGTAGACACAGATGACCTCAGAAAATATCTGTTTGTGTAATGAAGTCAACGGAAGTTTGCCAAATGTATAGCAGTCTAGAAAGTCTAGGAGGAGAGACAGTGTAATCTCCTTCACTTCTGGCTGGTAAGCATGGGGTATCACCATTTTGGAATGACAGAGTATTTGATGAACACCACTTGTCTTCTTTCTATAGGTTTGTAAATAAATATTATTTTAGGTCACTGTCTGACAGCTTCTAGCAAAATGAACAGCTTGGAGCAAGAAAGTTTGTCTCCCTGAACAGCATCAATTAATCACAGTTCCACAAAGCAACCAGACTCAAAAGAAAGGGTGAATTTCATGCCAATATTATAAGCAGTTCTGGTCCTGTGTTTCCATTACAAAACAAACTAAAACCAAAAGCTTTTCCATTGTTTAATTTTTACTTCTATATTTTTGTTTATTTTAGCATTTTTGTAAAACTATAAAGTGTCCAGAAAAACACATAGGAACACATTTTTAAAGCTGCAAATCCAGCAAAACCTATACCTGCAGTATCTCTGGGCATGTAAACTGGCTCCTCCTTGACCAGATGACTGCAATTATTCTATGGATCAGAGACAGATCCATTTGTCATCTGAACTGAGGTGAAGCAAGGATGTGTCATCACCCCAGCTCTGTTCTCCATTCTTCTGACAGTCATCCTGGTTCTTTCTTCTGAAATTAGCATCATGTACTGAATGGCTAGAGGGCTCCTCAGTCTCGGTCATCTTCACTTGAAGACCAAAGTATTCAAACAACCATCAACCCACCGATAACTGTGACATCCTTGCTCACACTGAGGAAAACTACCAGACCATATCGGATCTTTTCAGAGAAGCCTACCGAACTTTAAGCCTCTCTCTCTCTCAACATCAAGAAGACTAAAGTGTTCTACCATCCTGCTCCAGGCCATTAATGTGCCCCCTCCCCAAATTACTATCAAAGGAAAGACCTTGTAGGTAGTCGAGCATTTCCCTTACCTCAGTAGCCATCTCACTCAGAGTGAACATTGATGAGGAGATTCAGCACAGGATCCAGTGTGCAAGTGCCTCCTTCAGGGAATTGCTGTAGGATGTCTTTATTAACCAGAATCTCTGGAAAGACACCAAGATCCAGGTATACAAAACAGTCATGATCCCCACTCTGGTCTCCAGATGTGAAGCACAAATGAGCTACCATCGTCATCTCAAGACCCTGGAGAAGTATCACCAACAATGACTCCCAAAAATCCTCCACATCAAATGGGGAGATTGCTGCACAAATGTCAGCATCCTTGCTAAATCCAATGTTACTAGCACTGAGTTGGTGATCTTCAAGCACCAACTTTGCTGGACTGAATACTGTTTGCAGATGTCCCTCCACCTGACTCTCAACTCCCAAGTGCTCTACTCCGAACTTAGTTGGGGCCTCAGATTTTGCAGTGGCCAAAGGAAATGTACAAGGACTCATTGAAGGGTTACCTCAAGAAAACAGATGCTGACATCAGAAGTTAGGAGAAGCTGGCTGCTGTGTTCTCTCACACTGCTTTGTCCTTGTTCGACAGAGTTTTCTGTTGTTTTAGCTGGCTGACATTTGTTTCCATGGATTCAGCTATTTTTCTTCCACATTAAAGAGTGTGGCAATCACATCAGAATCTGGCAATTCAAAATTAAAATATATTATTCCTTAAAAGGTGTTATGGTCACCAAAAGACTTCAGGAAAATACTTCCAAGGAAAAAGTTTTTTCAAGTATCCTAATCAAGGACTATGGTTAGATACTTTTACCCATGCAATATTGTACCTTGTCCTACTGAAACTTTGTTGTATAAGCTAGTCCCTACAATAAGTAAAAGTATATGATTAAATTTAGATTTTCAGCTATTGCACTCTTCTTTTTTTCTGAGTTTATCTTTTTGTCTTAATAAAGTGAGGTTCAAATGTGTGACAACATTCTTGCCCTTATTAAAAAGTGTGCCCTGAAGTAGATATTGGAGACAGACAGCTAAAAATATGCTCTGGAACATAAAGCTTTAATTAAGATCATTCCCCACTTACTTTTGGAGGAATAACATACCAATGGGATGCACATTTTATGTAGTACCTCCACACACAAAAATCTGTGAATTGCAGGATATTGGCAAAGAAAATAAAAGTGACTGGGAGGAGATCTGCAAGAATGCCCTTAAAGAAATTCCTACAGATACCATGAACTGAAAATCCTGGTTTGCACCTTGAAAAGAATGATTTGTCATGATCTGATAACAGTAAATGACATGCAGTATACCTGTGCAGAAAGCTAAACACAGCCATCTCCTGACAAAATTGATAGAAGCAACTATGAGGAACAGCGATGCGCTGAAAGTATTGTGATTGCACTAAAAGCTGCCAAGCTGCTCCATGCAGTGCAGCGCAGCGCAGCACAGCGCAGCTTAACATGCTATAGTACACAGAGCATTAAAATCAGGGAGCCAGATCCTCATATCACTTACACTGATGTAAACCCTGATGTCAGGGAGCTGCATGAAATGTTGGTCAGAACACATTTTCATCCATGGAGTTAAATTTATCTTTTTAAAAGATGCCCAGCATTACATGCTATCAAATGCTTATCATCTATACTGCTGCAAACAAAATTGTTCAAAATATAAGTTTGCATACAGAATCATGTTCTCACAGTATTTTGCTATGTTCTTGTTATCCTCAAAATCTCAAAAGATGAAAGAGTGGTTTGGTTTCTGTGATACAAAATCACATGTGAGATGTACCAGTACTCATTCCATTGAGGTCTATAATTAAAACTTCTTTCAGATCTCCTGCTACATTTCCCATTCTAGGAGGGTGACAAAAAGAGAGCATTTCTTTTAAATGGAAAACAAGGGGAGCATTTTCCTAATTATGCCCCAGTTATCCTGTGAAAATGATACAGAATGTTCATTTGTACCCTCAAAACTCCTCCCTATACCTCTCTCTGTCCCTCTCTATGTAGAGCTTTGGCCTAGAAATGTCCCTCAGCACTCCTGTCTGGATTCTTGGTAAAAATTTACGTAAAAAAATGGGTGCTTTTATAGACCCACAAAGTTGAAAATGCACATATGCCAATTAGAACATGCCAAATAGTTGTGCATCTAAGTATCTAAGATAAAAAGCACAGACTGAATTTAGCTTACAGAACAAGTGAACCTATGAAAGAAGAAGATATGGTATGAAGGTCTGAAGATATCTCGATCCATACTTGCACGTTAATCAGGAAATGGAAGAACACTTGCTTTGACGACTATTTGTTTACGTCATTCATCCCTTTTTTCAAAAGTACAAGGCAACCTTCAGTTTGTGAAACTACAGTCATTAGTTATGCACTTCTCAAGCACTAAATGGAAGTTCATTGAACAGTCAAGCTTTTGGAAGAGAATTCAAAAGATATGGAGGAAAAATTAATGCGCAGAGTTAGAGGGGAAAAAAGTATCCCAACATCTACAAAAATACTTGGAGCAGTGTTTCACCTGAAGCATATGTTACCAGTTAGCTATGAATGAACCATTTGCCTTCACCGATCTCTTGGTTAAATATTAAAGCCTTTTTGCTGCTGGGTTCAATGAATTAGGACAACCCTTTAAAGAAAACTCAATCATCTCACCTTTGATGCCAGAGCTTGCAAATCAGGATCCATCACCACGGGAAACTGACAGAAATTTTTCACAGATGATACATAACTGCCAAGTCTCTGTGATGTAATGCCCACATTATGAACTTCCAACCACTAAATGTGTTTTTCTCCAAGAGCTGTTTTTCTTTTTTTTTTAAAGGACTAGGGCCAAAAAAGGATGCACTATTTAGGTACTAAAAGTGGAGATGCTGCTTAGTGATAAGTATTAAATGACCCATCCTGAAATCAGCTTAGTATTTCTCTGGTACACTTTATAAGCTATTAAGCCATTAGCTAGAAAAATACTGTGTATGATTTATACAGGGAAAGAGATGTACATAGAATGATAGGAAAATAGGGCAGGAAGAGACATCATTAGGTCATCTAGTCAAGCCCCTTGCTCAAGGCAGAATGCATGCACTAAAGGATGTGCATTTTAAAATCTACAGGATGGTGAAAATGCTTGCTAATTGGTTTTTGTATCAAATCCAAATGCCTAAAAATAAGGCATTTTAATTGTTCATGCAAACAAAATATCTGAAGAGTTTACCTTGGTGTTTTGGTCACTCAATCATTCATGAACCAGTTCTCATTTTAATATAAAATATTTGCAAATATTCCCCAAAAAGCATGAATAAATGGTTCTTAGGATATTTTATATTCTTGAGCAGTTCTTATCAACTAAATCATCTAGGTGATTACCCAAAATGTATTATTTTGATTGATTTAAATGTTTTTAAGGTGTGGTTCTGCTATGAGAAATGACTCTATAAAAATGTCAGAATGAAATTTCATGCTTATGGTTCCCCAATAATTTCCATACTAAAAAGCACTTAATTTACAAATACAGAAGAGAAATATTTATCAGACCACAGTGAAAATTTTTGCTTGCTCATATATCATCCTTAGAAATAAGGTTTCGACAGACCAAATTATGTCTTCAGTGAAACCTGAGCAATCCATGCTTTGTCATCTTAAGACAAAAATGAGATAAAACAAAGTCAGTCACAACTGAAAAACATAGAAGAGTCATGCAAAAGAATGACAAACTGACATCTCCTCAGCAAAAATGGAGTTAAGCTCTTGATTCAATTAGTTGTGCCATTTTAACAAAATATACATTTGTTTCTAAAGCTGTATTGCCTTCATTGTATCCAACCAATATTCTTCAAAATGTGAAAATGCACAATTTTAAGCTATAAGCTAATGGTTGCCCATAGGCATAATGATGCAGCCAGGTGCTGGGAAGAGCTGCCATGCAAAGGGGCAATAGCACCATCTGGTTGCTATTGTGCCACTGGCATGATTGTGCAGCTGCAGCAGCCAAAATTTATTCCAGCCCCCATCAAGTCAGTGCCCAGGGTGGCTGCCCTGATCCTCCCTCCCTAGTTACACCACTGTGACTGCCTAACTTCTTTTCAGAAGAGATTCTTCTCTTTTGCCTAGAAAAAGAGCACCCCCAGATAAACCTAATATAATTTTGGTTTTACTCTGCTCATTTTGGGTGCAAGTTTAAAAGCGTTTTAGTTCCTTCTGGGCCAACTCATGTTAACAAGTGTCAGGCCAGATCAAGTATTTTCTAAAACTAGAGGAAATTTCCTCGAAGGAGAGGTTGTAATAATGAAATGGTAACAGGCTATTGTCAGAGTGTTATTTTCTCAAATTTTACCTTAACTGTTGTTAAGGGTTCACTTCAAAGAGGAACATTTTTAAGGACAGTGAGAGAGCTTCTGATTTGATTTGTACCAATAATAATCTGAAGTAACATGGAGATAGTTGAGCTACTCTAGACTGACAACAGTGTTGCTGAGTTTAGAGAATGGTCCTTTAACTTACTTGTTACTAACCAAATAAAACCAATAATTACTAATCAGTAATTTATGAAGAAATAAATTAGCAGAGCACTTTAGGCCTAATCTCACATGGTCTGATTTCTTGTCTAGCCACTAATACAAGGATAAAATACCCTCTGATTTAGTAAAATCCATGTAAAGAAAAAAATCAGTATTTACATGGTGCTGGTTAAAGACCTCAGTTCAGCCAAGCACTCAAATACCACTAAACTTCAACTATAGTTAAACTGATCCTAGCAGACAGGGTGTATTCAGGATGTAGATCTATATAGTTTCTCTGCCTTTCTCTACTAATCCCTGCTGCTCCCAACTGGAAAGAACCTCCAGGATCATAAAGTCCAGTAGCTACTATTGCAATAAGACTATACAATCCATTTAATTTATCAATGCCTATCTTAAAAATTAGTCAGGTTTTGTCACTGACACTCCTTCTAGGAAGCTTTTTCAGAGTAACATTCTTTGGAATGCAGGAAATCTTCAAATTTCCAGTCTAAATTTAAATCAGAGCCAGTTTATTCCCATTTGTGTTTGTGTCAACATTGTCCTTTAACTATGTTATTTTTGTACAACAGTATCAATGACTAGCAAATAGTCCATCAAGAATGATGGGGGCGAGGGGGGCAGGAGTGGAGTAGCACCACTCTCCACCCTGCACCGCCACCACCATATGTCTGGCCCTGTTCCACTCCCCCCACTCCACCCCCTCCACCGCTCTATGTCTGGCCCTGCATTCCCCCACGCCACTCTGCATCCGGCCTCGCATCATCTCCCGCCCCCACCACTCCATCTCCAACCCTGCGCCACCCTTCCTCCCCCGCCTGCTTCTCGTCCAGCCCCGCACCATGTCCCCCCTCCCCCATCCCCCTGGCCTGCTCCACATGGCCTGCATCTGCCTGCCTCCCCTTCCCTCCCCACTCATTGTCAGGAACACCTCCCGTCTCCTCCCCTCCCACTCCCCGCCTCGCCCTCCCTGTTTATACCTCTGAGCACGGGAAGAAAAGATCTGCACATTGCTGCCGCTGATCCAGCTGCTCCCATCTGCTCTGGCTGGGGCTGCAGGGAGCGGCTGCATGGGGAGCTGGGCTCGGCCGGGGACAACGCTGGTGATGGGTGGGCTCCCCCCCTCCCTGTACGTGCTACCCAGGGAGGCCAAGAAGGAAGGGGGAACTTGCCTGCCAACAC
>NW_017729029.1:75603588-75638555 GCF_001723915.1 Gavialis gangeticus | reverse complement strand
CTGCCTGCCTCCCCTTCCCTCCCCACTCCCCTCCCTCACTACCTGGCCACCACCTTCCCCTCCCTGCTGGCTGTTCTGGGAGGCATCGGGGCTGAGCAGCAGGAGACACTGACACTGTGACCCCTCCCCTCCTTTGCCCTCTGGCAGGGAAGTGTGGGGAAGCCCCACTGCTCAGGCGGCTGGGGCAGGTTCGCGGCCACCACAAACTGCCCCAGCAGCAGCTCAAACTTGGGCCTGCACAGCCCTGGCCCATGCAGTCAATTGCCACCCGCCCTCTTGGCGGTGCATGAGCAGTTTGCCAAAAGCGTTATGGGCAGACAGACATACAGACACACAGACACCCTTTATAGATAGATAAATATTTCTGTATCTTATTAAAATATTGTTTTTAAATACAATACAAAAATCATAAAAAACATTAACTGCAGGTGTAAAACCAAATGATCACAAATAATAAGCAATAAAAGGGAAAGAAAAGAGAAGCATGCAATGAGCAACAATTTAACTACCAAAATATTCCAAGAATTCCCTCCAGATTGCACCAAACTTTTCAAACCAGTTAAGTCTGCTAAACCTGAATCTTCACAGATACCAGCTGTGCAGTCTTTTTGTACTGTCCTGGATCTGGACAATTCTGCAAGTTGCTAATAAGACCTGCAGTAAGAATGCAATATGGGAAGGATTCAGTTTGAATTCTTTGGGGATATAACTACAAACACATATATTTGCCAAAGGTATCAGTGCCGTGTTCAAAACCACATTGACTCTAGTTGTAATTTCTTTCCAAAAAAGAAAAAAAAATGGTAAGAATGCATGACCAAAGCATGTGACTAAGCATTGCCAGCAATGCATCACATCTCTAACATGTATCTACTGGAACTATACTTATTTTTTTTAAATTCAGAGGGAGCCCGGTGCAGACAAAGACAGATATTTTCTTGTATAAAACTAAGTCTAAGACCAATTGTTGATGACTATTATTGTGAACTGCTGATTTCCAGTGAGATTCTGTCATCTGGATACCTCAGTCTCCATTCCATTCCAATCTTAAATAGTCTGTATCAAACCTGCTATGTGCAATTACATATTCACAGAGTGATAGCACAGAATGGGAAAGAGAAGCAGATTTCAAAGGCAAAAAATAATGTCTTCTAGAGTATTTGCTACACCTAAAGCTTTAGGTCCAAACTGATTTTTTAATATTTGATGCAACCACATATGTTGTCATTCAACTGCTTCTGAAAGATCAAATTCCTCACATAACTCAGAAAAGAGCTTAACAATTTCCTACTAGAAACTGTTCAACAAGCACAATACCCTTATCCATCCACTTTTTCCACCTCAGTTTGTAGGACCCATACTTCAAAAAGAAATTGCCCTAAATAGAGACCTCTTGATGGAACAAAGGATGAAACTTCAATAAGTTTGCCAATTTTTTCCCAAGCTTATAGGGCTGGAAAAATTGTAGGAATTACAGAGTTATGTACTTCATAGACATTAGGGCTGGAAGGGACCTTGGAAGATCATCGAGTCCAGCCCCCCGCCCCAGGGGCAGGAAGTCCGCTGGGGTCAAACGTTCTAGCAAGATAAACATCCAAATGTCCAGAGTAGGTGCTTGCACCACCTCTGGCGGCAGTCTGTTCCAAGCCTTGGGGGCTCGGACAGTAAAGTTCTTCCTTATGTCCAGCCTGAAATGGTCTTGGAGGAGTTTGTGACCGTTTGAAGTTGTCATCCCTTGGGGCACTCTGGTGAATAAGCGTTCCCCCAGATCCTGATGTACACCCCTTACATACTTATAGGCAGCCACCAGGTTCCCCCTGAGCCACTTTTCCAGGCTGAAGACTCCCATAGCTCTCACCCTCTCATCATAAGACCTGTTCTCCTGCCCTCTGATAATGCGCGTGGATCTTCTCTGGACTCTCTCAAGCTTTTCCACATCCTTTTTAAACTGTGGATCCCAGAATCGGATCCAGCACTCCAGCCACAACCTCACCAAGGCCAAGTACAGTGGAAGGATAACATCCTGGGATTTGCTTGAGAAGCAATTATGAATGCAAACCTGAGTTTTGCTCGTTTTACCAGCTGCGACATCACACTGGTGGCTCATATTCATTTTGTGATCAGTCATGACCCCCAAGTCCCTTTCGGCCATGGTGCTAGCAAGTGTAGTACTGCCAAGCCTATAAGCACGCTGTGGCTTTTTCTTCCCAAGGTGGAATAACTTGCATTTTTTCGGTGTTGAATGCCATCAGGTTTTCTTCCGCCCATTTTCTGAGCTTGTCAGTGTCAGCCTGGATCACCATCCTGTCCTTGGATGTGGACGCTTTACCCCAAAGTTTGGTGTCATCGGCAAACTTGGCAACTTCTGATATCAATGTCCACATCATTAATGAAGTTGTTAAACAGTATAGGCCCAAGGACAGAACCTTGGGGGACCCCACTGGTCACAGCACACCATGATGATTGACTTCCATCAACTACCACTGTCTGACTCCGACCTCAGAGCCGATTCCCCAGCCAGTGGACAGTGATGTAGTCAAGGCCACATTTGGTCAGTTTTTCTATATGATAACTGATAATGGAAGAGGAAACATAAGTGCCTGTTCAATTTCCACCCATATGGGAGAGTTATCTGTTATATCAGCCATCCAAGACATAGCCTGACTTACTAAGGAGGTATTGTGATATTTTTGAAGGTTTGGAAGATAAAATCCACCCATTTCAAATCAGTAGTCACACCTTTTCCGATGAAAGTTAAGCCCTTTTATCCTCCCCCTATAGAAATCTGTTGAACTATCAGAAGGTTTCAACTAAATAGGATTGGTGCAACGGGTAAGTTAAATAATAGGTGAATTAGGCAAGATAAGGCATTCTTGTTTTTTAATATTAACACCCCTCCACAAGGATATTACCAAAATGCTGTATTTGTACAGCCCCGTAATACAATATGGAGAAGATTCTGAAAGTTGTGGCAGACAATAACATTAATAGTCTTGGATATTTAAAAATCCAGATAAGTTATGTGTTCTGAAAGATTGCGCTCTTTATATGTACCTTCTGGACTAACCAAATAATATACATCTACTCTGTCTTCTGTTTGACTTCAAACTAACAAAGCTAATTACCTCTCGGCTCATGGATAGCACCATGCTCAGGCAAAAAAACCGACTGCAATCAATTGAATCAAGAAACTTCCTCAAGTGCATTCAGGTATCTTTTTTCTAACCAAATGCAAACAAATGATTATCATACCAGTGGGACTCCAGCTGACTAACTTACTCCATTTATCCACAAAGTGGACTGTGTTAATAAGTATGATTTAAACAAGGAGTACAGAGTCTTATCCCCTTACCTGAATTAGCTTTTGTGACTCCTTTTTTCCTATGCATTTTTGCTTGTATGCTTCTCCTAGAACTGTCCCTTTCCCCTACTCTCTTCCTCCTTTCCCTTTCCCTCTCCCCCCTTTTGTTATGTATGTACATATGTATGTACATACACACATATACATACATACATACACACATATACATACGACATGAACGCGAGTTCCTGAAGGGTTGTGCTATATATAGCACATGTATGGCTAGGGTGCTTGTTTTCAGTTTGTGTTTGATATTCAGACCCAGTGCAGGGAGTGTTTAGGTGGTAGCTTGAGGGTTTATTCTTTTGTCATAGTAACCCAAACCATTTCCTTTTTGATGGCATTCTATTGGTTTAGGTGGGATTGTGAGGTGTGATTTAGAAGTCTCATAGGTGCCCAAGTGACACATGACTTCCTTAAGCCATGGAAGGGGTCAGGCTCAAAGCACTGACCAAGCCAGAGGGCCCGGAGCCCTAGCAAAGTAGACATGGACTAGGGAACCCAGAATTGCCTTAGAAATGGAGGAACCGGGACCAAGGCCCCAAAGCCCATGAGAAGTGTAACCATTGCCCAGGAGGGGTGAGAATCTGGTCCAGGGGCCCAAAGCCCAGAGAAGCAGGAACCAAAGGCCAATAGGGGCAAGACTAGGGCCAGGAACTCAAAGCCTCAAGGAGCAAGAGCCCAGCCCAGGGCCAAGAAGTGCTGGTAAGGACGAGACAGTTGCTGGAGTCCAGAAGCCAAGTCCAGCAAGAGAAAAGAGGCAAAAGCCAAAGAGGCTGATGCCCCAACAAGGGAAATAAAGACCTAGAACAACCTGATAAGGGACTGGGGCCAACTACCCCTGAGATGACTAAATGGTAACACCTGCAAGACATAGGCATGGCTGGAAGGGAGATTGAAAGCCACAAGGCAGTGGGTGCCCTGTGACACATATCGGCTTGAAGGGCCCATCTAGCGAAGGATTTGATTTGTGCTAGCAGGATCTGGGAGGTCAGATTAAGTTAACAGATTGCTGGTGAAGCTAGGATTAAAGCCTGCTCTAGGACTCTTGGGCAGCTTCCCTTTAAATAAAAAATCAACCATTACATCAAGGTGTAGCAGGAATGCATAAAGGGAGGGTAGCTAGAGCTAGTGTGGGGCATAGACTTTGAGCCACCAGGGGGTGTCATGGCTGCCCCTTGGGGCCCAGTCTGGTGTGACCTGCCTTTGGTAAGCCCATATCCCATTTTGTGCCATTTACTCACATTTCTTTGATGTCACAGATTCATAGATGTTTGGGTCGGAAGGGACCTCAGTAGATCAGAGTCTGTCCCCCTGCCCTGGGCAGGAAAAGCTGCTGGAATTAGATGACCCCAGCCAGGTACATGTCTAGCCTCCTCTTAAAGACCCCCAAGGTGGGGGAGAGTACCACCTCCCTTGGAAGCCCATTCCAGATTCTGACAACTCTTACCCTAAAAAAGTTCTTCCTGATGTCTAACCTAAATCTGTTCTCCATCAGTTTGTGGCCATCGTTCCTAATTACTCCAAGGGCTGCCCTGGTAAACAAAGCATCACCTATTCCTTTCTCCTATTTCCTTTCCTTCAAAAGCATTTCAAGTATAGGCTTAAAGATTTTTCTGGATAGGAATGAAAATACTTCTTTCTTTATAATTAAGTATACACGTGAGCATTTTGCTGATTCAGGTCTGACAGGGCAGATTTTCAAAGCCACAAATGGTAGGTAGGTACTTAACCTCCAATGGCTTTCAAAAGGAGACCAGACAAAAGTCTTGTAACAAGCTTGCAGTAGTTTAATTAATCTAGTTAGGGTAAATCAGTGCAAATCCCTGTGCTGACATGCTTCTCTCTGCTTGAAACTGGTTATCAGTTTAGGTTGCCTTCGTAAATCTGTGTGTATGTGTGTTTGTGTATATTTACAAAGGCGACCCAAAACAATAACCAGGTTATATATAAAACCATATATCAGTTGTTTTCAGTAACTAAACACCAAGTTGTACCAATTTAATTACTCCAATTTAAAATCACACCTTTGGTTACACTGATACAAATCTGCATGGAAGCCAAAGCATAGAATCGGGGCTCTGTACCTTCTAAGCCTGTGGGGAAGATGTGCCCAGGGACCAGCAGGAGCCTCACCATTTAGCTCACAGGCCACCACGTTGTGTGGACACTCCCCCCACCCAGACCCCGCTGCCCTGCACACTCAAATGAGCATCCCACCCTTCCACCACTAAACCAAGTACCCAACCCCCTGCTTCACTGTGTGAGCACAAAAGTGCAATCCCTCCCACACTTCCGCTGCAATGTGCAGATAGGTAATGACAATTCCCCCTTCCCACAACAGTTAGGTGCACAAGATCATTCCCCCTTCTGCTATAACACATGTCCTCAAAAACACCCCTACCAGCACTATACAGGGTGCCTCCCTACTGCTGCACCCCATGGACATGATCCCCTGTGTGGCACTGTGCCCTCTCAGCATGTGACGCCAAGCTCACACTCAGCTCCTCATGCCGCTTGCCACACTGCCATGCCCCCTTGGGCACAGGCAGGAAGCAGCAGTCAGAGGAGGTAGGAGGAGCCCAGAGACTCTGGATGCTGTTATAGCAGAGTGATGCGGGGAAGGGTGACCAGACAGGAGCCTAGGAACCACAACTTAACCCCTCATGGGCAACAAGTCACCAATAGGTCACCAGTTGGACAGACCTGATTTTCATTGTACTTAAAATGATGGAATAAAATAAAGGATCAGTATGTGAAAAGCAAGTGATCAGGTATAATTACTGGGTCTGTAATTAACCTTTATCTCTTCTACACCTCCCAGCTAATTCTGTCCTTACAAAAGCACACATGCTGCAGATATGTACCCGAGCTGTTTCAAAGAGCATGTGTCAAACTATGTTAAAAACAGGGTCCTTGTGGATGAAAAATTAACTGCTTCTTCCCATCCAACTGATAAAGCAGCACCAAAATACTCAGCCTGTAACAGAATTCATCATTACTGTTATTTTAAATTCCAACAACAGCAGTTTCTAATGTTGGACACCTTTAAAAATTTCATACTTATTGATTGCTTAAGTCCCTGAACAGGAAGAAGAAAATGTGTGTGTGGAGACAGACAACCACTAGAGAAGGTAATTAATAATGCAAGCAAGATCATCTTGCTATAGAAAGTGCTCTAGAACTATTCCCTTTTAGACAAAATTAATAACTTAGTTCAAGCATATTCAGTCTAACAATTAATCAGCAGAAGCTCTATAAAAGACTGTCAAAAGAAACGGTGGTGGTGAAATGCTCCTACAGAGCAATGGACCTGGCATACCAATCACAAACCTCCACTCAAAGCCAGGGAGTTCTAAGATTTTGAATGTGAAGTCTTATATTTTTATTATGAAAGTACAGTATATTAAATAATGTAGCTGGTTCCTAGATGCTACAAAGACACAGCTGATGTATGCTTATGAACATGTAATTTCGATTTATGTTAACAACAAGGCTGGTCTAATATTGCTATATATCACAATTATTCAACTGGAGCTGACTTGTACAAGGAGTTATTTTTCATGGCGTTATTAGTTTTCACATGCAAAATTTGTGGCTGGTTATATCAGAGTGATAAACTTGAGTAGAGAGGTTAGCTGCATGGGTACCCTACTGTTCTACAGCAGTGAGCCCACAAAGCTGATTGAAGTGAAGGCAAAAAGTTAGTCCAGTGTCCATGACACATTCACGCTGCTTCTCTGAAATCCTCTTCATATATAAGGCCTAAGACCAATGCACTTAAGGTGAAAGACACACTGACTTTACTTGGAGCATCTGGCTCTTTGTAAGCAAAGCAGACAAGAATCTCTTCATAGCTTGATGCAAAGGAAGATAATATAAAGCCCGAGTTTGGTGGTGTTCATGTATGGATTTTGACTGCACTACTGAGGTGTCATTTTTCTTTTACTCTCAAGTGAAAAAAAAAACAAAGTTAAGTGTTGCATGAAACAAAGGTACAAGGTAGGGTTACCTTAAACTTTAGTGCAAACTTTGTGAGGTTCATGCAACATAACTATTTTTCCAAGTAGTCACAGACACTACAAGTTTTCCCTTCTAGTCAAGATTCTTAGCTACTATAACTCAATGTAGCAGCATTGATATTAAAAGTAATTTAAACAAGCTGAGAATCTGTTCTAGATGTCTTTTATTTGAAAGAGGGCACTGCCTATGAGAGATACTCCTACATATAAGCCAGTGGTTCTCAGCTTTTTTAGACTCTGTGGACCCTCATGAGACTCAAGACACCTCCTTGCCAAGCTGCCAGCTCCTCCTTTTCACTAATTTTCTGACTACAGAAAAACATTGCAGAAATTCTTTGGTAACAAAGAACTCAGACGACAGCAGGGCAGAATAGTTTTAACACTGTGGATTCCCATTTGAAATTTCTGGTTTTATCTTGAGAATACCTAACAGTGGTACCTAACAGAGCAAACACTGCATTGCACCCTTGAAAGGATCTCAATTCACCTGGTTGACAATCACTGCTTTAACTGTTCACTCATCCCTGTTCTTAACATTATGCATTATATGCTATATATTGTTAATGCTATTTTTTATTATAAGTGTACTAACAAATATTAGATACATTGTATATAGAACACATGAGATTGTAAGCAGATTTTAACATTTTGAAAACAAAAGAATAAAAGCCTAAAACTTCATATTACATATAAACTTACACACACACACACACAAACACGCTCTTGTGGGCCCCCACACCACCACTGCATACAGTGCTCCTCCTCTCCATAGGCATGATCCCACAACTGACCACGTATGCATGCACACATAAGTACGTATACACACACAATTACTTTTGGTACAAGTAGTGATAGATAATAGTATTACAACAGCAGTTTCTAATGTTGGACACCTCAAGACCTTAAAGTGCTTCACAGATAAAGGATAATATTTCTCTTTTTATAGGTAAGAAAATGGAAGCATAGAAAATGTAATTGATTTGTACAAGATTGCAAAGTAAGTTCACTTATCTCCAGATTGCACATCTTGCAACCAGTTCGCTAGACTGTACTCTCCCCTTATGTGTTATTCTGGTTTGCTGATTTGATATTTTCTTCTATTTATTTTTTGAGTGTGAAAGTTTCCGTATTACACAAAATAAATAAAATAACGGGGGGGGGAGGCGAGGAAAAAACCTTGATTTTTTTTTAACAATAATCTTTAAAGCTTGGGCTCAGTATTGATGA
Organism: Gavialis gangeticus; assembly: GCF_001723915.1. Lineage (NCBI taxonomy): Eukaryota > Metazoa > Chordata > Crocodylia > Gavialidae > Gavialis > Gavialis gangeticus. The sequence goes on along the minus strand of NW_017729029.1, from coordinate 75,629,945 downwards.
AAAGATCTATATCAGTATTCAGTTGACTTGACCTAAGTGATCCTTTCTTAGCATGAACTGCATAGATTAATGTATTAGGGCAGACATAAACATTTACACTGGTTTGGTTTGTTGTATTGTTAGAGCTTTCCTGGTGCCTGAAGAATTAGTTATGCTGAAGTCCAGAGCAGATCCTAGATAGATGCAAGTAGAAGGCACTATTCCAACCTATTTGTATTGCACAAGTGGCTATTTTGGGATGAGAATGACAGGAGGTGAAGACACATCGGCAGTGTAAGTTACTCTTAACTTTGAGGGCTAACTTTCCCTTGGAGTGGAATCACTGACACCTACGTAGAATTGTCTATGTGAATATTTATACCAGTGTAAGGGTGGAGCAGATGTACCTGCCATGTGTCTTCACTCTATGTCTGATCAGATGGTAAAGTTCAGCCTCAATTTTCTGAAAAAAAATGTAAAAATTTTTGCCTTCTGAAAAGTTTGATTATTTACTTGAGGCTGTGTTAAAAAGGATGTTTCATCTTAAATTAACCACCTCTTACATCTTTGCAGAGACTTTTATGGGAATATGGCCCTACAAAGCAAACAGCAGATGTTGCTTTACAAAATCAGTTTGCATAAATATCACATTTTCACCCGACAGTCAATAAATGCAGTTCCTTACAGCAAGATTCTACATAAAAATGATAGAACCCATCAAAATTCTGCCAAGATGAGTGTTTCACATAATAAATATCCGACTAGAAGCTGTCACAGAATAGATTTAAGTCTCATGAGATTGCTACATCACTCCAAAAGACTTATGGTACACAGTGGTGGAAATAAAGGACTTTTAACATCCTAAGTAAGTATTTTTTTTCTCCAGTTAAGCACATTTTTTGGAAGACGACTCTATAACCATTACACCAGTACAGACTTTGTTCATTAGTCACTGAAAATAGCAAAGAATTTCATTTAAAACAAAAAACACATAATCTATACTTAGAGCTGTATATCCCCTTCTTTATTAGGATCACCACTGTAGATCAGTGTTGGCAGGGTTAACCACCTGCCAGAAAACTAAAACAGAAGAAATATATGTCAAAACAAATACAACTGCAAGTGGGAAAGAATGATGGATTTCAAAGAGATAATAGTTGGTAATCTAAAAGTACCAGCTGCAACCTGGTGCTGTGGCATAACCACCTCTAAAAGTCAATCACACAGGAGAAACAGGACACACTTAAATAAAATATCAATAGCACAATAGTTCTCTGGCAGCTAGTACTGTTGGCTGACTGAACTACACACAATCATTGACAATCCAAAACATCATGATGTAAAAATAGGTAACAAGCAACAGGGGCACCTCAACAGCAACAGAAGTGACAACAAAACAACAGGTTCATAAAGACCAATATTGATTTAAAAACATCTCCTAAGGTTCAGAAATAGTTGTTATTGACAAGTATCTAATATTCAGACATCCAACTTGACATTTTTATTTCTCTCTCTCATGAAGTAGCTGTAACTGCTTCCAACTGCTATTTTGGGCTGTTTTACCTACAGTTAACTTGAAAATATGGGAGGGTTACTAACCTTTTATGACATTTTTCTTAATACACATCCAACTAAAGATCAGTTTCTTCCCTTCTCTCCTACATGTCACATCTTTAGTTCACATATGATAAATCTCAAAAATTAGTGTTGGAATCTCAAGAACATTTGAACTCAAATTTACATAGCCATGAAGTTATTCTGTTGAGAAGAAATACTCATTTAGGTTCATTTATATTTATTATATTATTTACCTTAATTTATTTATTTGGTTAATTTACTATATTTGCTCAAATATAAGATGACCCCGAATACAAGATGCCCCCCAGTAGTTAGATTCTATATATAGAAAAAATATAGATTTGTTATAATTTTCCAGTATAGAATATAATTATTGGAGGTTTGCCTTGAATTTGCCCCCTCCAACTGCTAGAGCATAAAAAATAAATCAGATGAGTCACAGGCAAACTGGTCTGACTCCAACTCATGGAGGATGCAGCCAAACTAATCATATATGACCCGGCTGAAAGAGGGGGCAACAGAGAGATTGTGGGCAAACTGTTTAGGGCCCAATTTGGTGATATTTACCATGCATTTAAAGCTGGTGAAGAAACAGGAATCATTGGAACGTGGGAAAGAAAGGAACAACTCAGTTCTGGGAGTAAAAAGTAAGTCAAAACATATTTAATGTAGTGGCTCACCATGACTTTAGAAAGAGTCGGTGCTGAGAGGGACTGAGCGCAAGGGTCACTGCCACATATTTTCTTCAGATGGGCTGTATTAACCTATTCTTGTGGTAGGCTCCCAGCTACATCTCAGTATTTTTGGCTAAGATTAAATGTAATATTTTTGGCCCCAGGAGAGGCTATCAGGTCTGGCTCTGGCCCTTTTGGTGCCAGGCTGGTATTTCTTTATGTCTGCTTTGTTTTTCTTTTTTTTTAAGGGCCACAAAAGAAAATAGGTTCCCATCAGCACATTTGCCCAATATGGGTCATGTGTTTTAAAATCATGCTCAGTGCAGGTTGCATTTAATCAACTTCATAGTTGGCTTCCATTAGTGTGCACATGCTGCTTTTGGCATCAGTTAAATGACAGACTGGGCATGTCTACTTGTACACTGTAAGCTTACTGCTCAGTAAAATACTGTGCAGTAAGCTTTCTCTGGGAGCTTATCTACATATGTGCCTGTCAAGAGCAAATTTGCTCCCAATGAAAGCAATTCAGACCAGGGCTACTAATGCCCTGGTCTGCACCACTACAGCAGGCAGGGGGAGCTCTAGGCTCCCGCAGGTGCCATATCCAGGCTGGCAGGGGGCACTGGAGTCAGGCCTGGGCTCCAAGGGAGCAAAGGGAAGTGTCCCACCTTTGGGGCAGCTGTTTCCCAGCCCCACAGCATGGGGTTGGGCAAGTGTCCCCTCCCCCACAGCTGTTTCCCAGCCCTGTACCCCAGTCAGCCAATCAGGGCAGGAGGCTAAGAAAGTGTCTATTTGCCTGCAGCTGTTTCCCAGCCCCCTGCCATGACTGGATGGTGGGGCAGCTGGCAGCAAGCCCTCAGTTGGGTGGGGACTCCCCACCCAGCCCAGAGATCACTTCCAGGTGCCCAGCAAGAGGGACAGCTGCTGGTGAGACCCTGGCTGAGTAGGAAAGCAGCTCCCCTGTCCCAGCACTGCTCAGTTCCCAGCTCCCATGAAGCACTGAAATGGGAATGGGGGGGGGGGCAGTGCAGAGTGTCCTTATCCCAGTACTAATCAGCTCCCAGCTCCTGCAAATTAATTTTTATCTATAGAAATTTCAGCAAATTTGCTCCCAGTTAGCATCGACACAAGTGCTACTGCACAGTAACTACTCCACAGTTAATCTAGTGCCTGTATGTACAGGTACCAGCTAACTGAACAGTAGCCTAATTTACTGTGCAGTAGCTGCTGCATATGGTTACATGGTGACACCTTACTGCAAAGTAGATTAGTCTGTGCAGTAAAGCATCTTGCGTAGACATGCCCGCAGTATATTTAATGGGATTTCCTTGTATGCCAATGTAAGAGAAAGAACTTTTTTCCCCATGCTGTTTGAGGGAAAAACTTGTCTTATATTTGAGTAAATACAGTAGATCCCACTGAGAGTAGGGAGTGAGATCAAGATTCTAAGTCTCATCTCCTCCCTTCCATTTATTTATTTGATTTTTATCCCACTCTCCCCAGAAAGGATCAGAGAGCCAGATAAAATAATAAAAAACATAACACAGTACCCCAAAGAATACCTGAAACAAGCCTACCTGCTAAAAGCCTGCCCAAATGAAAAGGTATTATGCCGCTTCTGAAAGAGAGCCATGCTATCTGAAAGACAGGCAGGAATCCCCTTTACTTTGACCATCTCCTCTCCTTATGCATTCCCTCTTCCTCCTGCTCTTGGTCTCTGTTGTCAATTCCATATACAGAAAAGTAGGTTACATCAAAATTTGGACTGTGATAAAGAAGAATAGTGACAGAAATGGCAGCGATAAGGCAGATCTGGCAAATCAATGAGGGTCCAATCTATTGAAGTCAGTGAATGTCTTTCCATTGGCTTTAGTGGGATTTTGTTGGGATCATATATCTTTTGTCCTACTGGAAGAATGGTCAAGTGTGTCATGAAATGAAGTAGGAACAGTATATGAAAGATCACATATGTCTGAGAAGGCAGAAAGAAATAGTATTAGCCACAATGGAAAGAAAGCTGATACTGGGGGATGGAGAAAGACTGAGCATGCAAGAGAATTTTTATAAATTTTCTGTGTTCCAAGATTTAAAATCTTCTATATTTTTTTCACACCAGTATTGACTGAGACTGCTGTAGAGATGTACTGAACTGAATATAACAAACTGCCTATTGTCTGCAGCATTTACTGACTGCCATATAAGTTTAAAGCAGGACAGAGAGATAATCTAATGCTTTTTCTATAGATAAAAATTAATCAAAACACAACAGGTGTTATTAGTGTAATAAAGGAGAGTGTTCAGCCTTGGAACATCTGATCTGAGTGCCATAGGCAAGTGACCGTCAGCAGAGTTGAAGATTTTCTTATATTCAATCCCATGTAAGTTGTTTAAAGAATGGTTGTCATGTCTAGGTTTGTCACATTTAAAATCCCAGATTGGGCCTGTCAGATGTGACCAAATTTGTCAATGAGGCAGAAGGATACAGAGGGAATTAGAAGGCTGCAAAATACATGATTTGGGAAGTTAATTATAAATAATACAATCTGTATATGCAAATATCAGATGTGTTTATTAAATTAAATCACCACAGATTTATAAACTTTGTTCTGGCTTCCTCAACATGTCATCTAACCAGCCTGTTTCTTGGGAATATGTTTATTAAGTTAAATTATTAAATCAATGCTGCAATATATATTAGCCATCCCCAACACTTAAATCTGAAAATGGTTTGTTCATGTTCTAATTTGGAACTGTTCTCAGAGTGAAAGGTTATATCCAGAAAAAGAAGAGAGGTATTAACTAAAAACAATGTAATGTAATTATTACTACTTGCATAGTGAAGGTTACTTTGCTAGTTGCATACATAATAGAAGTTAGCTACCTATTAATACAACAATATAATTAGAAAGGTCTTTGTCCCTAGGCTCAGGAACTTCAGAGGAATACCACAATAACCTTATTTATTAATCTAATAAAATAGCATAGATGAGAATGAACTATTCTACAATCAGGCGAGAGATCTGACACCAGAAGTACAAACCTAGATATATACTCTTAAACTTTGTCTCATTAACATCACAATATTGCCCTGGCTTAATCTATGTGTTTTGTTTGTCCCAAAATGTAGTACTATGAATTCTATTAAAAAAAGAAGAGGAGGAGGAAGAAGATAAGAAAAGAAAAGTTTCATAGCCTTTAGTGGTCATCACTCTCACCTAATGAAAGCTGAGTGTTGCAATAAGCTACTGAGTACATATCAGGCAGTGAGTTTCTAATGATATGCTGCACCAGTGATAAAGTTCTTACATAGCTATCTATGCAAGCTCCCAAGTTCCATGTCTCAGGGGCAGTTGATCACCTTTGTGACATATTAGACAATCAGAGTCAGCAGAGTCTTATTTATGATTTCATGTGTATTCACAGCATGAGTCCAACACTCACTGCAACTTTAACTTTCGGCAATGGATTTTGATAGCCTGTAACTGACACATTACAAAGTGTTGCTCTTTAAGGGCCTGTCATTCAGTTAATGCACCTGCCTCACTATTATCATTCCTTTAACTCTTGGGTTCACTCAAGCATAGATTTGTGGATTTCTCCAGCCAAGGCACACCCTGGATAGTACTTACCAGTTTTGACAATAAGCCTAGATAATTGTACTCAAGATAATACAGAGATAAGCTCTTGTACTTTATTACCATTTTACTTAACTTTAAAATGAGACACTGAAAAGAAGAGAGGAAACAAGCACATTTCAGTGAATGTTCAAGTTCCTTAGTGCCACATCGCATGCAACCAATGCTCCAGATTTATCTCTAGCTCAAGTAGTCATAAGATTCATGGTCCCAACCAACTGCCCCTAAAGCCAATAGAAAGATTTTCACCGACTTCAATAGCAGATGAATCAGACCCCTACTGATTTGCCAGATCAGCCTTATTGCTACCATTTCCATCACTCTTCTTGTTCAGTCTGTTTCCCTCCCCATTTTCCTGAAATATTTCCCATCTTTCCTTCTTCTACCAACAGAAGCAGATAAGGAAGTAATGGTGTAGGTAACGCTCCAGGTAGCTGGTGATATATAGAGCACCATGTTGTCTAGCCTGCAGAGTTGACCTACATCAAGGGATGGGCCACAGGCAGGTAGGAAGCAGTGTTTGGGAGTGGGATGGGCAGGTGAAGCCAGGATCAGGGAGTGGGGTTGTTGCCCTGTGGAGTCAGGCCAGCTCTCAGGATCTCAAAATTGTGCTGTTAGATGGGAGGGTGTGACACAATTGCACATATACAAACACACAAATCAATTAGGTGCATACACACACACTACCAACTCAGGCACATACACATCCAAGATTACCAGCCTAGGCACATGCATACCTATCACCAATTCAAGCATATACACACTCTAGTGATAATGATATGAAATCATACACAATACACACATATATACACATATACACACAGGTTAAACACTGACTCAGGTGACAGTGTGTGTGTGTTGGTGCCTGTGGTACCTATGCTTGGGGTGCTTTGCAACTAAAGAGCAAGTGGCAGAGATCAGGAGAAAAGGCAGTGGGGATAAGGTAACAACAAAGAAAGAGGGGTTTGCAGGCAGAGAGGAGCTCAGGATGGCTGGAGCCACAGGAGAATGGGACAGGTGCTGGAGGTGGTGGTGAGCCAGAAGCAGGAGAGGGAGAAATGAGACGGAAGTTACAGGGGCAAGGAGCAGAGATTGGAGCAGGGCTAGAACCATAGTAAAACAAAACCCAACTCAGGGGTCCAAAGAACAGTTTTATTAACACTGTACTGGACAGCTTGGTTCCTACACACAGTCACACAAGCACTCCCACACAAACACACATAATGGTAGCAGGATAAGCAGACTCAGTGGAGGGATTAGAGTCCAGGCAGGGAACTGAAACAGAGTCCAAGTCCTTGGTCGAAGAGAGGGTGGGGGTGATAGTCCAGTGGAGGGCAACATGACCTATGCAGGCTGGAAGCGGGTCCTTGATGGCCAGTTGGGGTCTTTTTCCAGCAGGTGTTGCCCAGAGCAATCACTGGCAGAGCCTCTGGGTTGATAGGCAGCATGACGTGCAGGTCTGGTCCAGGTGAAGATGGCATCCCAAGGAGTCAGTCTTCACTACCCCTTTTTCTGGGGCAGACTACCAATGATCTCCTATGTGGAGGGCATGCCCAGGCAAGGTCAGCCCTGTTCCAGATGTTCATACTGAGCATGTGCAGCCTTGGCACAATGGTGGGTTGCCTCATCTTTTGTTTCTTGAACGCTGAGGATGGTTCCAATGGCTGGGTCATTGGTCCAGGTATTGGTTTTGATGGTGGGGTGATTTAGTAGAGGGTCCTGCTATGTTTCACTCATCCATTCACGCTTTTGTTTCAGGCATTCAAGGAAAACCAGTTTACATGGGAGAGGTTACAGACTTAACGTGAGTCATAATTGCAACATACTTACACAACAGGGCATGGGGACAAGATGGGAATCTGACACATGCAAAATGGATACTTGACATGACTCATGCCAACCCACATTGCAGGCCTACATACATAGAGACACTTAAGACACAATAACCATACGGTGTAATACATTACAGTAATCCAACACACACAGCAAAACACTATTACCACAGCTCATGGTTACTATAAAAGGGGACTTATTTACACAGGGTTTCAACTTAACTTATAACTACTTATATATATACCCACAGGGAATAGAGGAGGGGAGAGAAAAAGGCAGAAATGTTGGGGAAAAGGGGATGTCATTTCTAAGTAAAAAAATAAATAAAAGAAAAAACTGGGGGTTTTGCTACAGGGTCACAGAGCAGTCATAGCATGGATCCAGGCCACAGGACAGAGCCATGACCTGCTGCCTGCATGCCCCTGCACTGGGTGCAGGTTCCATGGGTGGGGGCACGTAGGGCACAGATTGTAGCTCTGCCCCAGCCCCGGCCCTGCGCTGACACTGCCCCAAAATCCCAGCCCCAGAGACAGCTCCCAGTCCAGCTGCATACCCTGCCTGCATGGTTTCCATGGAAACCCTCAAAATGTAGAGTGAGGACAGTGCAGGGCTGGGAAGAACCACAGTTCTGTGGGCAGGGACGTGTGGGATTGGGGGCCAGGGCCCAAGACAGAGCTGTGCTCTGCTCCCTGTACACCCTTGCCTTGTGGAAGGAGGTGTAAGAGGGTGAATGTAAGGGGGCAGAGGGTGTGTGCATGTGTGTGTGGGAGGGGGGCAGCCTGGGCGCTAGGTCCTGGCCAGGGGTGAGGAAAGAGAGAAGGGGACAGAGGATGCATGCAGCAGAGCTCACCCAGGCAATGTGGTCAGCAGCTGCCCCTGTGATGCTCTGCGTGAGGCCAAGCCCCACCCACTCCCACCTGGCCCTGGCCCTGGCCTTGGCCCTGGCCCTGGCCCCGGCCCTGGCCCCAGCCAGCATGCACAGCTCACCAGTGGGGCTGTTCCTGATGCAGCTGCAGCCACCCAGGTGCTGCTCAACTGTCCTTGCTTCCAGTGGTGGCTCCTGCTCCTGCCCCTGCTGCACTACTACAGGTGGGAAGGAAGCTTCATCCAGGCAGCTCCTGCCCCAGTGTACTGGGCTCTGGCTCCAGCTCCCAGCCACCTTTCACTCCCTCCACTTGCCTGGATGTAGCTGCTCATTGCATCGGGAAGATGGAGCAGGTGGAAGGCAACCAAGAGCTAGAGCCGGATGCCCACGCGCTGGGGCACTGAAGTTTTCTTTCTATCCAGAGCAGTGCAGCAGGGTCAGGAGCAGGAGGAGGAGCCACCACTGGAGGCAAGGAGAGCTAAGCAGCACCTGGGCAGCTGCAGCCACACCGGGACCGGCCCTGCCCAAAACTGTATGCACTGGCTAGGACTGGGGCCAGTGGGCACAAGCAGGGGCACTGGCTGCCCTGGGCATGGCTCAGCTCCATGCGAAGCCCCTCTGAATCCAGGCTGTGGCTGGCCCAGTGAATTGGTGGGCACCCCTTGTGGGCTAGATCCAATCAGATGGTGGGCCAGATCCAGTCCACAGGCCACATTTTACCCATCCCTGTTCTATCATCCTTCTCTTCTGATGGGAAGGAAGCTTTTTGTTGGTTTGTTTGGTTGTTTTGATTTGGTTCCCACCCTGCAACTCCTCCCCCCTGAAATTTAATCTAAATATGACTTTTGCCTCAGATTAAATCCATTGGCCTACCATCTGTAGGGAAGGAAAACATTTATTCTTTATGGCAACCTTTCAAATACATGGAAACTGTTATTGCTGTCCCCTCAGTCTCCTTTAGCAAATGAAACATACCAAACTCTTTTAGCTTTCCTTTGTAAAGCTTGCATTTTAAGCTTGCACTTTATCATCATTTTGCACCAGTACAAACTGGGGACTAACGGGCTAAGAAGCAGTTCAGCAGAAAAGGACCTAGGGTTACAGTGGACAATACAATGAATATAAGCAAACAGTATCCCCTTGTTACAAAGAGGTTAACAGCATACTTGGCTGCATTAGCAGGAGCATTGCCAGCAGACTGAGGGAAGTGATTCTTCCCCTCTATAGGCACTGGTGAGGTTACATCTAGAGTACTATGTCCAGTTTTGGGCCCACCTCATCACTACAGAACAGATGTGGACAAACTGGGCACTAGGTCCTGGGCGCTAGAGTCCAGTGGAGGGCAACAAAAATGGTTAGAGGGCTAAGGAACATGACTTGAGGAGAGGCTGAGAGCACTGGGCTTATTCAGTCTGGAGAAGAGATTTAATAACAACTTTCAACTACCTGAAAGGAGGTTCCAAAGGGGATGGAGCGAGACTGTTCTCAGTGGCAGTAGATGACAGACAAAGAGCATTGGTCTCATGTTGCACCAAGGGAAGTTTAGGTCACATATTAGGAAAAACTCTCTCATGAGGAGGGCAGCAAGCACTGGAAGAGGCTACTCAGAGGTTGTGGAATCTCCATCCTTAGAGGTTTTTTAGATCTGAGCAGACAAAGCCTTGGTTGGGATGATATAGTTGGAAATGGTCCTGCTTTAAGTAGAGGGTTGAACTAGATGACTTCCTGAGGTCCTTTCTAAACCTAATTTTCTATGATTCTATGCTTGTTGTTTGCCTCTTGATTCTGTCCAGTCTCCCTATAATGAAGAGCCCAGACCTGCACACAAGTCTCTGGCCAAGGCCTATCTGGAGCTAAGTATTGTATTACTATCACCTCTTACATACAGAACTTCAGTTTATGCACCTCAAATTTGCTTTTTTTTAAATGACTGCATTATACTGCTGACTTATGATGCATCTGCAATCCACCAAAACCCCCAAATCCTTTTCAGCTGTTTAAAAGCCTAGCCAATTATCTTTTATTATATATCCATGCATTTTTCTTCCAATGTGTGAGATGCCTTATAGAATTTCGTTTTCTTGCCTACTGCCCCATTCTCCAATTCTTCAAGATATTTTTAATTCCATGCCTACATGTTTGCAAACCCTTCTCACCTCCCAGCTTTGTGTTATCTGCAAACTCGGTCAGGAAACTATTTCAGCATCTGCCACTGAACCCGAAATGGACCCCTGTGGAGTCCTACTTGAAATGTCTTGCTAGTCTAACCAAAATCAATTTGTAGTTATTCAACCAATTACATGTCTACTTAACAGTAATTCTATCCAGCCTATTTTTTTCCAGTTTGCTTAACAGAACTCTTTGTGGGACCATATCAAAAGCCTTGCTAATTTCCAAGTATATTATGTCCACTGCATTCCCTTCATCCACTCAATTCTTTACACTGTTAAAGAAAAAATCTACCTGATTTGGCATGATTTGTCCTTACATCCATCTTCTCAGGGAGAAGACAGGACTATCAGTTAGATATCTGAAATGTTTATATGCTAATGCTAGAAGCAGAAAGAACGAACAGGAAAACTAGAGGTCCTAGTACAACCACAGAATTATAATCTAATTGGGATTACTGTGACATGGTGAGATAGTTCACATGACTGGAAGATGGTCATGGATGGGTACAGCATGGTCAGAAAGAATAGGCAGGGGAAGAAAGGAGAAGGTGTTGCCGTATGTGTTCTGAGGTGCAGTACAAACTGAAAGGCCCATTGAAAGCCTCTAGGTAAAGAGCAAAGGGGAGAGCAGCAAGGGGCAGATGTTATGGTGGGCATCTCCTACAGGCCACTAAACCAAGAGTAGGTGGACAAAGCCTTCTTTAAATAATTAAGGAAGCTTTCAGATTGCTGCACCTGGTTGCCATGGGGGGCTTTAATTATTGGGCCATCTACTGGGACGGAAACATAACAGTGCAGCAAATTCTTAAAGTGTGCTGAGGAAAACTTTTTGACACAGATGGTAGCCAGGCCAACCAGGCCAGCCAGAGGGGAACTCTTCTCAATTTGCTGCTCATAAAGAGGAAGGAATTGGTTGAGAATATGATGATGGAAGGTAATTTGGATGACAGCGACCATGAAATGAGTGTTCAAGGGAAGAAAGGAGAGCGGTAAAATAAAGACATTAGACTTTAAAAAAGCCGACTTTAGAAAAATCAGGGAACCAGTAGGCAGGCAAGTCTGGGAGGCAAGTCTGAGAGGAAAAGGAATCTAGGAGAGCTGGCTGTATTGAGGGTACAGGAGCAAGCTATCCCAATATGACAGAAGAATGGAAAGTGCAACAGAGGGGAGGAATGAGTCTGGCCTGATAGTAATTGCTTCCATGAGTTTAAATTCAAAAAAGAATCTTATAGAAAGTGGAAAATTGATCATATTAGTAGGAAAGGGTATAAGAATATTGCACAGGTGTGCAGGGAAAAATTAGTAGGCCAAGGCAATTTGAGATGCAACTGCCAAGGACATAAAAGGCAAAAAATAGGATCCTATAAGTATGTCAAGAGCACAGAAAGGCCAGAGAAACCATATGCCCCTTACAGAATGCAAGTGCAAAGTCCTTGGGATTTCTGGTTTTGGTAGGTGGACCAAATTAGAAACCAGTAAAGTCCAAACTAGAATGTGTGCATGTCACATGTTTGTGAAACAAAGAAATATGCTGACAGGACAAAATATGGATAGTATGGATGACTACAATCAGCAGTGCTCAGAGATGATGAGTCATCAAAGAGGGAAAAGATACTAAAAGAAGAATTTCAGAGCAGCAAAAAGTCCCCAAGAGGGGAACCTGAAGCCACCATGGACAGAGGGCACACCGCCAACCTGTCTCATCCACCCCAATGTACGTGGAGCAGGGAGGGGGGGATCTCAGCCTCTGATCTCCAGACTGCTGATATATGACATTCAAAAGAGAATCTCAGAGTGTCAGAGTGAAGCTCGCATACTGGCCAGATGTACCTTGACTCTGTGACCCTGGGACTGGTAGATATAGAATTGTTTGCATTAATCTCATCTGCTATTACTGTGTATCAGTAAAATGTGCCTATTATCAAATGGAGAGGTCATGGTTGGTCTGAGGGTTTGGGTCTGCCCAGAACAAGGTATCTGGGTCATAAATCCAGTGCCAACAGTCTTGGAGGCCTGGTTTGTGAGGAAAGGCTGAAAGAGCTAGGGCTATTTAGCTCGGAGAAAAGAAGACTGAGGTGGTGGCAGGAAGATTTGATAGGAGTCCTTAAATATCTGTGGAAATGGGCTTTTCTCTAGACAGACTAGGAGTAATGGCCTCAAGCTGTAGTAAGGGAAATAGAGCTTGGAGATTAGGAACAACTTCCTGGTGGTCAAGAATTTGATCAGGATACCTACAGAAGTTGTGGAATCTCCATCCCTGGAAATTTTCAAAAGCAGGTTGGACAGACCCTTGGCGGGGGGGGGGGGATGATCCTAGCATGAGTGGGGGGCTGGATTGGATGACCCTTCCAATCCTACTACCCTATGACTGTGAAAAGCATGGCAGTGCACCACATACAGACTAAAGGTACATCAAGACTGCAATCAGAAATGAAACTGCTGCATTTTCAGGCATGAACAGATTCAGAATTTTGTAAAGGGGGGGTACAGGAGTAGTAACTGGTGCTGCACCCCTGCTCCCAACTTCGTTTCCTACACCAAGGCAAACAGAGCACCTATAGGACCAGCGGCAAGAGCCTTTAAAAAAAGAACAATCAAGTAAGAATGTACGAAACCCCCTTTCTTCCTCTCTGTGTTAATCAGTTCCCCTTCTGTCCCTTTCACTCCCTCTCCTATCTGATGCTGCCACTACTGTATACCCTTTGCTTTATCATGATAATTAACATAGTCATCATTATCAACAGGGAAATAATATTCAGTGTCTATGAATGAGCCACTTCGGTTTGGTGTATGAATAAAGCAAATTCTAATTAGTACTGATACACAGTTTCTGCTGTACACAAAGGGGTTCTAAAGTGGTAATAGGGACAATTTATTTTTCCTGATCACTTAATGTCTCATGATCTCCAAGGAAATTGTTAACTATTTGAAGACATCAGATGGGGGGTAGCATTTTCTGTCATTATAAAATGCTGCCTTTTTTCCATAAGCCTATATGCAGAAGTGGGAACAATAAGTTATGCAAGAGTTGCTGCTGTTCCTACATTCCTGCTGAGAAGGACCACAGCACAACTACAATCACTCTCAGGATAAGTTACATTATAGTCATTCATGCCTGCAGGACAAACTCCCCTTGCCTGCTTCAAGAACTTAGAAATCTTCATTTTCACTTATCTTTCCCTGAAAAGTATCTATGCCCTGAGGCCAATTAAGCAAAAACATTAAAGAGAGGGAGAATCTCCAACAATTCAGACAACTCCTTCAATATTCCTACTTACAGCAGTCATGGTTCTCAATTTATTCCTGTAGCACTCATTGTTTGATTTCACTCTATTAAACAAAAGTTAAAATTTCTCATGTGGTCAGTGCCTTCTGATCTCCTGCTTCTAGCTTCAGCACATCTAGGTGGACTATGAGAATAATGAATGGGAGAGATGGAGACAGGAAGCCTTTTATCCATATTAAAACATTAAGTACTTAGAAGTTTTCATATCTAGAAAAGTAGAAAAGAAAGAAGATAAACTGGTAGTTAAACATCCGCTGGTGCTCAAGAGACTGGGGTCAGTTACTTAATTTCTCCAGTCCTTATCTGCAAAATGAGGATACTACGACTTCCTTCCCCCACCCATTCTGTCCAGACTCTTCAGGGCAAGGGCTTGCCAGTTCTTTCATCTTGTCTCTGATTTCTGCGGTAGAAAGCTTTCTGTTTTTGTTCCCACAGATCCCTTGCATTCTTTTCACTATCCCAGGACCTACCATCTGAGCACATGCCATTTCCGCCTCTTCCAAGACATTCTCCATTCCAAGACTGAGACGCCCAACCAACCAGAACCTTTAGGTTTCCTGGTTCGTCTCATGTCATCCCCCTCTTCCTCAGTCTGCCCCTTTACATTCCTCCTTCCCCTACAGTTCTACCTGCCTGGAAGAAAGGTCCATCAAAAAAACTAACAGGTCACTGGGTTGTATGGTTAATGGTATACTTGTTTCTTAGCCAGGAGCACATGAAGGAGTATTTTATTTCCTTGCATACAATGCACCACAGAATAAGAAATGCACCTTGTTTTTGAAAGGCAGCATTAAAGGGGGGGGGGGGAAGAGATCTTTTCTTGTAGTAAGTAACTGAGTATGCAGCACCAAGCGAGCTAGATCTTCTCATTGTTTGCTCCCTCTGGATCTCTGCAGACTTTCCTTCCACTTTTGCCCACTGAGCACAGAAACTGCTCTCACTGTATTTCTCACATATAATGTGTACACCAAATTTCCAACTACTGCTTTTTACAAGGGAGAAAACGTGCATCTTATATGCAAAATAATATGGCAACTTGACTAATGTTACATGTAGCCACCTTTGACACTCCAACCGATATGACTAGAAACCTATTTACAGCTGGGGCAACAGGCACCAGCCTTTAATGAGAACTCACACCCCTAGAGCCACAGAACATTTTCTTAACAGTTCTTCACACTACACTGGCTATTGCTACGTCTCCTCCCATTCTCTGGCTCAGCCCTAATGCTGCAATGACACATCCCAGAACTTCTCCAGTGACTTGAGGTGTTTCCTCTCTTTGCTCCATACAGTAAGGTGGGGATCATGACTGCTTGATAAACCATGAGCTTGGTTTCAGCTCTGATGTCACAATCTTCAAACACTCCTTTCCTCAGATATTCAAAGGCTGCACTTGCACACTTGCAGCTATTTTGGAGGTCTTTGTTGATGTCAGCCTTCTGCAAGAGATGGCTTCTGAGGTACAGGAAATACTCAGTGTTCTCCAGAGTCTCACTGTGAATATGAATTACTGGAGCTGGGGACTGCTCATTAAGTTTGTTGCTGCAAGCCTTTAGTCTTCTGAATGTTAATCAGTTCCATTTTCTCATATGCCTTGGTAAAGGTGTTGACGATGGCCTGAAGATCTGTTTCTGAATAAGTACACAGTACAGCATCATCAGCATACTGGAAAACCCTATATCTTGTCATTTTAAGGCACAAGGTCTTTGGTGCATTTCTCTGCAATGGTAAGTTGGAATCAAGACTGTATTCAATGCAGCAAAGACAGACAGACACAGGTAAAAACAAAGCCACTTGCACAGCAAGACTGACCTAATCATAAGATACTCAATTATGCATTTTTTCTTCTTCCTGCATGAACCTGGAGTCAGAGGGAAAGCTCATTTCTTGCTGCAGTCCTCTTTGCCTAATTGTGGATACAAACACCTCATCACATGCTCTTTTGATATTATGATTTTTTGACATTCCCACTTCACTACTCTTAAAACAAAAGGGGTAGATTCAGACTAGACATCAGGAGGCGCTACTTCACTGTCAGGGCGACTAGGATCTGGAACCAACTTCCAAGGGAAGTGGTGCTAGCTCCTACCCTGGGGGTCCTTAAGAGGAGGCTAGATGAACACCTTGCTGGGGTCGTTTGACCCAAGTACTCTTTCCTGCCATGGCAGGATCTGCTCAGGTTTCTTCCGACCCTACCAACTATGAAACTATGAAAACAAGCATAAGCAGGAGCCCAGAAACACTGGAATGGCTCATGGGGTAGTACAAGAATACAGCACTTGATCTTGGGGCAAATCAATTTTTTAGTTAGAGGAAGGTGGGAGTACATAAGAGACAAAAAATGTTGTGAGGAATCATGATGACTTAAGTCATGGACAAATGCTACATTTGTAGCACTTTGTAACCCCCCTCTAATGTAACAAATATGGTGCTAGAGAAATGTTGCTGGATAGACCAATGACTTATCTGAAGTGATACTTTTTATAGTGCTACATAACATAACAGAGTGCTTATACAGTACACTGTAATGTGCCAGGGGGTCTTTCAGTTGCCCAGCATCCCCCAGTACTCCATTGTCCCCTTCCCCAGGTGGGGAGGGTGGGAGAGGATGCTGAACAATCACCAAGTGCCATGGTCTCCCAGTTTGTGGCAGCCCTCAGGAGACCCAGGCTCTGGGACACTGGATGCCATTCCTGCAAGGAGGGCAAGGAACAAAGCTAAAGGCCCTTGAAGACTCCTACTCCAAGGCAGCAGCCTATCAGTAAGCATGTAGCTGACCCTGGTCATCAGAGGAATGCAGCTCTGCTCCCCGCTCCCCCACTGGGTCAGCAGCCTGGCAGTACCTGTAGAGCTACAAGTGCGACATCTATGTGACATCTTAGTTTCTCTTGAAAGTAAATTGGAATAACCAGCTCTTCTCACACAGAATACAAATACCCTTTGATTATTATTGAACTGGATCATAATCCTACAAGGGAAGATGACATGAAAGGCTCTGCATCCATGCCCTGTCCCATCAGCTATGCACTCTGCCAATAGCATTTGATTTGTTACTGTGCAGTGATGTGCACCACACATTGTAGATAAGAACCTAGTTCATATTATTCCTTTAAAAAAATATCACCCACACAACCTTTTTCCTCCAGGTTTCAGAAATATGTAATAAATTATATTTATGAAGGATATATGGAGTTGGAAAGAGTTCTTTATCAATTTAGAATGTAATTGTATAAACCCCATTAGAATATTGTAATTTCCTCTATCATCTGTCTTGAATATTTATCTTATCTAGTAGTTATTTTATTCATAATGGAAACTTTGATGGCTTTTTTGTTATAATATTCTGAGTCATGGATAATGCACATTATACCATATTAAATTTGTATGGAAAATAGGCCACTCTGGCTTATGTCTAAAATTAGATGCGAGAGTGCTAACTTAATTTTGCTGACATGTGAGAGGAAAAAAAGGAGAGAAAAAGAAATAAAATCCCTCAAAAATTTCAAAAAATATTACAGTTGGATCACACCTGCCTCTTAAGAACCTAATCTATAGGAGCTAACACAGTAATTTACTGGAAATGAGAATATGCTATCCAGTATAAACTGCTTTTTTTCCTTGTTAATGTTGTGCATACCTATTATTAATTTACAATGTAAATGTGATGTTATGACTATGTGCATTGTAATTTTAAAGAGTCACATAGGTACAAAAGCTAGAAAGTATTCACTAATTTCATCCAGGATGACATATTCCAATGTATTCAAGCAGTCATACACATTAAATACTCCAGGCTTCAAAGGAAGGAAGAAGGCCGTATAGTGGATAAGCACAGATACCCAATTACAAGCCTATTCCAATAAAAGAGATTTGTGCAGATAAAATTGAGGATGTACATACAGCAGGGCACAGAAGCCCTTTTTAATTACTTTGGATAGAGGGAAGCAATCACCACTATTTGCACTTCAAAAGCATGGCATTTTTCACAAAATTAGAAAGGCCTATAAAGTGTCTAATATTGAGATTATCATTTTAAGAAAAAAAAATATATCAAAGGATCATAGCCTTGGAACTTAAAGCAATTTTAGTTTAATCATCTGTAATCCCACATTCTGATTCCATTCAAGTTCTACTGAGGACTATTAATATTGACATGCTGGGTTTATATTCGTAACATATTTTGACTTTCCCTCTGTTTCTTATTAACTTTTAAGCATCAATTAATCAATATGCTTAGATTAGTATTAATCTTCTATTGAAGACCCATAATATGACAAATGAAAGAATATATGTGAAAAGATCCATATTATATTTTTTCCTTTTTACATCTTGCCCAACCACTGTGTAGAAATGCGGAGTAGGTGAGAGGCATAACCAAACTCAGTGGAGGGCAGGGATCTGTGAAGATTCACACTTCAACCTGACATATCCTGATCATTTGAAAACTCTTAGCTCCCCTGCTATCCTGTTGTTGCCCTTCATCTCAGACACGGCAAGTCAGCAAGAGAGCTATTCACTTCAGACATCTTCGTGGTCTTTGCTAATCACGAGAACTCTCACACTGGTGAGGAAAGAAGGAGCAGGAGGAGGAAAAAGGAGTCCTTAAAAAGCTTTGGCTGTTAGAGAGAAGTGAGACCTGGAGCAAAACACGTCAGTGGTAGAAAGAGAGAGGATACCAAACTAAATAGCCTATCAGAAAACACAAAATCCTTAAATCATGACTTAATTTGCTGAGATTCCATGTATCCAGTGAGCTATGAAGATACCTCTTACTCTCATGCTGTTCTGACTCCTGGGGCTTGTTCTGCCCCAGGTAACTCCTCGTCTTCATTCCCCTCAGCCCTTATCAAAAAAAGGTCTCCAATTTGCTCACATGATATTAGTTGAGTGATTAGAAATAGAAAATAAGTTTGCAAAAAATTAAGTCTTTTTGTGAACAATTCATGAACAGAAGACGACGGGGCTAAATTCACCACATCCATCATCTGCAATGAGTAATTAAATCAGCTCCACTGTTGATAGACACACACCAATTTTGGGGTAATAACAAGACAAATGAGGCATGTCCTTTGTGATAACACTGAAGGTAACACATCTGTCTTATACTTTTGGCTGCTGTGAGCAAGAATGACAAGGTGTGTAAATTTGTATTTGACATCAGACTGGGCTTAAACACCTCATATCACCACAATGTCTACTGCACTAAAAAAAAAAAAAGGCAAAAAACCCAGAGAGGGCTAAGCTTGGAAGAATACCTACAGTGTGAACTTGAAAAGAGCAGATGATAGTGCTCTTCACACACACACACACACACACACACACACACACACACACACACACACACACACACACATATTTTATCCATTTTCAGATCCAGTGACCTGAGCCACAGTAGCAACAGACACCAAAAAAGGAAAGAAAAAAAAAGAAACTGGAGGAAAAATAAACGTAATATATATTTTGCCCCATCTTTAGAAAACAACAATTAGTTTGTATTACTGGTGTTAGTAGATCTGAGGTTGCTGTGTGGCAACTGAAGCCCATCACACTTTTTTCCCCCTAACATACTCTAACATTGAAGGCTAAACTATGCCCCAAAGCACCAGAGTTATAAAGGAAGCAGACAGCCAGAGCTGTTTGTAGAGGAAAACCTTTCCAGAGGTGCATGACCAAGTTCACAGAATCGTAAAAATGGAGTTAGAAGGGACCTCAAGAGGTCATTTAGTCTAGCTCCCTGCCCAAGGCAGGATCATCCCTTTCTAAACTATATCATCCATGCAATCTGTCTAACCTGGTCTTAAAAACTTCAAAGCATAGAGACTCCACAAGCTCCCTAGGTAATCTGTTTTAGTGCTTAACCACTCTCTTAATGAGAAAGTGCTAATATTCAAACTAAATTTCCCTTGTTGCATTTTAAGACCATTATTTCTTATCCTGTCCCCTGCAGAAACAAGGAGAGTCAATCACCATCCTCTTTATAACTGCCCTTCATGTATTTGAAGACTGTTATCAAATCCCCACTCAGTCTTCTCTTTTCCAGGCTAAATAATCCCAGTTCTTCCAACCTTCCCCTGCTTGTCAGACCTTCAATCATTTTTGTTGCTCTCCACAAGACTGTTACCAATTGTTCTACATCTTTCTTTAAGCACAATGCCAAAACTAGACACAGTACTCCAGATGAGGCCTCACTAATGCTGAATAGAGTAGAAGAATCACTTCCCTTGATTTAAGGGCCATATTCTTATTAATACAAACCTGTACGCTATTGAGTACTTGGGGATGGGGGTTGTTTGTTTTGGCAAAAATAGAACAAGTCACTCATCCATCTTGGTGTCCACTATAATCCCTAGGTCCTTTTCTGCACTATTGCATCTTAGACAATTGATCTCCAATTGCATTTGTGCATTTAATTGTTCTGTACTAACTGGATTACTGTGGACTTGTTCTTATTGAGTAGCATTCAATTAATCTCAGACCATTTTTCCAATTTATCAAGGTCATTCTGCATCCTAATCTTTTCCTCCCAAAAAGTGTCTGCTCTTCCATCTAGTTTGAGGTCTTCTGAAAGTGCACTAAATGTGCACTCATTCCATCCTACCAATCATTAATAAACAGTTTGAACAGAACTGGAAGGTGAGATTTATTCCTGGGGAACTCCATTTGGTACCCTCCCACTAGAGCAATATCAAGAAATTGAGGACAACTCTTAGCAAAATTATTCAAATAGCTCCATATCCACCTTACAGTTATTTCCTCTCAGCTTCATTTCCTTAGCTTTTATTTTTTTTCGAGTACTGAAATGGAACAGAGGAGACAAAATGAGTGTCTATCTACCACTATAAGACCCCTTTCCTTCCCCACTTTCCCCCTCCACCAGAGTGAAGAGAAAGCAGGAAGATAACTATCTTTTATTTTTCAAAGGTATCTCCATTATAAACTGTAATGCAGCATAGCAGTATCTGCACTAGATTTAACCAAAGTAGTTTAGCCAGGGCAGCGCACAGCCCACTGGAGAATTTGGGAGTTTTTTTGGGGGGTTAAACCATAAATTTACATGGAGCTCTGTGCCGCCATGGCCAGACTGCTTTCAGTACCTTAGCTAGCTCAGTTAAATCCAGTTCTGATACCCAAACACTAAACTGCAGCCAGCAATGTAGATAAAACCCTGAAGCTATGTATAGACAGTCAAAACACCCAAAGCTGAATTGATTCAGTCTTCTCAGGTTGGTCTAAGATGAGTGGATTGAATTGACAAGCAAGTGAACAGAAATTCACTTTTGGATTCCAGAAATGCAGCCACATGCCTGCAGTAGCTCGGGCCAGAAGCTGGGAGGTGCTATAGCACACCATCCTACTCAGCTGAAGCCGACAGCTTGGGCCAAGGCTATCCCCCCTCACCAGAAGCCCAAGAAGGGGTTTGCTCACTAGGTTCAAAGCATCTTGTGATGCTGGGGGACTCTGAGTTCACTTGAATCTGGAGGGGATCTGGGACAGAAGATCAATAAACTGATTTAACCTAAATCAGTTAAGTTTGATACTACATCCATCCAGGTTTATCTTGCACTGATTTCAACCATTTGGAAAGCAGTTTATGTGCACTGAACTTCTGCTGTGTAACAGATCTGAACCAGTTTCCAATCACTTATACTGGTTTGCATGTAATTTCTGTCCCTAACCTTAGAGAGACTTCCCACACTACTTCTTGGACAGTGTAACTACATGATGCTCCATACACAAGGCTCATAGTGAAACTATAGCAAAGCCCTCAGGGATCAGTTCATTTCAAGTCTGAAATTATTTCCTCCTGTTTCTGCAAGGCAGAGAATCTTTTCTACAGCACATTATATAGAATATTAAAAGGTGCCCAAATCTGCTATACATTTATAAACCTCTCAAGAAACAACATCTTCATAAACCTATAAAGTAATACAGGAATTCCCTCTGGTATTTAGAACAAAAAGAAGCTTGTATTTGGATAGAATGAGACTGTCTGCTACCAGTTACTTGAAAGACACAGAACTGACTTCATTAATTAAGAGCAAAACCTAGCCCAAGGACACTGCTACACAATACAGTAAAACAGCTCCTCAAATTGCTCAATG
The DNA here is from genome assembly GCF_001723915.1 of Gavialis gangeticus. Lineage (NCBI taxonomy): Eukaryota > Metazoa > Chordata > Crocodylia > Gavialidae > Gavialis > Gavialis gangeticus. The sequence continues at coordinate 75,607,819 of NW_017729029.1, read as the reverse complement.
TAACAGTTACACTGATAGAATCAATGTCTTACAAAAGCATCATGTGCTAGAAATCAGAGAGTCATTAATCTTTACAATGTCATTTTGCTGTAACTTTCAAATGCAACTAAATTTGCATCCAGTGAAAGAGTTTTTATGGATACCCTGTGCATACAGTAACTAGAACAACTTGAAGCAACTCTAGGTTATTTTGCAGAATATTTATTCATCCTATTCCAAGATTTTCTTAAGTGACTAACAATTTTGGAAATTTCTGTTTTTGAATGGTTAACTCTGGAATGCTCTAGCCCCAAGACAGAAGGTGCAATTTAGTCTGAGAGTATACTGTACTGTTTAGTATTAAAATGTTCTACTGGAAGGAATGTCATTACAAACAGTAAACCACCCCCTCTCCTCCCCCATCCCCCAGTTCTTCTATTTTTTTTTTCTCCAGGGCTATATTATGAACAAACATGAATAAACTTTCACTCTAACTATGCAGAAGGAAACATTTGTTCTACTACATTAGGAGAGTTTAGAATCAAAACCCATGAATATGAATGTTTGTGAAGATTTGAGCTCATCCCTTGTACTATGAAGTACTATGAAATGCACAACATGATCAAAGAAGCAGCAGCAGTATTGTCTCTCAGAAAAAAGTTTTGTGATGACACATGCATGAATCCCTAAGAGTTCAAAGTCATCAAAACTTTACTTTTTTATTTAAAAAAACCCCAAAGAAACAAGTAAAACACCATATGGTAATAAGTTGTGAAGTTTTGCACAACCTAACGTGAACATGGGTGACCTAGACTACCCAGACATTTGCTGGGAAGAGCAGACAGCCAGGTCTGACCATTCGCGTAGGTTCCTCGCTGTATTACAGGACCTTCACTTTATCCAGGAAGTTCACAGCCCCACTAGGGGTAATGCCTTGCTGGACCTGGTCCTGGCCACAGGGGATGACCTGGTGAGGGGACTGCAGTTCCTTGACCACCTGGGCAATAGCGATCATCACCTGCTGTATTTCACTATCCAATACAGGGTGTCAAGGGCTTACACCAAGGTTAAGCCCTTGACTTCAGAAGGGCCAACTTCAATGAGCTTAGGAGACTAGTGGGGGAGGCACTGAGGGCCCAGAAGGTAGAGGAGATGGGAGTCCACAAGGGATGGTCATACCTTAAGGGGGAGATCCTCAAGGTCCAAAGGATAACAGTCCCTGAGAGAAGCAAGCCGGGTAAGAGTGCTCAGAAACCCCCTCAGCAAGGGCATTCAGCAATGCCTGAGGAATAAAAAGTGGGCATACAACCAGTGGAAGGGAGGAGCTATCACCAAGGAGGAGTACTCCTCCTCGGCCCATGAGGAGGGCTATTAGGAAGACCAAGGCAGAGATGGAACTCAGGCTGGCGTCCAGGATTAAGGACAACAAAAAGTCCTTTTTCAAGTACATTGGGAGCAAGAAGAGGGCACCAGGCAATGTAGGGCTCCTGCAAGACTCAAATGGTAACCTTATGGCTACGCCAGATGAGAAAGCTGATATTTTTAACAGTTTCATTGCCTCTGTTTTCTTGAAAAGGGACTGGGACATCCCACCTACCAGAAGTAGGGACAGTCTTGGGGACAGCTCTATCAATCCTTGGGTCAGTGCACAGGTAGTTAGGAATCTTTTGGAAGGGTTAGACATTTTCAGATCTGCAGGTCCAGATGCCCTCCACCCAAGGGTGTTGAGGGAGCTGGCAGGGGTCATTGAGGAGCCCTTGGCCCGACTATATGAGCATTCGTGGTCATCTGGCCAGGTGCCAGGGGATTGAAAACTGGCTAATGTGGTCCCATTTTTCAAGAAAGGGAGGAAGGAGGACCCAAGTAACTATAGGCCCGTAAGCCTCACCTCGGTCCTCAGGAAGGCCTTGGAGAAAATCATCAAGGAGCACATCTGTGGGGGGCCACCAGGGAAGATCATGCTCAGGGGCAACCAGCATGGGTTCATCAAAGGCAGGTCCTGCCTGACCAACCTGATTGCCTTTTATGACCAGGTAACTAAATCCTTGGATGATGGTGTTGCCATGGATGTAGTCTTTCTAGACTTTAAGAAGGCCTTTGACACTGTCTCTTACCCCATTCTCATTAATAAATTAAGTGACTATGGCATTGATTGGTAAAAAACTGGCTGATGGGGTACATCCAGAGAGTAGTCATAGATGGGTAGTACTCAACCTGGCGAGTCATGAGCAGTGGGGTTCTCTGGGGCTCAGTCCTCAGGCCCGCACTGTTTAACATCTTCATCAGCGACTTGGACAAGGGGGTGGAAAGCACATTGTCTAAATTTGCTGATGACACTAAGATGTGGGGCAAGGTGGACACACTTGAAGAGAGAAAGAGGCTGCAACTAGATTTAGACAGACTACAAAAGTGGGCAGACGAGAATAGGATGGGATTCAACATAGGCAAATGCAGGGTGCTGCACCTTGGGAGAAGGAATCCACAGCATACATACAGGCTGGGGAGTTCCCCTCTTGAAAGCACAGAGGCGGAAAAGGAACTTGGAGTCATTATTGACTCCAAGATGAACATAAGCCACCAATGCTAGACCACAGCCAGCAAGGCCAGCCATACCTTGGCATGAATCCAAAGGTGCATCTCAAGCCAGTCCAGAGAGGTGATACTCCCCCTCTATGCGACTTTGGTCAGGCCACAATTGGAGTACTGTGTCCAGTACTGGGCGCCGCACTTTAAAAAGGATGTGGCCAGCCTGGAGAGGGTTCAGAGGAGGGTCACCCATTTGGTGAGAGAGCAGCAGGACAGGCCCTATGAGGAGAGACTGAGGGACCTGAACCTGTTCAGCCTCAGCAAAAGGAGGCTGAGGGGAGACCTGATGGCTGCCTACAAACTCATCAGGGGAGATCAACAGAAAATAGGTAGAGCCCTTTTCTCCCCAGCACCACCTGGAGTGATGAGGAACAATGGTAATAAGCTTATGAAGAATAGGTTTAGGCTAGAGAGCAGAAGGCATTATTTCACAGTTAGGGTGGTCAGAATCTGGAACCAGCTTCCTAGGGAAGTGGTCTTCGCCCCTACCTTGGGCAAATTCAAGAGGAGGTTGGATGATCACCTGTCTGGGGTCTTGTGATCCCAGCATTTATTCCTGCCTGTAGCAGGGGGTCAGGCTAGATGATCTGTTCAGGTCCCTCCTGACCCTAGCTACTATGAAACTATGAAACTTTGCAGGTGACATGAAATGGGAAGGACTACAAACACCATAGGCAACTGGTAGGGGGTCCATGGGGGTACACGTTTGCCCCCTGATGGGGCCAGTGCCCCCTGACAGCCAACAGAGATGCTGTCAGTTGGACTGGTGCCCCCCTTGGCAGGGTCAGCAGCTTCTGCGGGTGCCCCCCCCCAGATTCAGAAGACACCAGTCACTCATGACAAACACACTGGAGAACAGGAACACAGTACAGAAGGATCCTGACAGATTGGAAAGCTGAGCTAGAGCTAAGAGGATGAAGTTCATTGCTGACAAATGCAAGGTGCTACACCCTCAGGAGGAATAATCAAAACCACTAATACAAAATGTGTGACATGTCTAGATGGCAGTGCTGTGGAAAAGGATCTGGGAGTCTTGGCGGATCACAGACTCTAAATGAGGTGTGATGTAGCTGCATAAAAAGTAAATGTGGTTTTGAGAGGCATACAGAAGCATTAGGTCCAAGACAAAGGAAGCAATAGTGCCTGTTTATGCAGTGCTGGTTAGGTTTCCTCTTCAATACAGTTTTGGGTTCTACATTTTATAAAGGACAGAGAAGTTGGAAGTGTCCAAAGATGGACAACTAAAATGATAAAGGGCTTGGCAGGCAGATCGTACAATGACAGACTGAAGGAAACAGGCATGTTCAGCTTGCAGAAAAGGTGCTTAAGAGGGAACATGATAACAGTCTTCAAATACCTGAAGGGCTGCCATAAAGGACACAGATAGAAGTGACAGTTTTCACCTGATCTGAACACAGAAAGTGGTCTATAACCATGGTGAAACAAGTGCACAGCTTCAGACAGCTTTAAAAATGCCCAATCAGATAAAAATCTGAACACTTATTGTGTGAAGGGTCAGATATAGACATTTCAAAACAGTATTGTCTGTAACTTTCTGCCAGCCCGTTCCTGTTTTCAGAATGGGAGGGGTGAAAGGAAACAGAGTTTAGTCTGGGGGGTTTTGAGCCCCCATGGGAGGGTAGGTATATTGGAGTTTTTCTTCAGG
>NW_017729029.1:75602037-75603538 GCF_001723915.1 Gavialis gangeticus | reverse complement strand
GGGGCGCAGCTCCAATTCACCCACCTCACTCTGCAGCACTGGCTGAGGAACCCCTGGAATGAGCTCCCTCTTCTCCATTTACCCCTTCCCATTCTGAAACAGGGGCCATTGCTAGGGGAAACCAGCTGCAGCCTCGCATCCAGCAGCTAGATTCCCCTCCCCAGCTGGAAGCAACAGTGAACTTTGGTTTGGTCCAGGGGATCACTGTAACTCAGAACTCTTCCTGCAAAGCATTCTCAGTTACAGTAGGGACTGCACTTGTGTCTGTACCCAAAGAGAAGGGAAACCACCTTTTCTCTCTTACTGCAGAGTTCAAGGCATGAACCAATGACTTGACAGTACAGAAAAATAGTTATAGATTGGATATTCATAAGAACTTCTTCACTGTTAGAAATGTGAGGCTGTAGAATAGACTGCCTAGGGAAGTTGTGGGCTCTCTGTTACTGGAGGTGTTCAAGAAGATGTTAGATAGCCACTGGTCAGGAATGATCTAGATGCAGCTATGGCTATGCTTTCCTATGGGTACTTCCCATGCTTCTGCACTTTACCAGGTACCACATGGGGCCAGGAAGGAATTTTTTCCCCTCCTTCTGCTACACGTGTCAGGGGTGGAGACATTGGTTATTGGCTGCAGCCAAGTATGGGGATTTTGACTGGGGTGTATCAGTGCTCCTTCTGGGACTTGAGCCTGGAGATTTATGGCTAGAGGATCTTGGCCCCTGCACAGAGTCAAACCAATCACCATATTTCGGGTGAAGAAGGACTTTTACCCCATGGTCAGACTGGTATGAACTGTGGGAGTTTTTGCCGCTTTCTATAGTGGGGGATATGGTCCTCTTCCTCACATCTCTCAAGCTTATTTTAACAACGTTTGTGGCAGCAGAACTTTGGCCACCATTGTCCCCCTCTTAACCTGTGGCAAGTTAGGATATTATCTTGTGGCTGTGCCAGGGTTAACTGTTTAGTTTTGTTAACAGATTAGGCAATTGATTTGTATAGAGTGGTTAGGATAGGGATGGTCCTACCTCAAGTACAGTTTTGAACTGAATGACTTCTGGAGGTCCCTTTATGCCCTACTTTTCTATGAGTCTATTATTTTATATGAGTAATAGAAGTTCTATTTATGCCTATTCTCTATAACCCTAGTGGCTAAACCCAATATTTTATCAGATTTTGATAGCATGATGATCTTGCAAAACAAAACATTTCTTTCAGAAATGTGGCACCAAATGAACTTATTCTCCCACCTCACCTACTCCCAAAGTATGTTTTTGTAAAAAATGATGAAAATGACTAGCCAAGGGACACCCAGGTAATTAACATCAACAAAAGTATTAACAAGAAATAAAGTTTTTATAACATTACTTACAAAAAAGTCACAGCTGTTTATGGATTTTCTCCTCTTGCTCTTATAAATAGCTATTCCTTATTTTTTACACCTGATAAATAGTAGGGCCGTGCAAAGCTTCCGGTGCTGATTCAATTTGAAGGACATTCAGCT
>NW_017729029.1:75596723-75597037 GCF_001723915.1 Gavialis gangeticus | reverse complement strand
TATAAATAGCTATTCCTTATTTTTTACACCTGATAAATAGTAGGGCCGTGCAAAGCTTCCTGTGCTGATTCAATTTGAAGGACATTCAGCTTGATTCAGTGGCCGAATCTCCAAATCCAAATCAAATCAGGGGACCAGTTAAAAGGTCTGAATCAATTTGAAGCTCTCTGAATCAATTCGGAAAAGATTCGGAGCGCTTCAGCAATTCAGGCAGCCCCCACTCGCTGAAGCAAGGAGCTGGAGCCTGACTCCATGCTGGTAAGTACAGGGTGGGGGAGGGGAGCCTAGAGGAGGGGAGAGGGGACCCCTGCCAA
>NW_017729029.1:75586919-75591723 GCF_001723915.1 Gavialis gangeticus | reverse complement strand
CCCCCCCCATGGCTGCCCCACCTGCTCCAGTTCCGGCCCCTCAAGAAACACCCCTCCGGGCCTCACTGATCTCTGCAGCAGCCTCGGGGCTTCTGGGGCTTCATACAGAGCCACCCATGAAGCACAGGGCAGTGGTGGGCAGTAGGGATCGCCCCTCCACCAGGCAGCTGGTTAGTTGGGCTTTTTTTTTGTTTGTTTTTCAAAGAGCTGGGACCTGGGGTGGGTGAAGCTGGATGGAGGATGGAGCCTGTGAGATTCAGAGATTTGGCAGCAGATCAGATTCAGCCGAATTGATTCAGGACAGTGATTCGAATCACAGAATCGAATCACTGTCCCCCAAATCGACCAAATCTGAATCCAGAACAAACACTAGCTGCTTCGCACAGGCCTAATAAATAGCCGTGCAGGAAAAAGTTGGGGGGGGAAGTAAATCAATAAAGAAGTCTCATGGGCTGTCAAAAAAGTTAGGTTTTGGTGTTTTCTTTAATTAAATCAAAAGATTCTACATGATAAAATTTATTTTCTATATGCATTGCACAAAGTAGTAAAAGGACCTTGAATTTTTAAAGCCAAGCACTGAAAAACAAAAGGCCAAAATTCAATTTGACTGCATAAGGTTAATTTGGTCCTTTCATGAGTACCTATGATGATTCATCATTACTTGGATTACCCCATCTTCCACAAGACCCTGGCCCCATTCAGTACACAAGTTCCTCTGCCTCCACCTAGCTTCATTTTGCCAAAGCTATAGGTATACAGTGCAAAATATCAGAGACAACTCTAGGCATCACAAACTATTAGAGAAAGAAAGAAAAAAAGAAATATGTGATGACTAGTGATCAAATTTAGATACTTTAAAAAAATGAAATTTTCACAAAGTACAAATTACCCACTTTCTGAAACAAATATCCCAGTTCAAGCACCCAAAAAAAAAACCCCCAACTCACTACTTTCATTTAATACAAAAGCCTCATGCTATAAGATTGAAGGATTGGGTTAAAACAATGCCTATTAAATGTTCAGGGCAAGATGCTTTGGTACACTTCAGAAACATGGTCAGAAAAGAAACATCCTCGGCTTCCCTTGACCCAAATTTTGTTATGTGAAACCAATTTCTATCTAATTAAGTTTCTTTTTTAAAGTTTCTAATGTATTAAATTGCAAAGTCCTTGAGCCATAGGAATGTTTCCCTCCCCTCCCCACCTCTTCTCAGACACTGACCTCATACATTACTTTTAACTTACTTCTAAATACATCTCTTCTGCAGTCTGTACCAGCAGGGCACCTTCACATGTTACAATTTAATGAGGCTCAAACACAAGGCATGAGTCCCCGAAGAAAAGTATTACCTGATCTGCTTCATTTATTTCTACCAATAATCATAGTATTACCTACAGCTTCTGTTTTTAATTAGTGATATCTAATGATTAACACTGGCCAATTTGCATCCAATTATGTCCCCTGAAAAATTAGAAGTGGGTGAAAAAGCTGCATGCAATTAATCACTCTGCAATGCAAATTTGCCTAAGTATCAAGGATGAACATATTGTAGCTTCTCAAATAAGAGTTCAATGAGAGCATTCACTGGCTAGTTATGCAGCAGAAGTAGTGTGTCACCCAGGACACTGGAAAATATTGATATACTTAATGAACTGTAGAATTATTAGATAATAAAAGGAAGTACATGAACTTAACTGCTAAGAAAAATGATGCTGTTATTGATATCTATTTACATTCTATTCTCATGTGCTATCTGAACAACTAAAATAAAAAGCAAAAAGCCTGGTAACATTGCAGGGCCCCAGAGGCCAAGGACAGACAATCAAAAAGCCCAAGCCTGAATTGATTCACTCTTTGTAGGTTAGTCTAAACTGTGCAGCTTAAACTGATTCATTATTGGACAGATATACTCTGTTAAACCAGGAAATGCAGCCACATGCCTGCAGTGGCTCAAGCCAGAAGCTGGGGGGCACTAGAGCATGCCTGCCAGCCACTGCCAAAGGGGTAGGTAGAGAGACACCCTCCCAGGCTCTCACCCCTCCCTGCTGGAGCAAAGCAGGTGTGGTCAGGCACCAGCCAGGGCTAGCACAACACACAGGATGCCAGCCAGCAGCCTTGGCATGGGGGGGAGGGGAGAAGCTGCTATCAGACTGATGAGCGGGGATGGGGAAAAAGTCCTTTCTCTGAAGCAGTCATATATTGAACACAGCAATTTGCAAAGCATACACCAGGGACCTACCCACAGTCTTCGCCTAAGCTAAGATACAGCCCAGTAAAACACAGGATACACAACTTAGACTAACTTAAAATGTAAACCAGGAAGACAAGAATTACTTTCATTAATCCTTACAGCCAGGCATTCAGAAAGGCTTTGTTTAGGTATGTAGCTCTCTGCATTCTTTGGTGAAGCTGTCTACAGCTTCCTTTAACTACATTTCCAGCATGTGTGATGATTGTCAGGTCTTTACCAACACTTCCCACCTCTCAGTCTGGTCCTGCAGGTCTTAGATCTGGGCTCACATCTACAGGGCTTGGATCTGTACACAGAGCTTGGATCTGCTTCTCTCTGCAATGGACATGCTGTGGAATTAATCCCCTCCCAAACTGCAAAGACTTCAGCCAAACCCCCAGGGGTTCCAGGGGAGAGAGGGGACAGAGGGAGGAATTAATTCCATCCTTGCCTGGCTGCAGGCAAGCCATGGAGGTGTGCCTGGGGCTGGCAAACAGCAGCTGTGGTCCCCAGGGTTTCCTGGGTGGGGGGGAAGGGATGAATTTGCCTCAGGAGCCAGGGCACATCAGCATCTGGCCATACCCTGCACCTGCTCTGGCTAGAGAGCAGAGGGGAGGGGCCAGCCCAGCTCACTGAAGCAGGGAACAGAGCTCTGCCCAGCCCAGAGAGTATGTCAGGATGCTGAGGGAGTCTGATTTAATTTAAACCAGCGAGGGGTCTGGGATAAACTGGTTTAAGCCAAATCAGTTAAGTCTGATACTATATTCAACCAGGTTTATCTGAAACCGGTTTCAGCCATTTTCAAACTGGTTTATGTGCACTGAATGTCTGCTCTGCTATAGATTTAAACCAGTTTCACTTAAATCAGTTTATGCGTAATGTCTGTCCTTAACCATAGTGGCTATAAGCCATTACTGGGGTTGAATTAAAAAAAAACAAACAACAACCAAGTATCATAGATTCTGGCATCCCATATGATTTAAACATTATCAACAATTTTGACATGAGGGAGACTGTATGGGGGTAGGTGAGTGGACATATACAGGGATGCCTGTTTCGTGAACTCTCTCTAGTGCTAAGAAGTTAAACATGGGCTTTATGGGGAGACTGAAACAAAATGGGAGCCCAGTGTTTACATATGAAAAATCCAAAGGACCAAATCATGAGTTCCTGTTGAAAAATTTAGTTCTTCTAGGATGAGAAAGTCATTTAATCCCTCAACATATTTACAAGACTTTAAAACAACCAGAAGGTAGTTTTGCAAATTAGGTTCTGGGATAGCAGCAAGGAGAAAATGAAGTAACAACCTTCCACCACAAATCAAATTCCATCCCAGCTACTCCATAATGAAGCATTACTCACAATAAATAATGCAGATGTAGGAAATATGGTCACTGAATCTGGTAATTTTTTTAACTAAAAAAACATTAATAGTTTTTAGCTCAAATTGAATTTCATAAAATCGTAGTTTTGGTTACAGAACTGGGATAGGGTTTTATGAGATGTTAATAGTCCCTTAATCTGTGTTCTTACTCTACAGCTTAGATCAAGGGTTCCAAAGATCCAGCCTGCAGAACTCTATCATCTGACCCACAGTGCTGCCCATGGGAATGACAGTGGACCCCATATACAGTGCATGCAGTATGCAGGGCCAGGGCAGGGGTATCTGCATATGGTGCCCATCTGGGGTGTGCAATGGGGCCACAGTACATGCTGCACACAGGGCTGGTCTGTGGTGTGCACAGTATGCAAAACATGGAGCTGATCCTGGGCATGTACTACACGCCATCCACACAGCATGTGTGTATGGGGGGTGGGGGGGAAGTGTCGTCCTCACATGAATTTGGGTTCACAACAACTTGTGCAATAGACAGATAGACTATCTATCTATCTATCTATCATCTGACCCATATATAGCACAAGCTTTCGTAAACCCAACTTCACTTCATCAAATGCTGCAAAAAGACAGCACAGAGCAAAGTATATAGTGGAGTGACTAATTAGAATACAACAGGCAGGAAAACAGAATTGAGAGGAAGGACAGGAAGAGGAAGGCGGAGAGGGGGAAGTGGGAGTACTGAGAAGGATACAATCAAAGAATCTATAGTAGGGATGAGGCAAAATACAGCCCATGGGCCAGATCTGGGCTGCAAAGCACTTTCATCTGGTCAGCAGGGCCCCTGCCCCCCCCACAAATTGTGCCCCACCCAGTCTTTCCACCCAGAAGGGTGGGAGCAAGGCACCCACATGTACACACAGCCCCAAAAACATACCCTATTACCTGGCTCCCACCCTTGTGGGCAGAAGGGCCTGGCTGGCCAGCACGCATCTTCCATGCATGGCCGCAGCCCCCAGGAGCTGTTCGCTTCCCCAGTTTCCTGCTGGCTCTGGAAAGGTAGGTAAGCAGGTAGGCAAGCAGCAGGGGTTGGGCTGTTGCTGGGAAGGAGACTGAAGCATGGGGCTAAGGCTGGTGGCAGCATGAAGCCCATGCCCAGGGGACAGGGAGTCACAGCAGTGTGGAGCTGGGGTGGGCAGCATGTGAATAAGGGAGAGTGGGGTGTGAGGAAGACTGGG
>NW_017729029.1:75571720-75581919 GCF_001723915.1 Gavialis gangeticus | reverse complement strand
CAGCAAAGTTGACTGATACTGCATATTGGTAATGGGGTATGCAAGCAACCTTCTTACTGAAATATTTTATGTGCACTAAGGAAAAAAATGACTTTTGTAATGACTGAAGGTCAAGGATTAAAGAATTATTTGTTTTTAATGTCTAGAAGGAAATGCAGCCACTCCTATATCTAACACAAGTCAGAGGGGAAGGCAGTGAGGGAACGTTAAAACATGATGAGAGGGTCACAAACTGGGGACAGAGATCCTGAGGAGATGAGGCAGAGGAGGTTTCCAGTTTATATTTCCTTGGAACTATAGAATCAATAGTTCTCTTCTACACAGGCTTTTATACAAAATATTCAAGTGCTTCCCACATGCACACAAACCACACACAACACATATACACCGTCCCCCACAATATACAAAACTAATAAGTTATTTTGAGTTATTATGCAATTACCTCTATATACACTGTGCAAACACAAATCATGACAAAATATTTTTGTCATAAAATTAAAATATAGTAAGTGTTTGACTTTTCATATGTGATTTGGTTTACTTTCTGGTTCCCAGATGGCACCCCTACCCCCTGAAAGGAGTATTTCTGGGGGACAAGGGGAAGGACTTCCAGTGGCAAGGGTCATGGGTTAGGGGATGGGACTTCCAGCAACTATTGAGGGGCAAAACTACCCATGATGCCCTGAACACCTCGACAAAACTTAAGGGCCCCCCCCCCACCCAAAATAATTGCCTACCCTTGATCTGTAGGAACAAAGGAGTCACAAAAGATTTCATAGACATTAGGGCTGGGAGGGACCTTGGAAGGTTATCAAGTCCAGCCCGCTGCCTGAGGGGCAGGAAGTCAGCTGGGGTCATAGGATCCCAGCAAGATAAGATACTCCAAGTAATGAGATAAAAATCCCAAGTTCCTGTTTAAATCATACTTAACATGGTCCACTTTGAATTGGAAACTGTGGAACAAGGCATTATTCACAAACTGGCTTCTAAATTTTTTTTTTGCCTTGGAATATCAATCCTGAGGTCACAGAATCATAGAAAATTAGGGTTGGAAAGGACCTCAGGAGGTCACCTAGTCCAACCCCCTGCTCAAAGCAGGACCATCCCTAATTAGATCATCCCAACCAAGGCTTTGTGTAGCCAGGTCTTAAAAACTTCCAAGGATGAAGTTCCCAAAACCTCTCTGGATAACATGTGCCAGTGCTTTACTACCCTCCCAGTGAGAACGTTTTTCCTAATATCTAACCTAAACTTCACTCATAGCAACTTGAGAACACTGCTCCATAGTCTGTTATGTGCCACCACTAAGAACAGTCTAGCTCCATCCTCTTTGGAACCACCCCTTTCAGCTAGTTTTTGAAGACTTCTATTAAATCCCCCCTTCACTCTTCTCTTCTCCAGACTCAATAAGCCCCGTTCCCTCAGCATCTCCTCATGAGTCATGTGCCCCAGCCCCCTAACCATTTTTGTTGTGTTCTGCTGGATGTTGTCCAATTAGTCCACATCCTTTCTGTAGTGAAGGGCCCAAAATTGGACCCCATATTCCAGATGTGTCCTCACCAGTGCCAAATAGAGGGGAAGAATCACTTCCCTCAATCTGCTGGCAATGCTCCTGCTAATGCAGCCCAGTATGCCATTAGCCTTCACAACAAGGACACACTGTTGGCTCATATTCAGTTTATTGTTCATTGTAACCTCCAGGTCATTTTCTGCAGGGCTGCAGCTTAAGCCAGTCAGTCCCCTGCCTGTACCAGTACATGGGATTGTTCTGTCCTAAATGCAGGACTCTAAGATTGTCCCTGTTGAACTTCATGAGATTTCTTTTGGTCCAATCCCCTAATTTGTCTAGGTCTTTCTGAATCCTAGCCCTACCATCCAATGCACCTGTTACTCCCCACAGCTTGGTATCATCTCCAAACTTGCTGAGGGTGCACTCCATCCCATTTTCCAGGTCACTGATGAAGATATTGAACAAAACCAGGCCTGGAACCAACCCTTGATACTAGCTGCCAACTAGACACTGAGCCACTGATTGAGCCACCCTCTAAGCCTGATGATCCAGCCATTTTTGTTTATTTTATCTACCTCACAGTCCATGCATCCAATCCGTACTTCCTTAGTTTGCTTGCAAAAATGTTGTGGGAGACCATATCAAAAGCCTTGCTAAATTCAAGGTGTATCACAGTCACTGATCTCCCTACATGCCCAGAGCCAGTCATCTCATCATAGAAGGTCATCAGGTTGGTCAGGAATTAATTGCCCTTGGTGAATCTGTGCTCACTGTTCCTAATAACCTTCTTCACTCAGTGACAGCATATCCAGGAAGGTTGAAATGTTTTACCACAGGCTTTTGTATATTTCTGCAGCTCGTCAGACTGGTATTCATTCATTCTTACACACAGAGATGGCTCTGTCTGTGCAATATAGATAGCACATGAGCATTGTAAGCACCTTACGGCATACAAGACATTGATAGAGCTGCAAGTGAATGAACCTGGGATGTTGTATTCCTTGTCATTAGGCCTAGTGATGTAGTTTGTATTGATATGGGGGTACAGCAAGCATTTAGGTCCATTGCAGGCCTGTGCCTTGGTGAAGATATGAGTTCATTAGTCTGCTGTTTGAGGTTGGGAGACTGTCTGTAATCCAGGACAGGTTTGTCCACAAAGGCTACCTTGAGATAATCAACTTTTTCCAGGAGGGGTTGGAAGTCATTAATGAGGTGTTTTAGGTGTAGGCTTTAAGTACCGTCAGAGGGATTCTGTTGCCCTTATCCCAGAGTTGGTATCATATCAGATCAAAGTGAGGTCTGAGTCTCGCTTTGTTGATTTGAGTGCAACAGTTTTGGAATTGTATTGTAATTGAAGGGAACACTGCTCCAGTTCCTTAAGATGTTCATCCTGATCAGTGGGATTAGAGCAGATCTAGTTGTGATGCAGAGCTGAGCTACAGACAACGGATCTAGTGGTGGTGCTAGGATGACAGCTGGTGGCATGAAGGTAACTGTGGCAGTCAGTCAGTTTCCGAAACAATGTCAGAACCAAACAGAGAACCCCTTGCCAAATTGGTCCCCTAATTAGGCTCTTCTTTCCAGTTCTCTTCTTACATGGCAAATTCCTCAGGCACAGGGACTGTATCCTCAAACACTTAATCTTACCATTCAATCATACAGATTTTAATTGCTTTTCATCCTCATCCTGAACTTGTTTGTTTAAACAAACTGATCATGCAAACATCTTGCTTTCTTATCCATCTGAAACAACTAAGAGATTCTTGAAGCTATAAAAATATTTAAGAATAGTAACTTCTGCAAATGGTATGTGGAAATGGATGGGAAATACTGGTTTTCTGTATTTCCTTTGGCCATTTTTGCCAAGAATATCAGTTTACGCTTTCATGTGTATTTTTGCTATTTTATAACTGTGTACTTACCTGATGGCTTGTTACATGGAAGACTAAAGAAAAAAATTGAATATTTTAGATATTTACACTTATTAGAGTGAAAATTCATAAAAACCAAGGCTTTATCTATTTAGGATTACACTTCCTGAATGCTTGGCCCCCCAAGCCTAGGAACATTTTTAATTTATGCTTGAGAGGCTTACATTACCAGTCATGCTCAGCTAATTCACCACTGTAGCACATGCTCTGGCAAATGGAGAGAGTTAGAAATATTGAACCATGAATTTTTTTTTTTTTTGCGTAAATAACTTTGCCCAACCAGGAGCAGGTACTACTTTGAAAAACCCATTCTCCTCATGCAATAGTAATTTTATTCCATTCCAAAGATTAAATTTCTTTTGTTTCATAAACTTTTATGTTGAGGACTGATGAGAGAGTAGATTTCAGTGATGTATTTTTAGAGCTCAAGGAAGGTGTGGGGGAGGGAACAGAGTAGCAATCTGGCACTAAGTCATATCAGGTAAGATGGCGAAAAGGCTTCTAATGAGATAAACAGCTGCTGAGCAAAGGCTTTTATTTTGTCACCACACACACGAAAGGAAGTTGATGGATTATGTAAATACATTTATTTTGTTAAATAAAATAATTAATCATTCAATAGAATTCTCCATAAAAACAGATTTCTCCCATGCACAGATCCAGGATTAAGAAAAGGAGGTTTTTCTTAATCAGGAGTAGGAACAGGAAGAGGGAATCTGCCCATCACCAATGTTCTTGGCTGAGCTGGCACCTTATGCAGCCATTTCCCCTTACAGCCCTGTTCTGGAACAGGACAAAAGCAACCCTGGGGCTCCCCCACCTTACCCAGGTTATCCAGGGTCTAAGAACAGGGTTTGCATCCTGGGCAAAGCCCATGAGGCGTGGGGAGAAGATGCTGCTGAATTCTGGAGAGGATAGGGTCTCACCTACTTCAGGGAATCAAAAAACATAGTCTGCTGCTGCTGCTTGGTCTGCACGTCTAGTTGTTGCTCCAACAGCAGCAGCACGGTATTCAAGTACCTGGCCACTGCCACTGCTACAATAACAGCACCATTGGGTTAGTTCTGCTGCCAAGGCACAGGCTCTGCAGTGGTGAAGGAACCATTCTGGCACTTCTACTACGTTGCCACCCTGGGGTTGGTGTTCTACTTATCCCCACCTCAGGTTACGCTACTGGGCACATCTTTCCTGTGCCTGCTCCCTGCCTCCCCCCACCAAGTGTCTCCCCTATCAGGCCAGGGCTCCAGCCATGCCTCACTACCTCCCTCCCCCAACCTTCTGGTTTCACCTCATTTCCTACCCAGACTTCAGGGAACTTGGGCATCTGGGGACATGGAGAACTGGAACCAGCTCACATGCAACTGTACCACTGCATCCTACCCCCAAGATCAACCCTGATTTCTTCCGATTAGAAGCTGTGCAGCAAGAAACTACAATATTTGAAAATTAAGATCAGGAAGAAAGAATATTCAGGACTGAACTAGCCAAGCAACTGAATCACCATGACCTTGTCTGCAGTAGGAACACTATTATTTGCTGATATTGATACAGGTACTAGTATCAATATCAGTAGCTTTAGTACCACCTGACGGAAAGACAGGCGCAACCCAACTTTCTCTCCTCTTATCCCTCAGCCTACTTGCTTACAGGCTCTTGTGACAGAATTACAACTAATGTTGTCACAGCTGTGTGTAGCTTTTGTGCACAAACAAACTGCAGGCAGTAAACACTGTAATTGTGTGTGAACTTCTGTTTCATGAAACACTTCCCAAATGTACAGGCTTAAGTCTAGTCTGTAGCTTAGACCGCATGACTACTCAAGAAAGAGTCTCTCAAAATTCCCAGCCTGTTATTCAGGCTTTGGAATCTGCACACAGGAGTAAGCAGGGCATACTTATACTCCACAGTAGACTTGAATATTGGAGCAGGTTGAGGAATAGGCAAGGAGCATGTGAAAGCTTCATTCAAGCCCCCACTTCCTGCCCAAAAAAGTTTCACCTAATCAGCGGAAGGGTTGCCTTTACTGTTGCTTTAGTAGGCAACCATCGATCCTCTGGATCACGGTGTACACATAAGAGGTCTAGTCAGATGCCTGATGAATCCGTTTCTGGCTGACAAGGTCAATTCAAGAGTGACACAGCTTGTTGCAAGTTTCACAGATACATATATTGTTTAAGTTGGAATCAAAGTTTACAGCATGCTTCTTTCATCTTTATCGCTCTGCTTCCCACCTCTGAATCAGAGCCACTTCATGGTGAGCTACACCCAGTTCCAGATTGGGCAAGATTCTGTGCACTCCTCCCAGCTTTCTATGTTGACACTGAACGATTTCATAAAATTTTTGCAATCATTGTACTGCCATAGTAGGTAACCCCACTTTGCTGCTTTAGCCTAAATAATAATAATAATAATAAAATGATTGACACTCATATTTTAGTATGACTACTATTGATACTGGAAATCAGTTTCCAGATGTAAGGTACAGGAAAAGTGCCATGGCAAGTTGGTGTCTATGTTCCCTCTTATTGTTGGCCAAGGTGTTGTTCTGATGTTCTGCTCATTCTGCTTCATCCATAGCAAAGTGCCAAGCTCATCTATCATGGGCCATATCCTTCCAGGACATTAAGTCCAGCCTGCCAGACTGTATGTGCCATTTAATGCCATCCTTGTAGCAGAGTTTGGAACAGCCAACCTTCCTACTGCTTTTTTCAAATTCACTGTACAGAACTCTTAGGCAGTTGATTGTTGTCCATACATATGACATGGGCAACCCAAATCATTTGTCTCCATGCTAGTATGGCTTCCACTGACAAATCATTGTTGGTCATTTAGTCAGACAATTTGATTCCCATTATTCTGTGTACATGGCATTGTTGCAGGCAGTTAAGTTTTTTGATACAGTGACAATAAAGGCAGCAGGTCTCTAATGAGTATAGGAGACAAGGGAGCAGAACAGCTCTGTAAACTTGGCATTTTGTAGACACTTTGACCTCCCCCACACATTCTTGTCCATAGTCTTTTTTGTAGGTGACCAAAAGCTGTGGTAGCTGACTTTCCCCATGTTTAAAGTTCTTTGTCAATGCTGGTGTCATCGGTAACTGTGCTACCTACATAGCAGAGGGACTTGACATTGTTCAATTGGCTGCTACACGATTTTATTTCTGTTAGTGATGGAGGTGATGGGTTTCTGCCAGGAGGTGGTTGGTATAGGACTTCAGTTTTCTTTGCATTAATACAAAGGCCAAAAAGGGTTGCAGCATGGGCAAAGGAATTCATTACATATTGCAGGTCATTCTCAGAAAGGGTGACAAACATCAAGTCATTTGCATACAGTAAATCATCTACTTCACTGTTGGGATTTGCTTTTTGCCTTAAATTGGTGGAGGTTTAGAAATCTGCCGTAATATCATGTTGTTAGGATAACACCTGCAGTGATTGTACATGTGGCAACTTCTAGCACTCCAGTCAACAACAGAGTAAATAATGTAGGGGCAAGAACACAGCCCTGTTTAGCCCCATTGGCTACAGGAAAGGCATCAGATGAGTCAGCATCCACTGATACATGGGCCTGCATATTGTCATGAAAGCAGTGTATAAGGTTAATTAATTTGTCTGGGCAGCTGAACTTTGCAAGACAGCACCAAAGTCTAACACCTTACTAAAATTGACAAGGAGCAGTTATTTGTTCAGCAGCTTTCTCCTGTAACTGGTGTACAGTAAATATCACGTTGGCAGTGCTGCATTATGAATGAAAACCACACTGGGATTCAGGAAGTACATCATCTGCAATAACCTGGAGCCTTTTCAGCTTACCAAAGGTCTTGTTTGCCATAGAGAGGAGCAAAATGCCATGATAATTGTCACAGTCATGTCTGTCTCTTTTACACTGGTAGATTGTTTTGATTTTGGCATCCTAGGGTAAAGCCTCATTTTCCAGCAGAAAGTAAATACGTCTAGCAAAGCTCTGTGAAGTGTAGGACCACCATATTTGAGCATTTCAGCTGGGATTTTGTCTGCTCCAGCTGCCTTTCAGTTTTTCATATCCAAAAGTGTGTTCTTAGTCTCTTCCCAAGTTGATGGATCTTTGAGTTCATATCAAACTGGTATTTGCTCAATTAACTATTTGATCATTTGCACTCAATTCACAATTGAGAAGAGTCACAAAATGTTCTTTCTATCTTTCTAATATCATGCTCAGTCAGGAGGGTGGTGCCATCAGTGGGCAGGATTGGCTCTTTGTGGCCTTTAGATGGACTTTAATTCCTGAGAAAAACCTTGGGTGTTATTTTTATGAACAAGAGCTTGTAGTTCTGTTGCTTTGTTTTGCACCACATCCTCCATCTCCCACAGCTTTTTCTGCACTTCAGATTTTGATTTCTTGAAAGCTTCTGCAGCTGCAAGAGAGGAGAGGTTGTTCAGTTTAACTTGGTGCATTGCCCAATGGGCCACAAAGAAGGCTTAAATATTGTTGTCACTTGCATCAAGCCAGTCCACATTTTTCTGAGTTGGAACAAAAAAGATTTCTTTAGCTGTTAATTACACTGCAGGTCAAAAGGTGCCACACCTTTCATCGACCTTTCCACTGCATCAGCAGCTTGGTAGTGCAGCATGAGTTGAAGTTGCTAACTGGGTTCTCCCCTCTTATCTCTTCATATCATTTTTGCATATATTGTGGTACCATTTTATCATTTTTGCATATATTGTGGTACCATTTTTGAGGGCAACCCCACTTCACTGCTTTAGCTGAATAATAAACTATTAGCCCCATGAACAAAGCAGAAAAAGAACCAAATCAGATCAATGTCTTAGAACTTCTAGGGCCACTCCCAGACTATTGCACTTGGCAGCACAATTTGGGTAGGAGGTGAGCAGCCAACAATGGTGAAAGAACAGGTTAGGGACTATTTAGAAAAGCTGGACATATAAAAGTTCATGGGGCTGGATGGGTTGTACTGTGGAGTGCTGAGGGAGTTGGCTCATGAGATTGCAGAGCCACTGGCTATCATCTTTGAAAGCTCATGGTGATCAGGAGAGGTCCCAGGTGGTTGGAAAAAGGCAAACACAGTGCCTATATTTAAGAAAGGGAAAAGGGAGGATCCATGGAACTATAGACCAGTCAGCCACACCTGAGTGCCTGGAAAAAATCATGGAGCAGATCCTTAAAGAATCAATTTCTAAACACTTGAAGGAGAACAAGGTGATTAGGACCAGTCAGCATGGATTCAGCAAGGGAAAGTCATGCCTGACCAACCCAATTGCCTTCTATGATGAGATGACTGGCTCTGTTGATTCAGTGGCTGTGGTATACCTTGATTTTAGCAAGGCTTTTGATACTGTCTCCCACAACATTCTCACAGACCAGCTAAGGAAGTATGGGCTGGATGAATGGACTGTAAGGTGGATATAAAAATGGCTGGAGCATTTGGCTCAAACAGTAGTAATCAATGTTCAATGCCTTCATCACAACCTGGAATATAGCATGGAGTGCACCCCGAACAAGTCTGCAGGTGACACCTGTGGCAAGCCAGTAGGGGGTGCTCCTGTGCTGAACCACCCACCTCACTGTGCCCAACCATCTTCCAAGCTCTGAGTGCCTCCCTGGGGGTGCTTCACATCTGGCCGACCCCCCTTCCCGGAGCACACCTGCTAGCCTGAAGGTAACGCTGCCACTACCCAGGGTCTGGAGTGATCCTGGCTCTGTTCCCCCTGGGAAACAAAGGCCTAGTAGCCCTTGGGGGGTACTCAACCCACTTCAAGAACTTGGGGTGCTTCCCTCAGACTGAAGCACAAATAGTGGTTTCCCTTAGTCAGCCGAACCAAGGGGATCCCTAAGGCATAATCTAGCCCCTCTCCCAATAAGTCTCCCATCCTAGGTACAAAGAAGAACTTTATTGGTTACAAGGAGTAGGTCTGGAATAGGGTACAGGGTAGAGCAATATCAGAGAAATCCCATAGAGCAAACAGGGTGGTTTGCCTTTGATCAAGAATCTGAGTTACTGAAAGCTATATATCAGGTTAGATCTCAGGTATCTTACCTACAAGTATCATCCAGAGGCAGGTGGAGATTCCCTCTGGAGGCAGGCAGTTCATTGATCATGAGTTTCAAGAGAGAGAGAAAGTTTCAGATGGTCCAGCTTCTCTCTCTCTCTCTCTCTCTCTCTCTCTCTCTGAGTTTTCATCATGGCTACTGCACCTCCTCCTGGGCAGTCCTTAACTTATATAGACCTTATGACCTCATTTAACTGGTCCAATGGAGGCCAGCACCTGTTGACTGCCAGCCATACAATTTGAAATGCATCACTGGTTGCTGGGTAGACTGGCAGGGTCTCTAGCCCCCTCCCAGTCAGGTTGGCATTCCTTAGAACAATAGGGAGCATAAGCCCCTCACCCAGATATGTGATGCCAGTCATGTAGGCAGAGGGAGCGGGTTTTCCCCCTCCCTCAAGAATGTATCCAGCTCAGGGTCACATGAACAGATGGGGGCAGAGGAGTAACCATGGTAACCATATTGTCAGGTAGCAGAGTTTTGGAGAGAGACAGGGATGGTATTCTGCCACAACATCAAGCTGTGAGGAGCAGTAGATACACTGGAGGGTAGGGCTAGGATTCAGAGTGACCTCAACAGATTGGAGGATTGGGCCAAAAGAAATCTCATGAGGTTTGACAGGGATGAATTCAAAGTTCTTCACTTAGGACAGAACAATCCCATTCACCAGTACAGGCTGGAGGCTGACTGGCTGGACAGCAGCTCTGCAGAA
>NW_017729029.1:75565890-75566720 GCF_001723915.1 Gavialis gangeticus | reverse complement strand
GGATGAATTCAAAGTCCTGCACTTAGGACAGAACAATCCCATTCACCAGTACAGGCTGGAGGCTGACTGGCTGGACAGCAGCTCTGCAGAAAAGGACCTGGGGGTTACAGTGGACAATAACCTGAATATGAGCCAACAGTGTGCCCTTAGGAAATTAGTTACTGGGGCATTAAAGCTCAAGAGCATTGACAAAGCAGGGGTCCAGGAAGGGTGATCATTCCTCAAGGAAGAAATCCTTCAGGCACACAAGGGGGCAATCCCACTGCATAGAAAAGGGAGCACAGGGGCTAAGAAACCCTCCTGGCTAAGCAGGGAAATCCACAAAAGCCTAAGAGCTCCACCCAAGGGTGCTGAAAGAATTAGCCAGTGTCATAGCAGAGCCACTGGCATGAGTGTTTGAGCACTCACGGTGCTCAGGTGAGGTCCCTGAGGAATGGAAAAGAGCCAATATGGTTCCTATTTTCAAGAAGGGGAGGAAGGAAGAGCCAAATAACTATAGACTGGTTAGTCTCACCTCTATCCTTGGGAAAACTCTTGAAAAAATTATGAAGGATTACATTTGTAGGAGTCCAGCAGGTAATATGATGTTGAAGGGCAACCAGCATCAGTTCATTCATAGCAGGTAGATCTTGCCTAACTAACCTTGTTTCTTTCTATGACCAGGTCATTAAAAGCTTAGATGCAGATGTTGAGGTAAATGTCATCTACCTGGACTTTAAGAAGGCCTTTGAAACAGTTTCCCATCCTATTCTGATAAGCAAATTGAATGGCTGTGCCATAGACGATTACACAATAATAGTTTCATAGTTTCTAGGGTCGGAAGGGACCTG
>NW_017729029.1:75564655-75565879 GCF_001723915.1 Gavialis gangeticus | reverse complement strand
TCCTGGAGATGTGGTTACTGACCCCCTAGTCCCAGCGATCATGTCGGCGGAAAGTTGGATTAAGGGTTGTACCTAGAGAGTGGAGGATGGTTCAGTACCCACCTCGAAAGATGTGGGCAGTGGGGTCCCCCAAGGCTCAGTTCTTGGGCTGGTGCTGTTCAATATGTTCATCAGCAACCTGGATGAGGGCATGGAAAGCACTCTGATCAAGTTCACAAATGACACCAAACTATGGGGCAAAGCAAACACACTGAGGGAAAGAAACTAGATCCAGGTAGACCTTGACAAGTTAGAAAAGTGGGCAGAGAACAATAGAATGCAATTCAACAAGGACAAGTGCAAGGTGCCACACTGAGGGAGAGGGAAACATTAGCACACTTATAGGCACAGCAATGGAAAGAGATCTCAGAGTTGTTGTCAACTCCAAGATGAATATGAGTCATCAATGTGATGAAGTAATTAACAGAGCTAACCATACTTTGCCATGCATTAGTAGGTGTATCATGAACAGGGCCAGGGAGGTGATACTCCCCCTCTGTGATGCACTGGTCAGGCCACAGCTAGAGTACTGCATCCAATTCTGGGTGCTGCAATTCAAGGAGGATGTGGACAACCTTGAGAGGGTCCAGAAGACAGCCACTCATATGGTTAGAGGCCTGCAGGGAAGGCCTTATTAGGAAAGGCTGAGGGACCTGGACCTTTTCAGCCTCCGCAAGAGAAGGCTGAGGGGGCATCTTGTGGCAGCATAAAAATTAACTGGGGGAAGGGGGGCATCAGGGAATAGAAGATGCTCTGTTTACCAGAGCACCCTTTGGAATAACCAGAAACAATGGCCACAAGCTGATGGAGAGTAGGTTTAAGTTGGACATCAGAAAAAACGTCACGGTTAGGGCTGCCAGAATCTGGAATGGGCTTCCAAGGGAGGTGTTGCTCTCCCCTATCTTGGAGGACATCAAGATGAGATTGGACAAGCACCTGGCTGTGGTCACATGACCCCAGCACTGTTTTCTGCTACTGGCAGGGGGTCAGACACCTTTGAGGTCACTTCCGACCCTAGCATCTATGAATCTTGTTGCAAAAAAGGCTAATGGTATACTGGGCTGCATTGGTATGTGTATTGCTAGCAGGTCAAGGGAAGTGATTAATCCCCTCTATTCAGCACTGGTGGGGCCACATCTGGAGTACTATGTTCAGTTTTGGGCCCCCCACTACAGAAAGAATGTG
>NW_017729029.1:75555777-75559655 GCF_001723915.1 Gavialis gangeticus | reverse complement strand
ACTATGTTCAGTTTTGGGCCCCCCACTACAGAAAGAATGTGGACAAATTGGAGACAGTCAAGCAGAGGGCAATGAAAATGTTGAGGAGGCTGAAGCACATGACTTATGAGGAGAGGCTGAGGGAAACAGGCTTACTTAGTTTGGAAAAGAGAAGACAGAGGGGATTTAATAACAGCCTTCAACTACGTGAAGAGAGGTTCGAAAGAAGATGGAGCTAGACTTGTTCTCATTGGTGGCATATGACAGACCAAGGAACAACAGTCTCACATTACAGCAAGGGAAGTATAGGTTAGATATTAGGAAGAATTTTCTCACTAGGAGGGTAATAAAACACTGGAACAAGTTACCTAGAGAGACCATACAAGTTCCATCATTGGAGGTTTTTAGGGCCCAGCTAGACAAAGCCTTGGCTGGGATGAAGTAGTTGGGGCTGGTCCTGCTTTGAGCAGGGAGGTGGACTAGATGACTTACTAAGGTCTCTTCCAACCATAATTTTGTATGATTCTGATTCATGAGTACAGCAGCTTTTTTAAAATCATCACTGGCTCAATACTGATATACAAAATCAATAACTAGCCTTTAGGTAGTGATATTAATATCTAAAATCAACATCTAGCTTTCTGCTGCACATGCTATACCTCCAATAAACCAATCTTAGAAGACAATGATATATTGTTTGTTTGATGTGACTTTCATTTGTATACATGGGACTGGGATGAACCCCCTTGAAAGGTAGGGAGCTGGTGATGTAAGGACAAGTCCTAGGAGAAAGTTGGCGTAAGAAAATAGAATGCAACGCTGGCATCCCAATCTCCACTCACCGTTCTTTACCTCTGGGCAACTGCTCTGAGTATATCTACACATCAATATACAGTGTCGTATCCTAGAGATATACCACCTAACCCTGAGCAAACTGGCTTGGGCACCACAATATGATACTGGTCAGGCCAGCCCTGCCTACTCTGAGCTAGCTTAAGTGTCTCTGTGGAACATTTCACAGCATCAATAGGGATCTACTTAATTCCTGCTGGGGTGAGGAGAAAAATCATGGGCTGCTCATAATATGATGCCATTTTCGAGGTCTTTTACAGTTCCCACCCCCCACCACTGATTGGCCAAAAAGGTTGGCCATCATGCAGCCCTGCCTCTCAGTGCTGATTGGCAGAGAGGGGCAGGGCTGCATGGTGGGCAACCCTCTCAGTCAGTCAGCAGAGATGGTGGTGGGTCGTCAACATCTTTGCTGCTCCCCTTCATGCCAGAGGCTCCCCACATTCCCATGGGCTGTGAGGCTGGTCTGCAGTGGCCCTCAGGACCACTGGCTCCCATAGTAAGTCCCACCTCCCCACACAACAATTCTGCACTAAAATTGTGAGAATTGCCATTTTCAAGGGGTTTGCAGAAATCATTTTTTCCCCACAGTTCCCATGAAAAACATGAAATAGGGATACCTAAGCATCACATAGTTCAGTACACCTCCCTCTTTCCTGCTTAGCTTTGTCAGCTCTTGTGTTAATAGACTTAACAGCACTTTCAACAGGTAACCAGACACCATGTAATACAGCAAGTTAGGAGATTTCAGTCTGCAAATCTAAGAATGCAAGATGAAAGAAATGTGTAATGATTGCTTTTATTATTAATTAAAACAACATAGAAAATTACCGTAAAGCAGCTCTCCTGGGACACTGAGATGGATATCATCTGAACCCTTGGAATTCCCATGGCTCTGACAAAACAGATGCGCAATTGAGCAGAGTCTATATGATAATGTTTCCAAATGACATAAAACAGCCAGTTAATTAAACTTGCAACTCTAATGTGAATCTGGGGAAGTCTATTCATTGACCTAAATGTTGTTCTCCTTTTTTAAGTCATTCAATATCTAGGAATTATAAATTGTAAGTAATAACCTGATGATTTGGAGCCTCATTTTAGTAATTATTTTTTCCTGTATTGCTGCTTAACACAGCATTAGAGAACTTCAAATAATTGAAGAATGGTTTTCCTGCCAAATACACAAGATAAAGAAAACCTTTGATTGATGCAGATTAGACCTCCATTCCTTGGCCAGAGATCATCCAGTACTGCTACTGGATGCTAAGATCCTACTGAAACACAAAAACAGAACAGGTCCACAAGAGACACAACACAGCAGATAAAAAACAGCAGACCTGGGGGTTAAAGGACAGCCCTGTAGTCAAATCATCAGACTGGGGGCACCACATAACCAGAAGAGGACTCAGGCCAGAACTATATATCAACCTGGAAGGGATAATCTTCAATGTCTTCCTCAGTGACTTGGACGAGGGAGTGAAGTGTATTCTGTCCAAGTTTGCGGATGATACAAAACTGTGGGGAGAAGTGGACACACCAGAGGGCAGGGAAAAACTACAGACAGATCTGGACAGGTTGGACAAATGGGCAGAAAACAATAGAATGCAATTTAACAAGGAGAAATGCAAAGTGCTGCACCTAGGGAGGAAAAATGTCCAGCACACCTACTGCCTAGGAAATTACCTGCTCGGTAGCACGGAAGCAGAAAGGGACTCCTAGTGGACTCCAAGATGAACATGAGTTGTCAGTGTGACAAAGTCATCAGAAAAGCTAACTGCACTCGGCAGATGCATGACAAACAGAACCAAGGAGGTGATACTTCCCTCTATCGGGCGCTGGTCACACCACAGTTGGAATACTGAGTGCAGTTTTGGGCACCACACGTCAAGAGGGATGTGGATAACCTGGAGAGGGTCAAGAGAAGGACCACTCGTATGGTTAAGGGCTTGCAGGCCAAGCCTTATGAGGAGAAACTAAGGCACCTGGACCTCTTCAGCCTCCACAAGAGAAGGTTGAGAGGTGACCTTGTGGCTGCCTATAAATCCATCATGGGGGAGCAGAAGGGAATTGGTGAGGCTCTACTCACCAAGATGCCCCTGGATGTCACAAGAAATAATGGCCATAAGCTAGCAGAGAGCAGATTTACGCTGGACATTAGGAAAAACTTCTTCACAGTTAGAATGGCCGAAGTCTGGAATGGGCTCCCAAGGGAAGTGGTGCCCTCTCCTACCCTGGGGGTCTTCAAAAGGAGGTTGGATGGGCATCTGGCTGGGCTCATCTGAACCCAGCACTCTTTACTGTCTATGCAGGGGGTCAGACTCGATGATTTATTGAGGTCCCTTCCGACCCTAACGTCTGTGAATCTATATAAACCCTGAGATTAAGCCAGTCAAGGAGGCCTGCCATGAGAGTTGGGGAGCTCCTGGCAGCAGCATGGTGGGGCCCCTGAATCAACAGTGAGGCTGGCAGAAAGCAGCTCTGTGGACCTGGGAACCCAGGACAGAGAGAGAGAGACAGAGACTTGTTATTCAGGGAAGTGGCTATTATTTTAAGTCCAGCCAGGGTTTGGTTGCTTAACAGAAGGCTGAAGTGTTTTAAGTTGCTCCGGTAGCTTGGGTTTAGGACTAAAGGGGTGGTTTGAAGGCCCCATTATTGTGCTAGGGGCACCTGGTTGTCTTGAGCCCTACTGGGGGCAGGTTCAAGGCAGAGCAGGTACAAAGCCTGAAACAGGGCAGAGTGTGGGGCCACTGATCCCAGAGCCCGGGACAGGGCAAGGCAGTGACGGGGGCTGGGGGCCTAGCACCTGCGAGGTGCAAGACTAGGGTTGGGGCCCAGAGCCCAGGCCTAGAATTGTGGGCCTTGGTCATGGGACCAGCCAGAGTAAAGGGATGGAAGCCAGGAAGGCTAAAACCCCACCAAAAGAAGAAAGGCCTGAAGTGGCCTGGAGATGTAGGGACAAGTGCCCCACCCAGCTGGTGACTCAAAACACCTTCGAGGCATGGGGTGTGGTGTAGGGGAGGAATGAAGCCACAAAAATAGCCCTTAAG
>NW_017729029.1:75552814-75555480 GCF_001723915.1 Gavialis gangeticus | reverse complement strand
CCCGATACCTAGGGATCATTAGTGTAAGATCAGGACAGCCTCCCGTGCTTTAATAACCATTTACATAAAGGTGTAGCAGGAGAAAGAAGGTTGGACTGCCCCAAGAACAGGGTGTAAGGAATCTGCTCAGCCTCCAAGGGCTTCACAGCCACCCCTGGAGATGACACTTTGTAATACCACACAATAGCCTTTTTTCAAACCATCAAAGACCTTGCAGAGTACACCATATCAATTGACCCTGGCATCCTAGGATCACACTAATAAAAGCCACAGATCCAAGCCACTGTACACCTGTACTCACCTTGCCTTAGTAGGTAAAGAGAAATTCGCATCTAGCCCCTAGCTGTCATCTTTAAATTGAGCAGAAATAACTTCTCTTGATTTAGAAGTTCCATATCAGCTGATCAAAAGATGGTAGGACAGGAAGACATTATTCTGCTGTCCTGCCATCTTTTGGTTGCCATCCAGCATGCTACATGTTACAGTGCAACATACAATACTTCACCCTTCAGGTGATATCAAAAATCAGACAAGGACCCTACCCTAAGCTGTCTGTCACAAAAGAAAGGAACACCCCTGAAGCTGTGAGAGGCCGCAAAGAACACAGAGGTGGCTGCGAGAAGCTTCATATGAAACCAGTAACTGTGGCAAGTGATTAACAAACAGTGAATTCATAGCAAGGCAGAGCCGGGAAGAAAACAGTGTATTCATAGCACTGTTACTCAAATACAACAGACTGATGCCATTTACATATGATTGTGGAGATTTAGTATTCTTTACCTTGGATAAGAATATGGGTGGAAGAAGACTAGGGTTTGGGTCCTCCCAGCACTGTTATGCATATTCCAGGCACCCCATCCCAGTGTAGGGCCTGCCTGGGAGGCATGTTGGCCAGATAAAGTAACTCACAAATTGAGTTAAACTTTCCTTTATACTTGAATACATTAGAGCATGATCCACACACTAGTCTTTTGTCTTTGACTTCCTCCTCTTCCTATCCCACTTTTCAGCCTCATCGTGCCCTCTACTATATAATCAGTTTTTGGGAATGAAATATCCAGAGCTCAAACACCATGCAGCCCCATTTCTAAATAAAGTACACACTTCAAGAATTAAATAGAAATATCCCCAGAGCCAAGCCCTGGGAAACCCTGCTTATGAGCTTTTGCCAGGCACATCATTTCCCATTTATTACCTTGTTTTCTACTTAGCCCGTTAGCAATCTGTTTCAGTCCATTATTAATGCCAGCATTTTTTACCCTACCTACTAGTTTTCAATGAAACACTTTATCCAACATATTGCTAAAATCAAGATAAATTACTCCTCTTCATCTATTAACTTACTTACTTCATCCAAAAATTCAGATTAGTCTGAAAAGATTTATTTTTGGTGAATCTATGCTGGCACCTGTTCAATTTTCCCACAACTAACTTCTGTGTCTTAAATGAAACTACAGCTTGTAGTTCTCCTAGCTTCATTTGTTATCCTTCTTGAAAAACAGGCACAATGCTATCCCTTCTCCATACCATGTGCAATTTCACAGGTAACCCAAGTGACTGGCATGGAGGTGGAACAGGTAAGAATCCTTTGCTATTTGGGTTTTCCCAACTGTGTGAGAGAAGTTAGCTGAAGGCCAGCTACTAACAACATTTTAAAATTAATATTTCATTTTCTATCAGCATACTTGTTTCCAAATATTATTGTACATGTGGCTCTAGCTCTTAATAATTTATCTTCTCTTTTATATGCCATATCAATCTGTTAACTTGTTTTTCAGTTTGCTGATCCTTTCCTTGCAATTGTGCTTTTAGTTTTCTAATAAAATAATAAAAAAGAAAAGAAAGAAAGAGCTGGTGCCTCCTTTTGCATACTATTCAGTGATTAGAACAGTCATGTAGTCAGAGACAAAGGTTCAATGCCTTCTTTTGGCTAAGAAAATCAGACTCACTCTTTCCACATCGTGGAAAATACCCTTACTACCAAGCTCCAGGCTATGGTAGCTGGAGGCTATGAAAGCTGTATTCTTTTCTGCACAGTAGCACACAAGATTCATTGGAACAGAAGAGTATAATTTTCAGGGTACTCATTTAAGGTATATATGATTCATAAAAAGAAATGAAGATCTCTAAGTTTTCAAAATATAGTCTAAGGTTTATTATTAGCATTGCGGTGTACAAACAAAGCTTCCAAGTACAAAACAGATCAATCCTCTGCCTCAGCTGTGCATGTATTAGTTACACAAACTAGATTTACAGCAGCAAATGTGTGTTTATGCTACAAAGGTAGCTAGTTTTGGACATCTGCCTCCAAAATGGCCAAACCAATTAAGTGAGGTTAAATATATACATGTGTGTGTTATATCTCAAAGGCTAATTACCAGGAATAAAATGTCATGCCTGAAATAACTCTAAATAATTTATAAGGGAAAGCAGGCATATTTGTAGAGACAGAGATCCTATCACAACCTAATTCCTGATTCTCCCTTTATTACGAGTGGAGAAAGAATAATATGCACAGTCCCTATATTTGAGTTTACTTGCACTAGCCATCAAAATGGAGCAACAGACTTGGCCCATGTGTATGGGAGTAGAAGTAGTCCTTGGAGGCCACTGTAGGCCATATGTGCATTACAGGCCTGTGCAGCAAAGGCAGTGTGAGGCCTGAC
>NW_017729029.1:75546487-75547814 GCF_001723915.1 Gavialis gangeticus | reverse complement strand
ATGGAGCAACAGACTTGGCCCATGTGTATGGGAGTAGAAGTAGTCCTTGGAGGCCACTGTAGGCCATATGTGCATTACAGGCCTGTGCAGCAAAGGCAGTGTGAGGCCTGACCTAAGTTTGTAGCAATGACATCAGTTAAGCATACACTGTAGACAGTGATTGATTAGGTGTATTAACATAATACAAAGAGGTGGAAAAAGACTGGCGTAGCTCCAAAGCATAACCAAATATGGAAAAACTCTGTGATAAGTGTAAAATGAAGGAGGATTAGCATAGCTCCAAAAGCATAACCAAATATGGAAAGCTCTGTGTTAAGTATATAATCACGGGTAAGCTGTGCAACTTTGGGCTTCTCCAAAGCTCAGCAAAAAAAAAGTAACCAAATCAAGACTTCAATCTAGCCCATGGACCTGTTTTCCCCTTGAATCCAAAAATAAGCACTGTCTTTATTAATACAAATAATTCTTTGCTACTGTGTTTCATAATACCGTTTTTGAGTTGTGACCTCAATCTCACCTCTCAGGCCATTAAAATTTAGAGAAACACTGCACTCCCTTTTGTACCATATGTGGCTAAGGCAGACTACCTTGTGGCCTTAAGACTATGTGGAAAACTGGGAACAGTAGTAGTATTAAACAAGGCAGCATTACACATGCACACTTGCCAATTCACTTCATCCGTTTTAACATTTAAGTCATTTTAAAGGCATAGAACTCTTCCATCACCTCTCTTTTTAAAGATGTGAACAGATTAATCATTTATTTTCAAGGCCTGATTTCATTTATTGTCTTGAAGTCTGACAGGCCTAAAGGTAAATAGTACATCTTACTGCAGCATTGTTACTCTGGGAATGAACATGAAATTTCAAAGGAAATAAATTCTTCTGAGTTGATACTTACTCAGCTTCATGCACCTCAAGGGACCTCAGAATTGAAATACTTTAGAAGGAAAACCTAGCACTCTGACCTTGTGAATATATTGCTTGCCTTTGATACATAAAAAAAGAAAATAGTTTATATTCTTGTGCTTTTATTCTCCCCCCCACACACACACACAAACACAGATTTCTTTTTTCTTGTGTGAGAGTGAGCTGAAGGTGGGGAAAGAATGAATACCAGCAAACAAAGTAAAATTTGACTTCAGATCAGTTCACAGAGACCAGAAAGATTGTCAGGGCTAGTATCCCTGGTATATTATGCCCAAAAGAAAGCATTAAACTTACTGAGGGGGCATAATGCAAACAACTTCTATTCCCTCAATTCTTAAAGTGCTGTGACCTTGCTGTGGTATTCTCTTCTGTCCTACCAGTGAGTGGACGTGGAAGAC
>NW_017729029.1:75540740-75543547 GCF_001723915.1 Gavialis gangeticus | reverse complement strand
AGGAGGGCGAGTTCCTCCTGATTGTTCCCCATGCTACGGCATTAGTGTAGAGGCATTTCAGGCCTCCTGTAGATGTCAAACCTTGAATTCAGCAAGTCTCTTCTTTTCATCCTAAAGAATCACAGAATCCTTGAATCATAGAAAAATATGACTGCAAGGGACCTTGCAAGTCAACCCCTTGGCTCAAGGCAGAATCATCCCTATTTAAAATATTCCAGACAGGATGTAGATTCCACAGCCCCGAAGTAGTCTATTCCAATACTTAGCCACCCTTGTAGTTAGAAAGTTCCTTCTAACTTGCAAACCTAACACTTCCTGCATTACAATTTAAGATCATTACTTCTTCATTTGGTTGCAGACACTTTATCAAACCATCCGCAGTCTTCTCTTCTCCAGGTGAAGTAATCCTAGTTCTTGCAACAGTCCCTTGCATGTTTTGTTTTATAGCCCTCTAAATAATTTGCTGCTGTCTGCTGGATTCTTCCCAAATGATCATTAAAGTAGTCCCAAACAATTTTTAAAGTAAAGTATGCACAAATGGATCACTATGCCAAGTGGGGCCTCACCTGGGCTCAATAAAGTGAAGAGAAGCACTTCCCATAACTTGCAGACAGTACAACCCATTATGCTATTGGTTTGTTTTCTACAACAAGAACACAGTGTTGGTTCACATTCAGTTTATGACCCAGCTCTTTTACCATAGTGCTACAGTCTAGCTAGCCTTTGCCCAATCAAAATGACAATAAATAAAGAGTATTAGCAGACTTATAGGACAAACAAGAGTTTAACTTGTGTTAAAAATGAGGGAATCAGTAGTGATCTTGAATACTGAGCTTTGAACTTATATTGTGGTGTTTTCTCCCATAGTACCTAGTACAATGAGGCCCTGCTCCCTGTTTGAGGAACCAAATTTACTGTTATTAGCAAATTTGATCTCTCAAACTGGATAGGCAGGTCTCTTTCTCAATATTTACTTTACAAAAAAAAAGGAGCAAAATATTAATGTTTTAAATTAATGCAGCTTAAAAGAGTAATTTGTAATTCAATAAATGAGGTATGCCCCCCCCCAATTCATGTAAATGACTCAAGTCTATCCTTATTCCTTATTTTGAGAGATCAAATACCATACAGTCTCCTATAAAGATATTCCCTGTTTCAACAAGCCTACCTGATTTACTGGTACATTATACACACAAGGCCCAGATATTCCACAGCAAAAGACACTAGGCTCCAGACGAATTAAGTTTAAATAAGACAATGAAAAGAAAAATCACATAATCTCTTACTGTACCAGTGCTGTCAGGCCATCAAGTATTTCCGTGAAAAAGAAAACCTACTACACTCAATCCAATGCTTTTATTTCCGTATTCTTTTATTCCCATATTTTTGCCGTCTGTTTAATAACAAACGGATGGAAATCTCTCACAATGTTAGATAATAGTACAGCAAAAACAAAATCAAAACAACCACAGAACAAGCTTTCTTACTCTTGTAACAGATTAGGACAGTTTACACAATGAAGCAAATGCCTGCAGACAATAGTAAGTCTTAAGTGGCTTAACTGAAAATATGGTATAATATTTGCTTTCATTCCTTGGCCAGAATTTGGTAAAAGAAGAGACAAAGGAAATGGTCAGGCCAGAGGCTGTCATGAGGTGTGACCATTTTAAGAAAATCCAAGAAAGATGGAATGTAAAAAAACTAGGTTAGAGGTCTCACTAAGATCACATAAGGTATACCTAGTGGTTAGACGAGGCTATTTTTTTTTAACAAGATAGCACTTATATGGGAGATAAGAACAGCTATATTAATGTTAAAGAACCATTTATGAAGAACAGAGTTCTTTGCGTTATCTAGTAAGTTTTTAGATATTTTAGCCAAGTCATTGAGCACAAATATCTGGGTTCCTCTTACAATTTTTGCTCATCAGCTTTAAATGATGGTTCTTGCTGAATAGCCCATTTGCAGATGAGTAAAATAAAAGAGCTCTTTTAAAACTTAATTTGAAATCTAGGTAAGAAGCTTCTTTCCCTAACTAGCTGGCCATGTAGAAATTTTAAGATTAAACTGCTTTCAAATATTGATAAGATTGTTATGCCTCAAAATAAATGTGCATTTTATAAATTGTAATGATTTGTTGGATATCCTTTATCTGTACCATTTAGTCATTTATAACTTTTCTGTATTTTGTCATTGACATATTGACCATATTCTTTTGTTGTATTTAATTTTGGTGTGACTGGGTCTTTGAACCTTTCTTAGTTTTCATAGTTCATCTGAGTGTCAGCGTGTCTCAACAATGACTTTCAGTTAAATGAGAGAAGGAGAGAGAGAAGAAGAAAGGGAGGTGTTATATGAGTCATTGTGACTAGATTTTAGCCACTAGAACAGAAAACCAGTCAGTTTCTTTCTTTTCCCACAGGTCAAAAACATCTTCTCAGTTGTCCTTCCATTCTTCCAAATCTTAAAGACTTTATAAATATCTCCAAGTCTGGGCTCAGTCCTTTGAAACCAGGTAAGATTACACTGCAGTTATCAAGCATCAGGGCACCTCTTTATATACAGTAACAAAAATGTGCTGACACCTATACTATAAATAAGGGGCCCAAGTCTTGTTGGGGGGAGAAGGAGCTCCAGAGCTGCCGCTGCCCCACACCAGCCAGACTCAGCAGGGAACAGCAAAGGCAACAGGATTGGTTCCTCCCCCATGTGATCCTCTCCTCAACTATTCTCTACGAGCCCGTGCAGCGAGCAAACCCACCCACATTGCCCAGCCCAGCTCCTCCTGAGCAGCAGCTGGAGGCAGG
>NW_017729029.1:75528885-75535740 GCF_001723915.1 Gavialis gangeticus | reverse complement strand
GCCCAAGTCTTGTTGGGGGGAGAAGGAGCTCCAGAGCTGCCGCTGCCCCACACCAGCCAGACTCAGCAGGGAACAGCAAAGGCAACAGGATTGGTTCCTCCCCCATGTGATCCTCTCCTCAACTATTCTCTACGAGCCCGTGCAGCGAGCAAACCCACCCACTGTCACTGCTGTCTCCTGCTAAACCTGGATGCAACATCTTTGGAGCCTTTTCCTTTGCCTTCCAACCCGCTCCTGACAGCACTCCATTCAGCCACCATCCCTAGTCTGTAGAACCCCTTTTTCCAAGTACAATAAAGAATGCACAGAGGTTTTTGGCTGTTTAATGCGAAGTTCTGAGAGCCACAAGAACCATGCATCATGTGCCTTACTCACTCCTAACTCAGTTGCAGCTTCCTCCAAAACTGTGGCCCAGCACCAGTGAAAGTGGTTTGCCAGAGCACCTCTAACAAGAATGTCCTGAGTTGTGCCTCAGGAGCTCTGACCCCAGTCTTGCAGAGTGGCTCCCAAGGCACCAAGCTTTCTCTGCACAGGCCACTAGAAAATGTTACCCCTTGACCTGACAGATGCTGTGCAGGATGCAAGCCAAGAGAGCCACATGAGACAGGTAGCACTCAGTGGCATCCAGGTTCAAAGGCACACGACGCTCATGTTGCAGCTGCTCAGCCAGTAGGTGAACAGTTCTGTCCTGGCATCCAAGTGCCCCATATAAGGCCTCTTGTACTAGGCCCCATGTCTGTACTAGGCCCCATATAAGGCTAAGTACAGACACTCAAGGATGTTAGGGGCAGGTTAAATTGATTCAAAATGACTGCCAAATTTCAGGTAAGTGAGAATGGGGAGGGCTAGCCAGGAGGTTGGGGGGTCCAGCAGGATGGAAGGGAGTGGGGGTTTGCTGGGGGAGGGAGGGAACCCATGAGGAGTGTGTGGGGGAAGGTATGACCCAGGGGTGGGGTGACAGGAGGCAGGCATGACCTATGAAGGATAGGGGGAGCAGGAGCAACCTGGGGGTGGGGAAGGGGGGCAAGCATGGCCCACGGGTGGGCAGGGGTAAGCATGACTCTCAGATGCGGTGGAGGGGGCAGGTATGACCCACAAGGGGTAGGGGGAGCAGGACAACCTGCAGATGTGGTAGGTGGAGCAGGTGTGACCCACAGGTGGGGTGGGGTGGGGTGGAGTCCCCCACCAGTAAACCTACACCCCATCCACCAGAACTTACTTGTTTGGCTCCAGCAGCAGTGAATGCTGATAAAACCAGTTGCACCCAGAGCGACTTGTTGGGGGGGAGTTGAGAGCACTGGCTGGTGGGGGGAACAAAGAGCAGGGGGGGCAGCAAAAAACAGACTACTTCAGGGGAAGAGAGGAGTGAAAAAAGAGCAGTTCTGGAGCTGGGGCCACTGGTTTGATTTTCCCAGCCCTGGTGCTGCGCGGGGACAGAATTTCCATGTGCTGGAACCAAAGTGGACAGAAGTTCCATGCACTGATTTGACGTGAATTGAATGAACCTGATACTACATAGATCCAGGCTTATCTTAAACTGGGTTCTGCAATTCTTAGACCAGTTTCTGTGCATGGAACTTCTGTTCAGTTACAGGTTTAGACAGACTACCTGTCACTGAGACAGGCCTGAATGTGTAAGGTTGGCATGGGGCTGAGCTAAGTTTAAATCAGGAGGCCATTTTGAACCCAATTTAACCTCCTGAATGTCTGTATTGAACTGAGGAGTAACTTCTTTCCCCTCAATCAGTTCTTACCCACTCTTGCTATCCAAGTAGTGACAGGGCTCTGCAACCAGCACTGAGGAAAGGGAAGGAACGAGAAAAAGGTTCAAGCATTAGTCTTTTCCTTATTTCACTGTCCATGAGACAAATCACAAAATGAGTAACCTGACTGAAAGCCAATATGCAAAAGAATTCCTCCAGAGATTTCCTTCCACTTTAGCTGGAGAACAGATTTTTTTTAAATTTTAAACCCAGCTTCCCCTTCCCTTTTTCAGCCTTCCTAAAGAAGTACAAATATATGCAAAGCTCTTACCTTTCACAGGTGTATAAACCTGGTTGATCACTTGCTAAATAAAAACTTCTCCTTTGCTCACTCATCCTGAATCCTGATGTCCCAACTCAAGAAAAAGCTTAACTGGTTTGTGCATGTGTGCACGCACACCCACGCAGAAGAGAGATGTGGCTGAAGAACCTCTGAACTTCTCCATTCCATCCATCCTATTTGCATAATGAAATTTAGGGACAGTGTCTGATCCACAGATCAGACATAATAGGGACCTTGCCGAGTCCCTTACTTAACAAGATGATGACCACCAGCATGCTCTGCAGGCAGCAGACTCGCAACTAGTCCAAAGGAAAAGCAGCAAGCCCGCAGGACCCCAGGGCACTCCAGCGCAACCGCACTCCCAGGATAGGATGAGTAGGGCTGGAACCTGGGCCCAGCCTGAGAAGCAGGTAGGTGCCTGGAGCAGGCAGTGCCACCTAGAGTCCAGAAGCCACAGGTGCAAGGGCTGAGTCCCTCTGGGGCTCTCAACACTAGGCAGTGTTCATGGGGGCAGGCAGGGATCCAGGCTGGCCCAGGGCAACACAGAACTTCCTATATAAGACAGTGCCAGTGCCAGTGCCAGAAAGGGTCGGGGGGAGGGAAATACCAGTATAGGCACTAGCCCACCAGAACCAGGAACATGGGATCAAGGACCAGTGAGACATTGGCTCTCCCTATGAAACCCTAACCATCCCACAGCCATTGGAGGTCAGGTATCTTTAGGGACACCATGGGGGTTCATAATACTCATGGCCCCAGATTACCCAAAGGGCTTGGCCCAGAACAGGACAGCCCACTTGGACTAGGCTCATAGAAGGAGGCAATTCCCGAAGAACTCCGGCTGCCTCAAGCAAGACAGCCGAGATACACTGCTGGGCCAAAAGGAGGCCTAAAGCAGTCACAGACAACATTATTTAAGCTATATTAAACTATTCATTTCCTTCCACCGAAGCCCCTTCCACCTAACAAGTGAAGCTGGATGCCTAGTGAGACCAGGAGCTTACTCCAATCACTGACAGAACACCCAAGTGAAAAGGGGTGGGGTGTAGGGGAGGTGGAGCCCCACAGAAGACTCATGGACATCATGACCTATGCTGTCTCAATGAACCCCAGATTAGCAGATGCCACCTCTTGACATTTTTCAGTAACACCAAGTCATAGTGGGCAAGATGCAAAAATAGGGGAATTAGACACTCATTGAGCACGTGGCACACAGGGCTAGTCCTGGTGTGGCCACTCATCCTGGGTCCCTCTACAGACATACATATGACAAGTACTTGAAGGAATTTCCTGGAATAAAGTTCAGCCCTTTTAGTCTAACTGACAGAAATATTCTGCTAAGCATCTAGTGGAGTCACTCTCAACATTTTTAGACTTAAGGGGTGCTTATACATGGGAGTTGAGGGGTGGATGGCACTTTAATTAGAGCAGGTCTTAGGGTCACTCTGATTAAAGTGCCTGGAGCATCACATGTATCAGCATCCCTGCACCGAAAAATAGCAGCGGGGGTGCTTTAAGTAAAGCTTGTTGAACGAGTTGTAGTTATAGCTTCCCCACCACCATTTTTCATTGCAGAATCACGGATATATGTGACACTGGAATTTGCTGGAGTACAGTCATTATCATGCTTTAGCAGACTCAATTAATCGAGTCTGCTCCAACGCACTGTAATTACAACACATAGGAGCAGATTCACTGCACATGAACCCAACTTGCATAACTTCTCTGAATTTAGCAGCACCCCATTTCAAAAACTAAATTTAATTAATTTTTGATGATGTAAAAAATAATATATGAATTCTTTGCAAGGAATTCAGAAAGACCACAACAAGCCAGAACAGTTTTGCAACTATAGATTCCTACTTGAAATCTCTGGGTTTATCATCTTTTACTTTGCAAATCATGTATGTATAGATACTTGCTTATGTAACAGTATTGATATTGCATGGCACACCCACATCACCCTTAATATGATTTCATGATACCCCAGTTGAAAAAAACCCACTTACCTAGTGACTCACCCTAAATAAATTAAAATGGGGATTTTTTTCCAGCTAAATGCAAATATTTATTTGTATTAATGGTACAAATGTGTATTTTAAGTGAGCCAAAATAATTCATGCATTTGTGCTGAAATCTACATATAGTTTCTACTAAAAAGTTTAAAACTTCTCATTTTAATTATTTTGAAGTTCTTTATTTTGCAATTTTCTTAAATTTATCTCTTAGAAATTAAAAAACCAAAAAACCTTTCATGGCAAATAAAACAAAAACTGTGTTGGCTGATCCAAAAGGATTTCTCCCTCCTCCCCCCTTATTTTGGCCAAAAAAAAAAAAAGTGGAAAGAGAAAGAATCTACAAGTTACATTCGTCTATAGTTAACGTTTCTATTTTGGATGACTCAGTAGCATTGGCCTTGCACTTCTGACATCAAGCTGTTTGAGTAATGCTTTGAAATTATATTACATATAAACAGAAATTCTCCCCCTAAAGCCTCTGACAACTGCCTTCTCTTATAAAAGAGAAGAAAGTATACAGAATCATCAGAAAATCATTTGAGGACTTGTTCCTGCATCTGCTATGCCCATGGAATCCCAGTGGCCATCTTTTAGGCAGTAGTTAACAAATGCAAAAAGGACTAGAATTACATTTTTATTTTGTCTGTTAACTATTGAGATTAGTTAACTCATAAGACTGACACTCTTCTCTCCACATCCCCAGATCCCTTCCTGAAGCTTCATAATATATATATACTGGGGGGTGTTATCATATTATTAGTATATATTAATATTCAAGGAGAAAAAGAAAAGGAAAACCTGTACCCTTTTCTTTCAAAGGCTGTTCACAACGTGCTATAAATGGTCTAGAAAACATTTGCAAGGTCTATGTATGCATGCTGGGTATCAAGTTAATCATTATAATTTGCTGCTGTTCTTATAACACAGATTCATTATCCCCAAATATACCTGACATTTTAAACAAGCATTTATTAAAAGCGACTAGGAACCAAAAGGGAGTATTCAAGATCTAACTTTAAATCCAGGCTCAGCCATTCATTCATTGTGTGACCTCCGGCAACAAACTTGACCTCATTCTGGTTCAGTCATTCCAGCTGGCTAAAGCAGGAAATCACTGAAAGCTAGATGGTATATCTGAGCAGATCTTCCCCAGGTAAATAAATTACAAGAGAACCACAGGGATGGAGGAATATAGTGTTTCTTATTGTCAGAGTCATGAAGTCATATGGAGGTAAACTGAAAATGAACAAGAGGTCTCTTGGCCGCCCGCTTTACTTTGATATTTGCGGGGGGAGGGGAAGAAGTATTTTTTTTATTGCTAGCTACAGATATTTAGTTTTTTGTGCTATCACTACACTGCAAGGTTAAGCCATTTTTTTCTTAAAGATACCAGTGATTTAACCAAGAAGTTTTTATCATCTGTTTTGGGGTTTTTCCCCCCCTCTTCCACTTTAGGAGCTTACAAGCATGCATCACACGAACACCAATGCCTGATTAAATCTACATTATACTGGTACAATGTGAGAGACCTCGTTTTTAGGATTACTTCAAAACTTGCATTAAATGAGGACCATGGCTGGTTGGCATGGTGACAATAGTAGCAGGATAAAGATCACTGGGTTCTTCCTCTGGCCCTATGCCTACTATTAAGTAAAGTTATTAACAAATAAGGGGGGTGTAGAATTATCGTTCAGTATCACCTGTTAGAGTTAAGGTTGCAAAGTTCAGGTTTCAGAACAGAAACAGCCTGGTAACACTACACATCTGAGAAGGCAGGCACCAGAAATAGAAGATATGTTCAGCAAGCTTTTCCATTCTAGTGGAATGGCTGGTTTTGCTAATCCAGTGCCCTAAACCTTGGAGGGAATCTAGTAGCAAAATAATCTTAATTATCCAGGTGTTAAAACTAAACTAACACACTTATAACATGAATAGAACACAGCGCTCTAGGCAGGTTAATTTACTAATAAATTGGTATAAGAGTTTCTTCTCTTCAGCCCAAGAGAATCATCAGTCATGAGAATGTAAATTAAGGGGGGCCGAAAGAGATTTGCACAGGATCCTTATGTTTATATATACACATAGTACCCTCATATTTCTATATAAATATGTATGTTGTTTTGCAAAACAATAGCAAACATTTAGGGATAATTTTACATAAACGTGTGCATTTCTAGCTTTTTGAGCCAAGTGTTTATGCTACACACCTTGCTAGCATCTACCATACTCACTCGAATTATTGGGCTCATCTTATAATTCAGGCTCATTTTATACTTGAGTAAATATGGTAGTTGCCTTCTCAGGGCACAAAAGTCTTCTTGCTTCCTCACCACTATGCCAGTGCCCACTGAGAAAGAGAGAGAAAGAAGACAGAGAGAGACATCACCCAAGAGGGGAACACAGGCATCTGACCTCACCACACCCCTTGGCATGTAGTGGCTTCTTCATTAAAGGATGGGACAGGATAGGACAAGAAATGCTTGTGGGCCCCTTAACTTTTTCTGGAATTTAACTAATACAATCTATAAGCACTAAAAAAATTGCTTATAGGTTCATTATAATATGTTGCCAGCTGGTTTCCCAGTAACTTGAAACAGGAATGTCTGACACCAGCTTTAAATTAAATGTGCATATTTATCTATTGTTATAGATAATACAGGCTGGTCTTTAAAGACTGCATACAATGGTATTTTCTGTTTATGCTCTTCTAATTTAAAATATAAAATATTTATAGTGGAACATTATATAAAGGCAGAACAGATTGTGTGAGGAAATTACCTATATATTTTAC
>NW_017729029.1:75527646-75528751 GCF_001723915.1 Gavialis gangeticus | reverse complement strand
AAATATACAGTTTAATCTACAAAGATTATTCTGAGATCCAAAAACAAAGGTTATCACTATTGAAAACATCTAAAAACAAACAAACAAACCCCACCACATAAATGCAAAATTGTAATAGCCTCTAACAGCCGCATTCCTTTTACTACACAGAATCAAGTTGGGAGTACACAAAAGACCACACTGTTTAATATAGATACAGGAGCTATCAAACTCAATAGGCATACATTTCTTCACCATCACAATGGTGAAATGAATAAGGTGAATGGTGAAACTTAGGCACTGTTCAATACAAATAACTTATAGAAGAAAATATACACAAAAAAGATCAATTTGGTATTTATATAGATAAGGACACACGTGTTCAGAAAATTAGACCAATGTGAAGGTGTCTAGGACCAAAGGGAGATTTGAAAAAGGTTATGAACAAACATTCACTGATGAGATTTTCATAGCGCATGAAGTCCTTAGACGCGTGCAGACACCTGTATACCGCCTAAAAGATTACAAAGATGAATCTATCAAGGGTTTTTGAAGAACTACAAAAAGTCCCCAAACAGGACAGAATTTACAGGGTTGAAAAAGTTCTAGCAATGAAAGGAAAGGGAAGAAACAAGGAAAGGGAAGGTCACGTGGTGCGTGACATTACCAGCCCTGCCCCCTGACCCCAGTCACGTGGTGTGTGACATTAGCAAACATGCTCCCATCCCCCAGTCACATGGTGTGTGACACCAGCAACTCTGCCCCCACCCACAGTCACATGGTGTGTGACATCAGTAACCTCACCCCTACCCTCCAGTCACATGGTGTGTGATACCACCACCCCATGGTCCATGACATCAGAAGGACAACCCATTCAGCCCCCCCAAAGCCCACCCTCTCATGCTGCAAGACCTGCTCTAGACCATGTGATAAAAGTTATGACCTACCAGGCTGAAGACTGCTCTAGCCCCCAGGGCACAGGTGTGGCCTATGGGGTGGCAGTGGGAGGGGGTGACCCCTCTAACAACCCACCCCACCACCCCTGACCAACTGGTGGGGGGTTCAGAGGCCTCAGACCTCGCCATCACCAATGACACCAAACTTTGGGACAAAGCATCCACACCAG
>NW_017729029.1:75514218-75518143 GCF_001723915.1 Gavialis gangeticus | reverse complement strand
GCTCTGGCACAAAGATACCATCTTCCAAATTCTCAACATCTGTTTTGGGGCCTGGGCCTCCTCCATTTACCTGTTCATTGGGTCTTCCTGAACAGGGTCAGGAGTCTCAAAGTCTTTGAGCTAGGGGCTTGACCTCCTCCTCAAAACTATTTCTAAGGTAACATTTTCTATGCGGCTGCCTTGGGGCTGTGGTGAGGGGGCCTACAGTGTTGTGAAAGAATCCATATCCACCCCTGCTTGCCTTAGCACGTTCTCAGACAAACAGGGCTCACTTGGGAAAGCAGATAGACCTGGTGGTCTTGCAACCTAAACCCCACTCCTCTACTCGCTCCAGTTGGTTTGGTGTCATTCTTGGAGAGTTCTGAGGCCTCCATATCCCCCAGCAATTGGAACTCTGGTTTCCTACAAGTGATGTAGCGTGTAGGGGATTCTCAAGATTACAGTTTTAGGGTTAGGCATCTAAATTTCATCCATGTCCCAGCTTGGATGCCTAAATTTTTTATTTGACCTAGAGCTAACAGAACCCTTAGACCTCCATTTCACTTAGCTCTTTCATCCAGATTCATCAGGCTGATTCACAGAACCAAGCAACTATAGAGGGATTAGGGGGAGAAGGACAAGGCATGGACATTATCTTTAAATTGGCCTGCAGAGGATTAATTTGGAAATACCTCATGGGCCCAAGCTGTAACACATTTCTGCAGCCAAGAACACTCCTCCACTAAAAAATCCTCCTTAAGGAGTGAGGAGGTTCCTAGAACAGCCATCCATTCCTGTAGATGTTCTCAAATATGACAGACAGCCTTGAAAACTTTTAAGGCAGTAAGTCCCTCGACTGCCAATTCACAAAAAATAACTGAAGGAAGCTTGGAAATATTAGCATTGTTAAATATACAAACACCTACACACAATTCACAAAGATAAACCCGAAGATTTTCAGAGTGTCAAAAGCATTCTACTCTGTTGTGTTCTTCCTGACTTGTTTGCAACAGAAGAATTTCTCTACTATTTTTCCATAGTCACAAAATAAAAAGTGAATGCTAAGAGTTGGCATTGTCTGACGAGTGCCTGGAATCCAGTGAGGAGTGCCTTGAGTCTAACCAACCTGAGAACCACTGGTCACTGGCTGGGAGCTGCCAGTGAGGAAGTGTACCTAACAGTTTGACAACTTCATGTGCAGTTTAGGTGTACAAATTAAACCAGTGGTTTCTTAAATTATATGCTAGAATTAGTTTTACACATACACACTCCATAGAAACTGGTTAGAACAACTGAAGAAAAATGGTAATTCAAAGGCTAATTGTATAATAATTGTATCAAGAACAACAATGGTGATTTAAGGATATTATGTTGTATGCAGATCATGATGTCAAATTAACATATGAGAGACTGCTAAGGCATAACACCATAGCTGACCATTAAAACAACCTCCGAATTGTTTTAATTATTTTCTAATGTCAACAAATCACTAATTGAGCTATATGAAATGACGCCTTCTTAACACACAGCTAGCAGCTTGAGTCAACAGCCATAAATTTAGAACCATCTTTGTATCAGATAATTAGTGGTAATTATAAAGATCTATAAAAAGCTGCATAGTAAGACTGGCTTAAAATTATTTCACATTAATTTTGAAGTGATAGGGAATAGATGCATACAGCTGCCCATTTTCCTAGAAAAGAAATGAACATAAGCTTAATAACTTCATTATTTAAAATGTAACTAGCTATAAGACTGACAAAATGCAAGATTCATATACAAGGATATCGACAGTATGTTTTAGAAATTTTTGCTGCATTCTAATAATGTGCAATGTTGTGGTTCTGAAGAGGAACCAGATGTTATATTTGCATACTCTGAAAGGTTTGGGTGGCAGGACTTGGAATTCACTTGAACACTGGTCAGAGTATTAACTAGAGGTCAGATTCTCAACTTGCATAAATTGACATAGCTTTTATCAACTCCATGGAACCACAATGGTTTACACCTATTAAGAGCCTGGATCCAAAATTTAAATAGCCTGAAAAAGTATTGAAGACTCATTTATATTAAGATTATTAAAACAATTTTTTTATATCATTTAAGAAGTGGGAGGGAGAAAGTGATTAAATAAACAGTGGTAAGCAGGAAAAGAAAGATTCAATGTAACATACTAAACTTATGCATAAATATTTGCAAAGTCAAGACCCTACAATACTCCTCTGCACATAACCTTCCACTATCGGTCACTTTCAAAACCAATCATATTTCTGTTGTTCTTTCTCCTTATTCCTACCCACAATGCTTGTTACATTTAAACCAAACAAACAAAAAGAAGAAAAAAATTTGCAAAAGTCTGTTATGCCTTATATTTTCCAACCAGTAAATTAGATGGTTGGATAATTTGGGTAGCATTTTGAAAACAAACAAACAAAAACCAGAAACAAAACTTTAATATTTTTTCTTTTAAATTCTTTCTAGTTTCTAATCAGCTGTACCAACTACGGTATCCTGTTTGACCTGTGTGATTTGCTCATCTTATATTCAAGTA
The DNA here is from genome assembly GCF_001723915.1 of Gavialis gangeticus. Lineage (NCBI taxonomy): Eukaryota > Metazoa > Chordata > Crocodylia > Gavialidae > Gavialis > Gavialis gangeticus. The sequence continues at coordinate 75,515,613 of NW_017729029.1, read as the reverse complement.
CTGTCTGGAGACTCACAAGCACTACATAAGATGGCAAGGAGCACAGGCAGTCCGGCCCACCTCTATTGCATGGGGCTCTGTGCAGTGCATGTGCATCTCCCAGCACTCGCATGCCACCAGGGGAAGCCCAAAGTGATGGAGCCAGCTGCCTTTGCCATTACCTGCCATGCAGATAACAAAAATATAGGCAACGTGTGGTGGGGGCACAATTAAATTTAAGAAAATTTAAATATGTTAAATATGTTATAGTAGGTGTTTGACTTTTAGTGTATGACTTGTCTTCTTTTCTGGTTCCAAGATGGCAACCCTCCCCTCCCAAAAGGAGTACTTCCAGGGGACAAAGGGAGGAACTTCCGGTGGCAAATGTCAGGGGTTAGAGGTGGGACTTCACACCCTAGTCGCCATCTTGGGACTGGAAGCACCTGTCAAGGGGAGGGAGGCGCTACCCTTGCAGCCCTCAGTAGCTCACCAGAACTCATTAAGCAGCCTCCATCCAAACTAATTACTTGCCCTTGCACTATGCTGCATGCTGCAGCCCCCCACAGCTCTGGGCCACATGCTGGCCAAGCTAGAGCTATGCAGACCCAGAGGGAAGGCTCCTTGTTGGCTCCCCCCACATCCCCCTGCTGCATGCTGGGCAAATCAAGGTTCTGTGGACTCTGAGGGAAGGATCTGTATTGGCTCCCCACACTCCCCCTGCTGCAGTCTGCAAGCTACCTGGAGCATGGAGCTGCAGCTGGCCAGAGGAGCTGTCTGGGTGGCTCTGTGACAGCCCAGGGGTGAGGCCAGCTAGGCACTGGGCTGGAGCAGCAGAGCATGAGATGCATTCCAACATGCTGCTTTGCAAAAGGGAGGCTGTAAAGTATCCTCAGATGCTGGGAGACTACAAAGTAACTAGAGTCGGGGGGGATCTGGGACAGAAGCTCAATAGACTGGTTTCATTTTAAGTCTGATACTACATCCATCAGGTTTATCTTAAAAAGGGTTCAGCCATTTTGAAACCAGTTTATGTGCACTGAACTTCTGCTGTGTTACAGGTTTAAACCCGTTTCCTACCACTTATACCAATTTATGTGTAATGTCTGTCTATAGCCTGAACATACAGGAAAACAAGAACATTCCACATCCAAATCAGTGGTGGCAGATGACAGAAAAAGAAACAATGGGCTCAATTTGCAGCAAAGGAAGTTTAAGTTAGATATTAGGAAGAACATTGTCGCAAAGGATGCATACCCACATACTAATTTTGACAGGTAAAACAGCTTAAACTTTTTTTTAACAAGACTTAATCATCAGAGCATACACACATATGTGGAACAGAGACAGCTCAAATGCAGCACAAAATAATACAATATACCTCCAAGGTGTGTTATCTTGAGCTGCATTAGTCAAGTT
>NW_017729029.1:75497806-75509218 GCF_001723915.1 Gavialis gangeticus | reverse complement strand
TTTGACAGGTAAAACAGCTTAAACTTTTTTTTAACAAGACTTAATCATCAGAGCATACACACATATGTGGAACAGAGACAGCTCAAATGCAGCACAAAATAATACAATATACCTCCAAGGTGTGTTATCTTGAGCTGCATTAGTCAAGTTGACTTAGCTCATAAGATGGCTGCCACCATGTCAAGGAGCTGTATATGCATATGCTCTGACAGAGCTTAATTTAAGCCAACTTAACCAAGCCAGCTTCATTAAAATGGCTTCATTAAAGCTTCATTGAGCCTCGTCAGAGCACCCGCATCTGGCAGGAACCCAGGGCTACTCTGACCAGTCTCAATGTGCTACAGAGTGACTGGCTGGGGCATAACGGCGCTTCAGAGCAGGGCTAAATAGCAGGAAGCCCCAGTGCTGAAGCACCCTTGTACTCCAGCCAGGCAGTGTCTACATGCGCGCTGCTGTGCACAAAAAGCCTCTGGAGAGCTGGCTCTGGAGTTCATTAGTATCATGTGTCTTAATAGCGGCACGTATAGATGCAGAGACATTTACTGCAGAGTTAATTAGGCAGCTTGCACAGTAAATATCTCCTGTAACTGTGACCATATAGTCTGTAAAACTTGAAATTCTTTTTGACTAGCTTATTGTTATACGCATTCTTGTACTTACTTAAAGAGGTGCATCAATACATCAGTTCAATATCAGATCGGTAGCGATATAAAGAAAATTGGCGGCATCGGAAAAATCAGCCCGATGGGGCCGATAAACCCTCCTACAGTGAGGAAGGGGGAAGGATTTACCCAGTTGGGGCGGGGCAGGGCGCAAGACAAAGGCACGGCTCCTGGTGGGGGCAGCTCCTGCCACTGCTTGTACCCCGTGGGGGGTGCCCCCCCAGATCTGTGTGGGTTAAGGGGGTAGACTGCAGCTGCAGGCTGGAGCCAGGCTCTTCCCTGGCACAGCCCTGGCTTTTTCTGACACACAGGGAAGTCAAGGGTTGAGCCAGGAAGAGCCGGACTACGTCAAGCATGTGGAAGCACTGGGAGGGAGCTATGGTGAAATTCAGGGTGGCTGCAGCCCCCTCCATAGCTCCCAGCCCCCCAGTGAGAAGAGCCCAGCTCCGGCCCACAACTGCAGCCCACCTGCTTGCCCCATGCAGATCCAGGGGGGACATGCCCCCCACCCTCCCAAAATGCAAGCAGTGGTGGAAACCACCCCCCTGATGAGCCACACCTTCATCCTGCACCTCGCACCACCCTGGCTGGGCAGCGCCTGCCCCTGCCCTCTCCCTCACTGCGGGGGGGTTGATCTGCCCCGCTCCCCTTCCACCACAACAGACTTACCAGCTGGAGGCAGCTCTCCACATTATATCGGAAATCAGGTCGGGGTTGGCTGATACACCTCTTTAAAAATCAGATACTGTATCAGCCCCCAAAATCTCTGTCAGTGCACCCCTACTTAGGTAGGAATTTTTTCTCCCCGATTACCAAAGTCAGCAGTTTTGTCAAACTGTGTGGCAAATACTGAGCATTGATAGTTTGCTGCTGTCCAAAATCATACAAAACACTTCCTGTTTTGTAGAATTTAAAATAGATTTTTCAAGCCAAAATTGTTTGTGGAACATCAAGATTTTGGAATTTGTAAAACTGAAACGTTTTGGTGATCACGTATATTAAAAGCAGATTTTCTTTAAATAAAAAAATAGTAAAACTTTGAAGTGCTTAAGAAAAGTTGCATTTTTAACAGGACTTTTGGAGCAGGAAAGGGGGAGGGAAGATTTGTGCCAAATTGTAGACCAAAGCTATTTTAAATTTGACCTGCTGGCTTCTAACATTCTTCTTTCAATTTTACCCCATACACATGCATACAACTTTAAGCACATTTTTCAAATCATATACATCCACTACAGTACTGCGTGCCAGTGAAAAGGCTAACAAAGAGCTTTTTACAAGCTAGCACAACTTGCAACTAACAGCTGCCCTGGGATTTTTAATCAGGAGAAAAAAAAAAAAAAAAAAACCACACAAACATAATTAGGGAGGTCCAAAGGTAGCATAAAGCTGCCTTTGTACCCTGCTTCAATCCTGGATTCAGTTCAGAATCAGAGCAAGAAAAAACTGGCTAGAAATCCATTATGCGGGCCTCTTTGGCAAAGACTAGAAACAGGTGGCAACGTAATGCTTTTATGATGGAAGGATTCCCAAAGCTGACTGGGAACAAGGTTTACTGTAGTGCTGAACTTTGGGAATAAGTTTGTCAGAGTATATAGTGCTCCACCTATCTGCAAAAGACTTAGTTACTCATTCTAGTTAGGAGTCCAGGTGATCCAGCTGTCCTTGTTTCCTCTGAATATGCTAGCATCAGAGGCATAAATAGGATCCTTCTCATTTACTATGTATCAGTACTAATATATTTTTCAACATTAATCCTTTGAGCAAATGAAACATTGATACTCTGAGACATTAATGGACACATTAATTGTGAACTGTAAAAGAAAAGGGAATTAGTAAAATGCAGACTGCAAACAGAAAATGAGATTAAAAGTGGCATTTTGGCTGCATTCCTTCTTCAGACTTAAAAAAAGCCACAAGTTGATTAGTAGAGAAGAAACTGAAAAGCCAAAAAATACCCCACAGTGATGGATGGGGCTGTAGGTGGGGAGGTAAATTTAGCAACAAGATTTATAACAGAAGTCAGACTGCAGGAGCCTGCTGAAGGCAGAAGCAGTGAAGGGCCAGATCCCTTTTTTCTGTGGAGCATACCTGGCTCTCCCATGACTGGGGGTGAGCCGACAGCTGCATCTTTGCAATTTGCAACATTGCAAACTGCAATGATGCAATGGTCAGGATGTATTTTAGGTCTGCAATGATGCAAACTCATTTACAGCCCCCCAAAACTCGTGCACCATTAAGTCACACAAAGTGACTTTTTCATCACATGTACACAGTAATGGGATCACATGTACAAGTGCCCAGTGCAACTAATCACATGATGAGGGTTAACCAAGTACGCTATTTAGCATCTAAAGAGAACAAACAAGATCCTTGGTTCAGTAGCCGATTAATCTTATGTAGAAGTGCAGCAGATGTATCACTACAGCATTTGACATGGGTCTGACTGCAATCAAATTACTGTCCAGTTTCCACTCTCAAAATTCCAGAACTTTTATCTGTACCCTCTCCAACTTACTAGAGCCACAAGGTTAACTATAGGACTGTTACATGTGTCTGAGTAAAATGATGCAGGAGCTCAAGCTACTTAGTTTAGATAGAAACAAAACTTTGCTGGCTTACTGAAGACAGCCTATTTTCAAAAGTTTTAACAAGATTCAAAGGCTGAAATTTAAAGCTAGGAAAATATAAGGCACTAATTATCCAATAATAGTGAGCTACTATCAAAACCATTTATCAAAGGTTGCAGCAGCTATCTACAACTGACAATTGCATCTGGTCCCTTCACTGACAATTTAAAATCAAAAGTGTATTTGTTTTCCTTTTAAGGCCATCGTTCACACAACAGTGTATTTCATGCTATGCAGTAGGTCAGACTAGATTATCACAGTGATCCTCTCTAGCCTTATCATGCATGAATCAAGTCCCAAAATGGCAATACCTATATACAAACAGCAAGATCAAACACCAGAGCTCATATTTCACACGATACTCCCTTTAATACCAGTTACCCTCAGAAAGTGACTACTGGATTAACTTTTAACAATCACAGTTGTTGTTACTGATTATAGAGAAAAGGTTAACCTCAGAGATGCCAAAGTCAAAATTTATACAGATCTTGATAAAAGATAGTCTCATCTTGAATTGCAGTTGGAAGCAAATTAATAGTAAATAACTCAGAGCATATGTTTATTATGTTCTCATTGGTCTGCCCTTTCCGAAAGGCACGCAGATGCATATTGTGCTAGTCAAAGCTTCAAAAATAACCTGATATATAGTGAATTACGACAGCAGTTTGGAAGTGGTAAACATATGAATAAGTTTGGTAACATTTACATTTAAGAATTTGGAGCACAATCATTCAACCAAGTTAAGATAGCCAGAAATGTCTGTTTGCTATTCGTGATATCTGGAATAGGGATAATCCAATAAACCAATGCTATGATCACTAGACATTCTCAAAATGTAGGGTTCAATCAGTCACAGTTAGCTTACCAGTGCTCCTTCAGCTGTCCAACTAGCATGGGTGACAGGTGCCTCCTGGGACTGGGGGGGGGGCACAGTTTATGGGTGGCAGCAGCATTGGGGTGGCAAGCAGTGACCACCCGCAGAAGCTGGCGGTGGCATCAGCAGCAGCCAACCTCAGGGGGGACACGTGCCCCACTTCCAGTCACGTATGTCAACTAGCATGACCTCTGCTTTATCCAGTTTAAGCAGAGCTTTCATGAAGATCTTGTAAAAGCAAGAAGACGGCAGAATCCAGATTTACTGAATAATAATATTATGTAAGAGGTCTAGGAGAGAGTTAATCACCAGGGATCCAGGTTTTCTGTTCACCCCGGTAAAACACGGATTTTCTCATTTTAAAGAGAAAAACCTGGATTTTCCCCTTTAAAGGAGAAAAACATAGGAAATGGTGGGTTTCCCATTGTAGGCTGGCAGAGTTCCAGTCTGCAAGGAGCTGGCTGGAGTGGGAGGTGGGCAGTCAGCAGGGGACACCATGTGCATGTGTGCACGTACACATGCACATGGCAACCAGGCAGCCTGCAGAGCAGCTCCCACAAGTAAGTCTGGAGAGGGGAGGAAATTGAAGCCTCCATAACGAGGGAGAAAAGGAGTGAGTTGGGCAGGGCTGGGGCTGCTGCCCACCCCAGGTGTTGTGTGGGGTTTGGGGCCCAGGGCTGGAATTCACCGCTGCAGGGCCTAGGCAGGCAGCAGGATGGAGCTGCAGGTGGCTCATTGGAGGGGGGGAGCAGCTGGCTCCCTGCTGCTGCACCCATTCCTGGGAGGGTATGGGGGGCACATGCCCTCCAGATCTGTGCGTGAGATGGGGGTAGATACAGGCTGCCTTCTGCAGGCTCAGGCTCCCTGCACTGCTGCACTCCCCTGGTCCGGTGGGTGGGACCTGGTGTGGCAGGACAGAGCAGGGTGGGGAAGCTCAATGCTGCCACTGCTAAGAGCCCCGCACTGCCATGATGAAGTGCCCCCTGCCTGCCCAGCAGCAGTGGGAGTGGCAGCACTGAGGCACTAGTGCGGGGCTTGCAGCAGCAGTGCCTGGCCCCACTCTGCCCTGTCACGCTGGATCTTGTCTGCTGGGCTGTGGAAGCCCCACGGCCAGGGCAGCAGGGTGGGGAGCCCAAGCCTGCACACAAATCTAGGGGGCATGTGCCCCCCATGCCCCACCCTGGGAGCATGTGCAGCAGTGGAGAGCTGGCCCCTCTGCCCGAGCCCACAGCAGGCAGCGCACACCTGCCCCCCGGGGCCCCCGTGGGCTCAGGTGCTGCTACAACAGGCAGGGGGCTGTGAACCCAGGTCCCTAGCCCCATAGCCCTGGCAGATGGGGACCCCTTCCTACAGGGCTAGGGGAGTGGGGGTGGAGTGAGGGTCAATGGCACGGGCAGGGAACCAGCATATCAGGGCTGCTCAGCACCACAAAGGGGAAGAGGGGGAAAGAGAGAATGACACACAGCTGCAGCTGGACCTGAACACTGGTGAGCAAAAGGGACAGGGGGAGCTCTGATTTTCCATGATAAAAAACCCTAAATCAAACACCAAAATGTATAGGTATTTAGAATTTATTTTGCTTCTGTCCAGCTCCTGCTCCCCCATCACTTCAGCAGCAACTACAGCCCAATGCTCTAGGACCCTGCTCCCTCCTCCAGCTTTTGCTGCCTGGCCCCACCCTAGGGGGCAGGTTGTGCAGTATGTGGAGCAGAGGGTTAATCAGAGGCCATAAGACTATTCAGTGCTGGGGGGGGGGCAGCACATGGAGGAAAGGTGGAGCCTGGTGTGGCCCAAATGATCAGAGGATGCACACGGCTTGAAAGCTGAATAGCCCTGATATACTGTACAAATCTAAGCATGTAGATATCTAGGTTCATGTCACTATTCATTCAGGTCTGTCTTATTATAATACCATAAAAGAATAAAAGTTCCAGAAGTATACCTTCAGTTGAAAAGGGCAGTGCAATCTGTGCTGGCAGGTATCGCCCACAGCAAATGTAAAAGCATCTGTTGTATTTCGTTCTTTTAGAAGGGTGAAGTGATACAGTGTATGAAAGTCCAAGGAAATATCTATATGGCAGCTGCAGTGGAGCAAAGAGATAACCAAGTTAATGTTACCTGTCAGCTCTGTGTTCTTGGGGAACCCTAGCGCAGTGCACAGCCTATCTGACTCACAAACGACTCAGACCTCCTGCACCTCTGCCTGAACAAGAACTGATTAGAGGAAGGACTTACAAAAGACAATGAAGATACAGTGGGAGACGCACCTAAATCCCTACAAAGAAGGATAATAGAAGTGAAGCAACTCCCCTGGTCTCATTTACATCAGAGATGGAACTGGATGACAACTCATTTACATGGGAGATGGGACAGGAAAGCACCTTCATTAGCATTCAGGATGGAGAACAGAGAACAGGATGTGCTGAGTTTTGAGGCACGTGAGGGTATCAGCTGAAAGTGCTGATCAGACCCAGCCTGCTCAGACATACTGTTACCACGTGTCTGTATGTGTCTAACTGCATTTGTTATTGTCCTGCTGAAATAAGGGATGAACTGAATTCAAAGCATGTGAGGATGTCAGCCTGAGTCAACCTGGCCTGACTCAGATGCGCTCTGTTAACCTATGTGCTTGTGTCTGACTACATTTTATTGTTGCCCTGATTAACTGAATTCAAGACATATGAGGGTGTCAGCCTGTCAATGCTAAATAACCTGGCTTGGCTCAGGCATGTCCTGTTAATCTGTGTGCGTGTATGTGCATATATATGTTTGACTGATTCAATGGTTGGAGGAACCCAGCCCCACTGAAACCAAGCCCTGCAAGATCGCTCCATTGGGGGTGAGGACTTGAAGAGGGGAGAGACACAGCTAGATATAGAAACACAAGTAACGCAAACAGCACATTGACAGAATTACAGAGACCCCAGAAAAGTACCCCTAATAAATGAGCACACCCCAAAGTGACGGGCAAATCTGGTAACATTAACTAGCTCACACACAGAAGCAACTTAGCCTCATCAGGGTGCTCTGCACAAGTTAGTTTACTCTGTTTTGCCTGCTGAGAGACTGTGCAGAGCTCTTTCCTGCAACAGACAGTTTGTGGTACCTGAATTATTTCAATTAAAGCTAAATCAAGCATGTCTACCAATGTGCAACCTGCAGTATAAACATAACTCCACATAACTGAAGATTTGATCAAACAGCCTACACTTTTATGTATCTTAGGGTACAAACAGATGTAGCATGTCACAGCCTAGATTGCCTGGACGCATGCCATTCATTGTCTGGATGCCTGTAATGAGTAGTTTATTGACTAGTTTGCATTCATGACCCAGCTCTGATACTGACCACAAGTATACAGCTGGTAAGCATGAAATAGCTGGTAAGTTCTGTGGTGACCAATAAAGAGGTGAGTGAGACCATCTGCGACCTGTCATCCCCCAAACAGTAGAGTTCTGCCCCCAATTCGAGTGGCCATGCTGAATTCAAGAGCAACGAGAGGGGCAGGAGATGTGCATTATAAGATGCTTAGAGGGCTACCTGGCATACTAGTACTGAGATGCTGTGCCTTGACAACCATACAGAAAGAGGAATATGCTAGTGCATTTTTTACGAAACAGTTCAGTGGGTCTGGCATGCATCAGTTGCCACATACATCTGTACATTCACACATTTCCTGCAGAGCAAAATGTTCTTCCCCACAACAAATGCAATAACAACTCTCTACACCCAAAGGAGACTTCATATGGGACAAGTCAAAATTCAGGAGAGGAAGAAAAAAAAGCTACGAGAGTGAAAGATTTGTATAACTGGTCAATGTTCATGAACCAGGTAGGAAACTGCCCACGATTTTTCTTGGAAAAACTGGACAATTCAGTAACATCTGCTACTGAACTCTAATAAATAGATACTAAGGAGAAAGGGGAAATTTTAAAAACAGCATATTAAGTTACAGAAAACTGACTCCTACTAAAAAGTCAATGAGACTTATGGTTTCATACACTTTAAAGAACACCCCCCTGAGGGAAACATTGTCACTAACATGGAACAAGCACTTGATATGGAAAAGCTATTTTGCAAGTACAGTATAGCCCTTTGTATGAAACTGACAGAAACCATGGGAATACTTTAGTGTTATAAAATACGTCTTCTGTATTCCTCTGTCTTTGTTATGACGGAGATGAAAAATTAAAGTGTCATATGCATACTTTAAAAGGTAACACTTGAGTGTGTCCTGGATAACTATTTCCATACAGGAATCTCAGCTCCTGTTGAGCAGTATTAGTTTCTTTTATCTGGCTATTTCTCTTTTCCTCCTTAAAGCTTTCAGAAATACTGATAAAGCACCTGCATTGAAAAGCATATTGCTACCAAGTGTGTAACAGCAATATTTTGTTGAAAGGCATCAAAGTCTGTCAGAAATGGCACGCTTGATCCTAACTCAGTGCAGGAAGTGGATTAGATGATCTCAAGGTCCCTTCAAGCCCTGGATATTTCTATGATTAAAAAAAAAAAAAAATGTATGGACTCCTCCGTAGTTCCAAAACTGAAACATTCAGTTTCTGATCAAACAATGACCCTACATGTGCACAGCTTTAACTGACGGGATCTGGATTCTGTCTAGGAAGAATTTTGGAATTAGCTTATAATTGGGGAAGTGTTATTGCAGAAGGGACCCTTACCTGGATAAGACTCCTTGAATAAAATAAATACATGTAGGATAACATTTCTTGTTTCTCTGGATGCTTTGACTCGTGATGGTAGATACACAAACTAGATCCCTAGCCAACATAAATAAGGATAGCTGCACTGAATTTACTTAAAACGACTCTGCCTTATACCACCTGTGGAGGGCCTGAAGTGTTCAAAGCTATTCCCAAAGTTCTTCCCTAGAAATGGATCAGATTTTCAAAACATGAGATGAAACTAGGCTTCTCTTACACCCCACGAGTAACAGGCTGCAAGTGACATTTTCACCTGGAGCACATTTAAAAGGAAAAGGCAAAAGAAGAACCAAGTGAAAATTGGGTGCTAAGAGACACACTGGGAGTGTGAACAAGAAACTCTTACAAGAGTTTTTCACAAGAGAACCAACCAAGGCACAGAAATATTTAGTATCCGAAAAACTGCTCATGATTATCTGGACAGATGGGAAAAATACATTATACAATAGCAGAGCCAAATAGACAACTACTTGGGCATGATTTTTAGTCATCTTACAGGTATTATTCTGCTTCTGGAACTTATTTCGGTGGAATCCAGACAGGAAAGAGGAGGAATTAAGTTACATGTTACACTTAGACCATACTAAAACTGAGGAATGTTAAGTGATGTTGAAGCTAGACCATGCTGTGCATCATTGCATGTTAAGGGCTAATACCATTTCTTGCCTGCATAGCTCTGATTTGCTACTAGAGGGCTTGTGAGCAGGGCTGTGGCTAGAAGCCAGGACATCTGGGCTCTATCCTTGCTTGGGAGTGGGGCCTAGGAGTGGTGCATCCTGGGATTCTGGAGGACTGCAAATTACTCATGATCTCCATACAGCAGATTGAAGTTACCTTAACACAAGCTAGGTTAGAGTTAACACAGAGTTAACCTTTGTCTGAAGTAGTGTAGTAGCACCTTTGAGATGCTCAGAAGATACTCAGCATGAGTCACCAAGCTTTGATGTGTGGATGCTCATATTTTAAGTCCCCTTAGTATAGTCTAAATGTATGTGTACTTTCACCTTAAATTTTTACTGCCCCCTACAGGGAACAAGAGCTTAGGGCATTATGAACAACTAATTAATCAGCCTGCACTTTGTAGCCAATGTATACAAACACCTCATCTTCACACTTTTTAAACTGAATGAATGACTACTGCAACTTAGTCCCAGGAGTTCCCTTCCCTAACGCTCCAGGGATGCATCTACACGAGATACTGACTGAGCAACAGTCTTGGGCTACTGCATGATCAGCATCACGAAAAAGCCATTTGGTGATGCTACTACACAGAACTCCAGTTACTACACCATCATTTAGCACTTGTTTCATTTAGTATTTGTTTATACAATAATTACTTATGTTAATGTTTGTGGAATAACAACTACACAGTCAGCATCTCATGTAGACGCAGCCAGGGACATTTCTTTTACCCATTCTTATGTTCCAGTTTTTCCTCCTACAAGTTTTCCTCATTTTTATGAATAAAAAAATCTGACCCAGAAAGAGACTACATGCCTAATTCCCTTTTTGCTGTACTATTTTGACATGGAAGTACAATACAGTACAGTACATTTGGAGAATGATTTAAACTAATACATAGTTTGAAAGGTAGCACAGAGCAGACTCAATAATAATTTACACGGAAGGGATCATTCATATTTACCAAGCACACACAACCAACCAGCTGATAACCCATTTTGACTACTGCTTTTATAAAGCCAGCTTAAAAGGTCCCAAATGAGTTTCAATCTGCTGTTTTAACTTCAGAGTATACCAATTAATATAAAGAACTAGTGTGTGATACCCAAAGAGAGTAGTATTGCATACTTGTACATGTAGTAGACAAAGTAAATGTTATAAGAAACATAATACATCTATCATTTGGAATACATTGTAATTCTGGCTGGCTAAGAGTATAGCAAAACCCCCAGTTCTTTCATTTTTTTTTTTTTATTGCATTTGCTCCCCTTCCCCAAGCATTTCTGACTTTTTCTCTCCCTCTCTATTCCCTATAGATAATTATAAGTAAGCTAAGATGTAGGATAAGCTTTAAACATTTTTATTTTGGTAGCAAGTTTTTGGTTTTGGCTATCCACTGTTTTATACTGTATTATTATTAGGTTTGTATTGATTTTTACTGTTGTATATTGTATTATCATCATTTTTGTATTCATTTTTATTGTTTCATATGGATATTGTATGGTTTAGGCCTGTGTTTGTAAGTGAACCAAAGCCATGTCAAGTTTCCATTTTATATGTCAAGTCTCCATCTTGTGGCCTCTGCCTGGGCATCCCCTGTGTCGCAACTGTACGAGTCACAGATCCTTCCCATCTAAATTGGTTCCCCAATAAAGTGTGATTGGGAATGATTGAAATACAATAGTAGCAGGCCTCTACTGAATGGCCTGTAACGACTGGGCCATCACCTCGCATTGATTTATCCAGGAACCACGGACCTCACCCAGGAACAAAAACCAACATTTGAAAGACAAAAGACCGTGCAGAACCAGTGACTCTCACCATAACAGACACCCAAAACTGCA
>NW_017729029.1:75488001-75492806 GCF_001723915.1 Gavialis gangeticus | reverse complement strand
TGTGTGTGTGGGTGCGCGCGCACGCACGCACGCAAGGGAACCAATAAAACATTCTGTCACCATCTCCCGTTCAATAAAACCACTGTCATTTGCAACCCGGAGTTGGGTCATGTTTTACTAAATCCTTTTTTTACTAAATCCCTTCCTTATCTTAAATTCCAGCCTCATTCTCTCTCTCTCTCAGCTCTAGCCCCCACCCTCTCTGCTAGTTTCCCGATATCCTCCCAATTCCATCTCCCCTTTTCTGCCACCTCTCAGCCTCTCCTTGCTTTCCTGCTGTCCCTGCTGCCTTTCAGCCTCCACTGCTCCTACTGCCTTTTCCCTGTGACTTTCTGCTGCCTTTCTCTGCTTTCCTGCTGCCCTGCCGCCTGCTGCTTTTCCTATGATTTTCTGTTGTCCGTCTCCTGTTTTCAGGCTTCCCCTGAACCTTCTGTAATCCTCCCCATCCTCCTGCAGCTTCCCAGCTTCTCTTAGCTGTCCTGCAGTTTTCTCCAGCTTCCAGCACCTACTGCTGCTCCCTGCAAATTCTCTAGCTGTCCCAGAGCCATCCTCTGGCTCCCCACACCCAGAGCCCCTTTTTAACACCCACACTTTCCCTTAGTCACATTTTCCTTCTCCCCATCTACATTTTTAGCTCCCCCGTAGCTCTGGCTCCAGTCCCAGCCTCTGTGCCAGCACCAGCTTCCCTGTTCTGCAGGCTTTGGGCGTTGTCTTTTAACCAATTAAGATCAATTAACCTAAAGTTACCCCTAAGCCTCAGTTCTTCAGCCCAGGCCCCTGTAGTCTACCGGTTCTAATCCTGGTCCTAGTAACTTTAACTCCTTACGCTTCTACTTTCTTACCTTAACCTTTCCCCAGGTATCCCAAGTACACCAAGCACATACATACACATCATAACACCCCAACTTAGGAACTCACCTGTGTGTATGTGTAGGTGGGTTGTATGTGTGTAAATTAGTGAATACACATATATACATATATAGGTATCATTGTGTGGGGGGGGGGTATATAAATTAGTAATCCACGTATGCGTATTGGATGTGCAGGTGTTGGTAACTGTCTAAATTTGGTGTGTGTAGCATGTATGGGCTTAAACTGGTGATAGGTGTGCATGAACCTAGTTATTCTGAATGTGTGTGTATCTGAGTTGCTAGTATATGTGTGTGTGTGTGTGTGTGTGGCATTGTGTGCATGATATACAAATTAGTGATCTGTGTCTAACTTCTGGGGTGTATAGTGTATGTGCTTAAATTGGTAATACATGTGCCTAGGCTGGTTTGAATGCGTATGTGCCCGAGCTGGTAGTATGTGTGTATGCACCTAATTGATTTGTGTGCTTGTATATGTGCAATTGTACACCACGCCCTCCTGTCTAACAGCACAATACTGAGATCCTGAGCATTGGCCTGACCCCTCAAGGCAACAAGAGTACACTTAGACATACTGGTCAGCTTATCAGATTCACACCCCAATCTTCTAAACATCCATTTGATTTGGCACCTATACACATGCTCCAGGGCAAAGGGGAGGATCCATTTTAATCTGAGTGGCAGTCCAGAGCCACTCTAATTAAAATGCCCGCAGTGTCACATATTCCGTGTCCCTCGTTTCAAATAAAGCTCTTTTGACAAGCTTCAGTTAAAGTGCCTCTGCACCATTTTGAAATGCAGGAATGCTGAATACACGAGATGCTGGAGCGTTCTCATTAGAATGCTCCAGCAGATTCAATTAATCAAGTCTGCTCTCTCTTGACCCCCTAATCAATTGATCGACTCTGCTCCAATACATTATAACTGGAATTATACTAATATTATACTAGCATAATTATACATTATACTAATGGAATTTTGCACATATAAAACTTTTGGCTCCACCACTGGGCAACGGGCAACTGATATTTCATTACACATTTGCTCTGTTTAGGCAACGCTTTGAAAACTTTTTGCTCAAAACTCAAAAGAAGAAAAAAGAAAAAGAACCAGAAAAAAAAAAAAAATCAAGAAAATCTATTAATAGTGTCACAATTTGAGAAAATTGCTGCCGACTTACATTTCTGAAACACAAAAACAAGCAGATTTCTTTTTTCCTGGAAAAGCTTTCGTTAGGAGAATTTTGCCCAGTTCTACTCAAGATTCGCATGACAGTTCCATTCACCACATACCTGAACTGGATTCAAGTGATTCAGTGCATCTCTAATTAAATTTGTTCACTCTTTGGCTCAGTACCCATAATCACTGGTGTTTTATCACAGGCCGAAAGCATAGTACTAAATAAAGATAAAAAGTACCCTGACAGCTGCACTAGGAGCTTAATTAGGAACCTCTTTAAGTTTACTTTAAAATATGTAATTGATGTAGAAATGTGTGAATCAGATAGCATCCCCTAACATCTTCACAATGTTTTCAAAGTCGTTGATTGTCACATTTGTTTCAGTTCCTTCAGGAGATGTCATTTACCCACTTCTTTTTATCTATTTCCAGGGCTCCAGTTCAGTTTAATAATTCATTAGCAGCTCCTTGGAAAATTTATGCCTGTTGAGATTACTGACTGCTGATTAGCAATTTTATCCGTTCCTTTGTTTTCTGTATATATTTTCATAAGTGTTGCGTCCTGGTGTTTCTAATATTTTCTTGCTTGTAACTACTTTACCACTGATACCTTTCCAAAGTACTTGTTATACAGAGTTCAATTTTTCCTCTTACATTAAATAGCCACTTTCCTTTAAGTTACTCTGCACTAAAAGTAGTGCATCTTCCTACTTTGATTTTTTTTTTTTTGTGCCGAGAGGACCTTTTGTTCAGTTTAAGGAGCCTTTATTTGAAAAATTTCTGTAGGACTTCAAAATTCACACTGGAGAAGGATTGCTAATGTCCTTGCGGGCTATTATCTTCTAGTCTGACATCCTACATAGCAGTACATTATGGCCCTTCAACTTTCTGAATAACTGGGGACATCTTGATTACCTCCTCCCCCCTTTAGTCACCTAACAAGTCCCTAGCACTTGCAGGTGCTGTCTTTAGAAAGCAGGGTGGCAATACTAGCATACCAATGATTTGTAGTTTTCTAGTTCATTAAAAAATAGCAATAGTAACACAAATTGTTTTCATTTCCACACTTGAAAAAAAAATACAAATCAAAAAACAAATCACAGAAATTCCATCAGACAGTGTAGATATTTTCCCTTCTATAGCTTATTCTGAGAGAGGTTTCTGTATATAGGAGAGGGGACAAATTTCAACACACTTGTTCTAAAAGCTGCAGAAGACACATTAATTAATTTATTTAAACATTCATTTATTTAAAAAGGAACAAATCTGGTATCCTTTTTAAAAAGCTGACCTAGACATTTTCAGGTAATGTCTACCTGCCCCTCATAATCTGCTAAATTTTGTTCTACAACCTTTTTTTCAACAACTCTCTCTGCAAAATCCAGAAGAGAAGAAAAAAGTAGCTGTATTCAAGTCAAAATTCAGCAGGTATAAAAGTACACGGTAAAATTAGTGCATACCAAGATCTGTGATACTGCAACTGTTTTTTTGTTGTTTGAAGGCAGTAGGGCTGGTGTTGTTGTTTGAAGGCAGTAGGGTGTGTTGTTTATTGGCCTGCTCCTTTGGGGAGTGGTAGGGAGGTTGTAATGTTGAAGTAATATTGGATCTGTGACGGTCCAGGAAATATGTGAGAGATGAGGATATTTTGTGGATAATATAATTTTTTTGGACCAAGTGCATAGTTTGGATAGACTTAGACAAGTCTTTGGGTACCATAGTACCCTTCCTCAGATCTCAGAGAGCAGCAGACACAGCAGTGCTAAATAGCAGATGGAATAAACGCTTGTGAAAAAAGTCCATATGTAAAAAAACAAAACAAACCCCCAGGATACAAAGAGAAGTTAGCAGGCAGCCAGTAAAGAAGATAGATCTAGTAGAAACCTGATAAGAAGAACAAAACCATTCAGGAAGGTCATGATCACCTGGGAATGGAGAAATTAATGAGCATCAGGTAAATTATAAGTGCCCATGAAGCCTTTGTTTGTGTTAAATCCCTAGTTTTTGGGGTTTGTTAGTGTACTAGTTTAAAACACAAAAACAACATACAGCTAAAAGCTAGCTCGGGTATCTTTAAATCATGCTGCAATCACTTCTGTTATTGTAGACATTCAATGTCACTGACTGGAGCTGTCAAATACAAAGGACACTCACTAGAAAAAAATGTGAGTCTCCTCCCCCATCTCTTACTCCCAGGTTTACAGGAATCTTTAATTTAAAAAGGCAGATGTGACATTAAATCAACAGCATGTTTTAATTCAGAGTTCCAGAGACAGTGTATTAATTTCTAACTAGGAAATTTTTTGGTATGAATTAGCCTACTGGAAGGTATTGGACCCAAGATATCTACTGTTCAAGAAGTCTGGCTTCGTCTATTAAAGGTAGGAGGACTTTAAGGCAGCTACAGATCAATCTAGGAGTTACCTAATCATCACAACAGTCCTGTGAAGCACTTACATGAGGGGTGGGCAAAAAAGGACCCGCGGGCTGCATCCAGCCTGCAAGGCCATTCTATCCAGCCTGTGGGGCCTCTAAAAAACTTAGAAAATTAATATTTCTCTGTCTTTGGTTCCTGTCAAAAATGACAGGAACCAGTGGCAGTAGGACCCAGGGAAAGCCTGGCAGGCTCCTGCAACAGCAGGACCCACCCAGCCCCACCAGAAGCCCCAGCAGGGGCTTCAAGCCTGGGACCATGCGGCTGCCCCAGCTGGAAACTCAGGTAAGGGGGGGGGGGGGGGGGAGGGGGGGGGGGGAGAGGGG
>NW_017729029.1:75481581-75487580 GCF_001723915.1 Gavialis gangeticus | reverse complement strand
GGGGGGGGGGGGGGGAAGAGAGGGCAGGGAAAGAGCCCAGGGAAAAGTGGCCCCTCTGCTGCCCTGTGGCTCAGCGCTCCCTGCTGCAGCCACTCGCAGACCGCACAGGGCTGTCCTGAGCAGAAACAGGTGGACTGCAAGTGGCTGCAGCATGGGGCACCGGCCACAGGGCAGGTGAGGGGCCACTGTTCTCCCTGCCGCACTCATCACCAGCTTGTAACCCCTAACCACAGCCAGCCTGGGCCCCATGCTGGCTCTGGGCTCACCCATCGGGGCTGCTTGCTATGCCAGGCAGTGTTTGCTGCTACTGCCCACCCGGAGCTCGCGCGCTGGGCAGCCCAGAGACAGCAGTGGCAAACAGTGCCTGGCACAGCAAGCAGGGGGGCCGCAGCTGCTGCTGCCATGTACAGCTCCAACAGGTGAGCCCAGAGCTGCTCAGGGCCCAGGCTGGCAAAGGAGGCAGGTTACAAGCTAGTGCTGAGCACAAGGAGAAGTGGCCCCTTGCTTGCCCCATGGCCGGTGCCCCACGCCGCAGCCACTCAAAGCTCACCTGGGGCTGCCTGTGCCTGGTCAAAACAAAATGAGGGCAGGGGGTACATGGTAGGATACCCTGCTTGTGCCCCTTGCCTCCCAGCCCTACTGCCCCTTGCCCCCCAGCCAAAGCCCCTGCAGCTGTCATCAGCTACCAAGAACCTGTGCCAGCTGCAAACACCTGTGCCTGCTCAGGACAACCCCGCACGGGCTGTGAGCGGCTGCAGCAGGAAGCGCGGGCCACAGGGCAGGGGAAGGGCCACTTTTCCCCATGCTCAGCACCAGCTCATTCCCTGCCACGGAGCAGGGTGTCAGGGCTGCACGCTGCCCCCCACCTGTACCACAGGGCTGAGGGGCACTGGGTGTGAGTGGGTGCACGGGGCCCACACCAGTGTCCCGGGGCCAGCACTGGCGGAGACCAGAGCAGGGTGGCAGGAGTACAGGGTCCCGGCTGGCAGGGACTCTGTGGAGCCGGGCCAGCTTCCCACTCTCCCTGCTAATGCAGCCCAGCCCAGCTCCACAGATCCTTGCCAGCCTGCACCCTGCTCTGGGCCCCACCGGTGCTGGCCCTGGGACATTGGTCTCAAGATGGTGATCAGGGGGTGGGGCACCTGTCAAGGGGTGGGGCTACCCATGCAGCCCTCGATAGCTTGCCAAAACTGGGTAAGTGGCCCCCCACCCAAAATAAATTGCCCACCCATGACTTATACCCTCAGAGTGCTTTAAATCACTGAAGGGTTACTTAGATGACTGATTCAAAGTTCATTACAAAATTCCACTGAAAGAATTCTACTGACACTCATGAGTTCTGAATCAAGGGGTCCTGCATGACTAATACTACTAATATATGTTTGATCCAGAGCTCCAAGATGTCAATGCAAGTCAAAAAGCAACCACTATCCAGATTTTGTACTGGGTATTTTTGATTTATATGGTGTGCCACATTATGACAAGAGCTCTACAAAGTGACTATTGCTCTGTCACAGAGCTCTGTATGCACTACAGACACAGCCGGCACAAAGACACTTCTGCCATGCAAATCCAGTAGCATTGGTAAAACCTCAATTATAATAAGAACAAATGTAAGGACCAGAAATTATAAGATTAGGGAAAGGAAAGAAGGTGTATCAGAGAATTAATGTCAGTCTTGTAGAAGAGAGGAAACTAATATGAACAGCGAGAAGCTCTTTCCAGTTTAAAAGAATAATAAAGGAAGCAAAGCTCAAAGAACAGCCTTTTTCAAAGACGTAGCTGTGCATATGTACCTTTGGTCACATTCCCATTTCCAAAAAAGCTATGAACTAGTTTGCCAACATATAAGTTTAATAACAAAAAAACAAAAGAAAAGTTTTTTGGTAAACTTACATGTGTCACAACAATACTCCCCAGTCTCTAATATACAGATTGACCTAATCTGTTATTTGGTGAAATAGCTACTTTTGAAAGGAATAGCAGCATGATCATTTCATTGTATTGTGCTATAGCTTTCATTAAGTTGTAATAAAACAGTACCTGAGCACCGCTTCCAGCAAGCCGTATGTTTTATCTTTCTTTCTTTATTTTAATGCTAAATTTGAAAGCATTCAGAGAGTGGGAGAAATTGCTAGCAAACTCTATATCATGCTGAAGAGCAGCAGGGGCCTTTTGGAGGGCTTCAATTTTTCTCTGAGTGTCAGGAAATCAGATTACTACATCCAGCTGCAAGCTGTTTTGATTGAACTGAAAGTCTGATTTAATTTGGTACAAATGGCAAATTACTCCTCTATTTATCCTTGTACTTCATGTAGCCATGAAGTACTATATTTCATGATACCCTTGGAAGTGTAGGTAGAAATGAACAGTTTCCAAAAAAAATTTTAAAAACCTCTCCATATGTATCAGCAAACAGTTGAAAGATACTTTATTCACTAGTCTAAAGACCAGATTTCCAGAACTGCTCAACAGCTGCAATGTAGATGCTTAAGTAGCCTCATTTTCTGAAGAGCCCTAGGCCTTCTCTACACTTGAAAAGAATTTTCATGGGGCTATACTGGCAGCTCCTTCTAGTGGAGACAGCACTTATACCAGCAACGTTTTGCAGAATGTACTCAACTACACCAGTATATGACAACCCCCCACCCCCTTTTTTTTGGTTGGTAAAGCTTTCCATGATAGAGTTTTCACCATGATCTAGTGAGTGTAATGGTAAGTGTGATCCCCTTTCTCCTCCTCCCCTCCTCCACTGCTAACCAATATGGCCCTACTTCCTAAATACATCAATAATGGAAGCCTGCAAGTGACCCAGACTTGCTTGGTGTGGCAGGATCAAGTCAGACATGGTCACGACGGTGCAAACTCCCCTGGTGGTGAGATACCCATTTAAGCGGACAGCCATATTTAGGAATAAGAAACTCTGGGGGGCAGCAGGGGGATAACACATACTACAATAGAACTGGGGCAAGGCAGAACATAAAAATTAAAGGTTTAAAACATTCTAACTCCTAACACTTCACTCTCACACCTGGCCAGTGTTTACTTCTCAGGCCCTGACTGGTTCCAGTAGCATGCAGGAATAGTCACAGTCTCTTCAGCAAAACTCCCCTTTGTCCCCGGTGACCTTGGCTTCTCTGCTGGCTCTCAGCAGGTTGTCTCTGCCCTACTGCTCCAGCCTTTCCAGTTGCAGTCCCCAAGGGGCAGATTTCCTTAGTCTCCACTCTGGGGCTTTACGCCAGTGGGATTCAGTGGACTCCAGCAGGAGTGCATGCTGACCTGCACTCACACACATGAACACACACTCTCCAGTTCCCCTGATTGTAACTTCTTCACTCAGCTTCCAGAAAAAGCCAGCAGTTTTAGGAAAGGAGCCCTTCCAGCACCATCCAGAGGTCAGGGTGCCAGAGATCCATACCACATTGAACCATTTAACTTTCCCCATCAGAAGAAACCCAACCAAAAAAAAAACAGAAAACCCACCACTTTCCACATTGAACATCAAGACAAACAACATAACCAATTAATTGTCACACTTTGCAATTCTAACAGTTAATTTTTTATTTATTTATTTTATAATAAGCAAGTCAAAACCAAGCGTTGTAGAAGTCAACAAGACCTGAGAGAATCCCCATCATCCTAGGAAGTAAAGCCTTGAGAATGGTTAATGAGTTTAATTATGTAAGCCTCATTTTTCACACGTCTAGTGACTGTGTATATGATAGAATGACATATGAGGGTAAGGTAGGCAGTTCCAATACAGAAGTCTAACGCCCATGGTAGACAACAATTTTATTGCACAACTCACCCATGAATTGCATGATAAATTGCAATATACCACATGTGCAAGCAATATATTGTGCAATAATATGGCAAACGAGCCACAAAGATGTTGCCATCTAAATGTGGAACACTTGTGACTGGTGTTTATCTGCTTTAATTTGAACAGGTGGCCTGTACATGTTCTGCTGTCCCTCCCCTCATCCAAGGGGGAGGGAGAGAGGGAAAGCAGCTGGATTCTTGACAGGCATCACTATTAGGGAAGCTTCCAAGCCATCTTGTCCCAGTTACTGCCTAGCAACAATGGCAAAAAGGCTACTTGGGCAGCCTCTTAAAGTTCTAGACGTAATATGTTTGCAGTTTGGGCCTGGGGAGCCAATCCCTGATGCCAAACTTCCCATGTGCTGGCAAGTTTAACATCATACCAGGAAGCCTGATGCCAAGCTGCCCACCATGCCACCTTCAAAGATCTGGATATGTAGGGCATCCAGGATCAGGGAGCTATTTCATGATGCCAGGCTCCCCATGTGCCAGCAAGTTTAACGGGTGCACTAGGCTGGTTGGCATTAGGGAGTCACTTCCCAATGCCAAGTTCCCAAGTGCTGGCAGATATACATGAGATCTGAAGAAATGTATCTCCAAACCTAAAAACTCCATGTCCCATCAGACCAGATCTTAAACATTTGGCATGGAAGGGTGCACAATTTTGGGAAGACCCGAAATAACAGTCCTCAAATCCCATTGTTGATTAAATTTTACATCTTCGAAGGGCCTAATACAATCAACTTGGACACTATACTACACATCTTTAGTAGCAACACAGTAAACATTTCTTCATGCTTTTCAATGACTCTAAAATCTATCCAATGAAAGTTAAAAAGTTTTCAGTGTGAACGTCTACACTAGATGTTCAGAATAAAGTGATCATCAGACAGAATAAAGAATGTTGAGAGATCCTAGAGAAGATGTGGCTGCTCACAACAGTACAACTAATACAAAGAAGATGACCTCACTATGTCCATGTCAGAGAACATCAGATAATGAGCTCCCTAAAGAAGTCCCCTATGGCAAATGGAAAAAAAAAAAGAGAGAGAGAGAGATCAACACAGAAGGTCTCTGTGTACCATGAACTTTAGGAATGCACAAGTTAAAGGAACTAGTCCAAAATAGCATGGGTTGACAATGACTAGCCTCTGGCCTTATGTTTCCAGGTGGTACAAGAATTTATTTGAAACTGACATACCAACGAAGTTATATGACAAGCCCTCAGCTCCAACATGAAAAAGCCATATTTTCAGAACTGCTCAGATCCCAGCAGCAGCTATCTACAAATCTACAGGCTTCATAAAAGTCTGACCTCTTCCTTTGGAAGCAATTTGGGCAGGTGGAGCAGTGGTGGGAAAGGGAATCCTTAACACATAGAAGTTATGTCAGGCAGCCCTAACACCTTTGAAGGGTGAGGCATGAGGGGAAATATTGTCTTTATGATTATACAACTTCCCAAAGGGCTTATAGTCCTCCCTTTTAATGAAGAGATTCTTGAGGTAATCTAGCAACATGTATACAGTTTTCACTTAAACCTTTGTTTTATCAATTTTAAATTTAAAATTTAAAAAAGTACAACAGATGAAGTTTTCTGAAGAATCTAAGCTAGTTAGACATCTAGCTTCAGCTCCACAAAGGAATTAGGAATCTTATTTCAAATGCAATGCCCAAATCTCCTTGCACTTGAAAAGAAATACGATTCCTAATTCCCAGAGCCACTGCCTACAATTTAAACTGGTATCAGGGGTCGATTACAGGGGGGTTTAGGGTGGTGCTGATGTACCCCCCCCCCATTCCACTGCTGTCTTCATCTGATCCAGGCACAGGGGGAGCCCCAGAACTGCTCCTTTCTGGTGTGAGATGCAGACTGCAGCTGAACAGTATGCCAGGCTTTGCTGGGGTCAGCTGCAGAGGCATGTAGCTTCCTCCTTCCAATGCCTGCTCCCCTGCCTGCCCCTCCCACATGCCAGCCAGCCAGGAGCAGGCACTGAAAGGAGAAACCTGTACACTACCACCACTGTCCTGGGCTAACACAGGTATGCGACCACCTCACCCCCTCACCCCCACCAACACCAACTCCAGCTCATTCCTACCTGCACTGCAGGGAGCATCTGTGTGGGGAGCTAGGCTCAGCCAGAGATGATGACAGTGCTGTGCAAGTCGAGGACAGAGGT
>NW_017729029.1:75471194-75476581 GCF_001723915.1 Gavialis gangeticus | reverse complement strand
GTAGCTTCCTCCTTCCAATGCCTGCTCCCCTGCCTGCCCCTCCCACATGCCAGCCAGCCAGGAGCAGGCACTGAAAGGAGAAACCTGTACACTACCACCACTGTCCTGGGCTAACACAGGTATGCGACCACCTCACCCCCTCACCCCCACCAACACCAACTCCAGCTCATTCCTACCTGCACTGCAGGGAGCATCTGTGTGGGGAGCTAGGCTCAGCCAGAGATGATGACAGTGCTGTGCAAGTCGAGGACAGAGGTGGAAAGGAGTGAAGAGAGAGCAGGACCAAGAAGAAAATGTGTGCTGCTGCTTCCACCCCTGACCAAGCCCAGTACCTGATGCAGCCCCTTCCCACAACCCCCAGCTGGACTGGGGCAAGAGCAACTCTGGCTTACCCCACTTCCCTAGGTAAAACAAGGGACAGCAGTGGGGGGGAAGGGTTCCCTCGCCCTTCATACCCTCTCCCTTCATACACCTACTTCCTACCCAGCCCCTCAGCCAACGTCGGGGTTCAAACCACACTTCACCTCCATCCTCCATGGCCTGCATGGCAGTGTGCCACACCACTGCTTTAGTACATCCTGTATCCACCCATGGTTGCTGCAGAGTAATGCAGAAAGTAAAACCTAATATATTTAGGTAGTCCCTTTCATTATTATAATGGCAGTCATATTGCAAATTATTGGTCTTTGTGTTTGTCATATGGGATTCATGGAGACTGTGTTGTGCAGAAGCAAACCAACATATAGTCCACTGAAAAGATAAAGCATCCAATTAATCCCCTTTTCAGAACCACTGACATTAGGGAAGAATTTGCCATAACTGCTGAACACAATCCAAGTAAACACAGTCAGTCAAACTTAAGAAAAAAAATCATACCTTATTTCTATGGTTATAAAAGAAACAGCCTAAAGCTTTATTTTAACCAAGCTGCACACTGTCAAAACTGCTTTAAAAGCCTGTTTATAATAGCGAGGGGAAAAAAACTCATATGAACATCAAATTGGATTTAAACATGGCATTTGAATTCACATTTTGAAAGGCTCTTTGAATTGCTATGCTTCATCTGAAACCAATGCCCACACAGGCGTTTTGCACTGGTTTAACCTCAGTCCAGAATAAGAGTGTCCATATTGGAAGTTATATTGTCATAACTGTAACAGTAAAGTTATTCCTCTTTAGATAGCTTAACAAAATACTTTCCCTTTATGTGATGTAAGTCTCTATGTAAAAAGTCTAAAGTTTCATGCAATGCAATGAGCCAGAAAAGAATGACATCTTCACCTTTTTTCTAGTGGGTTTACTCTGTGAACATGTTTTATACATAGCAAATATTATCATTTCCCTAGTAGAATGGTCAGAACCTGATCCTAATACCTATTCTTGACTTTAAACAGGTGGGTAACATTAAAAATTAATGGACTAACCACCTCCATAAAATTTAGCTACATGCATAAGTCTCTACAGAAGCAGACTCTTGGGATGTTTATACACATGCCCTGGGAAGTGGGGGGAGGCACTTTAATTAGAGCAGCTCCAAGACCTGCTCTAATTAAAGTGCCTGAAGCAGCTCCTTTGTCAGCATCCCCACACTGAAAAATGGCAGCAGGAGCGCTTTATCTAAAGCTCTAATTACATCACTTGAAAGCAGCCTCACTGCTTGTGTATACATGCCCATAGTCCAGTTCTCCCATTTGTGCATCTGTCACACGAATAAGAGAGAGAGAAAAATAATTTTGTAAAATAAACTCAAGAAAAGGTTGAGGTTGAGCATCATGACTTTTAACTCCATTTTAAATAGGCAACATTACCTATGCCCCTTAATACAGAGTTTGTGTGTCAAGGTACAAATTTAGAATGGTTAATATTGGTTTCTCAGTTTTCTGATGTCACACTTTGAGAGCAACAACTATGTTTTCCAGATAAAGATTGCAAGTTAGAAACATCAATAATATTGGTGCTGGTGTTTCAAGTGGAGCCAAAACAGAGGTTTGAAGGAAAAAGGGTATTCATAACCAAGATTTGACACAATAGACTCAAGGGCTAGACTGATAATTGTTGAATGTCATGTCTTATCTATTTTTCCATTAAACAACTCAAATGTTTTTCAGTGACTCTTTAATGAAGTGTTTCTCTCTCACACACACAGAGTAATTTCCAGATTGATAAAATCGTAAAGGAATAATTGAGTAACCAACATGGACATTGGTTTAAAATCTAAATAGCTCCTTAAAACTACTGAAGCTTGAACTTAAATAAACCTAAACATCTTGATTAAGAAATATATTATAGGAAGGGTACAACTGTTTTTGCTCCTTACAGATATAAAAATCTTTGGATTGTCCAGCACTTGGGGGGGGGGAAGGGGGCGGTTGACCCATAATACCTCATTTCAAATGCATAAATTAGAACAGAGTTCTGTTGCAAGTTTGGACATTTAAAAAGTTAGGTATTTAAAACTATTTGTTGCAGGAAGACAAAGCACTGGACATAACCATTTAATTAAGCTATAACTTGTTTAAACTGAATATATATCTGAGAAAATATCCAGCAATAACTTGGTCCTTGCAGGCCAACCTCTCACTGGGAAAGTGAACCTTGAGAGATGATTGATCACTGTGCACAGGTATTTACAAATGGGGAGAGGCAGGAAAGCAAGGTGAGGTTCAAGAGCATAACAAGATCCAACAGATAGAAACAGGAGATAGATATATTTACATTTCAAGAAAAAGGGAATTTCCTAGCACTTGTAGGGTCCAGGCAGGAATTCCCCCCTAGCACCTCACAATGTGTAACTTGGCATCTAAAATAGATAGAAGAGTCTCAAAAGGGTGGCCTAGCACTGTGCGGTAACAGTAAATATTCTAAAGTGCCTTACTGGTGCCATCTAAGGAAGGACAGCATATAAATCAAAGAGATAAATCTTGTTCACTTGTGAAGGGATGTACCAATCACCAGATCGGAGGCAAGGAAGGAATTGTCCCCCAGACCACTTTGGAACCTAACCCTCCTACCATGGTTGAGATCAGCTAGCATTCCTCCCTTAATCAGGAGCCTCAGGAACTGGGGACACCTTGGTTTCTCTTGTTTTCTACATGTAACATTTTCATTTTTTAATGACAGAAATATTTGTCCCAACTAGAGTTTTAAGTTCAATATAAAGCATTTCCATGACACTTAATGGCTGATGATTTAAAGAAGGTAAGACTAAGTGACTTCATCCATTTTAGCATTAATTTTTATGAAACTATAAAGTTCATATCACTGGGAATAAATGCCACCTTTAGCCTTCCTATGCTCCAAAACTCTGCCTGGGTCCCAGCATCATCTGGGACCCCATTGCCAATTCCAGTTTAATCCTAACTAACTGGATTTTAGTCCCCGATGGCACCAGTTTTACCAGGAAACAAAGAAGTCCAGCTATCACATGATAGTCATCCCTAGGCAAAAACCCCAATCAAAGCTGCTGGAGGGAATAAGCAAAGCTCATGGTCTCCCCGTGAGAGCCAAGAGGAGTTTGGGGTATGGGAGGAAAAGGGAGCAGCTGATATTATTTTCTGAAAAAGGAGGGAGGAAGTAGAGCAAGAAGTGCCTGTGACTATACTTTTCACAGTGAGGATCGAGGTATTCCTCTCTGCAACACCAGGATTGTGCTGGACTAGGTTACAACACGTGGAACAGAGATGTATCAAGGGCAGGAAGCAAATATAAACTTAAGGGGACAAAATTAGCATGGGGCTTGGAGATCCAAAACAGGTTATTGAGCAAGCAAATAAAAGATTAGAAACATAGGCTAAGTAATTTAAATATTGGGGTTTGGGGCAACATTTTATACAAGTCTCATGATTTGATCCAGCCAAAGCTTTATAAGAAAACCACTTTTCTTTGTAACACAGCAACTGCTGCACACTCTGGAAGTAGAAAAAGGAGTTCAGGAGAGGGGAAAAGAAAAAAAGCAAAAAGATGACCAACCACACAATATATTTTCAATATAATCTTTACATTCTTTTTGGCAGACTGATTTATGATTTTGAGCTTGTGGGGTTGGTCGTAGCAGCAGGCTATTATTTGTGCCCCACTGCAGACCCCCTCAGAGCACAGCATGGTCCTGCAAGTACATACCTCTCAACTCACTCCAAGCTTTTCCACAAAACAGTCCAGCATACTTAAGGTAGCACTTCCCTTCCTGCTTTATTATTAAAGTCCACAGGAAACTCCCAAACACATTTACATCTGACTTCTCACAATTCTTAGACCTGCCTTCACCAAAACCAAGATTATTCTTCATGGTCCAGCTTTCCTTTCTGGCTCTCTCTGGACTTGTATCCCAGGACCCCCAACTGGAAACTGTGGGAGTCAGCTCACACAGTCCTCTTATTCCATTCTCTCTCATGCAACAAGTCCCAGGGCTTCTCTGGATTTTGCTGACAAAACCAATTCTCTTCAGCCCTTTGAAGCTTTATGGTGCTGGGTTTTTTTAGGTTTTCCCCTGCACTTCCCTCTCCACTGCCTCTCCTCCCCAGGTGATGCCACTTGATCAGTTCCCTGCAGCTGAGGAAGTAGCAGCTCTGCCCCTTAACTCGAGCAGAGGTCTGTAGGGAACAAAGCAGCAAAATGCTGAGACAATACTGAGCTACCTCCAAAATAGGGAGTAACAACCACAAATGTCAAGGACATAAGTTTTTGTATTGATCTGTGCACAGCTCCACAGTACCAGAGCTATATTGCTTGCAGCTCAGGAGCCAACTGCACACAGAGCTACTAAGTCAGGGTGTCTCAACAGAACCATCTTGTGTCATCTAGACGTGCCTCCTGGAGCTGTCACAGACTAGCTTGTATAAACCCCTTCATCACAGTTAGTACGGTATACAGAGTAACAGAATAGGTAAAAGGGGGTGACACACTTGGCTAAAGCAAGGAGTTGGTGCCTCAACCTCCTCCCTCATCTGCTTAAGAAGATAACCTGTGGACAACTTGCTTCTAGTTCAGGGTTCTCAGGTAATCAAACCCCTTGTTTAACAGGTCTCTGGGCACCTGGGCTGGGTACAGACAGTCAGAAAGCCCGAGGCTGAATCGATTCAGTCTTTACAGGTTAATCTAAACTACACAGGTTGAAGTGAACACACATTTACTTTTGGTTCAGGAAATGCAGCACTAGAGCTGGGCTTTTTGGCTGTGTGTTAATTTCCTCTTCCTGCTGCCCCTGAGGTCTCTGGGATTTGCAGTCCACAATTAGAGCAGGAGGACTCTGCAGGGTTGCTCATCACTTCCTTTTCCTGCTTCCTGTCATGTCTAAATTCAACCTGTCGGTTGGAGTGCCGATGCCAGCAAAGCAAAGCAAAGCAAAAGAGTATAATAACTTAGTAAAGACGCCGGCCATACAAACCCCT
>NW_017729029.1:75468296-75471183 GCF_001723915.1 Gavialis gangeticus | reverse complement strand
TAAACCTTTCATATAACCACTATGCTCCAAGCCGCCTGACTCCTACTCGCCGCTAATCCCCACGTGTCCGGTCATCGATCCTTTCTGTGCCAAGCCGGTTGTGCCAACCCAGGCTCACAGGTCAAGAGTACACCGGGTTCGGAGTGCAACACCTCCAGGTGCCTCTGGGATTTGCAGTCCACAGTTGCAGCCAGCAGAAAGTTTGAGCAGGGAAAGGGGTGTTTAACCCTCAGCCAGCCCCAGCCCCCAGCCAGGGTTTGCCTGTAGCGGGGCAGACTCCCCCTCCCCCTCCACCGTAGACTGGGCTGCATCCCCAGCTGAACCTGTCCCCACCCCTAGCTTGTCAGCCAGCCCTGTTCTCTGAAGCAGGCAGCACAGCACAGCCCAGGGCTGTAAAGCATGCTGGGGGGGACTGATTTAACTTGAACCAGGAAGAGGTCTGGGACAGAAGTTTCATAAACTGGTTTGACCCAAATCAGTTAAACCTGATACAACATTCAGCCACGTTTATCTCGAACCAATTTCAGCCACTTTGAAATTGGTTTATGTGCACTGAGCTTCTGTTCTGTTACAGGTTTAAACCAGTTTCTGATCACTTAAACCGGTTTATGTGTAACTTCTGTCTCTAGCCCTGGTGGACTGTAACAAAAAGAACACTATGAGACCTAGCCCACCCCCAGAAATCCCTGGTCTATGAACAGAAACGCAAAAGACAACAACAATAAAAAAAATATCTCCCCTGAACTTCTATGGCAGCTGTGACGGAAAAAAAAATGTTCCCAGATCCAAAAAGGCAAGTTCCCAGCCCAGTCCATTTTGTGGTACTTAAAACATGATCCCAACATCTGGGCTAAGTACAGACAGTGAAAAAGCCTGAGGCTGAATCAATTCATTCTTTGCAGATTAGTCTAAATGGCATAGATTGAACTGATAAGCAAGTGAGCAGACATTTCACCTTTGATTCTGGAAATGCAGCCACATGTCTGCACTGGCCCAGACCACAAACTGTGGTGGGGGGAGTGCTAGAGCATGCCTCCCTGTTGGGCTGGTACAGACAACTTCAGCCAAGGCTATCCCCCTGCCCTGCAAGGGGAGGTGCAAAGGAGGTGTACCGTGCAAGGCAGGGTTTGCAAGGAAAGTGCATCCCCCTTGGGATGCTGCGGGGGGGGAGGGTTGTGGGTTCATATGATTGTGGAGGGGATCTAGGACAGAAGTTCAATAAGCCAATTTAAGCTAAATCAGTTCAGTGTGATACTATATCCATCCAGACATAATATCGCTTTATCTTACACTGGTTTCAGTCATTTTGAAAGCAGTTTATGTGCACTGAACTTCTGTGGAGTTATAGATTTGAACCAATTTCTGATCACTTAAACCAGTTTGGGCATTTATACACATATTCTGGGAGCGGGGGGGGGGGCTTTAGATAGAGCCCCTTAAATTAAAGCACCCGGAGCGTCAAATGAGCTTCAGTTAAGAGTGTCCCGCCACCATTTTCAGTACAGGGCCATTGATGCATGTTACGCTGGAGTCTGCTGAAGCGCAGTAATTACCACACTCCCACAAGCTGTAATTGCACTGTGCAAAAGTAGCGTCACTGCACATGTATAGGTGCCCTTTATGTGCAATTTCTAGCCTTAATCATATTTTAATTCCAGAGAGGGCTAAGAATAGTGTTCCAAGCATAGGAGAGACTGTGGGAGCTACTGAACTTCTATTTCACCATCCAAATCAACTAGGCAATCCTTTTTCTCTAGCTTCTCTGCAAACCCAGAAGGAGGCTGAGTGTCCACAAGGAAGGGGAGAAAAGACAGGCCATTCTTCAAGAGATGCCAATATTTTTTTTGCCCTGCTAAGGTAAAGGAGAGATTCTCCATGCCCCCATCAAGTTTTGGGGGCAGTCTCATCACTAACATAAATAGCCTGATATTGAGAGATTCTGCTTTTCTTAGATTGGTATAAGGAAACTGGAAAATGAGCCCACTTCAGCTCTGACCCAGCAAAGGACTTAAGTAGATATCTACTGATTAACTAGTTCAGGATGACACAGATAACTTTACATACCCAACTTTGAAATTTGGGCCTCAGTATGCACAAAGATGTGCTCTCAAGATTTTGATTTGTTCTAAAAGCCAACACTTATGCAATTAATTGTAAATTAGGTAAGCTATTCAAAAGAGCACATCTAGTATGGTCTAAAGTGTGCAATAACACACAGGCCTGAATTCTGCTTTCTAGACCCACATACATGTGCTCTGGGGGGAGGCAGTGGGGGGTGGGAAGCTCTAATTAAACTGCCTGAAGCGCCACATGTATCAGTGTCCCCACACTGAAAAATGGCAGGAGGGGCACTTTAACTAAAGCTCATCATAGTTAAAGTGCCCCTGACACCATTTTTCAGTGCAGCGATGCTGATACACATGACACTGGAGTCTTCCGGAGCATGGTAATTACCCCAGCTCCAGCACTCTAGTAATGGCCTTCTATGACCAGGTCACACAATCCTTAGATGCAGAGGTAGCAGTGGACATAGTCTTTCTGGACTTTAGGAAGGCCTTCAACACTGTCTCACACCCCATTCTCATAAAAAAACTAGGTGACTGTGGTGTTGATGCTCACACAGTCAGTTGGGTTGAAAATTGGCTCAATGGTGGCACCCAGAGAGTAGTGGTGGATGGGTCATTTTTGACCTGGAGGGATGTGGGCAGTGGAATTCGCCAGGGCTCGGTCCTTGGGCCTCTGCTATTCAACATCTTTATCATCAATTTGGAGGTGGGCATGGAAAGCATGCTGTCCACATTTGTTGATGACACAAAGATGGGGGGAGAAGTGGGCACACTGGAAGGGAGGGACAGAATCCAGCTAGATCTAGATAGGTTACAGAGGT
>NW_017729029.1:75462242-75463296 GCF_001723915.1 Gavialis gangeticus | reverse complement strand
GGACTTTAGGAAGGCCTTCAACACTGTCTCACACCCCATTCTCATAAAAAAACTAGGTGACTGTGGTGTTGACACCTACACAGTCAAATGGGTCGCTAATTGGCTGGAGGGCCGCACCCAGAGAGTGGTGGTGTGTCACAGGCCAGCTGGGCACTGTGAGTATATTAATTTAGTTGCAGACTGACAGAGCACTGCAACTTTATTAGCCACTGGGCTTTTTTTGGTTCGGGATCGAGAAGGTGATGTTGGAAACGAAAGAAATGACAAGTTTTACTTATGAAAAGGAATGAATTTTACTTACGACAACAAAAGATATAGTTTGTATATATAATAGTTAATAAAAGGTTAAACTAATAAACAGACAACATAACAATACAGATTAAAATTGACAGTGATAATAAAACAGATAAAGAAATTAACCAAGAGTTCCCACTTGGTTAGTAACTTATTGATAGTCCCTCGGTTAGAAGATACACGTCAAGTTGAATCAGCGAAGTCAGACGTCTCTGAACTAGGCTGCCCGAAGGAAAACCTGTGGAAGCCCCTCAGTCAGGATCTGATCCTCGCTCCCACAGGGAGTAAGAGAGATCCGTGGGGGTATGGGACAGCAATGACCCTTCTGTTCCGTCCTTCCCAAAGGTTACTATGACGTGTGTGTTCTTTTATATTCTAATTATGCTATTTTTTTAGTTAAGTAGCCATTCATAATATTGCTTTATAGCTGTTATCCTATGGGGTTAAAAGGTGTTAGAAATTATTATAATAAGTTACTGCCCAAGCTGGGGTTTATCCAATACGCAAATTGCAACACAGCATCTTCAGGTTTGAAATTAGCATTACCCCGCCTAAATCCAGCCCCTTCAAAACTCTCTGACTCTGCTTTTTTGAGATATCCAGTACATTTCAAGAAAGGACAAGCTAGGCAGTTGAATCCAGTTTTTAGCATCATCAAGGCTAAATTCTGAGCAAGGAAGAACTATTAGGTCAGCTAATTTCACAGCTTTAGCTTTGTCTTTGAGGCCTAGTCAGTCCCACACACAGTTACAAGTTACAT
>NW_017729029.1:75456782-75457242 GCF_001723915.1 Gavialis gangeticus | reverse complement strand
ATTTCACATCTATAGCTTTGTCTTTGAGGCCTAGTCAGTTCCACAAACAGTTATGAGTTACATTTGCGGGTTACAAAAGTACAAGCTTCATATTAGACAAAAGTTCCAAATGCCTCCAAGAAGCACATATTTCTTACTTATTAATGTCTTTGGTTCTGGCCACCGCAGTGGTGAGTGGGTCATTTTCGACCTGGAGGGATGTGGGCAGTGGGGTCCCCCAGGGCTTGGTCCTCGGGCCCGCACTGTTCAACACCTTTATCAGTGACTTGGACGAGGGGGTAGAAAGCACCCTGTTAAAATTCGCAGATGACAGTAAGATGTGGGGGGATGTGGGTATGCTAGACACGAGGAATAGGCTACAATCAGACCTAGACAGGTTACAGGGGTGGGCAGATGAGAACAGGATGGGTGTCAACACTGACAAGTGCAAGGTGATGCACCTGGGGAGGAAGAACCAGCA
>NW_017729029.1:75449547-75456279 GCF_001723915.1 Gavialis gangeticus | reverse complement strand
GCTAGAATCTGGAACCAACTTCCAAGAGAAGTGGTACTGGCTCCTACCCTGGGGGTCTTTAAGAGGAGGCTAGATGAACACCTTGCTGGAGTCGTTTGACCCCAGTACTTTTTCCTGCCATGGCAGGCGGTTGGACTTGATGATCTGCTCAGGTCCCTTCCAACCCTACCAACTATGAAACTATGAATTACAGTGCATCAGCGCAGCCTCACTGCATGTGTATAGGTGCCAGAAGAATTGATTTAAGATCAGGTTTCAACCAACAGTTTTTAACATAATTTGCTCATCTCAATGGACAAATTCTCAGTTGATGTATAGTGAATGAAGTTAAAGCTTCTTTGGTAGGTTAGTGTATTTAAAACCTAAGATGACCCTGAATGAAGGACAACCCCTAATAATTAATTTAATACATGGGACATGTATAAATTTGTTATAATTTTCTATGTATAGAATCTAATTATTGGAGGGTCATCTTTAATTCCTCCCTCCCACCCCTGTTGGGGGACAAGCAATGGGGAGGCAGGTGGTGTGGGAAAAGGTCAAGCAGCTAGACATAAGCACAGCCCCAGCCTGACCCTGTAGCAGCTTTGTGGGCTGCGTTCCAGGGGGAGGGGATTTAGCAGCAGCTGTGGCTATGGTCCTGTCCCTGGATAGGTGTGGCTATGGTCCTGTCCCCCTGTCCTTGTATGTGATTTTAAAGATGAGGGACTCCCCCCCACCCCCCTGTTAAGTAGGAGAAGAAACCTCATCTTAGAATCAAGAAAATACAGTACCTACACAGAATCTGATCCACAGAGCACAACTACAAACAACTGTTTTTAGTTTGCTAGAACTTTCCAATATAATGCCATCAAATTGCATTTCTGCTATGCCATAGTCAACTCTACACCAAAAAAGATTCTTGAACGCTGAAGAGAAAGCTTGTCATTATTCTCATTTGCAACACACACTATGAATATGAATTGAGGCCCTGTGCATATGTTCCCATGCAAGCTATTCTTTCTTTCTAGAGTCAATCACTATGCCTACAAGGAAATATAAAAAAAGTTAAAATTAGGAAAGTAGGAGTATGTTATAAAATCTAGCAGTGGGAAGTTGCTGAATTATCCATTACTCTGTTTATCTCTCTCAATATTATATCATCGGTGACAGAACATGTCAGAAGAAACCATTCTAAACACTGCTCCTGTTAACACCATTCAGATCTCTCTGGTCTTTTCTGTATAGTGTAAATTACTAGCATTATAGCAGTATCAGTTGTAATGGCAATTATAGTCCCAGGCTTAACAACAATGTGCTGTTGAAATTACTAGCACTGCCAAAAAGTTGGCATATCAACATTGGACATGCCGCCTTAATGTGATTCTGTAAACATGCCAGTTCTGCTCAGAAGGAAAGGAAGGCAACATGACAATACAAATTGTATTAAATATTGGATACTAAAATAAGAAGCAGAAACTAAGTAAGAGCTCTCTCATCAAATTCAGCTTCTGGTATCTGTAAGGTTACGGGATCTCAGATTGTTCCTCCCTGGTGCATAGATTCCTTTCATCTTTAAAGAGGCACTTATTTTACATTTTTCTGAATTAGCACAGTGTTGATAGGTAGTAAAAGCAATGAGAGACTACGCAACACATTGGACTCACAAGAACTGTATTTAGTTAGGGGAGGTTTTCAAAGGCAAAAAAGCAGCTTGTCATCTAACCTTCTTTTGAAAGCCTCCTCTAGGGTAAATGATCTAACTGTAAAAATGTTTTTAAAAAAAACAAAACAGGCAGATACAAAGGAAACGCTGTGGCACAGTCACACTTCCCCCTTTTGGGGCATACCATGGGAGCAGCAGCTGGAATTTTTTAAGACCCTGAAGCAGGTATGAACTCTTCCCTTCTCCTTGGTGCTCAGCAACACGAGCTCAGAAGAGCTCCCATTCATCCACTCCCCTGCCCGCCACTGCCACTGTCCCCAGGTGGTCATGAGGTAAGAAGAGCTCCAGAGCCACTCTTGCCCTTCTCCAACTGGGCTGGGAGGGCAGTCAGACTCAGCCAGGGATGGCAGCACCAGTGGTGGCAGCAGACACGATCCCTCTCCCTGCCCAATGCCCCTGCACGTCTCCTGCCAGCCCAGAAGCAGACTCAGGGAGGGGGTCCTCCACTGCCACGGTCCCCAGTTTAGTCCAACTCCCCACACCATCCTGCTAAAGTGGGGCAGAAGCAGCTTTGGAGTTCTCCCCCTCCCCCTGATCTGCTAGGGACAGTAGTAGCACCGGGCAAGAAAGAAGCATGAGAGGGGAAGGTCGAGGGTGTCAAGAGTGAGGGGGGAGGAGGGAGAACGTGCTTTGGAGACTTAGGAAGGACCCCAGCTGGCTGCTCCCACAGTGTGGTCTGTGCACCCCACCATGGGGGAGAGGAAATTGTTTGATGCAGGGGTGCAGCC
Organism: Gavialis gangeticus; assembly: GCF_001723915.1. NCBI lineage: Eukaryota > Metazoa > Chordata > Crocodylia > Gavialidae > Gavialis > Gavialis gangeticus. The sequence goes on along the minus strand of NW_017729029.1, from coordinate 75,453,846 downwards.
ATCCCTAAAGCTCCAGTCACTGCTCCCACACCCGCTTTATCAAATCTGGATCTGCCCCTGTAAATAACCAATATAATTTGATGCAAGTATTTTAAATTAATATAAAACACTGAAAAAACATGAAACATATCAACACTGGAATTAAGAAAAAGTCCAAAAGGTTTCATAGTTGTTTCAAAGCAACTTCTGTTATTCTAACAAATGTGTAGGGATGGTCAAATACAATTTATCAAACTCACAGGCTTTTGCTGTTTTTATTGGGTAATTTATTTGGCAAATCAATTTATCTGGCAGCTGAATAGCTTTCCCCATATGAAAGTTCTCTAACCTTTCCTTGTGATACACTCAGAAGTGTAAAGCTTCATGTAAAAAATAAATGCTGAAACATAAACATTCAAAGGCATGGAAGTAGCATTTGACTGCTTGGCTTTACACCCTTAACATTAGTCTACTGTTTAGTTGGGGGGTTTTAAATGTTAACATTTGATGTTTAATTCATTGTCTGTAATTGTATTAAAGTGTTTAAATTATATGTCTATGTACCTTCTCCAGTAAGAACTCAATCCTGCAAGTTACTGAGCAGCAGGAGGACTTTAAATACAACACTTAAATTAATTTAACATTAAGCAAGGGTATGTATAATGCTGTATTAAGCAAGAGTGCTGAATAATTCCACTGAATGCTGAAGTCAAAGTATCGCCATTGATTCACAAGAATTCAATGGATTTATTCATGGAGTTAAAGTTAAATGCATGCTTAAACACTTAGCTGGATCAGGACTAGGGTAATTAATGCCTTGAAGGATTTGGCCTTATATGGACAAGATGCCCAAGAGGAGATTTAACTGAAACTTCCTCTAGTGTTACAATTTGCTAGACTGGCTTAACTATGTAAAATGAAAGCTGCACTGCTTTGCATACCTTTCATAGAAGGGCATCAGTGAATGATAATGTAACACACATGCTTCAGTTGGCTTAAATATTACGTTTATGACAAAACATGATGAACTGCTCATTAGAACTACAATTTTACAAGCAATAGAGTCAGGCCTCTTTTGGGAAAGCAAGTATTAAGTACATGTTTATCATGATAAATGTACTGTATTTTCTTGCATGAAACACATAGCTTTTCTCCAAAGACAGGTGACAGGAAGGCGGAGGAAGAAAAGAAAGAAATTGAGGTGCATTAAATGTGGAACCCTATGGGTCTAGAAACTTGGCAGTAGGGGAGCACTGGCAGTGTTAACTGCCACAGTTCTGAGAGCCACACCAATAAATACTTCTACAGCTTCCCAACCATCACATTTCTGGACCTGTGGGGAGTTCCCCAACCAAATGATATGGGCCCATATGCCTGACTGCCCCAGCCTGTGGGGTCAGGCTGTGGCTGCACCTAACACAGTCCCAGAACCAGAGTACCAGATCCACAAATGGGGCTAGATCCTATACATGGCCTGAAGCTCAGTATGCTAGACCAGTTACCCATCCTGCAAGGTAAGAATCTTTTCTCCTTTAAGATGCCTGTAAATAACAGGATGCGTATTATATTCTGGAGTATGCTATATGTGAGAAAATATGGTATGTGCTCATTTACAAAACAGAGAATAAGGCACAAACTTTACGCAGATGAGTTTACATTCCAATGCTAGAAACACTAAATGAGGCAATAACTCAGGCATGAGATGTCCATGTTTTAATTAATTTTTTCTGTGTTTTTTGCGAAAAGAAAACATTACTTTTATTATTTTAAAAAAGTCTAGACTTAGTGCCTTAGTTACTTTATGCCTAGAATGATACCATTTTTTCATCCCTTATCCACTGCTGATCTGAAAACATGCTTCCTTCTGCTGTGTAATCCATAATGTTGAATTCTTTGTAGCTGAATATTAATGGCGTTGATTTATACTGATTCATTTCCTTGATTGCTGACACTAAATCTAATGTTGGCACTTTAGAATTTAGTTAAGAATGATTCTGTGCAAGGAATTCTAAATTACAACACCGTGTTGCATCCTGAGCAAAGAGACATTAGAAACAACTCTCCCTTCTCCCTCCTTAAATCCTTTAGAAATAAGGCTGGGGAAAACAGAAAAAGGAAATAGAACTTTAAATCTTGTCAACTTTAAGACCCAAGTAAAGGGGGAAAAGATTCAGATTCACATTAATAGAATCAGTTGCTCTAGAATATGAATAAGTGTCTTAAATGGTACTGACTCCATCTAATTCTACGTATTGAATTGAAATTTGCTTTTTCAAATCAATGCCAACTTTGGATAATTTTACTTGGACCTGAATTTTCAAAGATCATCTATAACTGTAATGTGAACATAGGATAGCAAATGCATACAAATAATAGTATCAGCAGCGACAGATATATAATGGCATAGGTAGTGACAACATACCTCTGTGCTATACTGAATGAGCTTTGGAAACATATTCTAAACCAAAGGCACCACATTTCCCAGAATGTGGTATGAGTACCCCTGGGGGTACACAAGACATCTCTGGGGAGGGCAGGGGTACGTGGGAGAAATTGTGTAATGGCAGATTTAATTGTCATTATAATAATGATGTTTGGCATTTAAGGGATTAAAATATAAAACATATGCTGGTAGGGGTACCCAGGCAGCTGGTAAATCTGCTCTCAAATATAAGCAATAGTATACCAACTCTACGTTCTTGTTCTGGATATGCAATAAGAATGAAAAATGCCAAGGTATGTGGTTTAATTAGGACATAATTTTAGCAAAAACAGAATCAATGTGGGTCATTATTCCCTCCTTATTCAGTGACACTTATTTGTGGAAATAGTCATCAGTCCTTCCCTGCCATCCTGATCCCAACCTATTCATTAGATACTGTTGTCCTCACTTCATATAAGAGAAGAGGAGATTACCTTACTGTACTTAACTACATTATTCATCTTCTTTTAGGGGTTATTTTTCCCCCAAGTCCATTTCCAGTTCTGGTTTACCAGGGAATAATAAGCTTGATTGTCTCATTCTTAACCTAAATTTAGTCCCCAGAGAATTAAAGATTCCCTCCCTATCATCAGCCAAAATATATACCTTCCCCAGAGAAGTGTACCCCCATCTTCCCCAAATAATACATATACCCTAAATGAATGCCTCTGATGGGTGATTAAATCTAAATGTGAATTGGGAAGATTTATAAAGGTTTATGCAGTCCATTAAAGCTTGGTGTGTCCCCCTCCATATTATCCATTGTAACATTTTGCCATGAGAAATATGGTCTTAAACAAGGATGCCATTGGCCAAACTGTTGATCAACAGGTGAGACAGGATTCTGTTAAGCAGGGAAGGACATATTTCTTCATCCTTATCCACCAGGGTTCCTCCTGCCAATCCTTACCTGGGGAAGTGCTCCCCTTCCTAACTGCAATAGCTGATTTTTACTTTTAGAGGCACAGTGACGCCTTTCAATCCACCTAAGCAGAGAAATTCTCACCTTTGAGGTTACAGGTTTTCAAATCTGAAGCAAAAACAAAAGAGCTGTTGCATGACTATAATATCGTGTTTCAAAAAATGGGATAAAGACCTAATCTTGTGGATATACCCTGCCAAAGAGAATAGACTGTGGTGAGAAAAGTAACATTAACCTGTAGTGACTCTGAAATGCTCCTGTGGGTTATGACAGAACATTTCAGATTCTGATTACAATTGATTCCAAGAACTTAATATAACTTGACTTTCTCTAAGATAAGTAGTGGCCATATAACAGGTATGATGCTGCATTCCTAGAATAGCTTTAAAAAAGAAGGAAATCATTCTTAGGTTAAGGCATAGGCTCCCATGAGTCATATTATCTCCCTCCCCTTTATTTTCAGTACCTAGAATTCAGAAAGTACACCTGGGGAAATGATAAAAGTTTTATATCCAAAAAGATCCTATATAAAATACTAATGATGTAAAAGGAAAATGCAGGGGCCACTTTCATACTTGGTACTGGTAAAATTGGAAGTTTTTTCTTACAGCATAACTAGAATTTGGATAAAATAAATAAATAAAATAGTGAAAAAAATACACAACTATATGCCAAAGCTCATTTCTTTGCAACATATTACAAGAACATATTAAAAAGAAGGCATTGGAAAGGAGCAAAACCAGCAGAATGAATGAAACAGAATAAGGTAAAATAGGAAGGAAAAGGTGTGCATGAAGTCAGAAATCAACATACTGAAGGACAAACCAAATAGAGAAGAGATGAACAGAGAAATAAAGAGAGGCAAGAGTAGGAAATGAAGGAGGCCAAATGATAGAGGAGATATAAATAGTTATAG
>NW_017729029.1:75429064-75444547 GCF_001723915.1 Gavialis gangeticus | reverse complement strand
GGAAATGAAGGAGGCCAAATGATAGAGGAGATATAAATAGTTATAGGGTGGTAGAAAGCTACAGAGAATAAGGAAAAAAATAATAGAGAAGAAAGAAACAATGAGAATGAAAGGCAACAAAAAACTGAAATACAGAATCTAGAATCTAAATGAACTAAAGTACACAGAAGAAATAGCTAAATAAAGAGCCAGAGTATCCCTGAAGTAAAACAAGATACAAGAAGAGTGACTGTAGCAGGTTACTACCTCAGGGCCTTTTCAGCCAGGCTTTTGCCCCTTCCCTGAGAAATTAGTATCCATAATTGTGAACAGTGCTTCATTATATGCAATTGACTTACCTGTCTCTTCCAAATACCCCTAACTGTACTTCGTAAGAAACAATAGATAATCTAATTTGATATGTTTTCCTTCACTGAATTATTACTTACTTTGCAAATGTAAAATTTACTGCATGAAATAGATCAATGGTTCTCAAACCTTGTTAGACCCAAGGCACCCCTCAAAAAATGGCAGCTGTTAGCTTTCACTCATTTTTTGACTATAGAAAAGTAATTCTCTTGTTGCAAAGAACTCAGAACACAACAGCACAGCACTTTTTTCACACTATTTTAAATTTCTGGGTTTATCTTGGGAATTATGTTTAGTTGTCTGCACACCTAACAGTGTGAATCTTGAGCTGTACCCCACAAAACACAAAATGAGCTCATGGCACCTCAGGGTGTGTCAGGACTGTGGTCACTGCTTTAGGTCTTTGTGAAAAACTAATATAGTGGATGTCTTCTTATTTTAACCAGGATTTACTCCAGCTTTATATCTGATTTGCATTGGTGTAAGTGAATAGAAAACTAGGCTCTAATTAGTGTGTGATACAGTTAAAATACTTGTACAATAGCTTTCACCAACATACTTTGCCAAGTATATCCAGGAAGCCTACGCTTACCCTATCCCAGGGGCAAGCAATGATTTTGTGTGGAGGACCACTTAACAAGGTTTGGTGAGCTATAGAGGACTGCAAGGGTAGCCCCACCCCTTGACAGTTGCTTCGCCCCCCGGTCTCCATCTTGGGACCTGAAGTCCCGCCCCTAACCCCTGACCTTTGCCACCTCCTTTTGGGAGCGGGGAATGCCATCTTAGAACCAGAAAAAAACAAATCATAAACTAAAAGTCAAAAACCTGCTATAGCATATTTTAATTTTCTTACAAAAACTATTTTTGTCATGTTTTGTGTTTCTGTACTGTATATAGAGGTGATTGCATAATAACTCAAAAATAATTCTTAGTCTTTTATATTGTGGTGTATGTGTGTGCGCGCTCGTGTGTGCACACATGCATGGTGGGGTGTGGGGGGAGTTTGTGAGGGGGTGGCTGTGTATGGGGAGATAGGGTATGTTGGGGGGCTGTGTGGCATTTGTGAGGTGTGCCTGTATGGCTCTGGAACACACTGTCCTATCCTGCACTCAATGCTGGGTGTGTGTGTGAGGGGGATGGCATTTGTAGGGTGTAAGGGAGGGTGGCAGGGGTGTGGGGAACCACCCACACTCTCCCCTTGGAGCAGCAGCAGGTGGGGGTGAAGGTGCCTAGCTCTGGCCATCGCTGCACAACACAGCAAGGAGCACAGCCCATACCAAGCCATCTGTATCACCAGCACTCCCCAGCACTCACGTGGCAGGGGAGGGAAGCTCCAGGCACTGGAGTTGGCTGCCTTCCCCACCCCAACTGGCTCCAGTGTTTAGAGCTTCCCTCCTGTGCTGCACAAGTGTGGTGAGTGCCAGCCATACAGACAGCCCAGCAAGGACTGTACTCCTCGCCATGATGTGCAGCGCTGGCCGGAGCCAGGCACCAGCACCAACCATGAGCACCACCCCCACACTGCTGCTGCTGCCCCCACTGCCTGCCAGGTCTGCAAGCCATGAGGGGAGTGTAGGGGGAGGGGGTCCCCATACCCCCCACTCTCCTCTACACCCACACCCTGCCCAGCTGAGCTCCATGCTGCTGGCAGCCCCAACTCCACACTCAGCACTCCCACCCAGCTGCAGCCCTGCCTCCACCCGGCACTTTCCAACCTGCTGACTAGAGGGAGTTGGACATGGGGGAAGCCTGCAGAAGCCCCACCTGATGCTGACAGGGCCAGCCCCTTCTGCCCACGAGGGTGTGTGACAAGGTAAGCTTCCAGGCCTGGTGCTAGCACTGGCCTGCCTTCTGTCTGTGGGTACACGGTCTGCCTAGCTCTCCTGCCATGCTTCACTGATAAATAATAAAGATGGTATTTAGATGGGAGGCTGCCCATTTTGAACCCCTGAAGTCTAGGGGTGATATCTGCAGCTCCAAACCTCCCCATCACTGCAGCCCATGCTTCACAGATAGCATCCATAATTATAAGTTCACCGGCCAGAAGCTGGGCCAAATTCTGCACTATGTTGGGCCTCTTCCACTCAATCATACTGTCCCCCTCTCACAGGGCCTCTTTCATTCTTTCCCTCTTCTGGGCCTCTTCCACTCTGCCTTGATGCCCAGAAGTGGCCTTCAGGCCATCAGGTTTGCTCCCACTCACTCTGGGAGATCAACCCTGCAGCCCTTTGGGTGCCTCTTGCAACCTGGCTTGTGAGTGATGGTCCATGCCTAACTTCAGGCTGAATCTAGCCATAGGCTGCTTCCCAGGCACTTGGCTCTTTCTGCCCCTCTTGGGACCACTCCCTACCCCTCCTTGGGGTCACCTTTATGCCCCTCCTGGGCTCCAGGCTGCCCCTCTCTAGGGCTCCATACTGCCCCTTCTCCAGGGCTAACTCCCTTTATGGGCTTGAGGTCTTACACCCCCAGAGGCTCAGGGGCTCAAGTGCCTTTCCCTCATTGTGCCTAGCCCCATAATTTGTATAGTCTCCACTATATAGTGGGGGCTGAGGTTTTAAGATGCCCCTACCCACCTTTCACCAGGGAGGTAACTGGCTTGGCATTTCCTGGGGGCTCCCACACCACTAGGAGACCCACCAGGCTGCCCTTCCCCGGCAGCATGCAGTTTCAAGTCATACCCAGGACCAGGAGCCTCCAAAGCGTACCCTGTAGCTCCTACCCTTACTTCCAACGTGTTCCTGAAGCAGGAGTTCAGCAGAGATGTTTTTTCCCTGCTGGCTGGTCACAAACTGCTCTCCTTCTCTCCAGGGACCCAGCCAGGTGGCTGCTCTCATCAGCTACCTGGCAGCTCCCTGCTCCAGCACTTAAAGTGACAGGCACCAAAGGTGCTCTGTCACAGGGTGGGAGCGAGGCATAATAGGGTATGTTGGAGGCAGGTATATGCACCTCACTCCCATCGTCGTGGGCAGAAGGGCTGGGCAGGGCACAACTTTTGGGAGGTGCTGCAGGCCAGATGCAAGTTCCTGGTGCATCCATCCCACAGGCCATATTTTGCCCACCCCTGCCCCATCTCCACTGCATTTGCTCAAGAATAAATACAGGAAATCAAACTACCATCAGAGGTATTTAGGGAACTACCTCTCACTAAAAATCAATGATTTAGGCATCTAAATACCTTGAATTATATGAACCATACTGTCCAGTGCTCTCAGCCTAGCTTGTCACCAAAGAACTGTTGCCACCAAGAAACAGTATGAATATTTTTTAAGAACTGCATACAAGCAGTGTAAGGGGTATGCAGTAGCAAAATGTTTAAGGTTTCTCTCTGTACTTCCAAAGACATGAGTACAAGCCCCACTCTCGACTCATGCCAAAAAGATTTGCCTTAGTAGACCCAGATGTAAAATGGGTACCCAGTCATTGAGTAGAGAATCAAAGATGCTTGGACATGATGATAGCCACATAACTCCTTTGTGGGTTTCTGGCTACAGAAACTGGTATGTCTAAACCAAGCAAATAGGCCTTTGACTTTTATGACTGTATGCAAGAAATCAGAGAAAATACTACCATTTCCCCTTCATTATCCAAATCAGCATCACACTCAAGTAAGTGCTTAAAATTTAAGCATGTGACATATCCCATCACTATTCACCACAGCATTTAAGTGCTAAATGGAAATAAGATTATTCATATGCTGAAGTAAAGCACATACCTCAATGCCTATGCTAAAGTGGGGCCTGTGATGGGTTCCCATATATGCAGATGTTCAGATAAAAGCAGGTCTTTATAATCCTCTGTGTTTTAAATCTTATGGTCAGACCAACAATTCTCAGTCCATAAAATGCACTTACAGTTCAGATACATTACAAAAGTAACAGTTTATTCATGCTAGTCATTGCTAAGATTCAATGCTATATTCCTGCTTTGGACAAAAAGTAAATTTTCCCCAACCAGGGCTAAATTGATTTCTTAGGCATATAAGTAAATATATGATCCTTCTGTTGAAGTGAACGGAATTTCCTAGATCCAAGTGGAATAACTGAGAACCCAAAATGGCTTCAATTTCCTGAATTTCATGCATTGGCAACAAGCATACATACAAAAAACCCAATTGTCTACAAATGCATGTGCTAATTATGCCTATGTATATGAATTTGGGGGCATAATTTCAGCAGCTAGTTTGAAAATCTGGCCTCTAATGTTTTTGTCTTTCTGTTAAACATCAGTTGAGCTTATTTGTAACATTTTGTTACTCATTTTGCCGACAGTTCCCCGTTATGTGGCTGTATGTTGTTATTATTAAAATTGGTTGGCATTTGAGTGTCTCACATTTACAACATGGTCTCAAGGTTCCACTGAGGAGCACTGAAAAGCGTAACAGATATACTCTAGTATTGTTTTATATGGTGCTCGTACAATAGCCCTAGTTTCATCAATAAATGTACATTCCAATTCTCATTCTTCACTAAAAAAGAAATATGCATCTTACTAAGTGCCAGGCAGAGCATAAAAAACATGTCTGATGAGATAGATGGAAACAATATAGAACATGAATATTTTTTAAATTGCTCCAGCTTGCTGCTATGCAACACATCCTGCTATAAGGAAAGGACTTAAAACACAAATCCAGCTATTCACCAATGAGATAATAAAATGTGATTGTGACGGTGATGATGATTTCTTTTCAGCATAAAGCAGGAAGCTGTGGCATCATACTGTGCAGTGATAACACTAGAAAATCAAGTGCTGAACCTAAATAGAATAGACACAAACAGCTTTGCAATAAAATGTTGACTACTGCCAAGTGTGACAGTGCAAAACTGAGCTGCACCTCAGGAACAAAAGGGGTCACTTACCTTAGTAATTGCCAATACATTTAATCTCCTCCCAGCTACTACCAAAGAAAATCAAATCTATTGCTAATGCTGATGAGTACTTTAAAGCATTCTGTAAGACTTCTGACAGACTCAGGGAACAGCCTAGACAAGCTTATGTAGGGCTCCCAGAGGCATGGAAAGTTCATTGAGCATTGGGATGGGAGGGGAGGGAGGGAGAAAGATTATAGGGGGAACACTGTAGATGGCGGGAGGGCAGGGGAGAACATGGAGAAGGGAAGAATTACCTTCCTGGGCTATTGCTTCCACTGCTATAGTAAAATCAGCTCCACTCTGTTGGCAGCACCCTCATAGCCAGGTTCTCTACAAGCCAATCCTGGTGCCATGTTCACTCCCTAACCCCCATACATATTGAACTCAGGGCTGCGCTCACTCTGGCAAAGGCTCTCAGGGGTGGGGGAGCACCATTCTGATCCCTCCATTTGCTCCCACCCATCACATACACTGCTTGGGGTGGTACTGCCCAGGGCTGCCCCTGTCATGACAGACTCCCAGGGGGATTGGGTTGGGAAGTTCTGATACCCCTCTCAGTCAGCACCCAGGACTGGTTCCCTGCCCACCTTGCTTCTGTTTTAGATAAATAGGTAAAGTTACCTCAGTAGTAACAATACTTTTAGCCCTCCCACCAAGAAGGGACTCCCCTGTGTTTGGTGTGGGTAATATTCAAAAAGCCATTGCAGGATACTGAGGTAACACACTAAGGTTATAAGAAAGAGTGATGTGTGTTCTTTCCTGAGCACTAAAGTAATGGAATTGAAGTAAATAAAAAAGGGGTTTATACTTAAAGAGAGACAGGAAGGTAAGTTAAGAGATAAGTTTTAAATTCTACAAACCAAGAAAAAATGTGCATTTTAAACTATTTATATCAATGATTGTAGCGGGGATCCCACTGAGCCCCATACTTACTAGGGCAATGACCACTGGTGTGCTCCACAGACAGTGGACTCACAACTGGTCCAGAAGAAAAGCGGTTAGCCTGTGGGATGACAAGTCACTCTGCCACAACCCCTTTCCCCCCGGGCCAGAGTGAGAGCCAGAACCTGGGCTTCACACAGACACAGGGCCCAGCCCAAGAAATGAGCAGGCAGCTGGAGCAGACAGCACTGGCTACAGCCCAGTGTGACAGAGGCAGGCTTTCACACCCGGTGCAAGTACCGGCCTGCCTCCTGTCTATGGGCCACCTGCCCACCTCAATCTCCTGCCATTCCTTGATGTACTAGTATTGAGGTTTTAGTTACATGGGAGGCTGCTCATTTTGAACCCCAGTCTTTAGGGGGGTATCCACAGCTCTGTTCACACCCCTACACTGCAGCCCAAGCCTTATAGATGGCATCCCAGGCAGCTAAACTCAGTCATTCCCTTTGTCCATTAGCTGTGGTCTCCTGTCTGGGACCTTTGGCCCCCGCTTAGGCCCTGGCCTTGTCTCAGGCCAGTCAGGACCCCGAGCTTCTTTGCTCTGTAGGCATCCCTCGCGTTGAGCCCCCAGCCCTTTGGACTCCTCTCTGGGTCCTAGCCCCAGCATGGACCCAGTTGGGTCCCTCAGGTCAGGTCTAAGCTGCATGCCTGGCTTTCAGGGACCAGGGGTCCCCTATTCCCAGCTCAGGTGCTTCTCAAAGCATGCCTGGCCCTGCGGGATCACTCACCCCAGCAGGCTCAAGCACTTCAAGAAGCTTACCTGGCCTTCCCTGTATTAAATAAACCACCAGAAGGTGGGGGGTGAGGTTAAGGCACCTTGATCCGGGGAAGTGCTCACTCCTGGCATTTACATGAGGACTGCCATGCCACCAGCAGCCCCACCAGGCTTTCATGCCCCGATAGGGTGCCTTTATAGGTCATGCCCAGGACCAATGAGGTCTCCAAGCGATCCCCATAACCTCACCTTTACCTCCAAGGTGTTCCTGGCAGAACTCAGCAGAGAGATGTTTCTCCTGTGCTGGCTGATCACAAACTGCCCTCAGCTCAGGGAGCTGGGCCTTAAAATTGCTGCCCTCATTAGGGACCTGCCCCTCCCTGGCCCAGTTCTTAAAGTGGCAGGCACTACCAGTGCCCTGCCACACCCAGAAGCCACAGGTACCAAGGGCTGATAAGCCCCTCTTGGGCACTTAATACCTAGCGGAGATTGCAGGGCACGTGGGGGTAGGTAGGGATCTGGGTTGGCCCAGGTCAACATGGAACTTCCTATTTAAGATAGCGCCAGCCCCAGAAGAGGAGGAACACCAGTGTAGGCACTGGCCACACCACGTTCCCTCACCACAGCCAAGGACATGGGATTGAGGACCAGCGAGACATCAGATCTCCCTATGGAACCCTGACCATCACACAGCCGCTGGAGGTCAGGTACCTTTAGGGACCCCACAGGCGTTCCTAATACCTGTGGCCCCAGATTATCCAAAGGGTTTGACCCAAGACAGGCCAGCCCCCTCAGACCAGACTCATGGAAGGGGGCAAACCCCAAAGGACCCCAACTGCCTTGAGCAAGACAGCTGAGGAACACTGCTAGGCCAAAAGGAGGCCTAAAGCAGGCACAGACAACATTTAAGTTATATTAGTTTATTCATTTCCTTCCATTGTGGCCTCTTCCGCCTAACAAGTAAAGCCAGATACCTAATGAGACCAGGCACCTACTCTGATCACCAACAAAACATCCAGGTGGAAAGGGCTGGGCTGTAGGGGTGATGGAGCCCCACAGAAGACTCACAGACATCGTGACCCACAGCATTTCAACGAACCCCAGATTATCAGATACCACCTCCTGACCTCTTTTTCAATAATACCAAGGCATGGCGGGCAAGTTGCAAAAACAGAGAAATTAGATGCCCGTTGATTGTGCAGCATCCAGGCCTCATCCCGGTGTGGTCGCTCTGCCTGGGTCCCTCTACAGTGTTATAAAATGTTTTAAAGTATGTATATGTTCCTAGTCAGTATTTACAAAATAAAATGTATATAAGCAAAGCAGAACTACATTTAATGTCAATTAAGGATGCAGGAGGACATTTTCCACTCACCCCATACCCTAAAAATCATGAAAATAGGCTGTTAAGGAGAAAGTCTTGTGTGTTGCTCCAAGTTAATATTGTTATCAACACTACTGATGACGCAATTCCGTGCTCTAAAAGATTCCCACTTTTTCAACAGAAACCGAAGTGGAATATGTACTCCAGTTTCATCAAAACTGCACTCTAAGGTAAAATCTTAACAGTTAGTTTCTATGTTTTAATATATCACCTTAATGTCACATCTTCCATATATTTGGGAATTTATTCTGCCTTATCATAGCCAGAGTCACTGGTCTCTTCATTTTGGTCCTGACCTCCTCTTTCCCAAATCAGGGAAAACTGCAGGCACTACTGATGAAGGAAGTACATGCTTTTGCTCTCACCTGCCTCAGCACCTCTACCTTTCATAATGAAGACATTCATGTTACAGCTTAATTGTTTTTCAGATTAAAATTTAGCAAGCTCATATTGGTGCACATTTTAACCCTGATGGAAAGTATGTTATAAAATATTCTACTGACAAACGCTACAGATATTCTAGGAATCAGCGCTGGAGAACAACACTAGATAAGGTGCCTATGTGTTTCAGATGTCTTGCAAAAGGAGTAGAGAGAAAATTCAAATGATCCAATGGGGGTAGAAAAAAAATCACCAAATTTCTACTACTAAAATTCTTTAATTTCATTCTCTGCTTACCAATTTATTTTTCATCAAACCACCATGAAAAATTCAAATAACATTCAAAGGTTATATTCTGTGTTTTGGAGCAGAGGTTACCATTTTCTATGAGATTTTTATGAAATTAAGTTTTAAAATCTCCTGTTAAAACTGCAAAACAAACTTTGCTAGTGCTGCTACCTATGCAACTATAATAAGATCAAAAGTACTTTGTCTTTCAGACACAGAGAAGACAAGGTCTTATGATAATATAGACATAAAAGATTAGCTTTTCAATTCAAGAGAGTGTCTTTAATCATGTCTGACCTGATGCTCTAGCTAATGTGGCTAGCAAGCCTAGAAAGCAAACTTTTTAACTCTATTAAATATTCTATCCTTATAGCAACTGTTTTACTGGCAAGCAAGCTTCCAGCTTTTTAAAATAAAAATTATACAGATTCTAAAAGATAATTTCACACATTTATAAAAACAAAATAACTATGGCTCCAATTCAATAAGGTACTTAAGGAAATTCTTAAGCTAGGACTGAATCCATATTAGGGACCAGCAGTCAAATGTCCTTCTAGTTGGACATGTATCAAATGTCCTTCTAGTTGAAAGACAAGAGGTAATTGCCCTTAAAATACAGCAATGAAAAAAGTGAATGTACAAAAGTTCAGACTCTTTACAAGAATATATTCTTCTCTTGAGACAAACATAGAACCTCCTGGGATACTGGAGCTGAACTGAAGTTTTCAGAACTCCAGAATGCTTGGCAAGGCACAATGACAAGATAAATTCCCCACTCAAGGAAAATAAAACATTGCCAAATAAGATGGATGAACTTGTTCATAAATCAGAAATGTAGCGACTTAGGATTTTCCTTACATTGCTGATTCCAAAGAATACTTTTTTTGTACAACTGAAAGCAAATTTGAGATTTTTACATATACAGACATCATAGTCTTTGTGGAGATCCTACCAAAACAATTGTACCTCTTTCTCTCCCCAAAAAACCTCTATAATTAGAGCAGAAGGTTCTATTAACCATGCAAAAGTAAAACTCTGTTAATGTCTTCTTTACGGACTAACTACAGTGACATGTGAAAACAGCCTGGTTTATATTGTTCCTATTTAAATTACCTGGGAGACGGTTATAGTCTAAGAAATTGTGACTGTTTACTTATAGAAAACAAGGCTAATAAACCATACTGCAAAAGCACAAGGGCATTTGTTATGGGCTGTTCAGGAAATCACTTTACACCCAAAACTCTCTTTCTTGGCTTCCAGTTAGTTACAAAAAGGTTACCAATTCCCCTTCAGATAGTGCTGCTTCCCCCCAGCTTCAGAAAACACAGCTTAGCCGAGGAATCACATATTCAAGGATGTTGGAGTGCACAGGTGCCATCAAGCTGGGTTTTAAAAGTTGTACAGCTGCTAAAGACACTGAGAAAAGGGGTCCTCCTCTGTAGATCTTATTAGGGACTATGATCAGCTCCATGCCAGGCAGGGCAAGAATTTAGTCCATTCAAAAAGGGTTCTGAACTTATTAAACGTTTCACAAATATGCATGTCTGGTGCTCTCTGAATTTTTCAGTAAGCGATGTGACCTTTCATGTTGAGCCAGTAACATGCAGACTATGTATACAACATGCCCTGTTGTTACTGATATCTGATACATGTCATAATATAATCGTTCAAATATGCTATTATTTTACTATTGTGTAAATATTCTGCCAGGCTCAGAATGGCAGTAACAAGAAACGAATTCAATTTAGGGATTTTACACAAATTTTCTTACTTGGTTTCAGCCCCCACCCAGAAACCTGGAAAACAGAGCTACCTGGATGTTCAAATGTGAAGACTTCCCCACTCACAAGCCATATTAAACTATAACAGGATGTATTGAAAGAGGAAAGTAAGTGGGACAAACAAACAAACAATCTTGGGAACCCCTTAATAGTCAGTAGCACACTTCAATCAACTATTAACAGCTTACCGCAATCAATGAGTTCAGACTTCTATCTTAAGCCCACACAGGGTAAACTTGGTAGCCACTGCCAGTATACCTGCTAGCCCAAGCCTTCCCCACGCTTCCCCACCACTAGAAGCCAATGCTTCCCTACTGGTGTCACAATTCCTCACTACCACTGTAGGGCACTGTCCCACAGTTGCTAGCATGGCTTCTCACTACTGTTCAGGTGTGCTGCTGCGCTGCTGCCACTCTGCACTAGCATCAAGGGGAACTGGTCCAGTACCAGTGGCTCATTTAATTCAGCTGTTTTAGACCTTGAACAACCTTCAGCTCTTTCAGAATCTAGCAGATACTTTCAACCTGACATAAGCAATACATGTCCCAGTTGACTACCCTCCTAGTGAGAAAATTGTTCCTGTCTAACCTAAACTTGCCTTGCTGCAACTTAAGACCATCGCTCCTTGTTCTATCATCTGCCACCACTGAGAACAGTCTAGCTCCATCCTCTTTCAAATCTCCCTTCAGATAGTTAAAGGCTGCTATTAAAATCCCTCCCAGCCTTCTCTTCTCTAGACTAAATAAGCCCAGTTCCCTCAGCCTCTCCTCAGAAGTCATGTGCTCCAGGCTCCTCAACATTTTCATTGCCCTCTGCTGGACTCTACCCAATTTGTCCACTTCCTTTCTGTAGTGGGGCACCCAAAACTGAACACAGTAAACTCCAGATGTGGCCTTACCAGTGCTGAATAGAGGGAAAGAATCACTTCAGTTGACCTGCTGGCAGTACACCTACCAATGGAACCCAGTATACCATTAGCCTTCTTGGCAACAAGGGCACACTTCTGGCTCATATTCAGCTTATTGTCCACTGTAACCCCCAGGTCTTTTTCTGCAGAGTTACTGTCCAGCCAGTCAGCCCCCAGCCTGTACCAGTGCATGGGATTGTTTCATCCTCAGTGCAGGACTTTGTTGAACCTCATGAGATTTCTTTTGCCCCAGTCTTCCAATTTATCTAGGTCACTCGGAATCCTAGCCCTACCTCCAGCATGTATATTGCTCGTTCCAGCTTGATGTCATCTGCAAGCTTGCTAAGGGTCTACTCTATGTCAACTTCCAGGTCACTGATGAAGATAATTGAACAAAACCAGCACCAGAACTGGCCCCTAGTGCAGTCTACTTGATACTGGCTGCCAACCAGACATTGAGCCATTAATTCAGGGGCAGGCAATTATTTCAGGCAGAGGGCCACTTAACAAGGCTTGGTGAGCTGTCAAGGGCCGCATGAATAGCCCTGCCCCTTGAAAGGTGCGCCACCCCCCAGCCAACCAGAAGTCCCACCCCTAACCCCTGACCTTTGCCACTGGACATCCCTCCCCTTACTCCCCAGAAATACTCCTTTTGGGAGGGAAGGGTTTGCCATCTTAGAACCAGAAAAAAACAAATCATACACTGAAAGTCAAACACCTGATAAAACATATTAGCCCTCCTGTGCCCTGCAAGTGCAGGGAGCACTGGGGAAACAAACGGCCAAGTGGGGGCTGACCTCTTCGCAGAGCTGGCCAGAGGCAGGAGTCAGGCACAGGCATCAAACAAAGCATTCCTTCCCACCCTCAATGCTGCTGCTGCTGCCGCACGCCTGCCAGGGATGCGTGCCACGGGGTGGGGGGGAGGGAGTGTGGAGGGGTTCCCTCACACCATCACCCTGCCCATTAGCTCCACACTGCACCCACCCCCCTAGATGAGGGTTCCATGCCACAGCCAGTGCTAACACCAGCCCCAGGCCTGCGTTCCAGGCTCCCACCCAGCTGCAGCCCCACCCTCACCCCTCGCTTCCCTACCTGCTGCTCGTAGAGACCCAGACACAGGGAAGCCTGCAGGAGCAGCCCCATCCCATGCTGGCCCTTCCAACCATGAGGGTGGGAGCCAGGCATAGTAGGATATGTTGGGGGCGAGTGTAGGTGCCTTGCTCCCACCCGTGTGGGCAGAAGTGGGCAGGGCACAATTCACTGGGGGGAGCGCTGCAGGCCAGATGAAAAGTGCCTGGTGGGCCAGATCTGGCCTGTGGGCCATATTTTGCCAACCCCTGCATTAATAACTGCCCTCTTCATCATGGGCAGAACTTGCCTTACCAACTTCACCTCGTTCTATGACCAGGTAACTCGCCATCTGGACATGAGAGAGCAGGTTGACATTGTATACCTTGACTTCCAAAAGGTCTTTGATCTAGTATCCCAAAGTGACCTCACAAGAAAATTAAAGGATTGTGGGCTTAACTCCAAGACAGTCAGGCAGGTGAGAAACTGTCTACAGGATAGGACCCAGAGAGTTGTAGTGAACAGATCTATGTCATCCTGGTGAGAAGTGGGCAGAGGTGTCCTGCAGGGGTCAGTGCTCAGTCCAGTACTTTTCAACATCTTTATTAATGATTTGGATGTGGGGGTGAAGAGCTCACTGGCCAAGTTTGTGGACAACACCAAGTTATGGGGAAACAAGATCACGCTTGAAGATAAGCTACAGATACAGGCAGACCTAGACAGGCTGGCAAGTTGGACGGATCGGAACCTGATGAAGTTCAACATCAAGAAATGTAGTGCTCCACCTCAGGACGAGCAACCCCCAACATACCTACAGACTTGGTGGCACCAAACTGACTAGCACCACAAATGAAAGGGACCTGTGGGTAATAATACACCACAATATGAATATGAGCTGGCATTGTGATGCTGTAGCCAGGAGGACAAATAATATCCTGGCATGCATCAATCAATGCATCTCCTGCAAAACCAAGGCGGTGATACTTCCGCTCTACTCAGCACTGATGAGACCACAGCTGGAGTACTGCATCCAGTTCTGGGCACCACACTTTAACAAGGATGTGGACAAGCTTGAGAGAGTCCAAAGAAGAGTCACAAGTATGATCAGAGTCTTAAAAGGCAAGTCGTATGAGGAAAGGCTGAGGGATCTGAGACTCTTCAGCCTGAGGAAAAGAAGGCTGAGGAGGGGACCTGGTAGAAGCTTACTGCTACACTAGGGGAGTACATCAAGGACTCGGTGAGCAACTGTTCACCAGGGCACCCAAGGGGAAAACCAGGAGTAATGGCCACAAACTCCAGAAACATCAATTCAGGCTCGTTAGAAAAAACTTCTTCACAGTCAGGGTGTCCAGACTCTGGAATAAACTCCCTCCAGAGGCGGTGCAATCACCTACCCTAGAAATCTTTAAAAGGAGACTACAGAATTATCTTGCCGGAGTCACCTGACCCCAGTTATCTTTCCTGCTTAGTGCAGGGGGCTGGACCCAATGATCTTCCAAGGTCACTTCCAGCCTTACAACCTATGAATCTCTGAACCTGATGCTCCAGCCAGTTTTCTATCCACCTTACAGTACATTCATCCAGCCTGTACTTTCTTAGCTTGCTTGCAAAAATGCTGTGGGAGGGCATATCAAAAACCTTGCTAAAATCAAGGTATACCACAGCCAGTGGTCTCCCTGCATCAACACACCCAGTCATCTTATCTGAGAAGGCAATCAGGTTGGTCAGGCATGATGCATCCTTGCTGAATCCATGCTGACTGTTCCTAATCACCTTCTCCTCCTCCAACTGCTTAGAAATGAATTCCTTGAGGATCTGCTCGTGATTTTTCAAGAGACTGAGGTGAGGCTGACCAGTCTGTAGTTCCCTGGATCCCCCTTTTTCTCTTTCTTAAAGAGGGGCACTATATTTGCCCTCTTCCAATCATTTGGACCTCTCCCGATCCCCATGAGTGTTCACAGATGATGGTCAGTGGCTCTGTGGTCACATCAGCCAACTCCCTCAGCACCCTCAGGTGCATCCTGTCTGCCCCATGGACTTGTATATGTCCAACATTTCTAAATAGTCCCGCACCTGTTTCTTTTTTTTCTAATGAAAAAGTTTCCATGAAACATTTTCAAGTATCTACCATTTCAAGGCTTTCAACAAAGGCTATTTTATTATATTTCTGATGTGCCATATCTACATATGGCTCCATTTTTAGTTCCTAGATACAGTCGACCATTCACACAGGCTTCAATTTGAAAAAAGAGCAAGGTAAATGTGCTGATTCTCATTTACATTTACACCACTTTATGACCATTTTAATGCCCCTGTAACTGGGTACATCTACACAAAATGCTTAATTACAGGGTCAACTAATCTACTGCACAGTAAAGTGTCACCATCTACACGTACATGGCATTTACTGCACAGTAAATTAGTCTACTTTGCAGTTAGCTAATACCTGTAAATAGAGGTACTATATTAACTGTGCAGTAATTACTGCACAGTAACGTTTGTGCAGATGCTGACTGGGAGAAAATTTGGTTCCGGTCGGTCACACCAACAGGAGCCATAGGGAATGGGGGAATTCTGTTCCTGGCCCTGGTGCTGCTCAGCTGTGGGACAAGTTGCTCTCAGCCCCCCATGTCCTGGTGCTGTGTAACTCCTGGTTCTGCACAGGAGCTGGGAGCTGAGTGGCTGGGAGCTGAGTGGCTTTGGAACTGGGGAGTTCTCTGCTTCCCCATTCAGCCGGGGGCTTGCCAGCAGCTGTCCCACTTGTGGAGCAGCTGCTGGCAAGCCCCCTGCTGGGCAGGGAA
>NW_017729029.1:75428744-75428984 GCF_001723915.1 Gavialis gangeticus | reverse complement strand
CCTGATGTGCATGGGGCCAAGAGAGCTCTGCTGGCTGCAACAGCAACTGTCTCCCAGCCCCATGCACATCAGGACCCCCTCCTGATGTGCACAGGGCCAGGAGACAGCTGGTGCTACAGCCAGCAGAGCTCTTCTGACACAGTGTGCATCAGAACCAGACTCTGTGCCCTCCTGCCAGCCTCTGGGGTAGCACCCTGGGGATCCTGGAGCTTCCCCTGGCTGCTGCGGGGGGGGGGGGGG
>NW_017729029.1:75414960-75428562 GCF_001723915.1 Gavialis gangeticus | reverse complement strand
GGGGGGGGGGGGGGGGGGGGGGGACAGCAGGGAAGAAATAGCCATGTACCAGGCTGTATCCCTTGGGAGCAGATTTGCTTCCAACAGGGTGCACATATAAACGCGCTACCAGGTATGCCTCACTGTGCAGCAGTAAGCCTATATTGCATTAATAGCACATGTAGACATACCCACTGAGAATCAGGCCTGGGATTTTTCAATAAACAGTGGAAATCTCTCTGATATATTGTACATGGAAAAGTGTCCTACTGCATAGAGTACAACTTGGAGGCAGCAAGAATACACTACACACAAATTAGAAAATAATATGTCCACAGTACTTCATAGCCCACAGGAGAAAGATACATCTCCCTGAGCAGCCACAAGCACCTGCACTATTCACAATGAGTACCAGTGAAGCTAATAATCTTTGGTTTTTGGATCCAGGGAATTTGAAGTGTTTTAAGGGCCTTTAATAAATCCCTGGTTGGCACTAGCCTGCTAATAATGATAATAAGATCCTTCTTCAGCTAGAACCAAATACAGAGATGTATAAATTTTATTTTATTTCACTTTGCCAAAAGAGACCTAGATAGAACAACTTGGTAAAAATTCAGAGCTATTTAGTGTGAAAGCTACTTATGTAAGCAAACAGGGCAGTTTGCCACCCCTTCTTTAAAACGTGAGCTTTTAAGGTAAGCTCTTTCTATGATTAAGAGTAACTAAGAGTAAACATATATTTAGTGTAAGTAGCTAAAACTCAACAGTTACACCAATACTTAAGCCCCTTATTTAACTACAGTTCACAGCAAGGGGCAACTTGAGGGGGACTTTACTAGGCAGTTTTCCCAGAAACTCTCTCTCTTCCCTTCCTTCACTGTAAGCTTGGTGAGAGGAAGCAGGTTAGCACGAAAAAAGGAACCTTTCAGGACCAAGGAGTAGGAAACAGGCTGGAGTTTACTAGGGAAGGTCTGCTTGGAAAGAGGGGAAGGAAGAAAGAGGTGGTGGATTAAGACCCAGGGAGATGCCTGGAGGATGTTGCAATGCCAAAGCCACTGTCACTGCCAACTCTTCCTCTGCTTGCACGTCTGAGGTGTCAGTCCAGGCAGGACCACTCACCATCAATGCAGTGCTAGAGAAGAAAACGGACATGGAGTCCCAGGAAGGTGGAAGCTTGTGACCTCTGACACCAAGCAGAAGTTTTCATTCCCACCTGTGGCAGTTTGCCAGAGAACAGATATGGAGCCTTACCAACATAAGATGGGGAGCACGTTCCAGTGGTGGAAGAGACCAGGCCAGACATCCCCAAGGTTGAGAGGATCAAGACCACTGCCACCAAGAAGAAGTAATGGATGGTGGTGGTTGGAGATTCTCTTCTTCAGAGGAGGGAGGCATCCATCTGCTGGCCTGACCTGTTGTCTCAGAAGGTCTGCTCCTTGCCCAAATTCAGGATCGGAGGTGTCACAGAAGGATTACCAAGACTCATTCAGCCTTTTGATGGTATCACCAGAAGGGCTTTGGCTTCTTCATCTATGGGATGTTGTTCCAAGAAGGATTACTAGGAAGATATGGGATCAACCTCATGAAGAAAAGAAAAAGCATCTTCAGACAGGCTTGCTAACCTAGTGAAAAGGTCTTTAAATTAGGTTCACTATGGGGATGGAGACAAAAGCCCTAAGGTAAGTGGGAAAGCAGGTGACCTAGATCAAGCCAAGCAGGGGGCAACAGGGGAGGCCTTCTCATTCTTCCTGAGAAAGTACAGCAATCAGCTAGTTACCTCAAGTGCCTGTATATGAATGCACAGAGCCTGGGAAACCAGCAGGAAGAACTGGAAGTCCTCACACAGGTCACAAAATTATTTTGTGATTGGAATAATAGATACTTGGTGGGGTAGTTTATGTGACTAGAGTACTGTCATGGATGGGTATAAACTGTTCAGGAAGGACAGGTGGAGGAGAAGAGAAGGAGTTGTTCCACTTCATTCAAGAGCTGTATGATTGCTTAGAGCTCCAGTATGAAACTGGAGGCAGGCCTGTGGAAAGTTTTCCAGGTTAGTGTCAGAGGGGAGAGCAATAAGGATGATGTTGTGATGACAGACCATCAGACCAGGAGGATGACGTGGATGCAGCTTCCTTCAAAAAGGTAGTGGAAGTTTCCCAATCACAGACCCTGGTTCTCATGGGGAACTTCAATCACCCTGACATCAGCTGAAAGGGCAACACAACAGTGCAGAGGCAATCCAGGAAGTTTCTGGAGAGTGTTGGGGAAAACTTCCTGCTGCAAGTGTTGGAGAAGCTAACTAGGGGCCAGGCTCTTCTTGTTGCTCACAAACAGGGAAGAATTGGTGGAGAATGTAGAAATGGATGCCAACTTGGGCAGCAGAGACCAATGAGATGATTGAGTTCAGGATCCTGAGGAAAGAAAGGAAGGAGAGCAGCAGAGTAAGGACCCTGGATTTCAGAAAAACAAACTTCAACTTACTCAGGGAAATGATGCACTCCAGGATCCCCTGGGAGGCCAGTTTGATGGGGAAAGCTGTCCAGGAGACCTGGTTGTATTTTTAAAAAGCCTTACTGAGGGTACCAGAATAAACAGGACGACTAGTAAATATGTCAGACCACCAGCTTGGCTTAGCAGAGGATTTTTCAGTAGGCTAAAACACAAAAAGCAAACTTACAAGAAGTGGAAACTTGGACAAATGACTAGGAAGAAATATAAGAGTACTGGCTCAGGCATGCAGGCATGAAACCAGAAAAGCCAAAGTACAAATGGAACTGCAGCTAGCAAAGGACATGAAGGTTTCTACAAGTCTCTTAGTAACAAGCGGAAGATCAAGGAAAGTACTTGGTCCCTTACTGAATGAGGGAAGCAACCTAGTGACAGAGGATGCAGAAAAGACTGAAGTAGTCAATGCCTTTTTCATGTCAATCTTCACAGGCAAGGTCAGCTTCCAGATTACTGAACCTAGAAGCACAGTTTGGGAATGAGGTGAGCAGCCAAAAGTGACAAAAGAACAGGTTAGCGACTACTTAGAAAAACTGGACATGCACAAGTCCATGAGGCTGGCAAAATGCACCTGAGGATGCCAAGGGAGCTGGCTGACATGATTGCAGAGCCACTGACCTTCATCCTTGAAAACTCATGGGGATCGGGAGAGGTCTAAATGATTGGAAGAGGGCAAATCTAGTGCCCCTCTTTAAGAAAGAGTAAAAGGAGGATCCAGGGAACTACAGACCAGTCAGCCTCACCTCAATCCCTAGAAAAATCATGGAGCAGAGCCTCATAGAATCCCTTTCTAAGCACTTGGAGGAAGAGAAGGTGATTAGAAACAGTCAGCATGCATTCAGCAAGAGTAAATCATGCCTGACCAACTTGATTGCCTTCCACGATGAGATGTCTGGCTCTGTGGAAGTGGGAAGAACAGTGAAATGTGATATGTGGCAGTGACTTGGTCATGTCTCTTGACAGCAAAATAGTGTCTCCTTAAAAGAGTGCTTGCTGAGGCATCCTGTGACAGCTAAACCTGCTTTCTGAGGGTTAAACCTGGTTTTCTGCTGCTTATCTATGTATTGTGGAATGCTTATAGCTAGAAGAAAGACTGTAAAAGAAAGCCACTGTGGTCAAGTATTTCCTGTATTTTGTTAATGTATTTTGCCATAACTTAAAGCCAGCTTCATTAGCGATGGCGCAGCTAAAATTAATCATATAAGGAAAACACAAAGGCTTGTACTGCTATTGGTTAGTCATATAAGGAAAGTTTGTAGTATAGAACTATAATTGGCATCAAGTGAACAGCTATCTCAAAAAATCTATAAATTTGCTGGCGCATCTGAAAATGTCCTTCTTTTGCTGGCAGAAGGAAAGCAGCATGATAAAGGAAGCTATCATTGTGAAAGAGAAGCTGCAGATTTGGAAATAGGCAGGGCAGTGGGTCCCAAGAAGCCCAAAGGCTAATCACCAGGGTCCTTCCCGGTACCCCTTTGGACAGCATAGATTGGGGATGCCTGACTTCACTGGATTTTGAGAGGCTTGTCGTATACCGGGCATAAAAAGGGAGGACTGCTGATAAGTTGACAACTCAGAGATTTACTGTCTGTCTTTGTTGTGTTGTTAAGCTTTCCGTAGTTATGTGTTTGTTAGATCAATAAACCTTTCTTACCTTCTTACCCCAACCACTCTCTCAATCCCACTGCAGGCAGCTGGGACAGTGATATTCCTTGCCTTTAGCAAGGCTTTTCATATGGTCTCCCACAACATTCTCATAGGCAAGCTAAGGAAGTATGGGCTGGATGAATGGACTGTAAGGTGGACAGAAAACTGGCTGGATCATCAGGCTCAAAGGGTAGTAATCAATGGCTCAATATCTAGTTGGCAACTGGTATCAAATGGAATGCCCCAGGGGTTGGCCTTAGGGCCAGTTTAGCTCAGTATCTTCATCAACTCCCTGGAAGATGGAATGGAGTGCACCCTCAGCAATTTTGCAAATGATACTAAGCTGGGGGGGAAGTAGATATACTGGATGGTAGGGCTAGGATTCAAAGAGACTGAGAAATTGGTGGATTGAACCAAAAGAAGTCTCATGAGGTTCAATAAGGACAAGTCCTGCACTTAGGACAGAACAATCCTATGCACCAGCACAGGCTGGGGACCAACTGACTAAGCAGCATCTCTACAGAACAGGAACTGGGGATTACTGTGGACAAGAAGCTGAATATGAGCCAAAAGTTTGTCCTTCTTGTGGAGAAGACTAACAGCATAATGGGCTGCATTAGTAGGTGTACTTCTAGCAGACTGAGGGAAGTGATTCTTCCCCTCTCTTCAGCACTGGTGAGGCCACATCTGGAGTACTCTGTCCAGTTGTAGATCCCCTGTAGTGGGTTTGAGGTTAATTAACTAAAACTGTTCTTTATACTAAAGTATACTGTTCTCTAACTTATTTCCTGGGCCTACTGGCCTTTCAGCTCTCAGGAAACAGCATAAACCCCAAACATTAACACAATCCACACGCTGTTTACTCACCGTTTTTGAAAGGTTAACTCACAAGCCTTAAAAAGGAAGCTGTCTGCTGCTTTTTCCCACACTGCAATCCTCCTTCTCTTCCTCAGGGCAAGTCCCCTGTTGTGGTACTGCTGCCTCCATTTTTGCAGCCCTGGGTCTCTTCCCAGACCCAAAAGTCTCTGGCCTAGTATTGCAGTCACTAACCAGGCAACTCTCTTCCTCTGACTGCTTTCTTATCTTACTGACTTCCAGTTCTCCCAGGTCCCACCTCTCTCTGTTTTTCATCTAATTCAGTCTTTCTGTTTCCTCCCCTTGCAGCCTTTTAACTTCTTTTGACCAGCCCCTTATCTTTCACAGCTGGCTTAGGCCTCTGAGGAGGCCTGTAATTAGGTGTTCTGCCTGCAGCTTGTTGTAGTTCCTACAAGCCTGAAGACTCCTCCAGCCTGAAATGTGCAGTCTGCTGCATTTGTCAGACAACCTGCTGCACTCCCCTCTACCCCCCACTATAATAAGGATGTGGACAAATTGAAGAGAAAATAGGCAGCTGTGGCATATGACTTATGAGGAGAGACTGAAGAAACTGGATTTATTTAGTCTGGAGAAGAGAAGACTGAGAGGGGATTTTCTGGGCAACCTCTGACACATTTTCATTTTAACATACTTCATATAGACAACGTGCATGCATATGCATCTAGCATGAGGTGGTCTCTAAGTATATTTTGAAGTATTTGATTTTCCAATACTAAGTGTTATCTGCACACTTAAGGTGAGATTTTCAGAAAAAAGCTTAGCACTGATTTGTTCTGCTTCCACTAAAGTAAAGCTCCCATTAACTGTAATAAGATATTATGTCCAGGGGCAATGTGTAGGGGGTGCATGCAGGTGCACATGTACCCCTGAAGCATGGCGGTGTACCCCCTACAAAAAGTGCCACTGACATTGGGTGTTCTCTGCTCACCACCCCACCGCCGACACCGCCGGCAGCATCTGCAGGCGGTCCACGACCGCCACTGGCTGCTGCTGGCCACCGCCAACACTTGCAGGTAGTCACTGACCCCTGGTATGACCATGATTTTTTCCTCTCTCACTTGCAGCCTGCAGCATTTAATGTCTAAGAACTTCTGATTCAGAGACTGTATCCTTAACTCCCATGTCCAATAGTTACTGATGCCCCTTTTCTCCAAGAATGTGTCCAATCCCTTTTTGAATTTGATTTAACTGTCAGTTTCCATAACATCTTGTGGCAATAAGTTTCACACTTTAACTACACTCCATGTGAAAATGTTTCCACCTCACTTGGATTTCCCACAGTTCAAAGCTTTGGGCATTTTCAAACAGTCAACATTAAAAAAAATCTGGTAGAAAAAAATATTTCTTTCTCCCAGGCACCCAGCATGCAATATAGAATTGCCTATGCCCCAAATGAAGCCCAGGAAGGGTAACATCTGCATCACTGGCTCTAGGGCTGGGATCACTATAATATTTCTAATTTCTATAAATCATGTGCTATATACAGAATTTCTCATGTCTTCCACAGACATTAGTATGTGTTTGGCACTATCTTCATATCAGACCCCAGGCTCTATGATTCTTTACTAATGCAGCAATTTTGAGCAATTTCTGTATATCTAATATTATACATAACCCCCTCCCATATTAAGAAAAGTAAAGTTGCAAAGTCAAGCCCTAAAATGTTATAAAAAACCAGGGTTACAGTTGCCTGTTTAGCATTAATTAAGCACCCTACTCTGTATGCATCATGATTACAGCCAATCAGACACATTTGTCAACAAACCAGTTTAACTGAAAAATGCTGAACCCAGTATGTTTTATCAAAAACATCTCAGAATCAACAAACTGTCAGCAAGTCAAAGGCAGGATTCCCATGGGTCCCTGTCCAGATTCCTGGTAGGTTGTTGTGGATTTCAGTGCTTCCAGGGCAGTCAATGGCTTAGAGACTGCAGAGTCAGGAGTCCATAAAGCCATGGGAATCCAAGCTTGGACCAGGGTTCAGATCCTAGCTTTACAAACAAAATCCCAGAAGCACTGAAAGCTATTGTTGGAAGGGGGGGCTCCCAGGATTTCCAGGCTTCTTGCTTTGAATCTGGCACTCAAAACTTAAGTACTGACACAAGGGCTACAACCCTAGGGTGGTCCACCATGCAAGCTACCTTGGGTTAAATACCTCAATGTTGCCTGACCCCTTACTTTCAGTTCTAGTGCCAGGCCTCTGCTTTCAATTAATTGCCAGGAATGTCCTTCTCAGTCCTGGCCTGGAGTGCTCCCTGTACATAAAGAATATTCAGGAACTTTACCTAAAAAGCCCTAGTAAGCCTCTTCTGAACATATGCGAAGCCTGCATTTTCAAATGTTTATAACTTGGCCAAGTTTGGGAAGATATCTGCAAAAATAACACATCCCTGGCACAAATTTCAACAAGTCCTGTCAAGTTCAACAAGTCCCAGCTTCAAAATATGGGAGCACTCTGTCTTTTCAAGGAAAAAAGATGCCAGCATTTTTTAATTTTTAATGAACCTTCCAACATATGCCTTTCCTGGCCTTATTCTCAGAAATGGCTAAACCATTTTGAATGAAATTTTCTAAAATAATTCAAAGTAATGCCTCAGGCAGACACCTCCCATAGAAATGTGTTGGGCTGAATGGTTAAATTATGTCAGAATTATAAACAATCAAAAAGAGGATCTTGTCAGGAGAAGTGTCAATCAACCTTAATAATTGCTTGTAAGTACCTCCTATAATATGCAGCTTAAAAATCATTTTCATCTAAGGTTAAGCTCAAAAGAGACTCTCAAACTGAACCCAAGAAGAGTTAATTCACATAATCTGGCAAAACCTCACCTGTCTTCCTTCCCTTTTTTCTTGATTTACAATGTTGTATTTATGTGCAAAAAAGTAGAGACTGCAAGAAATTATCCTCCCCTTGGATTTTGCCAGTGCAGCAGCCAGGCACACTTGCAGAGCCTGCACTTTCTCCATGCAGACAAAAGTATTTCTTAAGCACAGGGCACCTCACATAAGGCCAGGTTTGGAAATGAGAAGGCAGGACCATGCCTTTGCCTCCTGACCAGCCATCAGAACTGACTTGACTAGATGTGGATGAGAAGCACCTATCCCATCATCAGGTTTGGTGCAGTTGACATGTTCCCCATCATGTGCATGAGAAGTCGAGGTTATTTTGAGTGTAAAGGTTCTATATAGCTGGCTGTGCAGGGATCAGAGATCCGTGCCAGAATCTCCTTGCCGCCATTGCCCACCCCATGCTGCCCTGGATCTCTGCTCCCTGTGGAGCCAGGTCATGAGGCAGGGACCAGCACTGCCCTGCCATGTGACCTGCCATGGCAGGGAGCAGAGATCCACGCTGGAGGTCTCTTAGCCGCTGCTGGCCACCCTGTGCAGCCCGGCAGCACGGGGCAGGCTGCAGCGGTGAGGAGACCGCTGGTGTGGATCTCTGCCCTCCGCAGAGCCAAGTCGTGTGGCAGGACCACAGCATACAGCTGTTTCCCTGCAAGCCCAGCTCCAAAACTCCAAAATTTTCTGAAATATTTCCAAAATGTTTCAGATACCTCATTTCATTTCGGAAGTGTTTCTGAGCCTTCTGTTTCAATTCAGATTCGGTGTTTTGGGCATCAAAACACCTCTGAAATAAAACAGCTGCTGAAATTTTTTACAGCCCTAGTGGTTGTCATGTGAATATGTTGTTCATGAGCAAGATAAGATACATTTTCTTCATTCTGGCTTTATATAATGTATACATTAAGGATAGGGACAAAAATTACATATAAACTAGTATACGTGATTGGAAACTGGTTCAAATCTGTAACACAACAGAAGTTTAGTGCACATAAACCTCTTTCAAAGTAGCCAAAACCAATTTAAGATAAACCTGGATGAATAAAGTATCAGACTTAACTGATTTAGGTTAAATAGATCTATAGAATTTCTGTCCAAGATCCCCTCCAGATTCAAGTCCACTCACAGTCCCCCAGCATCCCAGGATGCTTCGTACCTCCCCTGCAAGCCCCTCCTTGTACGGTGAGCAGGCTAGCCTTTTCCAAGTTGTCTGCTCCAGCTGAGTAGAGAGGCATGCTCTAGTGCTCCAGCTTCTGGCCTAAACCACTGGAGGCATGAGGTTGCATTTGTTGAATCAACAGTGAATGTCTGTTCACTTGCTTATCAATTCAATCTACACAGCTTAAACTAACCTACAGAGATGTAATTGATTCAGCCTCAGGCTTTTTGACTGTCTATACTTACCCTAAAGGATATTTTGGAAGGGGGGAAGATGAGTTTAGTTATAAACATAACAGTGTCTCCACAAATAATATTCCCAATGCTTCACTCTCAAAAATATATTTCCTCTTAGCACTATTGTGTTCGTCATTTTGGTACTGTTATGCTGCCTCATAGAGTTCAATTATCATGAAAAGTCAAAACACACATTTCACTGAAGATAAAAAATTGACTACACTATTTTAAAGATTAATGATAGCATAAATAAGGTTTCTGTCCCTTTAAGTTACAGTTTCTTGTTTCAATACACTGAGCCCTGTAACTTCTTGTATCTACTTTATTCTGGTTACTCCTATGTGCTTACTAATATAACACCGGCATTTCAATCTAAATCTGGTGCTGCCTGTTTAGCTATGGATTATTTCAATTTTTACAGACAGGATGCTCTATGCTGAAATTGGCCACTCTTGGCAAGGAGAAACTATTGCAGTCACATTTGTTTAGAGCACATAGATCAGATTTAAACAATGTAAACTTTAAACTTGAAGTCTACAGCATTAGCTAATGGAAAAGCAACATTAGGACGCTATTTAATATATGTTTAGACATCTTTGAAGGCAGTCTATAAGATGGAAATGAGGAAGTCATGGGACTAATTCTCCATAGACCAGTGGTGCATACAGCACAGTTAAGAACCACTAGCAGTGAGTATATAACATCCTAAACAGGAAATGATGGACAAGCATAGCAATATATCTTCAGGAGAGAAGGATACTACCTAAGGTGATGGAACACTTGATCCTGAATACATCATTCTGTGTGCCCACTGGTTTACACTTTGGCCAGTGATGGAATATAAAAAACAGAATCAATATCCCTTAACATGATATCCTTTCAGAGAAATATTGCTTTCTACATCTCATGGTTTGGGATTTAATCTTATTGGTGAAAAATATTCCTTGAAATGCCCTTAGAGGCATACTGTCCTTTATCTTTAGGCTCCTGGAGGATGAAAAATGAGGAAAGATACTCTCCTTTCCCAAATATACAAATGACCCTCAGTACAAACACTGCAGGACTGAGGACTGACTTTTCTAAGACGATCAGTTGGAGGGATCAGATTTAAACAACAGATTTTGTGCTTGATATAAATTCCTTAGCAAAAAGTTTCAGCACAGACTCCCATTTTATATCTAGTTTCTCCATGCTCCTGTTCTGAGTGGCTAGTAGTCTTCAAGAACAGACGGAAGTTTATGCTGTGATTTCTGAAGACCCTGTGCTACCAGGAATGCTTGCTTGGCTGGATATAAGCATATAAGCATATATCACTAGACACTATAGGACTTCCCTGTGAATCTTGGCTCACCCATGTTGTTATGTGACTACATCCCTGGTACAGACCTATAACCTCCATTCTCTAACAAAAAAGTTAGTCAGGAACACCACATTTTCTCATGGTAAAAGTCTCTGTGTATGCTACTCCTTACCCACTCTGTGGGCTTTCCCTTCAGAGAGAATGATTCATCCCCTTCTTTTTCTTTCGTATTTCACCATATTCTCTCTCTAGTGCCAAAAATCTTGGGATACCTTAGAGATAAAATACCAGGTTTCAATAAACACATTATATGGCTTCAAGGAGAGGCCCAGTCACGTAAAACTAACCATTAAACTCAGTTTACTTAGTCCCACTGTACTAGTTATGACAAGTCACTAAGCTGTCACCCAGTACCTGAGCAAAATGAGTCATTCCACATTACAGTTAAATCTCCCCTTAAAGTGTTCTGGCAAGTAACATATGCCATATGTAGAACTCATAATAACTTACTTTAGTTAGTACCTGTGACATTTTATATAAAAATCTAGTTTATGCAAATAATATATCCATTAGGATGCTTTTTAAGTAATCCCCGAAGATTTTGATTTCAAAATCTTTTTTTTCCAATAACAATAATGGGAGGATAGCAGTATGTGTATTTTTAGTACAATTACTCCAGGATGTCAATAATTTCAGAACAGTGAAAGGAATACTAATGAACGTCAGCCTCCACCCTTTGATGAACTGCAACATATAAATATATCAGGTGGGGTACTTGATGCTATAAAAAAGCCTATCCAATGGGATTGCTAAGAATAACTTATGGGAAAATCATCATTTGTATTTACCACTCTTGTACATATGGATCAACTAAGAATAATTCCTTTCAACCATTTGCAGTAGCTAAATATTTTTCTCCATGGTGTATTGCATATGCTGTAGAAGAAGAGTGTCAAACTCACTCCTGCTCATAAGCTAGATCCAGGTGATGAGACCCCTCTTGGCCAGATTTGGATGTAGAGACAGTGGTAGGGCAAGTGGTGATGGTAGCTGCAGGGGTTAATGCAGCTGTTCCTCACCCCCTGCTATTGACTCCCATCATCAACAGGGGTCCGTACAAGGATTTGGGTGGCAGGGCCTAAATTCACTCTCCCTACCCACCAATTCCTACAGTGTCTGGGAACCCAATGGGCCAAAGTATGTTTGACAACCTTGTTTTAGAGAGATCTAACCCCACAATCTAACTAGAGATCCTAGAAAGATACACATATGCAGATTTGATCACACAGTATATTAACTGTTCTAGGTTCAGTACTTCAGGGCGCTGAATGCGCTTCATGCCAGTATCTCCAGTGATCAGCAAAGTTGCTCAGTCCATTATGAAATCAGGACACCATGGCCATGCCTGGACTAGTGCGGCTGTGCAGCATGTGGTGCTGCAGACCCGTCTGTGGCGCCTCATAGTGCACATTCAGGCATTTCCCACACTGCTACCTTGCAGTGCGGGGGAGGGGGGAAGGATTTGAGCCCTGGAGATCTAGGAGTTAAAAAGCTTTACAGAAAAGAAGAGGGGCAGTGCATGCAGGGGCAGTGCATGCCCCCAAAAACCAACACCTGGCCAGTCGTAGCCACACTGGCTGCCAGCCAGGCTCCAAGCTGCAGGAGCAATGTGGCTGCAGCTTCTCCAGCCCCCAGGACCTCAGGTAAAGCTAGTGGGGCCAGCAACTGTGCTGGCTCCAGCCTCCCCTACCCCACCTGGGGTAACCTGCAGTACACCAGAAGGCACATGGCATGGGCATTCCCTGGAGACAACTAGCAGTGGCACAAGGTGTCCAGGTGTCCTGTTGGTAGTTGTCCCCAGGGAACCAAATGTCCATGCTTGTCTGGATGTGGTCCATGACGCTGAAACTCTGGAAAACAGCAGTACTTTAAATGTCTTAACAGTTTAACGTTTAGCATAAGAAAAGTGTAGAATTACCAAATGCCCTTGTTCAGGTAACTGAATTCAGATGAAATTCTAAACAGCAGCAAAAGAATAGACCAGGAATCCTAGACCTAAAGGACTCTAATCTTGCAAGATGCTGAGAACCCTGCAAGGCATTAAGCATCTTCTGTTGATTTCAATTCTAGCAGAAAGCACCAAGCTCTTCTCAGGAATACTCAGCAACTTGCAGAACTGAACCCTCTAAAACCACAAACAAGCTCCAATTGTGTTTCAGTTTTGTAGCAATTGAGAATCTAATTGAGAATCAGAGTCACTGTGACACTATCAGTCTCAGTTTAATGTATACTACTGGGATTTCATCATTTACCTTGATGTTACCGAGGCCTCAGTCCAATCATTACGCCATCTAAGTACTGAATGCACAAGCTGATTTTAAGTCTTAACTGAAAGATGGGGCTTTTATGTCACCAGGGAACTCATTATAAGGACAACCTTCCCACAGTTAAAAGTTACTGCTTTAATTAGACACAAAACCAGCTAATAGGGGAAAAATAAGTTTTGGGGGGACAAGTACTATGATGACACCAAACTTTTCTTACCAGAACATATTAATAACCTCATGTACTGAAACAGTGAGGCATCAAAGATATGACAGCTTAGAGACAGCATCATGGCAGACTGCAAATGTATGCCTTAGCACTCATACTTTTGAGACAGCTTAAAGCAGTCTGAAGAGGAAAAGTTTCTACTGACTCAGGGTTGTGATTTCCAAAGACTGAAAGATTTAAATGATATTTTCCTTCCCCAAAAATTAAACAAAATATTTCTCTGAGATGAAATAATAGTAGTAAATATGTGACAATTTAGAAGGTTTCAAGGTCCAAAAAAGTGATGTATTCCCTCCAGGGCAGCTAGTTTTCTGCCTCCTTGATCATGATTAATTCTACATAGTTTTAGATATTTATACTCTTCCCCTCCCCAAATCCTATAATTCAACATTCAGACACTCAAGCTTTCATTAAAATTCATAAAGACATGAATTCCATCTCACCCGGGAAGACACACAATATGGTGTTTGGGTTAAGTGTCCTCTTTCCTTCCCCCCCCCCCCCAC
>NW_017729029.1:75398180-75414825 GCF_001723915.1 Gavialis gangeticus | reverse complement strand
CCCCCCCCACACACTACAGTAAGGTTTATGGCATCCCTGAAAACATTAACAAAAATGTATCCTGTCATACTGTGTACAGCAGCGGTTCTCAACCTTTTGCACCTTATGAACCAGCTACATAAGGGCAAAAAATCCTGGTCCCACCAGTTGATGAGTGGGGGCAGGGCGTCTCCCAGAGGCCAGTCAAAGAGCGGGGTGGGAGTCCCCCAGAGGCCAATCAAAGTGCACAAAAGCAAAGCCAGAAGTCTTGCCATGCCAATTCTGGTTTTGCCGCCGTGACCTGAGTCCCACCTAGAGGACCTTTGCGTCCCATCAGTGGGATGTGTCCCACCAGTTGACAAACCCTGGTGTACAGCACCTTCCTCCACCTTTCTCCTATCCTTTTTTCACTCAGTGAGTACCAGTAGGACTCTCCATCCAAATAACTCTATTAACATCCTGATCTCTCATGGGTGAGTACTGCTGAGCATGAAACAAGCCCTAGGGTAAGACTGCAATTTGGGCTTCATGCCAATAGAGGGGCATATTGGGGCATTAAAAGGCCCCTTAAACCTTTGCACAGATTACTTGGAAATTAACTGTAGTCACACGGGAACAAATACTATGTGCTCATTACTTTCTGAAGCAATCAACTGGGGAGTGAGAGGGCCATGTCTCCTCCCCGTGGAAGTGCTGAGCTTGTGTTGTGGATACGACAACTTGTAGCAGCTATATGCCAGCACATTTGTAGTGACTATATGCCAGAGCAAGGAAGACAGAAAAAGGAGCTCATACACCAGAGGGGTGCCTGAAGCAGAGCACTACTAGAATCTCCCCCCATGGTGGGTGTGCTTTACACCCAGCTCTCTTTGCTCAGGGCTTTGCCTCACAGCACAGTCTGGCCCCAAGTGTTTATTACAGATTTGAATTCGATAACATTTGCATTTTAAGTGGGTTTTTTATATTATCCATACATTCTAAAAAGATATAAATGCCAGATAAAGTAATACCAAGTCTTAAGTATGAGTTCCACTACTGAAAAATCTGGTTAACTGTACAGCTACATACTTTACACTGTTTTAGGTTAGCTCTCAGTATGCCACTTAACTGAGAGTCCCTTCGAGTGCAGTATGTTTGTCTTTCAGCACTCTGGGTATAAGGCAATCTTAAGACCCTTGCTGCTAGTCACGGTATAAGTAATTTTTTTCCCCAAGATTCAGCAGTTAATTTTTGAATGATTGAGCAACCATTATTTTTACAGCACTTCTGCGTCAATTTACTCAGAGCCTTGTGTATCCGTATAGATGGTTAATACTCAGTTTCAGCTGGAATTTTGCCTCTCTCAGGTACTTTATATAAAATTTATATTCCTCAGCCAGCACAGGGCTTGCTTTTTTTTTTGCACGCAAAAGGATGCTGTGGTGATGCTACCTAAAAAGAAAGCAGGTAATGAGTACAAGCAAGTGGAATCAGAGTAAGGAGTGAATATTGATTCCTAGATGAAAAGAAATGAAAAACCTTGCTGAAAACTGCAGGTGTGATTTAGAAGGGAAAAAAATATCAAGGATTAGCCTTGATTATACACCTGATAATTACTGAACAGAGGAAAACTGCAATGAAAAAGCATACTGGGAGAGCTTGTAAAGTTCTTTAATTCCCAATCAGAAGTAAATTATACCCTTAAATGATAAGCTCAAGCAGGGATTGTGAGAGGAGGAGCACTGCCTATTTCTCAACAACGTATTAATATTGATATCATTACAGTGGTATCTGGCAAGTGCGGTAGTGACTATATACTTGTGAATAAACTGGTGAGCCCGACTGTCAATTCACTCACTCCACCAAAAACAATAGAGTCCCAGGAGTGTAGAACAATAAGAGAAAGTTCACACCCACTGCCTCTACAGACATTTCAAGGACAGGTTTTGTAAAATGTTTAATATGCATACTGTTCCCCACAGGCACACTCTGTACTCAGTGCTGACAGACATCCAGGGACATCGGACCATGACCTTCTCCTCCTCCCCCAGCCCGACAGGTCCATCCCTGGTGCTTCACACAACATGAGCCTCCGACTCTTACACACAGCAGAGCCAGCCAAATAATGGCTATGTCTTCTGCTCCTACCAGCCCTTTTTATCTACCCACATTGTACTACGCTAAGCCGGCCACGATTTAATTGTGAATGTTTTCTCCGTTTCTATGACCTCTAGGTAAGGGTGGAAGAAAAGTGGATTCTAGCCCTTTGCTTTTCTGCACGGGAATGTATCACGCTGTATCTTTATTTGCCGCCCATTAACTTTGAAGCTAAAGCTGCAGCGATGTTAAAGTTGTATGTTTCAAAAACCCTCAACCCGAGCTTGCTATTGGTATTGGTGGCACAGAATCATAAGGATGACTTGCTCTTTTTCAATTACTTCACTACATGTGTTAGGCGTACGGTTTTCAGTCTGAAATATTAGCCCTAGAAATCTTTCTTATTCACCCCGTCTTTAATAATAAAAGCATAATTTTAGTGGAAATATATGAAAATCCTTCTGTTTTGAATATCTCTCCCATATACCACGAGACTACCCCTGTTATTTCAAGGCAGAAATACAGTGCCTGATTTCTTCTACCAGTACAGTGTACAGTCTAAGGTACCCATAACCAGGCTGCTAATTTTAAAAATGTCTCCAGATCCTTGACAGAAAGGAAAAGGACTCTCGTCTTCTCCTCCCTTTTGCTCTATTTTTAGAATACCTAGCTGATTCTTTTTCCAGTCATTAAAAAGCCAAATCACACTTATAGCTGAATCCTGACCATAGCTTAATTGCTAATAAGGATGCTATAAGCTTCATACTGCTGCATTTGTGGGACTCAGCAAACTCTGTGACTTCTGGCAATGCTTACAAAGCAAGCAATGCCAAACACTGTAGGGCCAGGTCCATAATAGACATCAGATAGATACTACATGTGTCTGATATGACAGGGTGTTGAGGAAGTGTTGACATCAAATATTCTTCAGTCTCTCTTCAGGAATTTCCTAAAGGACGTTTATTTTATCCAAGAACTATGCATTGTGTAAATCAGTAGCAAAGATTTTTTTTTAAACAAAATATTATGAACACCTTTCAAAAAAAACTTCTTTTGTAATGGGTGAGAGCAGCATGATCAACTGTTATGGTCTATTCATTGAAGGGTTTATTTACAACTTCAGATTTTTTTTAAAAAGTGCTCAAAATGTATAAATAATTTCATTCCTGGAACTTTTGTCAAAACATTCATTTGAGAGTGACATTGGCCAGGTAACATTAGACAAAAAAACTGGTTTCTGCTAAATTCCAACCAAGAACAAATCACTAAGGCTGAATTATATTATAAACTCTAGAATAGAAAACATTGATTTTAGACTGATTTCAGTACAGATCCATGGTGCAGAACTACAATAACTTGACTTGGAGTGAACACTTAAATTTTGCAAACAGAAACCAGGGCATGGAATACTCCTCTTTTCTTCCCCATCAGCCTTCAAAGGGAACATTCCTCAGAGGTCTATCCTTCTCCTGTCCTTGTGGTTAATTATATGAGGTCTCTTACAACAGTTTTAGATCTCCTATTTAACAGATACAACACAATAGATTTTCACAAATTTAAAAAATAGTTCTCTTTGGCATTATATGTCATTCATTAATAGGTATTTATTCAGTTCAGACTGTTGCCTTAACATAATGGCATCAATAACATATTGATATGTTCACATTTTTCTCGACAAATGTTATGTCCCAGGAACACAGCATAGTGCAGTGCTCAAAATATATGAAGAGATATCAGACACATTTATTTGATTTGCATTTTCTTGTCACTGTTTTACAGTTTCATAAACTAATTTTGGATTAGCAGCTTACCTGGATATCTCATCCATAACTAACACCAAAAATTGATTTGACCTGTCATGAAGTCCTGAGTGCCCTAGGCTCTCATTTGCTTATTGAAAATTGAGGATGCTGAGTACCTTGATGGATCACATGCTGGCAGATTAGCAAATGGAAGAGATTCTATTTAATAGAATAGGCTCATTTCCCTGCAGCATCCTAAACTTCTCTCTGCTGAACACTTACATAGAAGATTTAAGCAACAAAGACACCTGCTAAATAATGAAACTATGTAGCCCATTGTTGCATATAACAATGTGAAGGGTATGTTTAAATGTGCGACTTTAATATTTTTCATCTGTGGAGGTAGTACAGTTTAATGTTCTCTAAACTAATATGTTGTGTTTCCAGCTGTTTAACCAAAGCAGACTGGAGCTCTCTCTCAAGGAAAAGGGTTGATATTCACTATTAAAGAAACTTCCATTTTTGCAATTATGTATTTTGTCTGTTTGGCGTAGTTCATGGATGGCAAAGCTCAGCAGTGAGCTGCAGAAGAGGAAGATGGTATTTTGTGACAATCTTCATTTGTTTTTATATCACTGTTATAAACAGTCATAAATCACAAAAATACCATACACCAATACCAAATTGATTAATTTAGCCTTAAGGGACCTATCTCCCTACCACAATCTAAGAAAGATTAACTGAGAGAACATGTCATCTGTGACAGAGAGAGAAAGAGTGAAAACAAAAGGGGGGGCTGATGTTAATGAGGATATTTGTAGATAGTGGGGATTTACTGTGTCTCAATTTTAGATGCAAAAGTGGTCCATAAGAATACAGAATTTAATAACCCTGAGGCTAACAGAATGCCTGATACCCATTTGATAGAATGGGAAATATGGAACATATTTGGGGAAATTTGATCGAAATGTAATACAGCCTAAGGCTGTATAAGGATTTGACCCAAGGCTAGTGAAAACTGTGGAAGCCCTTTCAGTGACCTTATGCAGTGCTGGATTTGGCCCCTACTGAGATGATAATTGTGTAAATTGAATGAATTAATAGGCAGATTCTCATCATTCTAGAATAACCTGGACTACTGTCAGCTTTCCAAAATCCTCTCTTTTTATCTCACGTCTCCTCTCTTCATCCTTCTTATGCTGGCTAATTCCTTTTCAAAGATGTTGGTAGATTTTTTGCCACTGACAGCTAGGATTAACCTTTATGTTATCTGAAGAGACACTTCTAATGAGTTCAGTTTCTTTGAAATCATCCCATCAGTTTGGAATGTGCTTGTATTGCAACTGTGCATAAATCAATTAGTGAACAGATAAAAAAAATGTTCAGTTAACCCCACAGGGGTAATAAGGTTGGTGAGACCAGGGCATACTTAAATTGGATCCCAGTTGCAGAGTGGATAATACTCTTCAGTCTGCACCAGAACTAAATTAGTATCTCAGCGTGATGATCACAGGCATAGTAATGTTGCAGATGCTGGCTTTTGAATTGCACATAAAAATGAAGTCCTGACTACTTCTAGTTCAGAACTGTTGCATTACATTTTTCACTGGAGCAGAGATGTTAACTAAAATACCCAGAGATGTTTAAATTTGAATAAATATATTATGCCTCTCTAAATTTTCCCCTTAGCTTCAATGGGTTATGGTATTTTTCTTCATTTCCTATCCTAAAATCTGTTATTTCATCATCATTTTGAATAGCAGTTGCATTGTACCTGCACTGTGGGTAATGCAGGGCACATACAGTAGTTGCACTAAGGAAGTCTTACATTTTGAAACATTCCAGAGAGAAGTTTCTACTGGAAAATGCTATTGGAACCAGGATACCTCATGCCCATATCCTCAAATTCGCAGAAATTCTTCAAGTAAACCCAATTATAGCTATGAAATTGAGACTTTTTCCCCAGATAGGTTAGTAATTCATTGATTTTTATCCCCCTTCCTTCAATTTCTTGGAGAATGGAGCAAAGTTGTACAAATGTACATGCCCTTTGACACTTTCCACAAGTGGCTGAAGCACTCCAAAATAGTACCTCTTGAAATGATATACTACTGTGAGATGCTGCACTTTTTCTTAGTGGGGCAGGGGAAAGAGGGAATGAAAGACTCCAGCAAGACAGGGAGAGGGCAGGAGAAGACCTCCCCTCGGCTTCCGCTTCCTGTGAGAGAAGGACAGGAGCAGAACTACAGGCCACTGCAACCTCTTTTAGCAACTCCTTGGCTCGAAAGCCACAGTTGCATGCAGTTTTC
This sequence comes from Gavialis gangeticus, assembly GCF_001723915.1. Classification (NCBI taxonomy): domain Eukaryota; kingdom Metazoa; phylum Chordata; order Crocodylia; family Gavialidae; genus Gavialis; species Gavialis gangeticus. The sequence continues at coordinate 75,408,719 of NW_017729029.1, read as the reverse complement.
AAACCTTGCAGCCAAAAGACACTACACATGTCCTCTGGCTGACAAATGCTTCCAAGCCCATTTTACTAGAAAACATTTCAAAAGTTAGTTCTTTCTGTACATTCAGATAAAACATGTCTTTCCACTAGAATACTTGTTTGGGATTCATAATGCTTTTTTTTTTAGACTGAAAGTTTCTGGCTTGGTCTTTGCATAACAAAATATAATAGGCAAAGCAAATCTTGTGCTCCAAGGCCTCATTGCTGCAGTGAGGCCCCTGTGATGCACTGAGCATCTTCAAACTGATGGAAGCCATACCAGGCTTAGCAGAATTAGTTCCCAATGTTGGTAAACTAGTTTGAGATGCTTCAGCATAAAAAGTACTGCTACTAGATCAAACTATTTTGTACCCACATTAAATATACTTCGAACACATATAGGCTGATGCATTAGCATGAACAAAATACAGCTTGCTTGCTTCAGAAACAGGGAGAATACAGGGTAAAACTCATTGTTTAGGAAAGCTTTCCTATTCAGGAATGATAAGCAAATGTATGCTTTGTTTTTAACATGTGCTCAAGACCACTGAACTCAGTGGCACATACGTTTATGGGCACCTGTGAATTAGGACAGGCTTAAGCACACTGCTTAAGCACTGTTTCAAGTTGGGAGTGAAATGAATAGCCACAGGATTTTCACCACCTTTTAGGCTAAACAAGAAGAAGCTGTAGGGAAAGTAATTAAGTCAAATAAACATGTCTCTGCCTACCATCTATGAGAAGTAGGGAAGATGGGTAAGTGTAGAAAGAAAAATGGTTAGCTTTGCTGAACTACCTGCAGTCATTTTAATGTATCAAAATTATTTGTTCCCTTGACTTCCTGCAGCTATTTCTTATATTAGTTTTAACATTCAATGTATTTTGAAGCTGTTTCACCAATATAATAAATTCTATATTTTCATTCAAATCTGATCATTCTCAGATTAAAAATACAATGCATGCAACTTTAAAATCATCAGATTTTTCTGTAACATCTGCAAGAATTTGGATTTTTTTTATATTCCGTGCCATTCCCAGCTTTGATCTTTACCATACTTCCTCCTTAGTTGTATCACTGAAGACAATATTTGACTATGTGAAAAAAATTCTTCAATGAATTGCCCTAGAATTCATAATTCAGGAAACAATGTAGCCAGAAAACAACAGCACAAAGCAGATAATATCAGAATATTAAAATACCTGTGCTCCTCTTGAGTCTGTTGTTTTCACAAAAAGTCAATCAAACTATTTTTTATATAATTTTTTTTTACTACATTTTGTTGAAATTGGATGTAAAGAGTTTTTCTTGTCTTTCACCTTTTAGCTGAGTTTATTGGTTCACTTAAGTCATAGCAGAAGTGGCTTGATTTCCTGATTAAGAACCCATAAGCCCATTGTTTGAGGGGTTACCAGAGACCATTTTAATGTATATGACATTAATTGGTTTCTTGGAAGAATTAGGTATACATATGATTCTTTCTAAAATATAATATGTATATTTATTTTGGTTGAAGAGTAGCAGGAAATTATTATTGATTTATTTTGCATTTTCTTTTACATCATACTGGCTGAGTGTGCACGAGTCATTGACTGCGCAGTCTTACCAAGGAACAGCTTTTTTGTGATTCTTCACCTCCCAGCTCCATGCCCCTACCATTGCAACCCCCTTCTCCAGCCTTCTCCCACCCCTGAGACCCCTGTTGACCGGCCCTCTAGCAGTAAGTCAGTCATGCAGGTCAGAAATGGTATTAAGCTTTAACATGCAACCGCTCAGAGCATATTCCAACTTTAACACCACATAACATTCCACAGACTTAGTATGGTATAAGTTTAGGCATCTGATTGTCTATATATAAACAAATACCTGATTTCTAAAAGTACAAGGAGAACTTGTGTGCATAAATTAAGTGCACGCAAATATGTATATACAGCTATAACTGCACAACTTTGAAAATATGTCCACTGTTCTTTATTCAGTCCCACTGTCAATAAACAATATACTCCTCTGATTGCTTCTCTTGCCATATGCCCATTCCCACAGGTTTTCAATTTAACATTTCTCCTGCTCGCATCAGCTTTAGTATATTGTATCCCAAGGGTAAATTCCTTTATACTGTAGTCTTCTTAACAGAGGCATCTGCAGACAATAAAAAGGGGTAGCTGTAGTACTAAACCTCATATATTTTATTGCCAAATGGTGAGAGAGGTCTTTAAAAGGAAGGTGACATGTCAAAAGGGCCAAAGTCAGATGCAAAAGAGAATCATAGCAGACAGCTCCTGCTTAGAAAGTATCACTAACTTGTCTAGTAAAATTAAGTCAATTTATAACTGTATGTCACATCTTGAAGTAAATACCACTTTTACCCTCTTATTCCCAAGACTTCTCTACTTCTAAAGTCTTTTTGTTTCACCCTTTTTAAAAAAAATACTGATTGGACTGTGATTACCATTAAAATGAAATAATCAACTTGAATTAGATCTTATGTACATGAGCTAGTGTACAGTTAAGTTTATCAATGTCTGAACATTGGCATGCACACAAACACACAGAAGTGCTCATAAGGAAAGATTAAATCTGATACAAACTGTCAAAAGCAAGAAAAGTTGTACAGTAATTAAATCTGGCATTCAATTTTCAGCTCAACCAGGGCCTGGAGTACTGTACCATATATAACATGCAAAATTACACACAGTTCTCATGGCCTTGTAAAACTCAGACATACCATAATGCTTTAATAATGGATTATCTGCATTAACTTTGAATTCTCTTCTTATTGCTTATAAAGAAATCTCCTACCAAGTCTTGAGCAATTTATATTATTTGATGAACCGCCTCTGTGACCACTTTATTTCACCACAAATTATGAAACAATAAGCAAGAAACAAATAAAATGCAATCCTTGTACCATAAGTTCTGCACATGTTCCACAAACATTTATGAATCATGCTTCTCAGGTAGAAAAATATTAGTATTCTTATATCGCTATGACACACAATGGTTACATGACTTATACCTGAATCCACAAGAGGTCTACAGCAGAGCTGAAAACAGAACAACATTTCTATTCACTCCCAGCCTTTGCTTTAATAATAAGAACATGCTTTACCTCCCCTTTCATTTTTCCTCTTTATTTTGAGTGTAATGTTATGAATAATTAGGCAGACACCAAGCTTCTGGATACTATTGCCACTGTGATTTTTTTTAACTAACAACTGACAGTTGTATTCCAAGAGGTTCCTTGCTTCAGTATTTTCCTGGCTTCTCGTCTCCCAATAATGAGTCATCAGAGAAAGTTCTGCAAATGCAGTCTAATTTACTAATACAAAGATTATCTAAGGAGCACTAGCTGCCCCTAGCTTCACGATGTAGCAACACAATATATAACGTACTTGAATGAAATCTATTACATGCAAATTTTCCCATGGTGTAGAAAATATAAAACAAAGCAGGATTATATTTTGTACAACAAAAGAATTTTTCTTAGCAGAATTCTGTGAAGCATATTTCTTTTTATCCAATAGATTGTAATGGAGTTTTGGAATCATTTAGCACTATCATGCCAGTCACAGTTTTAATGCATTGTAGTTTATATCAAGGACTACTGTTCAATTCCCTATTTATTTCCTTGTTTCAGGTTTGCTGATATAGTGGAACAGGTACTGTATCTGTTATACGTGCACACTAGTGGCCACATTTTCAGACTTTTGACTGGGTTTCACCTGGATTCCAAATATGATCTTACAATACAATTTTATGAGGAAACTGTTGTTCAGTAAATTTAATTCTCCATTGAAATGATCATCTCAAGAAGACACACAGCCAGCTTGCCAGTGCGAGCATGTAAAGTTTGTGTTTGCAAAACTTGTAAATAAAATTTTAGCAAATCTTTGAAACCTGGATCCTACAGATCTGGTTGCGGCTTCAGCAAGCTGGAAACACTTAGCTAGCTATCTTACAAAGATACCATACATTTCTTCTGAACAGCACATGCACATCTTAACACATTTTTCTTGTAAATAATTCCAATGGGAAACTTAGGCCATGTACAGGAATTATGTTTCTACTGGAAGTACTGCCACTCTCCCAGTAGAAACTATTAAGCGTGCAAGTGTTTATTCAATTTCTCATGGGCAAACATGCCCACTTTTGGGAGAAAGATCTTTCAGGTTCATTCACTCACAAGAATGAACACCTGTGCGCTCCCCTCCCAGACCAGGAGGGGAATAGACGGGTGGGGCTATGCTCCCTGCACTTCCCAGACCAGGGAGTGCTTAGTCAGGGGAATGGGCAGAGGGCATTACCATGCTGTGCCAGTCCCCTCCTGGACTGGTCAGGAAGGGCCCTGAAGCAGTAGGAAAAGACTCCCTGATTGTTCTCCAGACCTGAGTATCCCCAGTCTGGGAAAGTGTGTGAAGTCTCTCTCCACTATTCCACTCCCTGCCAAGAAAAGGAATGGAGCAACCACTACTACCTATGACTTTCCAGACTGGGATCAGCTGGACTTGGGAAGGATACAAGGAGCAGGAAAGGTGGTGGCTGTGTGCTGAATCCCTATACTGCTCCCTCTCCTGGAAAGATTGCTAGTGGTGAAAATACATCAGAAATTTGCACCACTATAAATGAATGCCTGTTTGTGGCCTTTGTTTGTAACTCTTTCCCATTCATTTAAAAGCTGCAGCAGGCTTCAAAGCGGACTTTGGCATGGGTTGAATGAACTTTTGAACTGGAGCAATTAGATTAAAAACAGAAAAAAGAAAACATGTACAAAGCTTTGACACCAACATGTTTATGCTCAGTACTGATCATTTACTTCTTGTTCATTCATGTAAACATTGTTACTGAGATGACTTTGATCTGCACTGACAACGCCCTTAATGTACCAAAGTCACTAGACCATGTTCATGCATTTTGGAGAATAAAGAAAAAAGACACATGAGTAGTGACAAAATAATAAGACCACAGCTTCTAAGCACTGTGTAAAATACATCAGAGTGTTACCAGAGAGCGGATGGATTTGGACCCACATAATATACAAGATGTAAATGAAAGTACGGCAGCTGAAGCTTATAGGATAAGTCAACACTCAAGAAAAGGCTGATTCTTAGATATATCTATGTCCTTGAGAAACATAGAAATTTAAGAGCTTTGGAGAGAAGGGTTCTTCTTTATCAAAAAGACCATTCACTAAAGCCAAGGTAGAGCACTCTGCCTAACACTGTATGAATTGTGACACTTACATTGTTCAAGCTATTTATGTACACTGGTGGTTCACACTGATTTATACACAATCAGTAAAGGATAAATGCTCATGTGTATCTGAGTGCTGTATTTCTAATGCATTAGTGTATATAAACCAAGAGTTTAAATTGATTCTTAGAAACCCAGCAAATCTTTCTAGCCAAAATTCTCCACTACACAATTCAATGCAACGAAGGGAATTCATAGCTTGATGTATAAACTTATAGCATGGTTTTATAAATCCTCTGCCAGGCAAATTAATGGAAATCAATGGGAGTTAGATGCAAAGACACTTCTGAAATTTCCCTAGGTGTTTATTTGCTTCATTAGACATCTAATTAGCTTTGACAATTTTGGTCCTTACATACAATTTATTTTTTAAGAAAGCAAACTTCTCATTGTGAGCGCCAAGAAGTGAAAACTTGAGTAAACAATTTAATAAGGACTGTTTTCAGGGTGCTGCTGCTCTTTTGCACATTTTAAGAAACAACTCCACTGGGCACTTATGAAAATCACATCGTTCATCTCATTCACTTTCATTCAGAATTTACTTGAATATTCCTTGAATACTGGCTTTGATATCTATTTTTGTTCATTATTCAGTGTTAGATATCAAATATGGGTAAGATTTCCCTAAGAAATTCTCACCCTACACTTGTTAGGATTCCTTTGAAATTCCTTAGACTTGTTACAATCATTTTTATGAGCGATCTAATTGCAATATCTTGAACAGTTTTTTTGATGAACAGATAGAAGTATCTGCCTGTTTAGCCACTTTTCTTCTTAAATGAACATGTCAAAATCTTAAAAATCTTTAAATTCACATAAATCCATTGAAATGTGGGCAATGTATGCAATTTTGGCTAATTTATCTTGTAAGTAAAACCTATTGATATCATACTAGACAATTAGAGGTCACGATGACAAAATAATGTCCATTTTGACAATATACTGTTGATATGATGATTTATGTGTGTTTATAGACACATTTAATGTTTTTAATTGATGAAATCTTAAGTATGAACTAAATCATGGCCTTGTAGCGCTTTGTCACAATTTTGCTTCCACCTCTTTCTTGCCAGGGAAGATGTGAACTCTTGTCAGCGGGTCTTGTCTTGGTACAATGAACGCAACCTAGTGTCTCATTTCAGTTAATCTTCTGCTACACACAGGGTAAATACTAGGTTTCCCCCTGAGTCCCCAACTTATTTTACCCTAGGCATGTCTACACGTTCATTAATGCACTGTTGCTACTGCACATTAAGTTTAGTACTGCTAATATAAGGTACTAAATAAATGCTCAGTGCTACCATTCAGTAGCAAATGTAGTCTTTTTGTGACTCTTAATGCACAGTAGATTAATTCTACTGTGCATCAGTGCATTATCATGCCTTTTGCTGTGATGCACTGATGCACAGTAGAATTAGTCTACTGCACATTATGCAAACCCTGTACAGGCACTCCCTGTCTAGTAGCCAGTGTGAGCTGGGAGCATAGTGACTGTACAGAATTACTGCCTTTCCTGCATTGCTACCCAGGTTTCAATTAATGCCTGCTTGTGGCATCATACTAGCTTGACAGCAATTCAGCATTATCATTATATTTATCATTATCATTATATTTATTTTAAACGATAGATTATAACCAGCTTCTTATTTTTAAGCTACCAGATGCTTATTAAGATGCTGCCAGAACATTTGTCCGTCACAGGACTGGCTAGAAAGCATGAGTAAAAATGCCTCTGACAAAAAAAACTAATTCAAGAACTGCATGAGACTCCATCAGAATATATGGAAACTTAGAATAATTTCAGACAGTAAACAGAAACTGATGATAATTAAATAATAATGCACATGAATTGTTCAGACTGATATTTCATTAGCATTTGGAAGTATCATTTTCTTTCCATTTATGTTTCCCTTTTTATCTTTTATTGCCTATATCCCCTGCTCTACAACATATAAATGTATTATGTGGACATTTAAGATTTACTTATTTGCTTTTTATTATTTATTTTTCTGATTCAAGCAATTTTAATTTATGCTGTACCAAAAAAATCCTGCACTGCCTCACATGTCATAACTGCTAATTGAAAACCTCTGTTACTAGTTGGATGTGGGATGGAAGTAGGTTTTATTCTGCAGCTTGTTAATGGTTATTGTAGTTTATTATGTTAATTCTTCCTTTCATTCAGATAGAGAAAAATGATTTGAAATGTTCCATTATTTATGTTTTTATAATCCTCATAATTGTTTCTTTTGTCTTTTTTTCCTTTTATTTTGTACATTCATTATTTTATTGTGACACTATTTAATAAAGTAAAGACCTGTTTCTGCAGAATATATTAAGGTACTTTAGATCCCATTAACTGCAGATTCTTCTCAGAAAAACTGAAAAGAGCCAGGAAATTCCAAGACACAGCTATGCCAGTCTAAGATTAATGGATCTACTGAATGTATATTGAAAATGTGTATTGCTGGTTTGACTGTATACAATGTATGAAAATGGCTTCCATAAAAAGCTTCATCCTAAACTATAAAAGTGCTTAAAATTACAGGGGTTGGAATGCAAGCCATATGATGAAAGGCTGAGAGAACTAGATATGTTTCAGTTGGAGAAAAGGAGTTTAAGGGGGGGGGCCTTAATATTTTTTCTATATTTGAAAGGCAGCCATAAAAAAGAATAACTCTTCTTGCATACTGCAGAGGGCAGGACACAGAGGAACTGGTTTAAACCTTCAGCAAATTTAGATTAAGTCTCAGGGAAAAAAATCTTCCTTAATGTTACAATAGTAAACTAATGGAACACGTTGCCAGGAAAGCTGTAAAATCTCCTTCAGTGGAGGTTTTCAAGGAGAAGCTAGATAAGTGCTTATTTGGGACAGTTTAGGAATTTGTGCAGGGGATTGGACTAGATGACCCCTGAAGTCCCTTCCAGTGCTATGAGTCTATCCTTGTTGGCAGTCCCAAAAGAGGCCAAGAAGTAATGAATGCATGAGGAATATAATTTCTTGAGGCGTTAAAAGATATATATCAGCAAAAGACAATTTGACAAGATTGCCACTGTCTTTTAGGAAAAGCAAAGGATTTCAGGAGAAGAATAGCAGTGTTACGAGAATTCAGACCTACAGAGGAGCTGCTGCAGCCTCAATACCAGTCAGTACACAAAGGTATGGGTACCTACTTTTACAAAGCACTGCAAAACTTATGGTGCTTATCTTAGTTGGTGTTCCCATGTCACTTCTCACACCCATGTCTATTTGTGGATTGACCAGAAGATACTGTTACCATGACAGTAAGAAATACTGGCTTACATTAAAATATCTCTTCTAGAAAAAATTTCCTCAACAGATCAGATAAAATGCATTCCCTCTCTTAACTAAGGATATAAATGGCATTTCCATTAACCCTGCATTTTTTTATTTAAAATAATTTTAAAAATTCCCAAGTAGTGGTTTCAACTTTTCACACAAAATGCTGCATTTACAGGAATAAATTCTGTAAGATCTTTTTGTAGTACAGTGTTCAACTCTTATTTTTTAATTCATACCAATAAAAATGAAATAATAAGAAAATAAACTTTTGATGCCCTTTAGATAATGATATGCCTGCTAAGTTATCCATTTAGGAATCTAGTATCCTGCAGTTTAAAACAGCTGCTTTTCACAAGCTAATCATTTGTTATTTCCCACCCTGCGCATAACATTTTTATATATGCATTTTCTGGCTCATTTTGTTATTTTTTAGTGAAATGTGACTAATACATAATATTTTTAACTTACTGAGAGATTTTATTGGCGTAGAATACTCAAATTGAGGTCTCAAAACTACATAGTGATGAATTACAAGAACTGGCATAAAGTTAGATTTTTTTAAATTTTTGCAGTTGCCATAAGGAAGAGTCACAGAGGCAAGAGAAAATCATATACCAGAAATAAAATACTTCAGGTTTCAGAGATGTACGTACATAAAAAATATTTAATAATGAAATAAACATTTAGTGAATGCTTTTGTTCCAGAAAGTGGTTTCAGGTGGTGATATTTCTTATAGCCTTCCAGTTCCATTTACGTAGCTGACAAACAAATGCTCACACTTGGGGAGACAACCTTTGTTGTTCTTAATTTTTGGTTATGCAAGTTTTTGGACAGAAACAGTGGTTTTTGGAGAGAGAACTATGTGAAAAGCCAGAGAATTTGCACACTGCCTTGGTCTCAGTTTAGAGACAATATTTAAGGCAGAATTAATTTCTGGATAGGTTATCAAGTATAGATTCTCAAAAAGGAATTATGCTTAATATTCTGTGACCACTTCCAATACAAGACTGGTATATATTTGCGTAAATAAAAAAGCCATTTTCCAAATACAGATTGTAACCATATCACTGTTTTCTGTTGATAAACCAACCTAAGGATCGGCTACTGCCTACCAGAGATATATTGCCACTATAAGAACAGGGCAATACTGGTGAACGAGTAACATTATTTAAATATTTCTAGTTTGGTAGCAACCCAAGCAAAAATCAGCAAGCCTCATTGTGCAATGCATCATCCAAAAGCAAAGGAAAACATCTGAATAATCACAAATCTTTCAAACTAAGAAATATTTCAAAGAAATCAAAATGTACATCTTCATACTATTTTTAAGTAACACTTATAAGACAAGTAGTTAATCTGAGCCTGCACAAATGGATTCCCAGAACCTAATTTTAAGGTTGGCACAGAGAAGAGAGGCTTACTCGCTATTAAATTACTCTCTCCTACACTTCCAATTAGCTGATGGGCCAAAGGATGAAGTGGTGAAAAAGGAGAAAAGCAAGATACACCACCATCACTATTTTGGAATGTTGCAGCCATTAATCTGTCAGCTCAGCCTCAGAAGGGGTAGGCAGTCTCCGCCAAGTAAAAGAATCAGGCCCCACGCTGCTTCTACCTTCAGCAGGCACCTAGAGCCACCAGGACACCTAGGGCTGCCCAGGAATGGGCTGGCTTGCCCCTGGAGCAGCACAAGAAGGCGGCAGGAGAGTGGCTAGGTGTCCTGGAAGGCAGTGGGGATGGTGCACAGGGTGCTGGAAGCCAGGGCAGGCTTGGGAAATTGCTGGATAGGGTGCCTCTGAGCTGGGGCAGCACCTGGTCTGCTAGCAGCCCACCTGGCCAGCCCCAAGAAAGTGCCACCATGGAGGAAAAAAATGGGGGCCCCAGCAGCTCAGCAGCTGCTTGACCTGCCAGCAGCTTGCCCCCTGGCCTCAGGAGAGGTAGGCAGGCTCCACCAAAAAAAAAAAAAAAA
>NW_017729029.1:75380370-75398057 GCF_001723915.1 Gavialis gangeticus | reverse complement strand
AAAAAAAAAAAAGATCAGGCCCCTTGCCACATCTGGCACCTGTGGCTGCCAGGACAATGATGTGTAAACAGTGACGGAAAAATAAAACCCACCTGTGACAAGAGGGGACACTCAGAGCCGGATCTCGTGCTGGGCACTCGCCTGTCTCTATAGGCAATCTTCCCAGTCTTTCCTACCATGCCTTTGCTGTTCCATAAACTGTTGGTATAATGCGGGAGACTGCCCATTACTGCCCCAATGCTAGGGAGTGCTACCTGCAACTCTGACCTCCCCTACACCACAACCCATGCCTCGCAGATGGCATCACAATTTTTAACATCACCAGCCCCACACTGGGCCCCATAATCCTCCAGTCCAGACCTCAACTGGATATCTCCAATCAGGCAGGCTACTCTGCCCTCATTCTCAGCTACCTAGCTCCCTGTACTCTTCCCTCTCTCAGGCATACTCCCCACCCCAGGGACTTTTGGCCACACCGGCTCTGGCCTCACCTCCAAGGCCAGTCAGAACCCCAGATCCTCAACTCTGGGCATCCCTCACAGTGGGCCCCTGGTCCTCTTGAACCTTCTGGTCCTGGCCCCAGCACTGACCAGTCGAGAGTGCCTCAAGTCAGGCTTCTTGAGCATCTATCCCACTCTCTCTCACGGGTCCACCTTCTCAGCCCTACTATGGGGTTACTCACCCAGCTGTCAGGGCCGGGGTTATTAAGGCACCCCAACCCACCTTTCACCAGGGTGGTAACTGGCCTGGCATTTCCTGGGGACTCATGCAGCACCAGGAGCCCCACCAGGACACCAACCCCCCAACAGGGTGCAGTTTTAAGTCATGCCCAGGAACAAGAGCCTCCTAGCCATCCCCATAAGCTCTTGCTCTTACCTCCTGATTGTTCCTGCTGCAGCTCAGCTAGGCAATGTTTCTGCCTCAGCTGGCAGCAGCAGACTGCAGCCTTTATATACCAGCATTTCAAAATGGCTACCGAGATGATCCCGATGTGGGGGAAAAGGGGGAAAGGGGCCAAGAGGCCTCCTTGGCTGACCAGAGAAATCCGGAGCAGCTTAACAGCAAAAAGGGGGGCATATAAGCAGTGGAAACAAGGAGAGATTACTGAAGAGGAGTATACCTCCTCAGCTTGCAGTTGTAGGGAGGCAGTTAGAAAGGCCAAAGCTACCACGGAGCTGAGGATGGCATCCCAAGTTAAGGATAACAAGAAATTATTTTTCAGATACATAGGAAGTAGAAGAAGGCCCAGGGTGGAATAGGACCACTACTGAATGGGCAAAAGCAATTGGTGACAAACAGGGATGACAAGGCTGAACTCCTCAATGAGTTCTTTGCCTCAGTCTTCCTAAACGAGGGGCAAGACAAGTCTCACAATGGGATTGTAGAGAGGCAGCAGCTGGGCGCCAGACTATCAAGTGTTGACCCTGAGATGGTGCAGAGTCACTTCGAAGGACTGGATGTGTTTAAGTCAGCAGGCCCGGATGAGCTCCATCCAAGGGTACTGAAGGCACTAGCTGATGTCACTGCACAGCCACTGGCAAGAATATTTGAGCACTCGTGGCACATGGGCCAGGTCCTGGAGGACTGCAAAAGGGCCAATGTGGTCCCTATTTTCAAGAAGGGGAGGAAGGAGGATCCAGGCAACTATAGGCCAGTCAGTCTCACCTCCATCCTTGGCATAGTCTTTGAAAAGATTATTAAGGCTCATATATGTGAGAGCCCAACAGGAAAAATTATGCTGAGGGGAAACCAGCATGGGTTTGTAGCAGGTAGATCATGCCTGACTAATCTAGTCTCTTTTTATGACCATGTTACAAAATACCTGGACACGGGAGTAGGGGTTGACATTGTTTACTTAGACTATAGGAAGGCCTTCGATACGGCATCCCACCCCATACTGGTGAACAAGTTAAGAGGCTGTGACTTGGATGTTTACACAGTCCAGTGGCTGGCAAATTGGCTAGAGGGTCGTACCCAGAGAGTGGTAGTGGATGGGTCAGTATCGGTATCAACCTGGAAGAGAGTGGGCAGTGGGGTCCTGCAGAAGTGTCCAATACCTCTGATTCTAGTACAAATAAACAAAAGACAAAGCAAATAGTATATTTTAAAATGTATATAAAGATTCAACTTTTCACTAAAACCCAGAAAACAAAGATATTGGAGGATAAAGCTACAATCTTGACCTAATCCACTGTGTACCTGAGTTCTATAGGTATTATGCTATTTAAAATTACTCCATTCTAAAACTCCCAGATCAAGAAGTGCACTTATATTAAATACGAAGTGAATGAAAGCTGTAAGTTATATTCTGATTTTCCTTGCACTGTGAATCTCTGCATAATTTTATCATTAGTTTACCATACCACGTAGCATTTTGTATTTGAAAGACTCATACCACCTGAAAAAAAAAGTTAAGGCTACAATTTAAAAAATCAGAAATCTGTTTTTAAGAAAAAAATGCACTACCCATCTTTGAATGTTGAAGCTAAGGGGCTTGGAGCTGTTGCCTTCTCATCCTTATCTAAGGTAATCCAACATGCATAGAGTTCATATTCACTTCCACACAAGCAGTTGGGTTTTTTTCTTTGTTTTTTAACTCAGAAATTAAACAGGAAACAGCATCTGAGCAGTGTCCCAGAGCCAGTGGAGCCTCACAGGCAACAGCTCCTCCCCAAAGTGAGGCAAGGCAGGGATGGAGACTGGGGCGGGGGGCTGGCACAGGCTCCATCGGCTCCAGGGAAGTGCTCCACTCCACAGCCCCAATGCAGCGGAGTGGAGCACTTACCTGAAGCCGGCGGAGCCCGCACCAGTTTCCTTTTTTTTTTAAACATAGGCCTTAAACATAAATGGTCTCCTGTTATGTTTCTGTGCTTCCCAGGACACTGCACTGCTTTGTGTAGGCTGCCTCCCACAATCAGAAGCAGTATACTTGCATCTATAATGCCCCATAGGAAAGCTAATCGGTGTGGCAGCAGACTAACTGGCACCATCACCTAGCAGTTCTAAGCCTTTGCCGCCATGGATTCAGTACCCAAACTGGCAAACTCAAGAATGTCTACTCAGGCTGCAATCATAGATATAACTTCAGTGTATATGTACAGGCTTATAGTTTCTAAAAGATTAGCATGACACAGGACATTTCATGCATGACTTGCCTCTATTTTTGTTTATCTATAAGAGAAGGTATCAGTTTGTTCTCTTTCTAATGGCAACTGGAAATTACTGTTGCTTGCACTGACCCTGTGGCACAAAGGTCGTTCACTGGACCTTTCCTCACCGCTATTAAAGATCCCATGGATCTGACATTCTAAACCTTGCATGAATCCAGCCAAAGTGCTATTCCTAATTCTGGATCCTCATTACAAAAAACAGAAATACATGTGCTGTCTTTTCATGAATTGGCCATAAACAGATTGTGACATTTATTTATTTTTAAAAAAACAAAACAAAACAAAAACTGTACACTACTCAAAGCTGTTCAATGAATGTTTTGGGCAAACAAATTGCAGCATATGGGCTGTTTGAGTAATACTTAATATGAGCATTCACCTTACAAATTTGATATTTGTGCTATGATATTTAAGACATCCAATTGATCACAAGGCTTTGTTTCTATTCCACAACAGATTTACAGGCCACAGACATGGCTCTTTGGGTTACACGCCTTATATGAATACCCATTAGCACTAGCTTTGTGTGTGTGTGAAGGGAAACATATGGCCCTTACGGCTTTTTTTACTTCTCTAAATTTGCCTGGTCACTAAAGACCCTACCAATGTCATTTTCCATTGATAGTAAACCTGAATCCACCCATTTTCACCAGTCTTTGGTGAGGCTGTTTATGCTCAGATGCAGCATATATTCTACCTTTATGTGTGTCGACTGCTCTACACAACACCCTGTGTATGTTTCCGAAAGCTCACCTGACATTTCATCCAAGTAGAGACAATGTTCAAAGTTTTGTAAGTAAGAACATAAGAAGTGCCATACTGGTCCAGCCAGCCCAGCAATCTGTCCTGACAGTGGCAGAAGTGGAATCTATAGAGGGAGAGCATTGAACCAGGTAGATCTAGAGTGATCTATCACCTGTTCAATATCCTCACTGCCATCCACCAATATAGGTTTAGAGAAGCTAAAGAAAACATCTCCAACCATTCTGTTCAACTGCTATAAATAGATCTATCAGCCATGAATTTATCTAGTCCCTTTTTGAACCTGGCTATGCTATCTGCCTGTACTACCTTCTGTGGCAATGAATTCCACAAGGTAAGTAAAAGTTGTATAAAACTGTCATCTAATTTCAGTGAGTGCCCCCTAGTTCGAGTATTCTGGGACCTGGTACACAACAGTTCCCTGTTCATATATAGCCCTGAATGTTAGATTTCTTCCCAAAACAGGATTATATGCCTGAGGCTTAACCTAGTTGAAAGCAGGTGCTTATTGTAGAAATAGTCTCACATAGTTACTCACATTGGGCGTATCTACACAATTAGTGTGTCACAGTAAACCCTGATGCAGTTCATACTGGAGTTAATGGCTCCCGGTTGCAGCGTCTACATGTGTGCCTAGGACTGCAGCAGTCTGAGTACAGACAGAGCAGCCCCATGCTGGGGGGAGGTGGAGGGGAGTCAGCTCTGGCTTTCAGGTCACAGTGTCATGTGGCAGAGGGGCAGAGTGGAGCACAAGGATGCCCAAAGAGCTGAGCCATATGGCTCAGCAGCAGGTGGGGGTCTGCCCCCACGCTGCCTAAGCTGACCAGGCACAATTACAGCTTGAGTCAGCATTTACACATGCATTTAGTTGCAGTTATATTTGCCACCATAAGATAGTATTGTCCCTGATATTACTATCTTACAGCAGTGAAAATTAGTTTGCAGCAGCCTAATGGCATAGCACATAGGCCAAGATTCGAAGAAGGCCAATGTGGTGCCTATCTTCAAGAAAGGGAGGAAAGTGGATCTGGCTAACTAGTCCTATCAGCCTGACCTCTATCGCAGGGAAGGTCTTAGAAAAGATTATTAAAGAGGCCATTCTTAACAGACTGGCCAACGGCAACATCCTGAGGGATAGCCAGCATGGGTTTGTTGTGGGTAGGTCTTGCTTGACCAATCTCATTTCCTTTTACAACCAGGTGACCTATCACCTGGACAAGGGAGAGGAGATTGATGTCATATAACTTGACTTCAAAAAAGCCTTTGATCTGGCATCCCATGAGCACCTCTTGGCAAAACTGGCCAACTGCGGCCTCCGGTCCACCACAATCTGCTGGCTGGGGAATTGGCTCTGTGGCCAGACCCAGAGGGTGGTGGTTGATGGAAGTCAATCATCATGGTGCCCTGTGACCAGTGGGGTCCCCAAAGGCTCTGTCCTTGGACCCATATTGTTCAACATTTTTATTAATGATGTGGACATTGGAGTCAGAAACGGACTGGCCAAGTGCGTCGATGATACCAAACTTTGGGGTAAAGCATCCACACCTGAGGACAGGAGGGTGATCCAGGCTGACCTTGACAGCCTCAGGAAATGGGTGGATGAGAACCTGATGGTGTTTAACACCGAAAAATGCAAGGATCTCCACCTTGGGAGGAAAAACCTGCAGCATGCTTATAGGCTCGGCAGTGCTACACTGGTTACCACTACAGATGAAAGGGACTTGGGGGTCATGATTGACCACAAGATGAACATGAGCCTGCAATGTGATGCCGCAGCTAGTAAAGTGAGCAAAACGCTGGCTTGCATCCATAGTTGCTTCTCAAGAAAATCCCGGGATGTCATTCTCCTGTTATACTCGGCCTTGGTGAGGCCGCAGCTGGAGTACTGCGTCCAGTTTTGGGCTCCACAATTCAAAAAGGATATGGAGAAGCTTGAGAGAATTCAAAGAAGAGCCACACGCATGATCAGAGGTCAGGAAAACAGACCTTACGACGACAGGCTGAGAGCTATGGGGCTCTTTAGCCTGGAAAAGCGCAGGCTCAGGGGTGATCTGGTGGCCACCTATAAATTTATCGGGGTGACCCCCAGGATCTGGGGGAACTTTTGTTCACCAGAGCACCCCAAGGGATGACAAAGTTGAACGGTTATAAACTCCTGCAAGACCATTTCAGGCTGGACATAAGGAAGAATTTCTTCACTGTCTGAACCCCCAAGGTCTGGAACAGCCTGCCACCGGAGGTGGTTCAAGCACCTATGTTGAACGACTTCAAGAGAAATTTGGATGCTTATCTTGCTGGGATCCTATGACCCCAGCTGACTTCCTGCCCCTGGGGCAGGGGGCTGGACTCGATGATCTTCTGAGGTCCCTTCCAGCCCTAATGTCTATGAATCTATGAATCTATGTGTAGACTGATACTTTACACAGTAGCAAATTACTCTACTACGCAGTTAAGGGCAACCTTAGATGCACCCACAGGGACTTTGATCTTCCTTCCTTTAAATGCAAGCGTAAAGATTAAAATCTTCTGATCCGATTGCCACGCCTCCCTTTTGAGATCAATGTGAAATGGGTTGTTTTAATTAACAAATGAATCTAACCAGTAGTTCTCACTATTTTAATTAACCTAGTAAATCCATGTAAGCAGCCATGGGAAGTTTTTCCTCACAGTACCTTTGTGAAGGAACAAAGAAACAAGGGGGAGAAAAAACTATGCAAAGCCTGAATCAGGTGATTTTAGAAGTATTGTTTTTGGTTGGTTTTTTAGTATTCTGTTTTTGTTCTTTCTTGCATACCATCTCATTTTTAAATTGTGGAAACACTAATAATACAGGTAAACTTTTATGGACTAGAGAAAAATAAGTGTTATAGCTCAACAGAAAGTGAGTGCCAGAGCTTGAAGTCATTCTAAAATCTATTTTAATGAGATGCGCCTAGCCCATAATACATTCTAAACACAGTTTACGTGCCTGCTTTTTTTATTTGGCATCAGGAACTACCATACCCACATTCCCTGTTCTGCAGACTGAATAAAGATGATTTCCCATCTGCTGCAGTGGCTCTCTGAGAAAAGGCAGGTAGGTCAGTCTGTGCACACACCTGCCTGCCTAAAGGAGAAGGAATCCTTGAAACAGCAGCAGGGAGGGAAGACTGTAAAATCAGATACAAGCCCCAGATGCCTGTACTGTTTGCCAGCTTCTGGTAGCAGTCTCAGCCATTTGCAAACCCAGCAGAACTAGCCTTGTTCTTGCAATTCATTAGGTAGACAGTTAGACAATTATTGGTAATAAGAAATTCCATGGAAACACAAAGGTGACCTTTCAAGAATATTTGAAATTATAACAGCAATAGTTAATTTTGCCAGGAAATTAATAATAGCAGCATCGTCATAGGGATAAATTATCAAGCCAGGATTAAAGAGAAAGGAGTTTTATAAAAGTTTCTTCTTTGATGAATTCTTGGTTAAAATCAATATTCTAGTAAGGAGAGACAAATGGATCAACACTAGTGATTAGTGAAATGCATGCTGATCTGACTAATGCGTTATTAACCCACAGATTTATTAGTTTGATTTGAGACACTACATCCCTCCATAGCAAACGGTTTAATTACCAGCCCAGAGCTCAAGCAAACTGCCTCTTTGTTTATAGTTTTTCTTTTTAATGCAATGCTGCCCCCCTCTGGAAATATGCCGTGTTTCTTTAATGTTTCCAGCATTTCCTCTTCCAGGCAAGAAAGCCAATTGGATTGGGGCCCACTAATGGGGTGTTTGAATTTAACAAAAATTTATCTGAAACTATAATTTACTGTGAAAGATGCATAATGGGATCAAATACATTTTGATTTATATCCCACATAAGTGCACTGAACCTTGAGATCTGAAAGGCGTGATTACTCTTGATGTATACACATACATTGCTTAAGTGCAAGGTAAATGGGTTTTTCAAGTGCATCACTAATCCATAACCTGCAATAAAGTTGTTTAGAAATATTTTCAGTTCCTAACACTCAGGAAAGCAAAGTACTCATCTGTCTCTTTCAACAGAGAGATTTTCTGAGGTTGGAGTATATATTCTGAAGCATGCAGATAGGTATATACTAGCCCTCACTTGACAAGAATACAGTCAGAGGTGAGGAGTACATTACACACAGTATTCAGAGTTTATATTTTATGACACATATGCTTATTATTATAAGCCACCAAATGTAATGAACCCACCAGTCATTAAAGCTGTATATAGTAAAGGAGTGACTTACTGATGTGCAGTAAAATGACATGGAACTCAGTTTTTTTCTTAGCTTCACTCAATTAATAAAACAATTAAAATGAATAGCCAATGTGAATATTTACAAAAAACATTCTGGCGAACGTGTGTTAAACTACCAATTAATAGCAAACCTCATATGAATCATGATGCAGTTTTTCCAAACAGCAGATGGACTTATACGGGTTCCCCTTTATGCTTTTATTTTTCTTTTTTATAAACTCTAACTGCCATATGCTCTCATCAGATCCACACTGATCTGTACGACTGCAGATGTTACACCTTAGAAGAGTCACAGGCTGGAGTCTTCAAAAGGTCTCTGCACCAGCGTTTTGAAGCTATGATGACAAACCTCAAAATCATCTGCTTTTCAGGCCAGCAGGTAGTGACCAATTGTGGCAGCAAGAGTTCAAAAGAGGTATAGCCAGAACAAAAAGACTGGGACTAAAGTAGTAACAAGTGTACTAGGAGACAATCCGAGGAGACTAGAACAGGGGAAGAAACCTGGGGCATAAATTAAGAGCTATACTAATTTGGGTTCTTCAGCAGCCACACGCACATGCAGTAGAAAATCCCATATGTCCTGATTTCCTGTGATCTAAATGGAAATATGGATTGAAACTTAATGCTAGGCAAGTGGTAATTAGGCAAGTCTTTCCTTCCCTGTCATAAGCCACATTCACCGAGGTGATTTACAACCTTTACTTCCAGATCTGTGGTTACCAAGGGACCATTCAACAGTAACAGTGGCCACATCTATACGAGACACTAACTTGCACGGTAACCCGTGACTACTGTGTGGCATTGCACTGCATGACAGAAAGCATGATGCAGTGCTACTATGCAAGTAGTCTTGGGCTTCTGCACCGTCAGCATCACAACAAAGCCATTCAGCAGCTCTACTCTCCAGTAACTCCAGTTACTGCACAGGCATTTAGAAGTACTGAATGACTGAGCAATAACAACTGTGCAGCTAGCGCCTTGTGTAGAAATGGCCAGTGAGATGCACAGGAGAAGAGTTACACTTCATTGTGCCGATCCTCCTTCTGTTGAAATGCACCACAAAACTTTGGATGGACCAACTTTTCCAAGCTCTATTCCAGGGCTGTCCAGTAGCAGCCCATGAGCCACATGTGACTCACGAGGGGTTAACATGCAGCCCCAGGTTCCCAACCACCCAACTTGCACTGTCCCTTGCTCCAGGTGCAGCAGCAGCCAGTTGTGGGGTTTCCCATTCCTTCCCCAGTTTCTGCTGCCTGACCCAGCCTCAGGAGGTGGGTTGGGATGGAAACATGCAGCTAGTGCCATAGCAACTAATTCAGCCCCCCAGAGGAAAGCCCACAGTAGCAACCTGCCCTCGCCATGCACACAGATCTGAGGGGCACACAACCCCCCCATGCTCACCTGGCAGTGCACGCTGTGGGGGGAGTTTCCCTTCCCCCATTCTTCCCCCCCACAAAAGAGCCACTCGTGGCTGTCCCATGCTCTGCCCCGGCTGGGCAGTGCCTGTTGGTGCCCCTTCACTTTGGCACCTGGGGCAGTCACCCTGCTCACAGCCCCCCCAACTTGCTACAGCACTGCATGCAGTGAATCCTGCTGTGTCAGCAAAGGTGGCAGCCCAGAGTGCCCATGAAGCGTAGTGCCATGGGGGAGTTCACAGGGAGCTGCAGGTGAGACAGGGCACTGCACCATACCACACAATGCAATGGGTAAAGGAGTGCCTACCCATGCGTGTGGAGGGCAGCCTGAGGGGCCCATATGCAAACCCTGCAGTGCAGACCATGAGGCCCTTGACCACTTAGAAGCTGGACAGCCTTGCTCTACTCAATGCATAATAGTTAGGGACCTACCCAAATTGAGGCAGCCACCATTTTAGTGGACTTATTACAGCAGTCCCCCCACTGCCCATGCCTCTGATTGACCAAGGAGTTCTGGCTGCCCCATCGCTTGCCACTGATTAGCTGGGAGGGCTGTCTACCATGCAACCCCACCCCTCACTGCTGATTGGCAGAGAGGGGTAGAGCCATGCAATGGAAAAGCCTCTCAGCCAGTCAACAGTGAAGGGTGGTTAGGGGGGGACAGCTGCCATCTTGGAGCTGTTCCCCTTCACACCTATGACTTTCCCACCCCCTCATAGACTGTGAGGCTGGGCCACAGCAACCCTGAAGAGTGCTGGCTCTCACTGGGGAGCCAGTATTATTTTTAGTAAGGATTTCCCCCCACCCCCATGGGGAATGCCCCAATTTCATGGTTTCTGTAAACTACAAATTAAGTTGGTCCTTAATAAAAGTAGGGGGACATACCAGGTAGTTGCTTACAGTCATGGTTTGAAGTGTGAGCTATGATGGCCCTAGGGCAAACTACTAATCTGCATTGCTGTTTTTGTTTGTGCTGCTTGCACATACACCATACATTCCCGGAGAGCAATGCCAAGGTTTCAGATCTTTATGAAGAACCAGGTCTACTGACTTCAATAGGTGCAGTAGCAAGCCTTTAGGTCTTGCAAGCTATTAGGGAACAAGCTTTCAAGTATATCTGCATAATGTGATTAGTCTGATTGATGCCTCTCCCTTTCATGTGTTTCTAGGAGTTCACAGAATTGATGACAGGAAGCCATGGTATATCTGGCTTAACAGGTATAAAGACTGCACAAGTGCACTGTGTAATATTAAGGATGTGATTTGCATAACTATTGCTATACACAATTCATGCTTACAGGGAATCACTTAATCAACATTGCTGTATCTTTCTTTCCAATTGATAATCCAGGAAGTAGAAGAAAGAGCAGCAAGAACATAATTTAGCAATTATGAATCACAAAACTGTACCTTTTGAAGGGCATAAGATGATCTGCATTCAGCTAAACAAATGCAAAAATACTCAGATCTTTATAGCCTAGTTCTTACCACCAGTGAGGACCATGTCCCAAATGCATATGGATATACCTGACACCAGCACTATTTAAAAGTCTCCTTTTAAAAATAATCAGATTTGGATGATACCATTGGTGGATGGTGTACATATTGCCATGTACAAAGTACTGCACATACTTCTAGTTTATGCAGTTTTCCCATTATGGTACACTAAGTCATAACAATAAATATTCAACTTTGGAATGACCAGCTGAAGTCCATTAAAATCTACTGTTTATCCATGTAAAGTTAAAAATACTTCTTAACAAATACTGGAAATTTTGTGTACAGCGACTGAACTATTGCAAGTATATTTCTTTTAGGTCTGGTAGAATTCTAGCTATTCATTGCACTGTAGGTTCATTTATTGTTACATTCCAAAATCTATATAAAGTTTATGGCTCTTTCGCTAATACTATGATAAATATTTGGTACAGCATAATAAAATAGCTAGCAAATGATAATTTTACCTTCTGTTCTGCATTGCAATAATTACTTCCCTTAGGAGTACAACCTAGTCTTTTGTCACTTTGATAGCCACTGTTATTTTCAAATGAAGCAGTGGAACAGCTAAAGGAGATGGATGCATATGCAATGAGCTTTTAATCACAGATATGAACATACCTAAAGCAGCAACACTCTTCGGAACAATGTATCTGTGGCTCCACAGCTTAAATGTATAGTCCTGTGTAAATTACTGGGAGAAGGAAAAGCTGAGCAGTTCAGGTCCTGATCTAGACAAAAAGAATGAGGCTTGCAAGTCACAAATAATTGCCAATTAAGATTGGGAAAGCAGCAGCATAAAACACAACCAGTGTAATTAATACTTTCTATTAGCAATGCAGAATGTATTAATTCTTCTCCCAAATATAGATAGTCTAAATACATTCCCAAAAATTCTGTACAAGAGACAAATATGAGGAGCATACAACAGAGTTGGTTCTCTTTGTTGTTGTGTGTCCCTCCCTTCCCTCCCATCCACTAAACTCCAACTCTCATAATTCCCTTCTTACCCAAACTCTAATGATGAGCAACCAGCAGCTGCTCCTATTCCTAACTCTAGTGTTTTCTTAGTTGGGCTGTGTGAAAGCTGGCTGTCACTGAAGGAAAGTCTAATAAAAAATATTCCATTCTGCTGCCTCTGGGGGTTATGAAGCTAGAGATGATAATAAAACAAAAAAAGCAGCTTTTAATAAACAATAGATCAAGTGTAATTTTTATATATCATCATAGCCCCCATTTTTAAATGTCTGTGAAGTAAAAGAAGAATGTTTCTCAAAAACTGGACTAAATATTATATAGCTGATAGGAAAGGTAACAATTAATTTGCTGAGTGGGTTTGGCTTGTAAATAGGTATCACTGGAACATTTTAACATTTGAGACAGATTTTTATTATGAAATGAAGATTTGCAGGTTTAGATTTTTTAATAAATCAATTCATGCATTGAAACTTATAAAGCAAAGTATATTCTAAATGATATCAGGAACCTAAGGCCTAAATAAGGATAAATAAAAGTAATTAACCAGTTAAATGGAATATTGTATTATTTGATAAAAAATAGATGATGCCGTACTAGCAGCCCCATTCACACATTATACTTAAGAGCTGATTAATCAGTTAATCACATTTTAAATTGTGACCCAGCCACATGTTCAATCAATTAAAGGTGTGATAAAACAAGGAATAAGCTACAAAGTTATTCCACAAAAAATGTGTAATAACTTTGTGGCTCCTTCTTATCACACCATTAACTGAATGTGAGGCTGGGTGCTCCCATCCCACAGATTATAAGACTCCCAGCCAAGGCAGCACCGCACGTGATGCTGCGGCTGTAAGCATCAGTGCATAAGCCACTGCTGTGGCTGAGAGTCCTGTGCGCTGCAGTACTCGCAAGTGTTTGCTACTTGAGTCCCTCTGGCAAAAAGGCATGATTGGATCTATTCCTGGATCCCACAATCACACCTCTTACCATCCATGTGTGGCTTGGCAGGAGGCACAATTGTGTGGATCACACCTCAGATCCTATCACACCTTTACCTGAACATCTAGAGGGGCTCAGAAACTTTTATAATACATTTGCAAAAGGTGTCAAAGGTTTGCCATTCTTCTTACTTGTGTGTGCTTACCTGTGCAACCTCAACATTGTCATAGCTTAAAAAGTCAACCTGTCGGTGCAATAATGGATGGACATTTCTTGAATTCAATAGCAGTTTGCCTTTTCACATCAATAGAAAATTTGGCTCAAAAGTGAATGTTTGTTTCTGTTGGTTGGTTAATTGCCTTAATTTTATTTAATAAAATTACTATTTAGAGAAGGTTTCACTTGGTAAGAAATCAATCACTCATCCTGGCAGCCTTCTTTGGCATTTACTTGGACACAGTGGATGAAATCCTGGCCTAAATGAAGTCAATGGCAACGTCTCCAACGTCTTCACTGGGGCCAATAGTGGGGTACTTAATAGAATTTGTATACTGTGAATAAACCGAATCCCATGTCAAAACCAAAAATATTGGACCAGGATTCTCAAAGGATATAACAGACCTTTATGAGCATGTCCACACATGCAAACACATGCACTTACAGCAGCTCAAAAGAAGTGGTGCAAATTTGAGCCGGGGCTTTTTCCCTCAGAGCACTTTGGTGTGGGACAAATTGTGCCACTTGGGGCAAAATAACCCTGCCTGGATCCTCCTGGATCTGCAGCCAGGGGGAGCTAGAGCCTGAGGCCAGTACCAAGCTGCCCTGTCCTGGCCCCATCAGTACAAAAAGCTGCTCTGTCAAGTAGCTCAGGGCTACTTGCTCTCAGGAACTTCTTAGGCCCAGCCAATTGGTACCTGGCAACACTACCCCTTGTGCCAGCTGGACTGCTGAAGCAACCCTGAGAGTTCCCTGCACCCTCTACCCACTGCAGCAGTCTGGCAGTGGGGGCTGCTGCCTGGCTGTGACATGCTGCGCACCTGCCAAACCCGGATGGGGACTGCACAGCCAGTAGACCCATCTGCCCCTCTGGGCCAGGTGCCAGCGGGCTGTGGCTGCAGAGTTGGCTTTTGTGTGGCACTACTACCACTTGTGCCCCCTGCCCAGCCATCTGGACAGCTATCGCCCAGAAGATGTTCCCAGTGTGGTGGCCTGCCTTGAACTGTCAAAGCACGTCCTCCTGACCCCAACTGGCCAGGTGGTGAGCCACCTCCAACTGGGTCCAAGGTGCAAGCTCTTAGCAGGCTCCTCTGCCTGGGTCCTGCCACTTGTCTCCCTAGCAGGACTTCTGGTGTTCCCTATTTGAAAACTGAAAAATCCCTGATAAAAAAGTCACTCCGTAAAATACCCCAAAATCCATGTTCCCCCACAATTAAAACAAAAGACCAATATATATAGAGAGAGAGTGAGAGGCAGAGAGACAGTGATCAGTCGTGCAAGGTTTTATTGATGTATCTAGCATTAAAGCAGTTTGGAAGCCTAACAGTGTCTGCATCATCATAATAAAATGAATTCTAAATACCTATATGTTTTGCTGTTTGCCTTTGATTTTCTTACCATAAAGCAGTTAAAGCTCCCTGTGACCGCTTCACTAACCAGAATGTGGGGACAGCTGCCCCTGCAGCCACAGCTCCTGCCAGCAGGTCGCATCCTGTCTGGCACCTGGGCATGCACTATGTGTGCTGGGGGGATGTGGGGTTTGCAAAAGCAGAGTGGGAAGTGGGGTGGAGGGATATGGGTGGCTGTGGAGGGATGGGGATGTGTGGGTAGGTGTAGGTGGATTGTGGAGGGACTATGAGGGGGGGTTGCTCAGGAGAGGTGGGTCCCCTGCCGCCTGCGGGGTGCAGCCCCCCTGCACAGCTCACAGACTGCCCCCCACAGAGGCCACAGGCCCCCCACAGGGGTTACAGCTCCCCCACAGGGGCCACAGCCCTCCCACAGGGGCCATGTGGCCCCTGCAGAGGCTACCACCCCCTCTGCAGGGTCCACATGCCCCACCCATGCTTGTTCCTGCACAAGCCTCTTGCAGCATCTCAAAGGGGCTTGAGGCACTGCAAGAGGCACGTGCACGCTCATCTGCACATGCCCTATGGGTCTATAGCATTCTAGTTGTTGCCATTGTTCAAGGCAAAGGAGGTGTTTGTAGCTTGGTGTATATCATTCAGCCTTTTTAATCTATTCTTATTTTAATTAGTGCCCCTTTCCATTATCATGTGAGATGCTTATTTGGTTTTCTGATCCACCTTTTCTCTAGATTCACCAGTGTCACATATTTGCCAACCATTTTTTCCTCATTCATTATTCAAAACACTGGTGCTCAGTCTTTTGGCTGTGTGGGCCAGATGAGTGGAGCATGACCACATCTATGAGCTGAATCCAGCTTGTGGGGTTCATATGCAGATGACCCCACACGCCATGTCTGATGCCAAACACCAGATGTGGGGCTGCACTCTAGGTCTGACTCTGCATGCTGGATCCAAAGCTGAGTGCAAGGTCTGACCCCACACACTTAGTCCACTTGCAGACTGGCATTGTGCGTCAGCTTGATCCAGCATTTGGGGCCATGTCATCCAGCCCATGGGGCTTCCCAGAGGTCCAGAAATTTGGGGGCAGGGGAAGAGTGGCAGTGCTAATTGCCACATCTCTAGGAACCAGCTCCACCTGCTCCCCAGCCACCAAATTTCCAGACCCATCGGGAGCCCCATGGGCCAGATAACTCATTCCATGGGCCGAATCCAGCCCTCATGCCATGCTTTGAGCACCACTTATCTTTTATTTACCTTTTATTTTCAACTTGAACTCATAATACCAAGCCTAATGCATGCTCAGAACTCATATTTTTTGATGACTGCATTTGACCTGAATGTTTCAGATTTCCCCTTTCTGATTTCATTGGTCACTGAATTTTAAAGTGCTATGAAACGATCTGACTAGATGCAATCATTGCTAGCAGACAGTCAGAATTCTCAGTTGGAAAGGTCACCAGTTGATATGAATCAACAGACAAGGTCATGTTCCACTGTCTTTCCAGGTTTCATTGTTTCAAATGTTTAAATAACTGAGCTCTCGTCTTACATTATCCTTTCTCCTAGTGATATGCATTATGTTATGTTTACACTGGTATTGCCTACTCAGGGCTTCTGTTGTTGAAGAAAATCTAAATGGAGCCCTAGTAATTCCCACTACAGAAGGTAAAATTCAGATACCTATACTTCCACTACTACCACCTTACCCCATGACTGTGCTACTGAAATTAATTAATGGGACTGTGGCAGGGCACTGTGTGCCTGCCACTTTAAGGCCCTGGAGGTAGCAGCCTCCAGGTGCCTAATGAGTGCAGCTATTTTAGTCTCAGGGCTGCCTATATAAACAAGGCAGTTTGGCTGCTGGAAGAGAGACAACAATATGGCTTGGTCTGAGGGCTGCTGAGTTTCATCTGGAGGTAAGGAAGGAGCTGTAGGGGATGGTAGGAGGCTCCTGGTCCTGGGTATGACCGGAAACTACACCCTGCTGGGAGTGAGTGGCCTGGTAGGGCTCCCAACGGTGCAGGAGCCCCCAGAAAATGCCAGGCCAGTAATCTGCCTGGTGAAAAGTGGGTTGTGGTGCCTTAACCCCTAGCCCTCACCTTTGGGTGGGTTGTGTACACTGGAGGGTAGTTGTGGGGGTGCAAGCCCCAAGGAGGAGAGTTGGAGGTCAGGTGTGGCCAAGGCTGCCTGAGCCCTGTGGGGGTTTGAGACCCTGAGGAGGAGAGTTGGGGACAGGCATAGCTATGGCCACCTGAGCCCCCAATGTGAGGGGGGACAACTTGTGGAGCCCCCAGTATGAGGGGGGCTCAGCCAGAGGGCAAGAGAGCTGAGTCCTGACCCCAGTAAGTCCTCCAATGCTGGGAGGCAGAGCTTGGGTCAAATATAACATCTGAGCCCCAGTTGAGGGGGCCAGCGCTGTGGAACCACAGCAAGAAGGGGCAGTGATCAGAAGCCCCAAAGAGAGGGCAATGTGGAGCCCTGCGAAGGGAGAGGGGGCTCAGCCAGAGGGAGCGGGAGCTGAGCCCTGACCCCAATAAGTCCTCCACCGTTGGGAGGCAGAGCGTGGGTCAAAGATAATACCTGTCGTAGCACCACAACCTGCCCGGGGGGGAGTGATAATCGCCTGTGAGACCCTGAGGCACCAGTTGTGGTGTGAGGTACCCCAGCTCCCCACTCCTATAAAGGAGGACCCAGAGAGGGGGACCCTGGGATAAGAGTATGGGTCACACAGGATGGCAAGGAGGCCCACCGAGAGGGACACCCAAGAGCCTGGGGTCCCAACTGGCCTGGAGGTGGGCTGAGGCTAGTGTGAGCCCCCCAGTGAGGGGACCACACCCAAAGGGGAAGTGATGGCAGGGCGATATGTGGCCCAGTATGACAAGAGCAGAGTCCACCTGAAGGGAGGAACCCAGGTGGGGTCCTACAGTAGGATTCTGGGCCCCGTTGTGGGGGACTAGCGCATATGAGAACATCATGATGTCATCAGCGAGGCTTGGGCTGCAGTGTAGGGGAGGAATGGAGCTGCAGATAGCGCCCCCTAGCAGCAGGGCAGAAAATGGGCAGCCTCCTGCCT
>NW_017729029.1:75373508-75375370 GCF_001723915.1 Gavialis gangeticus | reverse complement strand
GGAGCTGCAGATAGCGCCCCCTAGCAGCAGGGCAGAAAATGGGCAGCCTCCCACCTAATTGCATCTATTAATTTAAGCCCAAGGCAAGGTGGGCGGGCCTCATGGAGATCGGCCCAGTTGCCCCCATTACAGGGGCAACTAATGGAGTAATGGGCTGTTCATCTACAGTAATCAAATCTCACCCAAATCTTTTTTTTGATGGAGACCATCAAAAATCCTTTAATTGTCCTTTTCTTCTGATGACCACAATACAATCCTGTTTCTCCAAGGAAAAAAAAAAGGGGGGGGGCAAAAAAGTACTTTTTCTCAAACAGTCTTACAAAGTGTCTATATTAATACTTGATTCTATCATCTAAATGCTATGACCTGAAGCTGCTTCTCTTTTTCCATGAAATCTTCTATAAGAAACAGATGCATGGAACAGCAAGATCACTTGAAGAAAAATGATGGCTTTCCTTTATCTTCTACCAGAAAGCATGAAACATTCCAATAAGTTTCACATAGTAAGCTACGTAAATATGCTGTTTAATATTGCTTCTTCATAAGTCTGAAGAAAAGCAAAAAGTGAGCAAAAATAAGCAGCAATCAAACAGCACAGTATGTTTTAAAATAGTTCATCCTGCATAAACAAATGCTATTTATGTATGGATCATTACACATATACACCATATTTTCTCACATATAATATGCCCCCAAATACATGTACCTTATTTTTGGAAGGCAGAATGTAGAAAAAGAGACTTTTTTCCAGAGCAGTGGTGGCTGACAATGTGATATAAAATAGATACTCCTGGAAACAGAGGGTGGGGACAGACCACACACAAACCAGTATAAGTGATCAGAAACCAGTTAAACCTGTAACAGAACAAAAGTATGGTACATATAGACCAGTTTCAAAATGGCCAAAACTGGTTTAGGATAGACTTGGATTGCTGTAGTATCAGACTTTACTGATTTAAGTTAAATTGCTCTATTCAACTTCTGTCCCAGGTCCCCTCCCGACTCAAGTTACCTCACAGCTTCCCAGGATACTTTGTGCCTTCCCCAACCCACACCACCACCTGCCGCAGAGTAGGCAGTCTAGTCTCTGCCCTGCTGTCTGCTCCAGCCCAGGCAGCCCCACCCCAGCCTGTCACAGAGCTGAGACAGCAAAGGCCCTGCTCCTCAGTCCAGCAGCTAGGGGTAAGGAACCCAGTGAGGGGGAACACAGCTGGGGCCTACAGAGCATGGGCTTTCTCCAAGAAGCCCAGCACTCCTTCCTCTGAAGCCCAGCTGGGGAATCACCCCAGCCCCATCTGAAAGCCTAGGGCTCAGTGCAGGGGAGGATCTGCAGTGACAGCAGGGGGTTGGGGAGTGTGCCTGACAGCCAATCAGGGCTGCCCTGCTTGGCTAGGCTTGCTGCCAGGCTGGGAGATATACAGAAGTGCCCCCTGTCTTCTGGCTTGGTTGTTGCAGGCATTTGCCTGCTTCCCCACCTTCCCCCAAGATGAATGTATGTTATACTTGCTCATGATCCCATCTTCACCGCTTTGAGAAACCTGCAAAGGTTGGATCAATTTTGCCTCAAGCTTTTTGACTATCTGTACTTAACCAGAGTGTTCAGGAAGTGTAGTATCACAGGAGAGAGTCTGAGTGAGGCAGCAGGCACCTCCTGGTTCATCCAAAGTACTAAATCTGGCTCTTATTTGTCTTCTGGGGTTTCACACTTTCTGGACACTGTATTTCCAGATGTGTTGCCATTGTCACACAAGGTTAGGCACAAACCCTTGCAAGGACAGAAGCAAGACTGTTACTTTTTTAGCGTAAGCACTGTGTGTGTGTGTGTGTGTGTGTGTGTGTGTGTGTGTGTGTGTGTGTGTGTG
>NW_017729029.1:75348986-75373267 GCF_001723915.1 Gavialis gangeticus | reverse complement strand
AGTGCATACACACACATATATTCCTGCAAATAGAGTAATGTTTCCACAACACAAGCCTGATCAAGATTCTACCCGTAGCTCCCTTGCTGCTTCAAGCACAAGCTACGGTGCTCAGCCAATATTTATCGCTCAAGAGACTCCACCCCCTTCAGTTTACTGAACCAGACAAGCAGTAGCCCTCTTGGCAGGTAGATGCGTCCACAGTGTCTCCAGACGTACTCCTTTTCCAGCAAAGAAAACAGATTCCCTGATTGATATACACACCCCAATTTTGGGGGGCTGATTTTGAGGGGTAGGGAAAGGTGCATGTTGTATGCCATAAAATACAGTGTTTATATATTTTAAACAAATATACACTAAAGAGAGCCAAAAATATAATGCAGTACATGCTATTTTACCATAGCAATTGTGCATCTCAAGTTAACATTATCTAGGATTTATTCCTAATTAACCCAAAATACTATGAACCACCAAAAACATTTCATGGAAACCTTTATTTTAGGCCAAAGATTCTAAATGTACATATTTCTTTTTCAATATCTGATGACCTAGCTTTGTTTGTTATCAAAGCAAAATGATGAACTGCACTCCATCACAATCTGAATCATTGGCAGCCACGTGTTGGAAAATAGTAGGCCCAACCTCTACTCTGTTGTAATGGATGTACAATAGTTCCACTGATTTCAACACAGCTATGATGATGTTCTGCAGTGGAGAATCTGCATCAATTTGTTTTAGTAAAATGTCAAATTAGGATGGGCCTGATCTCTCTGGTTACTGCACACGCGTAACTGCATCTTGCTACAGTTCCATAGTCACCAGTACCCCACAACTCAAGAGCCTCTTTTCTTGCCTGTCACTCTGCAACCAATATCTCCTCAGATCCACAAACAGCTCTTATACCTACCTTACCCAGGGTCCACTTATCACAGAGGTGGGCAATTATTTCGGGCAGAGGGCCACTTGATGAGTTTTGGCAAGCTGCTAAAGGCCGCATGGGTAGCACCGCCCCTTCAGTTGCCCCACCCCCTGGCCGACATCTTGGGACCATAAGACCCTCCCCTTGCACAACTTACCAAGTAGCAGGTGGTTGTGGCCCCTCTAACATCCTGCCTCGCAAGTGGGGTTTCAGGGGCATCAGACCTGCCCCAGAACTTTCCCCCTACCTGTTCCAGCTGATCCCAAAAGGAGGAGGCTCCACCACCCCTTCTGCTGCTCAGTGCCGACCCGGTCGGGCTCACCCCGTCCCCAGCAGGACCTGGTAGGCTGGCTTCAGCCTTATGTTGCTCCGGATGGGATGGACCTGGCCAGGTTTGCACCGGCCAGGAACGGCGGCATGCAGCTGAAGTTGGTTCCTCATGTGCTGCTGGGGCGGGAGAAACCCGGCTGGGTCTGCATTGGCCAGCACAAGCGGCGGCAGAGCCGTGTGCTGCTCGAGATGGGATGAGCCCGGCCGGAGCAGCAGGGGCTCAGCTGCACTTTCCCCCTGCCTGCACCGGTCAGTCCCGAGCGGCACATGGCTCCGCCGCCGCTTCTGCTGGCTGGTGCAGACCCAGCCAGGCTCCCCTCGTCCCCAGCAGCATGCGGCTGAAGCCAGCGTCTCGCGCTGCTGGGGACAGGAGGAGCCCGGCCGGGTCTGCACCAGCCAACAGAAGCGGCATCGGAGCCATGTGCCGCTCGGGACGGAATGAGCCCGGCCAGAGCTGCAGGGGATCAGCTGCACTTGCCCCCTGCCTGCACCGGTCAGTCCCGAACAGCACAAGGCTCCCCCTGTCCCCAGCAGCACGTGGGAAGCCGGTTTCAGCCGCATGCTGCTCCGGATGGGACTGGCCGGCCAGCAGAAGTGGTGGCAAAGCTGTGTGCCACTCGGGACTGACCGGTGCAGGCAGGGGGAAAGTGCAGCTGAGCCCTGCCACTCCGGCCGGGCTCGTCCCGTCCCGAGCAGCACACGGCTCTGATGCTGCTTCTGCTGGCTGGTGCAGACCCAGACGAGCTCTTCCCTTGCCCAGCAGCACATGAGGATCCGACTTCAGCTGCATGCCGCCTTTCCTGGCCGATGCAGACCCGGCCTGGTCTGCCCCATCCGGAGCAGCATGCGGCTGAAGGCAGCCTCCCAGGTAGTGCTGGGGATGGGGCAAGCCCGACCAGGTCTGCACCAGCCAGCAGAAGCGGCGGTGGAGCCGTGCGCCGCTTGGGACTGACCAGCGCAGGTAGAGGACAGTGCAGCTGAGCCCCTGATGCTCCGGCTGGGCTCATCCTGTCCCGAGCCACACCCGGCTACGCCGCCACCTCTCCTCCCTGGTGCTGACTGGGTCAGACCTGTGGCCCAGCTGCTGCTTCTCTCCCCGGTTCCAACCCAGTCTTACCCTGCATGGCCCAAGCGGCACAGCATAGCACGGGGAAAGCCTGCCCAGCAGCCACTTTCCTGGTGTTATCTGCAGGGCAGGGCCGTTTCCAGTCCAGTGCAGCAAAGCAGGTGGCCCAGACACTGCTTCCCCTCACCAGCGCCATGGATTCTGGCCCAGCCCCAAGCTGCAAATGTGGCCTGAGCCAGGGGCAGCGCGAGGCCAGCTGGGGCAAGCTGAGGTCAGGGTTGGTTGCCTCGCAACCAGAACCCAAGGAAACAGCCGGAGGGGTGCTGCAGCCTGCAGCTGGTACTGCCGGAGGCTTTTAGAGAGGCAGCTGCCATTAGGTGGGTTTTGAAGGGGCTCTGCAGGCCAAAGGGAAGTGCTTGGTGGGCCGAATCTGGCCCGTGGGCCATATTTTGCCCACCCCTGACTTATATGCTGCATTCCTATGATGCAGCACCTGAGCTAATTTACTCACTCAGAGCACCACACTAAAGTGGACCTGCTGCTCCTATGCCAGAATTAGTGCAGGTGGCGCCCTGGTGCTGGAGATTTGTAGGCCAGAAAAGCTGGCTGTGATCCCTACCGCTGTTTCTTGGCATCTCCACAGCCCACTGGTTGAGAGTGACAGATACAGAAAGCTTTGAGATATGGGAACTAAAGAGCAAACAATGAAATCCAGGTTGGAGAGTTTCAAATCTTCATTCCTTTAATGAAATTAGCCAGAGGTTGTCCTTAAGTACAGTAGTTCAAATTAATCTGTAGCCAAGGCAAGCTTCAGATCCAGTCTCTAGTCCTGCCACAATTATTAATAACAGTGAAAGAAAACACTTGAATCACTAACCAGGAGAAGGGAGGGATTTCACATCTGTCTCTATATATCATTTCCTGTAAATATCTTGTTTATAAGAACCACTGAATTAAACTTTTAGTACCAATAGATGCAACAAGAAGTATGGCCTTTTGAAAGATCAGAAAAACACAAAGCCTTGAGGCGAAGCAGGTAGAACTTAACCATAAGAAGCAACTTTCTTATTTGTTAAATATGTTTCTGAACTGTAAAGAGAAAATTAGAATAGATCGATAGGTAGATACATAAACATTAGGGGCTAGAAGAGACCTCTCAAGATCATCAAATGCAGCCCCCCCTGCCATAGGCAGGAAGTCTGCTGGGGTCAAATGACCCCTGCAAGATAAGCATCTAAACACAATGAATGAGAGAGGTGAAGAAATCAATCAGTGCTATAACCCTGGCTACTGGCAAGCCACTACCCTTCCGATCAAGCAGACTTACTGAAAGACTTCTGAAGCCATGGAGGCTAAAATCTGATGCTTCTTACTGGGCCAAATTCTTAGGGTTGTGTGTAGATGAAACGAGAGGCATGTGTGCACAACACTTTAAAGCGGCCTAAATGCTTTTGCACCACTTTAATGGCTGTCGGTGTTTGCATGCCTCAGCGGTGTATTGTGCATTAATTCCAGCTGCTGTAGGAAATTCGGCGGTGTAATGCGCCTTAAATGACTCCTTTTAGTTTTAGTTTGCTGCCCCTACAGCCAGAGAGTAAAGCAGTGGGCTCCGTGCAATTCCACAGCCCTGCAGGAAGCCCTGCAGGCAGCCTGACTGCAGCCCGGGAAAGCAGCTTCGCCCAAGAAAAGTGGCAAGCCTAATCCCCCAACCCCTCGCTCCCCCTGAGCAAGCCTGCTTGAGGTGCACAGGGGCACGGTGCTTCCCCGAGATCGCCTGAGCCAGGTGCCTGCAGGCGAGTGCTACCTAGGGAGGGGGGGCACAGCTGCCACAGAGGGAAGCACCAGCCGCCCCGCCCAGGGACCACTCCCCATGCTGACAGCTCGTCCTCCCCTCCCTTCCAGAGAGGCAGGTAAGTCAGCAGGGTGTGTGTACAACATGGGGGTTTAATCAGACCTAGATTGAAGTGGTGTTTTCCAAAACCCATCACTTCAGTTTAGGGCCCCTGTTTTGTCTACACAAGCCGTAATATGGCTCATTTGTGTGATTTATAGGTAATAGGAAGGCAATGTCACTAAACAAATGAGAATCCCATCAGAAGCCAAGAGGTTCTGTTGGATAAAACAGATTAAGGTAGCTGTTACACCACCTTACATGTTTGGCTTTAATTAGTTCAGTCATCTCTTCCTTGAACTTATGCCATGTGTAAATGGGTAACTCCATTTCCTTACTAAAAGCTGGATAATAAACAGAAGGCCTGGAGTCATAGTTGTTCATTTCCCAGCTGCATTAGCTCAACAGCGTTAAGACTAAGCAGCAGTAAAAATATAAGATGACTCTTCATACACAAGCAAGTAAATCTGATGAGAAAGAAGGTGCCGTATTTACATATGCTTTTCAGCACATGGCTGCACTTTAAATATAAGTCAACAAAAAGCAAGGCAGCTTTCCAAGACCATTATCATAGAATGAAAGCATAGTAAATGTTGTTCTTCAGGCTCAGAATTATAGGTAAACTTTCTAAATGTGATGTGAAATTATTAGGAAATGATGAAAGTAGCTTTAAAAAATTGTGGCAGTAGAATTGCTTATACAGGAATATAATACTTTTTAAATATACATGCCATTGAAATACTTAGACAGCTACCTTCTTAATCCTTTTTCATGGTCTTCTGTCACTCAAACATTCTTCTCCCATATGCCAGAAGTAATTGCTTAATGTTACTAAAAACAGCACAAAAAAGGAAAAGGAGGTATATTGCAGTAAATGTGAAAGTTCTTATCACTACCTATAGGTGAAAATGAGGCCATGAATATGATTCTTGTGAATTTTCATTTGTTTAATACCAAATGAGGGTTTGAAGGGGAAAAAAGAACAGACTCATGCTTTTATCTTTTGCTATTGCAATAAATACATTCAGGTTTCTACTTAACTTACTAAATACACCGGGGGTTAAAAAAACATATGCAAAATGTACCATGTACCTACATATAAAAATGTCAATATTTGGCACATTAATGAAGGTGCCTATGTTGTGCTACTGAATAGTTGCTGCACAGAAATGCAATATGGTGAAGGTATTTACTAAAGAAGAGGGGTGATTTGTTCAAGATGCTTGTCTGGAATTCAGACAGTATTGGTTCATATCTTTGTAGTATCATAAAGCTTCCTGTGTAACTTCAGGGAAGTGTCTCTGTATCTCAGTTTCCTACTTCCAAAAAGGAGATAACAGCACTCCTTCACTCCAGTTAAATTGTAAACTCCCACAAAGCGTCTGTAGAACTCTACATCCAAGAAGGACCCTAATCTCATTTAGGGCTTCTAGATGATATAGTAAAAGAAAAATAATTGTGTTATTAATAAAGCTTGTACGTAAGCACTTTTGTCCTCCGATGTTTTTTTAATTCCTGGGTCTATACTGGATAAATGTGGAAACATTATATATAATCATAACAGCAAAGCATTGGAAAAACAGCTTAAGGTACTTACATATTACAAGAATTAAATTCGGATGCAACTCAGATTGCTCAATCCAGAGTTTCCCATTTAAATCAAAGGATAGTTTTAGGCTGCTTAGTCAGTGCGTTATTTCTAACACGCCTATGAGTTTTTGAGTTGCCTTGATATCATAGATTTACTTTCTCACTTGTGCTCTTGACAAAGTGGTATTTACCTGAGAAAAATAATTCCTTCCTGGGAATGTACCAAAGAGCAAGCCAGAACTGTTCAGTAGTATTACAACAATATAAATTAATGATCTATAGAGATCTTGCTTTCTGTTCAAGCCATTCAAGCTACAAAGAGGTCATAATTGCTTTAATTTTAAAATCCTCATCTGAGGAGCTCTGAATCAAAATTAAACTACTTTCCAGCATCACTAGTACAAGACATATCTACTTTTGCACCCTGTGTCTGAAAATCAGTTTTGAGTCAACTGCATGCTTATTCCTTTTAAGGGGAAAGAACATTTAATCAAACACATACTGCACTTATCACTTCTCTCCAGGTATAACTAATTTCAATCGCCAGGGACAGAGAAAACTGGCAGCCCACAGAAGGACTACAGAATGCTGCCAGAAGTAAAGAAACCAAGTTGCACTTGGGGTTTAGGTTTTGCTTTGAAACAAATTATGACTAACATGTATCAACTCTGGCAGCTTTATTAAGTGCTTTATATTAAGGTCAGTGAAATTCTGCAGCTGCTATACAGACATTCATGTTCTATGGTTATTAGTTGTTCTATTGGTTATCAGTTGTTGTTTTTAAGCAGAACCAGGTTTATGATATGCCATACCTCAGGTCATGTACCAGTGCATGCCAATTGGTCTTACAGGGTGGGAATATGAAAGCCTGTTACAATTTTGTGCCCAGTGCTTAAATCCACACACAGCCCAAATCATGTTATTTTACTATGGTTCTGATCCTGCTCATCTGGAAACCAATAGCAAAACTGCCATTGGCTTCAACAGAATTAGCATCCTCCTGTATCCTTCTGCCTTCCAACTTATTCTCCCCATCACTCTAGTTGGCTGCATCCAGATATGCAGGCACATGCAGCTTGTGGCGCCGCAAACCTCTTTGCAGAGCCACAAACTGCAAGAGAGGAACAATAAAACATGCAGAGCAGGGCCAAAATTTGCAGCTCAGGGTCAAAATTTGATACCAGGAAATCCCGGTAGCAAACAAAAATGCCAGGAAAAAAGCAGTGCAGTGCACACAACAAGGGCCTGAGCCAGAAGGCATGAAGGCTTGGACCTCCAGGGAGACACTGGCTGCTGATCAGGGCATCTCCATTCCTGCAGTTGTGCCCTGGCTCCTCCAGCACACCAGGAGCTGGGAGGAGCCAGGCAAGGGCATTTTGCCTGAAGTGGGACAATTTGTCCCTCACCAAAGCACATGTGTAGGGGCATACACTGGAGCAAAAAGTAGCAGCACAAATTTGTGCCGCTACTATTTTTGCCACTGCAAGCACATGCCCCTGCACATCTGGACACAACTGTTAAGGACAAAAATGGGCATGTTTTTCAATCACATTAGCCCAATTCAGTGGGCTTAAAACCTCCACCAAGACAGGCTAGCAAGTCAAAATATATGTTAATTGGCGAAGCTGTGGACTAGTGTGGAATCTATTAAATAATATTAAGTCCAGTCAGCTGAGCTAACAAGACTAAAAAATGCACCACTTTTTACTTGCAAAGACATTCCCTGTTAAGTAGATTATCATGTCATATTAATACATTGGAGGAGATGGAATGATAGAAACACTGCATAAAAAACTTTAGTCTTGCCTACTGTGCCCAGAAAATGATTCCAAGCTGTTCCTTAGACATACATTTTTAATCAACCTTTTACAAATACACAATGACATATACACAACAATGAATTCTTGATTCAGTCTATAATCAATTTATGAATTCCAGTTTCAAACTGTGAATTCTCTGTATATTTTTCTGTAAAAGTACAAACACCATTTTGGTTTTAAAGCTTGTTCACTATCGTTTTACCTCCATTTTGAACCAAGGTTCTAAGAGTTAGTGACATGGGACTAACAGCAGAACGTTGTTAAACCTTGGTTACCTTCCATTCACATGGAAGTAGTTCCGGTTAAAAATAATTGATTTAAGCCAAAAATTCTTTTCAGTTGGTCTGGCAAATAATCAACAAATCACCTTTTGTGATATTTGGATCATTTGGGGGTGATCAGAGAGGGGAAGGGGATCACCTAACAAAGGAGATTGTAACTTTATGAAAAGAAAGCTCTTTCACCAGCCATTTGAGAGGGGGGGGAAATGAAGGGGGGAGAAAGAAATGAAGAATGACCCCATGATTTGGTAGGGAAACTATGTGCAGTAGAGGAAATTCTGGACACCCTAGAAGATTTGAATAAATCTCAATGACACGCAAGAGCAGAAAAGGGTGTGTAGCTGTTCTGTTGTTTGATCAAGGTCTGCATGTGTCTTATGCTAGCTGAAGTACCAGAGTACTGGTAATTTTTTTAGAATCCCTTTCGCAGAATGCACTGCTTATCTTCAACTCTTACATTTCCATGGAAAGGTAAGTAGTAGTGTGCTCACACTGTCAGATGTATGGGAAATGATGTGACTAAGTAACTGAGATATCTGGGGTTGAGGAGAGAATGTCCATGACTAATCCTGAGGATTTGAACAGGTGGTGTTACTTGAAGAGGTGCTACGTCCATGCAGAAACAACAAAAGAAGCTCTTTACCAGGAAGAATTCCAGGGAGAAAGACAATGCTGAAGCCCACCCAAACCGATGTGACCTTAAAGATCACAGAGATATGGTGAGTGTCCACTGTTAGAAAAACAAAATGACCCATGAGAAGCAGATGACCCTTGAGAAGCATATGACCTTTCCCTAAGCTTAAAGATAGCCTTTTGCTGACAGTAAGCAAACTTGTTCTGTGTATTTTGTAACTCTGTAACAGCAAGCAAGAAAACAAAACCCC
This sequence comes from Gavialis gangeticus, assembly GCF_001723915.1. NCBI lineage: Eukaryota > Metazoa > Chordata > Crocodylia > Gavialidae > Gavialis > Gavialis gangeticus. The sequence goes on along the minus strand of NW_017729029.1, from coordinate 75,364,486 downwards.
AAAGCTAGTGGAAATTCCCCAAAGATGCGCACCCATATATGCCTTATGCCTATGTATACCTATATTTGCATATGTTCGACCTGCTAGTGTAAAAGGTGCTACCAAACTCAGATCGGGGGAGCTCTTTGTCTACTGGGCACTGAGTAACCCCTCTGCAGAGAAATAAATCATCCTGCCGACACTCCCTCGTTCTCTGCCTAATTGATCGCGGCTAGGAACGAGCCAAGAGACGGGACGTGGCCAGTGCTCCTTGGTGTATGAGCACACCCTTCAGTGTAGGTGCTACACAGTAGCTGGCCAGTTTCCCCGACACCACCTTGTAGAGAGCTGTGAAATGCACCACGTAGTAGGTATGCTGGCTAATTAAAAATTAGGGCTCATTGTCACGGGGGCACTCGGGTGCCCCGTGCCTAAGTAGGGATTAGGGCCTCTGCTAATTGCCAGGGCAGCTCAGGTGCCAGTTGCTGGAGCAGCCAGGTTGGTCAGGTGACCAGAAGGGGGCGGGGCAGGGCCAGGCCCTTATAAACAGCCCAGGCCGGAGCCTGGCTGGTAGTTCCCTGCTGGCAGCCGGAGGAGCGAGAGCTCTGCAGTGGAGCTGAGCGGTATCAGGCAGACTGATAGAACGAGTAGCTGCATCATGGCAAGGGGGGAGAGAACCCTAACGAGGATGTTCTACTGGAAGGCCAGGTGGGGCCTGAACTTCATGTTATAGCCGGTAGGCTTATTGTTCTGTTACAGCCGGTTGGCTTATGGTTCTGTTTAGTTTGTTGTGTATATAACTGGAGGACCGAGTGAGGCTGTAGGGGTGTGAGGAGGCCTCACAGGAGATCCCCAGTAGTCTGGGGGGGTTTCCTGGGTGCCCTGTTCGGGCACCGAGCAGTGCTGGGGAGGCACGGCTGGTTGGCGCTGGGGGGACGCAGTGTCCTCACGGGAGCTCCCCAGTAGTCTGGGGGTTCCTGGGTGCCCTGTACTGGCACAGAGCAGTGCCTGGGAGGCACAGCTGTTTGGTGCCAGTGTGGTGTGTGGGGGTTAAGACCCCAGCCCTTGAGGGCGGTATTCGGCCCAGTAGGGCGAAGGACCCCGAGAAGGGTCAGGGGGCCAGGCACGGCTACGGGCCACCTGAGCCCCAAGTGTGGAAGGTGCGGACATAAGCCCCAGCGAGGGCGCAGCACGAGAGGCGCAGACATAGGCCCCAGAGAAGGGCAAGGGCGCGAGAAGCGCATATTGGGACAGGCCCCAGAGAAGGGCGAGCGCGCGGGTGGAGGCCCGAGGCGGGCCGACGCGTGCAATAGAGCCCGAACAAGGGTGAACACAAGAGTAGGCCCCAGAGAGGGGCAAGGGCTAGCGAACACAGGGGCGCTAGAGCAAGGGGCGTAGGTTGCGTGAGAAGCCCAGTGGCGCCCGAGGAAGGGCGTGGGTTGCATGACAAGCCCAGGGTGCCAGGCAAGGCACAAGTGACCAAACAACGTTCAGAACAGCTGCGAGGCTTGGGGCATGTTAAAGGGGAGGTAGGAGGCACGCATAGCCCATAAGGCCGGGGTTGCACCAAGTCACCCCATCTGGTATGGGGGGGCAGTATGAGCAGAACACTGTGACCAAGGGGATCTTAAGACAGCCTCCCATATCAAACTATTATACCAACAAGATGTGGCGGGCGAGAATCGAGGGTGCTGGATCGCTCACTTGGCACGGTAGGGGGCGATAGCAGGATCACGGCCGCTCCTAGGGCCCGCCCCGTGACAATCATTTTGATGCAAGTGGGTTACAAGAATCAAAAAAACTAAGTCAATGAACGCTGCTCACAGCAAATGTAATAGGCACACAAAAACTACAAATATATCACATAGGGTGTTCCAGTGGATAAAAAAGAGAAGAAGAGGTGCCTGGCACTTGGGTTCTGTATCAGGAATCCTGATGGTTTAATAATCTTCCTTATGTGCTTGGGAAATATGCCAGTGGTCCTCCTTGCGACAACTCATCTGCCACGCCTTGATGGGAGAATTTAGAAATTAGTAAACAAAAGTAGGGTCATTACCATATAAACCAAGAGTTGTAACTATCTTACAGATTTATTAGAGTAGTACTGGTATTGCCACACACACAAAAGCCCTATTCACTTAGAATCAATGTAGATGGTATCAAAGTCACTAGGTTAGGTGAGCTGGCTCTGGCCTAGATCCTTTCGAAGTCCATTCTTCTATCAGTCTCTCATAGCTTCCAATCCATGGTCTCCAGATCAAGTTGCTCCTCCTGGCATAAAGAAGAGGGCTCACCTTTCTCACACGCTGGTAAGTCCCCTCCACTTCTTCTGAGTAGCAACTTTCTCTTTTCTCTATATACTTATAATGAAGCTCTGCACTTCCACACAGATTTTTCACAGCCCTCCTCAGCTGCCTTCTCTCACTCTGTCACCTTCCAAGGAATGCAGTGTGCTGACTGCCGCTTTTCACTGCTTCCTGGTCTTCATTCATTTCCAGCTGTCAATTTCTCTTTGTATTTCAGATGTGGGGATCTACAAATGGCATGACTTAGCTTGATGATGTCATCTCCTGGCACCCTGCTTTCTGGACTCCTGGTAAGTATAGTCTGTAGCCATCTTCATAACAGGGTCAGAGCTAGTCTCCCTGTTACAGGTTCTATGCCCAGATTTGCTGATGACACACAGGGTGATCCTGAACCAGTTACCTCACTTCTCCATGCCTGTTTTCTTTTCCATTAGTTCACTATTTATGGCATAAGCAACACAGGTCAGGAAGTTTCTCATGCTCTGTGTTTGTAGAGTCTCTATCACTCCAATCCTAGTTGCAGCTGTAGTATAATAATAAAATTTCTGCTGGAAAGGCTCTCAGGTGTGATGGTAGTGGATTAGGTTTTATGCATATATTTGAAAACAGTGGTCTGGAAAACTGTTTAATTGAAAAAGACTTCCTCTTTCCTTGCACTGTTCTGCTGCAGCTGTGAGCAGAAGAGGTATCTGCATTAGACTTTCCTGTAGGTAAAAAAGCTTTTTTTTTCCCCCAGTGGGCACTCAACTTTGGAACATGTTCCTGCCTTAGATAAAGTATCTCAAAACTATTGATGTTCGGGACATACTGTAAGACACATCTTTTTGTGTAGACTTCAGGGCAGGAAGACATGCAATACATTATTGGATTGTCAGAATGGTGAGATATCAAAGAGATTACGCTGATCACAGGAATGTTATGGCAGAAAATGTGGAAGCCATTTTATTTTATTACATATAAGAGAACCTAGAGCCCTAGACCAATGTTCCCCCCTCTACCCATCAAAAATCTGAAAGCAAAGGAAAGAAAATATGCCTGATCACATGCAATGCTTTACAATGCTCACCAGCCTTATTTGTCATATTCCAGTATGCTACGTTTGAAAACACAGGAATATTTCTGGCCCATCTTTACTCATTAAGAGAAAAAAAAATCGTCTTCCAGCCTGTAGCTCATCCTTACGGCCGATTGGTCATGACTGATGTTGCTTTAAAGAAAACAGTTAGAGAAGCTTAACTTCATAAAGCAACATAGAGAGAGTGCTTATTCAGAGAATGCATCTAAAGCACTTCCTATTTTCCTGCAAAAAAAGAAATGGAAGAAGAAAGATGGCAGAGACAAGACAGTTCTTATGACAGGAAAGAGAAGATGCAACCCAAGATGTGAGGACATAATACACACATGCCTAAAAATCAATTTCCTTGAGAAACCTCCCTGCAAACAGTCTTCAGACCCTACAACAGTGTATCTAGTATATGCATTCCAAACTGCTCTTGACATAACTCAGCATTACAGATTAAGATAGGAAGGGAGACTCAGACCTGCAAAAACGTATACCCTCAACAGTGAAAATAAACATATTATCTTGAACTTTACTACCACAGTTCCCATTGTAACATTCTTTAAACAGCCACTAACATTTTATAGTTCAGTCTATTCTTCAGTACATATTTATAAAGCGTATTGTATTTTTAAGGTAATAGTGCACTGCCCTAGTGCTTTAAATCTGGTTTTTGTTATCTTCTCAGCAAGTTGTATATTGATAGTATATTCTTTCCTTTTGGCTCTGCATCCTTGCCATAAAATTACAAACAAGAAAATAAATCATTTCTCATTATAAACTTCAGTTAAATATATTTGAACAAAACTAGCAAGATTGTACACAGTTTGGATGAAACATACAATTTGCAGTTCATCAACATAAAGGCCATATATCAATAGTTCTGAATATTGCTGATTCCATCATACCCATTTCTACTGCTGGTTGAATGACCTCCAGTACTATAGTAGTGAGATACAGTAGTACTGTACCAGGTGAGGAAAACTCAAGAGACATTCATTTAAAAATTAGCTCAAGATGCATGAAGTAAACAACAATTTAAAAAATCTATAAATAGACAGCTGGATAATAGTTATTACATTCAATAATTTAGCATGATATGCATGACGGCTTCGACCTCCAAAATAATTTAGCGCCTTGAGCTGAGATTAAATGCAGAACATTAATTTTTCCCTCTGGTTGTCAAGCCAACCAAGAGGCCCGTCAAATCCATTTAAATAAAGCCTGCATCATGTAATAATATTAAAGGGAATAAAATATTAATATGGTCCTGTGATAGAACATTGGACAAAAAAGCTGCAGTAAGGCAACTTTAATTTATTGCACTGACAATCTGTCTTTGCACTGAAAGTAGGATTTAAAGGTCTAAGGAATACATTTCTGAGGATTCTTTGAGGGCTCATTTAAAAGTGTTACTGGTTTTCAGTTGCTGAGCATATTTAGCAACATTGTGTAAAGGGAATCATGGATCCTATGATTAAGTGCTATTAACTATAGCGTTTAATGCTATTGTTATAAAGAAAGCAATACAGAGCCTAACTTTCTGCTAATGTGAGCATATACCACTCCAGTAATAATACATAGCTGCAGCAATTTACTGCTACTAATAGTGAATTTTGGTCCAAAATAACTTAAAAACATTAAACATGATCGAGTGGGGAGATAGAATTATACAGGTTTGTTTAAAAAAAGAAAATTTGCAAGGTCATGTTACCATAAATATTTGGTTCTGAGTTCTTCAAAACATAAATTTTGCTATGGGTTAGAAATATACTACCAATAAAGGAGGGTAGAAAGCAACATGCAACAGAAAAAATGAACCCAGTCAAAGTGCATGACATTTCAGGCTCTATTTAGTTTCCTGATAAAATGAAGGCCCCAGTCCTATAATCAGATGCATCAAATTAATTTACATCCTCAGGAGGATTTAACAGTTCATAAAAACTAACTTTCTCTCTTATTTAAAGCAAACTAATAAAGTTAAAGACCCTGATTTTGCAAGCATTTAAGATTACATTTAGCTTGTTGCAAGAGCTGCCTATGGCCCCCAAGATTCCCAGGTAGTCTCCCATCTAAGTATTAGTTGGGCCCATGCCTGTTTAGCTTGGGCTAATCAGACAAGATCAGGTACACCCAGTCTAATATAGCCATCTTAACTAGATGCAAGTCAGTAAATATGCTGAGGTCATGTAATGTCCATAAATTAAGCATGTACAAAAACGTTTTCAGGACCATGACCTGAAATTCACTCCAATGGATGGTGTAGAGAAGAATAATTCTGGATGATTATGGATACAAAAAGAGTTACAGAAAATAATTATTCAGAGAGTTGTCAGCTTTTACATACATAACAAGGGTAGGTTCTCCATCAGCTCTAGAGGAGGTAGTATATAACAGTAAATGGAGGCAAGTTACGGGAAGTTACTTGATCCTCATTTTTAGCTCCATGCACTTCATGGCCATACAGAGGGTACGCTAAAGGATAGATGTTATTCCAGCTCGGAAGTCAGAACTGCAATCATGGCCGTGCTGCACTGCTGGTCCTCTGACCTGTTTACAGAACAGAAGAAGAGTGAAATTTAGGGAGCTCCCTCACAAAGCCTGTTTACCTCCTGTTGCAAAAAGCATGGATAAATTTCAGTAAAAATATATGGCTTTTAGCTAATACTTATCTAGCCAAGGCACTAAAGTTCCTAATATTCCCTAAACAAGACAACTATTCAGTAAGACTAGATCAGTCCTAAAATCTCAGGTAGTAAACCTGAACGTTTAGCTACTTAAAATGAGCTGGATGATTGACAAAAACATTCTCAATGAACCTAGTGATAAGATCTGGTACAACATTAAAGAACACTATCTCTTCCAACGAGTGTTGAAAAAGTGTAATTGATAGTGATTTTAATAAAAATCCAGTGTTCTAGTGCAGCTAGGTCTATCACTTTTATTTTGGCTTTTGATCATCTTTAGCAAGAAAAAATAGTAACATAAAAAGTAGCAGTGTCATTTATGCTTAAACTTACTGCTTTGATCTAAATGTTAACTCTTACAAAATGAAGTCCCGGAATATACTGACAAAAATATCTTAGTTCTACAACAGCAAAACAAAGCAGCTGTAAATTTAGCAAGGAGAAAAATTAGAAGAACGCAAAATGGAATTCCCAACTTTTTTTCCCAAGTGAGCCTTAAACCTGGTGCCCATCTAAAGTACTGTGTGTTGTGAAGGTGCACACATTGTGGAAAGAGGGACCATTACTACCAAACATTCAGAGGTCCTGAATTTCTCCAAAGTGTCATCTTCAGGTGAATTGCTTGAGTAACCTAAACAGTCCCTCCTTACACAATACCTCTGTGGGAGAGCAGAAGGATGCACTAAGCATTAAAGTTTATAACCCCAGCATCTTTCCTGTGTCACCCATGCTCAACTCTGATACAATTATTGTGTGTTGCCTCCAGGGATATTCCTCAAGAACAGTGTCATGAAGGAAGTATATCCTTCCCATAGCCACCCTACAAGTTTCATTATCAGGAGATTCTTTCTGACTGTAAAGCCACTATCAGGATATTCCCCCAAGCAAGTAGGTTAGTCTTCCAGAGAAGAGGGGAAAAGACTAACACCCCTAACATACCAGTGTCTTGGGAGTCAAAAAGGTATAGATTGTGATTTACTAAGGAGCTTTTTGGAGCTACAAAATAGCATTTATTTCAACAGAGGACACATGAATGCTTACAGAAAGTAGAGTGAAACTAAATAACCTCTAAATCCATTTATCAAAGCAATTGCAGTTCAAGGCTGATGAAACAATAATAAATATTGAGCACAGAAAGTTAATCTGTAGATAGAGCCCTGTAATAAATATGAAAGTTTTTTTTTTTAACTCAACAGAGACCCATTGGGTCTTGCTATTTGCTTGCCATTAAATTTCAATTTTTTATACAACGTGTGGGCTTTTAAGTCCATTTGTATGTCTCACATTTCTTTTTTACAATTACTAGCATCTTTCACAGTCCAAAATTATTGGAATACAAGAGAGGTTGCTGTCATATAATATTAGCTGGGCAAAGAGAGAGAAATTCATTTAAAAAACAAACAAACTGTTGTTAATGTTTCAGGGAAAGTTTTCATAATTCAGCAGAAAACTAAGGGAAAAATCTATCCCCCAAGCATATATAAAGTTTTCTAAACATTCAGATGCCAAGGTTGTTAAGAGAAGGTACTAAATGCAGAGACTGCTCAGCCTTCTAGAAGCATCATCTTCAAACTTATCATGCCCAGAGGCCCCAGCTTGATACATATCCACTAGGGCCAGAGTAGGCATCCTGGAAGACCTTACTGGACCTAACATGAATGTGTGTCTGCAACTGTAGAGAATTAGACTTCATTATTCAAATTTTCTCATTCAGACCTTCAGCTGTTTTAATTTTTCCATAAAATAATAATTTAACCAATTTAGTAGCTTTTGAGATGCATTTCAGATGTCATACAATTACTCAGTCTTAGTTTATTCCAGTTCTATATCTAACTAGAACCCAAACTCTTCAAGCCAAGTAGCACTTAGATTTGGCAGCTTTGGCAATGCCAAGTACCTTTAAGGTTTCGACCCTTGTTGACTTAGGGCTATTTGACCATTTTAGCAAAGAAGTGATACACCAGTAAAGCTTGCCAAGTCTGGAATCTCACCACTTTTGAAATGCACTCTTTGCAATAATCAGAAGCTTTGACTTCCTGTGTCTTACAAATTGTGGTAAGATATATGGAATCAACGTTATACTATAGTTGTAGTTCTGGAGTATCCATGAGTTTGTATTCTTTAAAATATGTACATCACTTCTGTGTTTTGGCTTGTATATCCTAGGTACTTTCCTGTGCTCTTCATATTATCATCGATTACTGATAAACTCTTCTTCCCTTTGTCACAGAGGAAATATCTGTGAAATATGTTGCAGATTTTATTGTATAATGTAATTATTTCACTAAAAGTGTCAAAGACTGGAGTGCTGAAGGTAGTAAAACACATTCGGTTTGGGCAGCTATTTCAAAAAAGCATGTGTACCCGCCTGGTTTCAAACATCCGGTCACTTGCTCGGCGCCCCCAGATGTTCAAAGTTGTCCGCCCGTCCGTCCCTGTGATCTCAGCAAGGTAATGTCGTCGACTCGAACAGTCTCTCCCCAATCTCGCCCGCCACAACTTTGATCTTACCACAGTGGTGGGGATCGACTATCGGTGCTCCTCGTTCTGGGGACTACGGGACATTGATCTTCTGCAAGGCTCCTCCTCCCCTCTACCTTGCCCTTATACCACACCGAGATGGATCTCGATGGTCTTCGGCCATGTCCCTCTGATAGTTGGGGCTTGGGGCCCTCTTCCCAGTAGACTCTCGGAATCCAGCTAAATACTCCCCTCCTACCGGCTGCCTGCTCTGACCCCCGCTGCACCCTGTCAGTGCTGTATATCTTGCCTCCCCTCCAACAGTGGGTAATCAAACAAAACACAAAATAAATCCCTGGCAGGAAACATCAGATACTAAGGGCTGCCCTTTGCCCCTTCTATGCCTGCTGCTACCATCTGCTCTATTGCCCCCCTGCTGCCATCTCTCAGGCATCAACCCGCCTAATCTTGGTCTGGGGTCAGCCTACTGTGCTCTCGGTGTGTCCCCTTGGTGCGTCTCCCCCTCAGCTCTTCTTTGGGGCCGTCCGCGCCCTCTGTGATCCCACCTGGCCTGGTGATCTGGATCCTGCTGCCTCTTCTTATCCTCTGAGGGTTCCTCCTTCAGGTCTCAGTGTTCTCCAACCCTCCTTGGCCTCCGCACCTTGACCTTGCTTCCTCGCCCCCTGCCTGGCTGCCAGCGACGACCTCCCCCTGCGGGGTCTTGCTCTCTCCACTGGAGCTGCCGGCTGCAAGCCCCCACGCTCCTCTGCTCCACGGAGACTCGGAAAGTGCTTCCCTCACCAGTGCTTCTCCTCCACTCTCTCCTCCGGGGCAGCCCTCAGCTGCTTTTAAATTTCCCGACCGGCTCCTGCAGCTGTGGCCACCAGCTGGCCGTAACTTTATAAACACGCAGCTAACGAGCCGCTTGGGTCCCACCTCCACTTCCGGTTTCACCGCGCTGCTCTCTAAAGGTTAGAACCTTTCTATTTGTTTTTCTTTTTTTTCTCTTTCTTTCATGTCCCGTTCCTGCTCCCCGGGTTCCTCCCGGGCTCCCTGGGGTTTTCCCCTCGGCTGCTCCCCGGGACAGCATGCTAGGCCTGAGGAAGTTTCATCTTCTCTTCTTTTATGCTTAATCTTTACTTACCAGTTCTTGTAAACAGCAATGGTCAGAGAATGTCCTGGCAGGGAGTGACAGGCACTCTTTCTGATATAATACCTGATGAGGATCATTTTTGGGTGAAACAGTGTAACTCCAGAGATGGCTGTGATGCCCTTGTCAGCCCTTGTCAACCTACTCTCTCTTTGGTCACTCTCTCCTCTTCCCCTGCTATGCCTTGATGAAATGATTCCTTCAGAAAAAGGTAGGTTGCCCCAGGGCTTCCCAAGTCAGATCTCCTCATGAGCACCAGTGTCACTGCTGTGCACCTTAAGGCCTAATTATGTGGGCTCCATCCTCTCCAATATCCACACCCATGCCTCACAGAGGTTCCTCCTTCTCCTCTCTCTCGCTGCTTTTCCTAACACCCTTCTTGGACTACAGGCCTCTGGCCCTGCTGACATGCTCCTCCTGGGCTACAGGCTCCCAACCCCAGTCCTCACCACTCCTGGGCTATTGGCTCCTTAGCCCCCCTCAGTCTCCAGCTGTGATCCCCAGTCTTTGGCCCTTCTCTCTGGACCCTGTCCCCACTCCTATGCCATTTGGGGCTCATGGGCTCCCTGGGCCACACCAGTCTGGTTGTGGCCTTCCTTGACCTTTAGCTCCTATTTCTGGGCCTTGGGCCCACTCCTGGGCCAGTGAGACCTTTGGGCTCCCTGGCCCTGTTTTTTACACTCACCCCCCAGGCTACAGACCTCTGGGCTGTCTGACACTCACCCTTCCTGGGCTCCATTCTCAGTCCCAGAGACTACCCCCCTCCTGCCCCCTTTTTGCCCCCCAGGTCAGACCTGCATTCTCAGCCCCACCTGGGCCACAGGCCCTCTTCCTGTGTCAACACTTCCAACTCTGTCCCTGCCAGGCTACACGCAACTGGCCCTGTCTATTCAGCGTCTCCTAGGCTCAAGCTCTCTCCCTCTGGGCCCAGGTCTTCTATTCTGTGTTCTCAGGCCTCTTTATTCCCAGGGCTATTGGTACCTCCTCCTCCCATTAGTTCCTTTCTCAAACCTCCAGAGTTGCTTACTCCAGCTCAGATGTTATCCAGGAGCCTGGCTGCAGCCCAGCTGCCCAGGACGTCCTCTCTTTGTGGCTCTCCGAGCTAACTTACCTGACGAACTCAGGCCCTGGGCTTATATCCTGCTGGCCTGGCCCCCTTCTGGTGACTCTGAATTGCTCTCTGGAGTACCTGCAGCCTGCTTCTCCTGCCTCTTGCCTTCTCTTAAAGCAGCAAGAGCACCCAGCCTCCTCCTACAGATGGTTACCCATGTAGTATCATAAACACTGGAATGAAGCACTCTCCTATATAACCATGGCAGAAGACTACTATAGTTCATAGATTCATAGATGTTAGGGTCGGAAGGGACCTCAATAGATCATCGAATCCGACCCCCTGCATAGACAGGAAAGAGTGCTGGGTTCAGATGACCCCAGCCAGATGCCCATCCAACCTCTTCTTGAAGACCCCCAGGGTAGGAGAGAGCACCACCTCCCTTGGGAGCCCATTCCAGACCTTGGCCACTCTAACTGTGAAGAAGTTCCTCCTAATGTCCAGTCTAAAGTAATTTAAACTTTTTTCCAGCATACTTATAGGCAGTCATAACCCAGAACAATGATGATGTCCCTTTACTCTCTTCTACTAAATTAAATTAAATGTTAAAAGACCTACAGCTGGCATAGAGCTGCAAAGAACCTCAATTGTAGCAGCTTGTTACACCACTGGCATTCATGTAATTCCAGCCTGGATAATCTGCCCGCTCTTTAGCAACAATGAGTAAAGATTCTGCAAATGTCTCTCTTTCAAAGAAAGCAGTAGCCCCAACTCAGTCACTGAGCTTCATTAGTGTCAATCAAGGTAAATAACACTAACTCTATAATCTTCTAAAAAAATCTGCCTCCTAGCTAGACAATAAACAAAAATTCAAACACCAGCTCAGCTACATATTGAAGAGTATCAGTGAGCAATTGCCCATGTGTCTACACATAGTTACTGTTTACCAGACACGTTAGAGTAGAACCAAACTCTGCTAGACACTATACAGACTTACTGGAATACAAATTCCTGTTGCACAGGAGGAGAGGGGTGACCAGAGCAACAGCAACAGGTGCTGCCTTTGGGCATAGCTGCCTCTGCATCTGGCTATACTAACATCACAGGCAAACATGTTACCACCACAGCAGCCAGCACAGCCCCATGCTCCATTGCTCCCCAGGGCATAAAGCTGCCCTGCTATGCCTCTGACAGTCTCCACTTTGAAGGGATTCACAATCTCTTGGCACAAGCTGAAGGATGAAGACAGAAGCTCAGGGACTGTGGTGGATAAGTGTAGCAGGGTCTCAGGCACCGCATACTTACCAGGTAGCACAGCATCCAGAAAAGCGCTCCAACACTGCCTGCTTGAGGTTGCAGACAGAGAAAATGGCTGCGTTAGGCTGGGAACTGGTACCAGCTGGGGAACGCAGCATGCACTAGCCACAAGGCAGTCATGGGAGACAGGTGGGGCTCCCAGATTGGCTGACTGAGCCATGTGCATCCCTATTGAAGCAACTGGTAGCAACATGCAGGGGAAAGCATTGAGGAAGCTCCAGAGGGGTGGAGCCATGCTAAAAACCTCCCTCTCCTGTCTCCTTGAACAAGAGACATGTCTGGCTGGCAGGTGGGAAGCAACTGCAGACCCAAGAGTAAGGGACATGAGTAGCTGGTCTAGCCCATCCAGGCAGCACCCAGGAGCCTGGAGAGGGGCTGAGAGTGGGATATGAAGATCCAGAAGCCCTGAAAGGGGCTGTGTGTGGGACCAGCAGGGTCCAGGAGCCCAAGGGCTATTCCTCTGGAGGGACAGAATCACTGAGTGGACAAGTCTTATGTCTGTTGTCTCAGCTGGTGATTCTAAAAGGGGTAATGCCTTGGAGTGGGGCCCAGCATGTTAAAGGAGCAGTGCCAGAAAAAAAAGAGGGATCAGAGAGACCACTTTGAAAGAGGAGCTGTTAACACCTGCAACAGAACAAGTCTTTGGGAGAGGTGTGGATGGAGTGTAGGGGAGGAGGAGCCCTGCAAAGACATCCAGTAGGACTCTCCTTAATCCTTGTGACAAACTACTGCGGAGGCCAGATACATTCCCATTCACCCCATAATACCACTTCACACCAAGACGTGGTGGGTAAATCCAGGGGTAATGGGAACAGAAATTGGGGCCATCAGTTAATACCTCTGCCACTGGAAGGCCCTAGCCCTCTCCCCCACTCCAGTATGTATGAGAATGAGTGCTCCATTTTCCTTTACAAATATTGTTCTGAATGGAACTAAAAGTTGCTTGAAGATGAATATGAAGTTAATCATAGGACTACTCACATGAATAAAATCACAAATTTATTTAACTACCTTCTGAAATGAGGCAGTATTAGGAATCAGATGGTCTGTCTACCTGGTAAAGTGCATGATATAGACAATGCAAAACTATATAGATGCAAGTCTATGTTGCATTTTGTCTTCCTCTGGTGGCTGGCTCATTGAGCTATGCTCCATGTTCCCTTCCTCTTCTGGTTGGCTCATCTAGGGAAAGTTATTGCTCAGAAGAGTAATACGTGGTCAATAATCTGGTTTTTTTTGTTTCATTTTGTTTCATTTTACTGAAATAAGGTACAGTGTCCAAAAGTGTTTGCTAGCTATTAAATGGCTGTGACTTTGTCTGCTTTACTAGGTCAGTGTCTATGGTTTACATTTGTTCGTAATCATGACTCTGGATATTTATGAAGGTGCTGTATTAAAAACACATTTCCACTGTAAATCCACTTAAGCATTCATATGCTTAAACTTTTCATAAACTGCAGTTTCTGATAATCCATAACCTCATGTGCTCCAAGAAATTGTCAGGGACATACTTCTCACTTTTCTGAGGAAAAATAAGTTTAGTTTTGCAATCACAGTCTCAGTCATGAGTTTTTCACAACGACATTTATTGGGCTGCAAATCTCTTCCCTAAATAAACCTTGACATCATTTGCTTTTGTAGCCTAAGCAAGTTAATTACTCTGCTATCAACTGTGCATTCTTGGGTGGCAGTAGATTGACACTGTTTCATGTTAATTTATTCAGGCTGAACAGCTACATTGATTAGACAATTCTGAAGCACTTGGTTTTGATGCTTTTACCACTTTCTCTGTTTTAATTTCAGCACAGGTAAAGACAGAAAGAAGGAGGAAGTGCTTTTTACTTCACCTCAGTTAAATAGCATTATGTCTACCATAAGTCTCTCTTGTTAGGCAATGGCCTTATTTTGAAAGACATAGATTTCTCAAGATTTAATGTTGCTGAAGCGAACAATTTTGTATAAATAAGCAAATATTGAGTGGGCATAAAAAGAGCTGACTGTAGTCCAATAGTTAGCACACTCACTGGGAATGTGAGAAACTGAGATTCAAGTTCCTGTTCTAATTAAATGTATTTAATTATTTACATATTTAATTATTTATATAAAGAAGTATTATGCCAAAATGAGAAACTCTGAGGACCCCACCAGAAAATATCCAATAGCCTGATAGTTAGGACACTCACTTCAGAGATGGTAAACCTGGGTTTAAGTCTCTGCCTAACATCAGAGAAGATTTGGAACCAGGTGTAACAGCGTGGTCTGTCCCTTCAAGAGAAAACAGTCAGTTGTGTTGAGAAATCCCAACTATAGGGCATTGGGATAGGATAGGCAATAAGTGTTCCTCAAGAAACTTTAAAAAACTCCCAGAAGGGTAAGCAAAGGAGGAGGAAACAAGCTGTGAGCAGAACAACTTGCTACAAGGAGAAGCCCGGCTGTTATGCTGGGACTAAAGGAGCTCCCCCTCCTCTCACAACTAGCAGAACAAAAGGGCTCCTCTCCTAGTGTCTCAGACAGGGCAGGAGGTTTTTGTTTATTGTTTTCCTTGTTTGTTACTTAAATACCATATTTTATTTGGGATGATTGGCTGAGGAGCTTCTCAAGAAGCAACACCTGCCTGGAGAAACCAGTAGGCTCGGCAACCTACCTAAAATGAGTCACCCACATGTCATGTAGGTACACTAATTAGTGGGCTATTTTGGGGTAGAAGGGTACACACTTCAGTGCTGGCCACATGTCTGGTCTAGTTATGTTTAGAGCACATCTAGTCAGAGATTGCCTCTATAGGGTTTTTGGCTTAGCTAAAAATCCAAGTAGCAGGTTACCTTTGGGTGATATTAGCAGCTTAAGGAAAGCCTGGTGACAGAAACGTAGCACCTTGTTACACCTTATGCTGAAAGCTGAACAAATGTTGTTCGTCTTATTGGAGCAGTCGCACCTTAAGGCAAAAAAAAACATCTCTGACTGTCCTTCATCTGCACAACTGTGACATGCCACTAGAGGCTCAGTGAGAAGGAGTAAGAATAGGAGCTGGGGGCATGACCAGCTTGCTGCTCCCACTGAACAGAGCAAGTGCCACAGCCCTGGAGCACCCAACAGCCATAGTACTTCCCGCCACCTCCCAGACTGATTCACTGCTTGAGCTCTGAGGTGCCTGATCCTTTTCTTCTCTGGAACCTGCCCTCCAACTGGGCTGCCACTTGGCCAGGTGCTCCAAAAAGGATCGGGCTTCTTGGAGCTCAGGCATCCACCCTCCTGTGCCATTGCTAGCAGGAGTAGTGAGCCAGTCCAGCTGACAGTGGGAGGCGTCATGCTTGCCAGACACTCCAGGGCTGGGGCACTCAATCTCCCCATGTCCCCAGGAGGTGAGGCACCATGCCTGGCCCTGCTGCACCCCAGTGTCCCTGCCTGCCCCGACTCTGGAGGGGCCACCACATCTTGGGATGTTGGAGGACTTCAGCTTGGGTGAAATAGCTGTAGGGAGTGGCCACAA
>NW_017729029.1:75330187-75343986 GCF_001723915.1 Gavialis gangeticus | reverse complement strand
CCCCCCAGTGTCCCTGCCTGCCCCGACTCTGGAGGGGCCACCACATCTTGGGATGTTGGAGGACTTCAGCTTGGGTGAAATAGCTGTAGGGAGTGGCCACAACTTAATGGAACAGGAGCAAATTAGGCAGAGATAATCCTTCCCTGGAGTGGCATAACTTTAAGACAAATAATGAATGCTTTAAACCACTTAAAGGTGTTAACAAGCAGCAAATTTAGAAGTCAAGACCTCCAGAAGCCACCTAAACTTATCATATAATTGATGGCTTAAGAATAGTATTTAGAGGTTTGCTTTTTGGGAATTGGCTTATATATGCATTAAAATGGTTCAGGATGGACAGCAGGGGTTAATTGATTTCTAAAAGCCTGGATCTCAACACAGTTTTCTGAGCCTGCAAAAGCAGACTGGCTGTCTAACACAATAAGGCCAATGGATACACTCACAGCCTGGGAAAGTGGGGGCATGTACCACAGTGTTCCATAACATGTAATAAGGTAGCACCAGCTCACAAGGCCAAAAAAGAGGGGCCTGAAATTCATGTTTTGGGAAGGGTATGCATGTGATGGGCTTGGAATATGCTGAGGGAACAGGATGTAGAAAATGTGATGACCACAGAGAGAGACCAATCAGCGATAGCCATGGATGAAGAGTCATCAGGAGGAAAGGAGAATACAAAAGAAGAGACTTGAGAATATCAAAGGGTCCCTCCCCATCCTCCTCCTCTTCCTTCCTGGCCCGGGTCCCTCCTCCTACTCCTCCCTGAGAGGGTTCCTGAGAGGGGTTCCTGAGGCCACCATAGACAGAAGGCATACCACCAGCCCAGCTCATCCACCCCACTGGTGGGGGTGTGGGCCTCAGCATCCCACCTCCAGGCTGCTGACATGATGACATCTGACACCCAAGAGAGAGCCTCAGAGTGAAGCCTGTATCCTGACCAGATGTACTTTGACTCTGATGGCAGCCCTAGAATTGGTAGATATATTGAACTGTTTGATTGCTTGTATTATTTCTTTTCTGTTATCACTGTGTATCAATAACTTGGCCTATTATCGAGTGGAAAGGTTGTAGTTGGTCTGAGAGTAGGTCCTAAATCCAGAGCCAACAGTAACAAGGTCCCTAGAGACCTACAACTGAGAGAAGGCTAGCAGTGAAATCTGTGTGGGGAATTCAGATGTCCAAGTACCTCTGGGCCTTTGTCCCCATATGGGCAAAGTATTTAAGCACATACCTAAGTACATGTGTAGTTCTACCAAGCTCTTCAGTGTTACTATTCGCACACTTAATTAGACATGCACTTATATACATTGATGAATTGGGGTCTTAATATGCCAATCCTTTCATTTCCACATCTAGAAAGCTGGATAATAGTACTTCCATGGTATGACAAGAAGTTAAATGACATTTGTGAGGCTGGACCATGTAAGTATCTAGATCAGTGATTCTTGACCAGAGTGCTACCTCACGCTGAGGGGCCATGATGTCCTTTAAAGGGTGTTGCAAGGTGCCACCCAATGTTAGCCCTGTTGGGCATACAAACATGATTCACAAGGTAAACCCAGAGATTTCAATTAGGAATTTATACTGTTAAAAAAATCTTTCTGACCTGTTGTGGTCTTTTCCAAGTTCTCTACAGCAGAAGAATTGCTCTATTATTTTTCTGTATCCAAAACATGAGTGAAAAGTAAGACCTAGCATTTTCTGAGTGAAAAACCAAACAAGGTGTGCCTTGAATATAAAAAGATTGAGAACCCCTGATCTAGGTAAGGGTTCAGAATCACTACAGCTAGTGCAGATAGATATCCTTCACCTAATGTGCTCCCACTGCTTCACTCCATCTGGTTTAAATAGGAATGGTCCATTTCATAGTTTCTAGGGTTGGAAGGGACCTGAGCAGATCATCAAGTCCGACCCCCTGCCATGGCAGGAAAGAGTACTGGGGTCAAACGACCCCAGCAAGGTGTACATCTAGCCTCCTCTTAAAGATCCCCAGGGTAGGAGCCAGCACCACTTCTCTTGGAAGTTGGTTCCAGATCCTAGCCGCCCTGACCGTGAAGTAGCGCCTCCTGATATCTAGCCTGAATCTACCCTCTGCCAGCTTGTGACCGTTATTCCTGGTCACTCCTGGTGGTGCTCGGGGGAACAGGGACTTCTCCAGTCTCTTTGGAATCTCCTGTGTTCATATAATCCTAAGAGGAAGCTGCAGGTCTCGAAAAAGATCATAAAAGGAATGGGTCTTCATTAAAAAGTCTTAACACATTTCTATTGGCTATTGTTTTCTCCAGTTGCTCATATCTGGGTCTTTTTTCATTTTTTTCTATTTTTTTAGATCTTTCCCAGAAACTCTGTTATTTTATTATAATTAGCATACTTTAATCAACAAAAGCTATGACTCTGGTCACATCAACGTGGAAATCTAGGACCTGATTCTAAGCTCATTTAGACCAGCATAAATCAGAAGCAATACTACAGAAGTCAGTTGTGATGTTGGAATCAAGCTCTAAGCATGTCAAATTTCAGCTCAAGTAACCATTTGGACATTTAGAAGCAAACAAAAAAGGAACTAAATTATAAAGTACTGGCTATAATTAATAGAAAATTAGTAACCTCACAGAATATGAGGGCGATGAAGTTGTGGGACTTGATCCTAAAATCTTTAATCAGGGAAAAATCCCTTAAAAATGAACAAGACATTTTGACTGAGACTGAAGAATTCAGGCCTTTACCACAAAAGTGGCATTTTGAAAAATGATGTTAGTTTGGTTTGCACCTTCAGCTGACATGGGAAAATGCTAAGACGAATTACTGACATTTCTGCATGAGCCTCAGACAGAATGATGTAATATGCTGAAGCAGCCCATATAACAGGAAATGGCACAGGAGCAAACAGAAACAGTAAAAGATGCCCCCACAGTCACTGACTGATTAACTGCGCAATCTGACAAAATGGATTAACATAACTAATTGCTGACTGTACAAACACAGTCATGCTGTGAAATCTAAAATCTGCATTATCCTTCAGAATATAAACTTGCCTAATCTCCATTATTGCAATGCATATAAATGCATATAAATATGTATATCTTCAAAGGACAACATTAGATAAATGGCAAGGTTGTAGCATGACTATCCAAGAAACATCTCTGGAAGGATTCAGAGTAATTTCCAGTGCTGCCAGTTGTATCATAAATTACAAGCAAAATTCACAGCGGTAAATATATGGATTGCTCCTTTGAATATCTTATTTACAGAAGAAAGCTGAAACAGAATTTGGTTTATATTTTCTTTCCATGCTGGATTATTTGACTGTCATTGATAAATTTAGGGATACATTTACAGTGGCCCTGATGTCTCTTTACAGGCATGGAACACTGTCCTGAAGAGCAAAGGAAAAAAAAAAGGGACAAAAAAACTGAATAAAGCCAGAAATAGTAACTGAAGAGTTGATATTTCAGCGTGGCAGCTAAAACTGATTGGCTCTGAGTGAGTTACAGAACAAATCTAGCTGTCTAAAATATCCATCACAGTTTAGACTTACCACACTCCTTAAACTGAAAAGCTGACCACTGTAAAGCTATTGAGTAACGCTTCTGGTGCATCTGATATCTACTTATATTTTGCAGACGGCAAGTTCAAAATGTTTCTTTAGTCTAATCTTCATAAGTGGTGCGAGCTTCTTGTTTGAAATCTTTGGAGAAAAGCTAAGAGTGATGACATAGCAAGTCACTGAACGATTGTGTCCTTCCTAAAAAAATGATTGCTCTAAAACAAAAGTAAAGCATATTGGCAATTGTAGGGAAATTTGCAGTATTTGTGATGGGAGCTACTATACAGCTACTATTTCACCCTACATTTCCATGTCACATCTTCCATGTAAATTAAGCAGACAATAATGTGGGTCTTAATTTGTTCTTAAATGTCAAATGAAAATAAAAACAAGCATCATAAAAGGAGGCATTATTAACTACATGAAATATAAGTCACAGTTCTGAGATTTATACTTAAGCTACAAAAAATAATGCTGGAACATCATTATGGTGAATAGTCTATTGCCACTACACAAGAATTTATGTAAGTGACTCTCTATGCATCAAGATCAAAATGTACTGTCACTTTCCACTTAGCCAACCCAAAACACAAAAGCAAAGAAATTCAGAATTATGGATGGAAATCAAGCTGGACACAGAGATATTATCACAATGTAATCAACAATGATAAATGTAAAAAATGATATTCTGCTTTCTTTGTTTTACTTCTGTCTCCATATGTCAATCCTTGCATTGTCTTCATTTTTCAAGAATTGTGTCATGACACCGTGAGAAGGTGGAATGACAATCTTGCCAGTTTAGTGAATTGAGTTTTTGAGTAGTTCAAATGTATTTTGAAGTGTACAGTTAGGAGTGACTTTTTGCTTGACCTTGGTCTTTGCAATTTCAAATGTATATGCTCTGTAATGTGTACTCTGTATGGTTTTGGAACTGGAAATAAATACAATCTAATACAGGTGCACCAAATGCATAACCCATGGGCCACATTTGTCCCACACAGCCATGCCATATGGCCTGTGGGGCTTCTTGAGGTACCAGGAATTTAGAGGCATGCTGACAAGTGGTGATATTAATCTCCATGGCTCTCTGAGCTGAAGCAGCAACTCAGGGAGCTTTGGTGGTTAACACTGCTACTGCTTGCCCCACTGCTACAGATGGGTCTGCTTCCAACCCACAAGGAACCCCACACTCCAGATCCAGCTCAGGTAGCTAAGCAAGTTTGACACCCTTGATTTATGTTTTCCCTGTACGTATGCCTTCCATGGAAAGGCATTGGCATTCCTGCTTTTATCCAGGATGATTTGTAGCATTTTTTGGATTGTGTCCCTTGTAGCTACAGATGAGGGTTTGAAGTGGTGATTCTGGGGATTTCTTCAGTTAACAAGTGCCTACAAATGAAGGGGACAGAACTTGATAGCTTACATATCCCCTTCCAGTCCTATGTTTCTAATGACTGCAAATTCAAGTGAGACTAACAGAGTACCCTCCTAACCTATTTATCAAGGGGAAACAGAGAAATCAGCAAAAACCAAAAAAAAAAAAATGTAGAAAGAGCAATTCTTCCAGCCTCCCACCTTTGTTTTAAGGCTTTGGATCATTCACTTGTCCTCTTTGGGTTACGTTCAGTGATGAGTAAAGTAACTTAACTTAGTCCTTTTCTCCACATTAAAGTGATCAATTGAATGAGCAGTTTCTCAGTCCATTGAAGTGGACCTCATGTCCACATGCAGTAGTGCTTTCGATGAATGATAGCCAGACCACAGTAGCTTGAAGTTACTTTGATAACTTAGAGGGATAAAGGTTCGATCAGTTTGAGGCCCAGCTGATTTTTTGCCAGTATGGATGCAACTCACTGGTGCAATCGGTGCAGTCAGCTCTGACAAACAATTGTTTTTGACAGCTGTCAGATTTAAAGGCTCCTTCATGCAGCAAGCTAAGTAGTTTGCCAGCTAGTAGTCCCACACATGCCCTTTCTGGCATGCTCCATGACGCACTGTTTTCTCACATGCCATTTCCTTGGCTGCCCCCAGCAATGATCCCTGCCCCCACTACTCTTTTCCATGAAGTAGGAGAAAGTACCCCTGGAGTACCTCCAGTTCCTGTTCCCTAGCACCCCAGCTGATGATCAAGCTGTGTTTGCATTCTCTGATCCTCCATAATACCCTTCTCACCACCAACCACACTTCTGAACACGCCTAGTATGGGTCTTTTCTTTCACCTCCATGCCTCTTTCAGCAGCATAGAAGCATTAGAAAGTGTTGTTTGTATAAACAGGCATGCTTAGGTGACACAAGGCTGGATCTCTACCTCCATAGAACCCACTCTTCCCTCCTCAAGCATTGTAGGGACTGGATGTGGGGCTTTAGAGGACAGAAAGAAAAAGAGTGTTATGAGATTATATAATTCTCAGCTGGTGAAGATCTCTAAACAGTGTAATTCATAGCATCCTTCGTGGCAGGCTCCATTTGGGCTCTTGGTTAGCTGCAGGGTCAGGAATTGTTTCCATTCCTTTACCTGGGTCTTTCACTAAGCACCATCCAGCAAAGGCTCTGTAGCTTGCCCAGTGATTTTCAGTGTTATCTTCCTTCTTCAGAGGCCAGGACTGGGCAAGGGAAAGGCAAGGGGAAAGGAGAGAAATGGACTAGCAAATTCAGGGAGGTAAACGGAAAAAAAAAATAAAACTAGCATTAATAATCAGGAATAGGATAGACAGACAATGCATCTTCACTATCTGCAGGTCTAGCTAGCAATGCAGCATGCAGCTCAAACTGTAAACTGGATTCAGATCCAAATTTTCCCATGCTAGGGTATAAAGTTTTCAATTTAGCATACTATATAAGAAGCTGCTGCAGATTGCAGCAACTCATACAGGTTTCCCCAAAGCATTAGGGACTTTCAGTTCAAGTCCCTAAAGATTTGTTTGAGATCTCTCCCTGCAATGGAACTGATTTAAAAGGAACTGATTGTAAAAGGTACTAATTAAAAGGAACTAATTTAAAACAAGTGTGTTGACTGAATACAAAACTAAACAAACAAAAATCCTGCACAATTTGAATCTTACTGTGCCAAAAACTAGGTTTAAAGTGCACTTCACCACTTCTGTCCATGGAAGTTGTTTCACCGAAGTAAAAGGATGTGAATTATGTACCCAGAGATGGTACACTCTACTGCCATTGAAAAGACAAAATTAAGCTACAGGCTCAGCTACAGTACAGACTTACAAAAGCATGGGTCACTTGAACCATCTTTTTGCTAAGCTTCCATCTGTAAAATGGCAATAATACTTCCATTCTTCATGGAGCTGTTTGAGTGAGCAGCTCTGGTACAATAGGGTGATGAGAGCAACGTAGATTGTATTGCCCTAGCTTCAGGGACTGCCATCCTTTAGGGGGGCTTTACGATTTTATCGAGGTAAATGTAATGTTGAGAACGTATCAAGTTGTTTCTGATGAAAGACTATGATTTTAACTCCTTTTGTTTAGGAAAATCCTTGTTTTCCTTTAAGAAAACAGAACAATATTTTTTCCAATATAATTTCTGCATGTTAGAATGACTTTTGCCATTTCTCAAGGTGCATGATAACAAAAGGTCACAGGCTGGCTCTGGTTCCCTTTGCACTTACCAGAGTAATGTGTTTCCAAAAAGAAGAGCTCAACTTAAAGGTCAAAATACAAAATCTATTTTTTCCTGACTGTATAACATTGAGCATTTCCTTAGATTCACAGCCAGCCTTTAGCAACATAAACAGGTTCAAAATGCACCTAGCTAATACATTATGTATGCTATTATTGTAAATATTTGCTATAAAAGATTTTTGGAGGCAATGGCACTGACTCCAAAGAAGATATGAATTGAAAAGACCACACCCAACACAAACTAATCCCAGGTGAAGTGGAATTTAGACTGCTAATGGGCAGGGCTTTAAAAGCTGTAAAAACCTAGTATATACAGCCTAGTATGTACAACACATTCAGTCTTCCTTGAAGGAGTTATCATAGCAGTTACCTTCAGCATAAATTGGATTTACCATAAAGAGATTGTCATTAATTGCTTTTGTATATTCTTTGTTGTCACAAAGTCTATATATTTGGCTGCATATGGCAACTTCTAAGTCATGGCACAAGCCCATTTTATATTTGGCTTCTGTTTCCATTTATTTCTGTTTGTTTGGGGTCTATATTTGAGCTATGAAGTTAACTGGATGAGTATCCAGTTAGCATTAGTTTAAATGCTACTGTTTGAGTGTTGTCCATATAACCTCTACTGGTATGAGCTATCAAAGCATGGCAAGGAATAAAGCTTAGCATGGAGCCACACTGCCCCAGGGAAGTATACAGAGATGCAGAGCAGGGGGTTCATAACCCTATCTTTTCCAGCCCCTTTTAGAAAGACTGCAACTCATGGAATGCTTTCCTGATGGAATTTGCATTCTAGAGAATATGGAGGCAACAGCCGGCTCCTGTGCAGGGAGCAAAAGATGGGGGGTCTTTGAATCTATCCAACACGACATGATTACTAAAGAGGATAGTGTTACCCTGAATGTTACTCCACAGTAAAAAGCAGACACACAACCAGTTCTTCCAGACTAGCTGACACCTAGTAGCAAAAGGGAGCCAAGTTCCATAAAACAAATGACTACCCTAGGACAAAACTGACTACTGGCACCGACACATGATTTCTACATAGTAACTTTCCTGCATTCAAGTTACTCTATATTTTGGAGAGAGGTAACTTTACCCCAGATTCAAGTAATACCCTAAAGTAGATTTACTATATGGAAGGATTATTTTGGAGGAATATATACAGTCATATCTGTTCCACTTTTATGAAGTAGGAAAATCAATTTACTCTGTAGTAAATGGGTATACATTCTTAGACATCCTGCAGTGATGCAGCATGTTATTTCCATGATTGCTGAGTTCTAGATAAAACAGACAAAACTAGAGCTCAGGATATACAAAAGCTTGTTTGTATCTTTACTTTTAAGGGTTTTTTTCCTTTACTAACAAATGCCTCCTGATTAAGAAAGCCTCTGAATCAATGTATCAGGGTTTACTCAGGTAGGAGCTATAGGGCACTTTAAACATTTTTCACTGCATCTAGCAGCCATGGTACCAAATACTATATAGATCAACAACATTAATAAATAACAATTAAACAAATGCGGAGATTACCTATAAGAATGTAAGACAGAAGCAGATTCACATTATGATACTAAGAAGCTCCTGATTTATCTGGAGCTGATTTATCTGGGTAAAAATCAGCCTGATCCCAAAGAAAGACAATAAAAAACCCTCTAATGTAGTGTGTGTAAAGCAACTTTATAAGCAATAACCTTGGAAGCAAAATATTTCAAATTGGTAGTTTTAACCGCAGTAAAACATGTTCATGTAAAAGCAGTGCATGTTATTCAAGCACATGGTTTCATTACAAAAGACTTAAGACAAAAGGATACAACAGCATTGGGTGAAGAACTATGAGATTGTGGTTTCTGAGATTTTAGGGTTGTCTTATCCAAATTACATTTGTAGCTCTTGTTTTGAAAGGTTTTTCCTTAACATGGAATAGCTTATGAATTCATGCCAAAAGGCTACGGTACTGATGCATGGAAATACTGTATATATAAGTGTAACAGGGGGTCTTCTCAGGGCCGATTTACCTTTGGCTTGCCCACCTGTTTCTGGGCCAACCGCCCACCTTCTCTCCTGCCATGCCTTGTTATTATTTAATTAACGATCATATTAGGTGGGAGACTGCCCATTTTCTTGCCCTGATGCCAGGGGGCGCTATCTGTAGCTCCGTACCTCCCCTACACTGCAGCCCATGCCTCGCAGATGGCATCCATAGTTCTTACAATCATCGGCCCCCCCGGGCCCCAGACTTCTCCAATCAGGACCCCTCTAAGATCCCCCCATTCTGGTGGCCTACCCTGCCTTCATTCAGGCTATCTAGCTCCCTGAAACTATTTCCCCTCTCGGGTGTGGTCCCCCCGGGACCTTTGGCCACACAGGTCCTGGCCTCACCTCCAAGGCCAGTCAGAAACCCCAGGCCCTCCTAGCTCTGGGCATCCCTCACAGTGGGCCCCTGGCCCTTTTGACCGGTCTGGTCCTGGCCCCAGCATTGACCAGTTGAGGGTACTCTCTCTATCAGGTCTCTGAGTCTCTAGCCCCACTCTTCTGGGGTCTGCCCTCTGAGCCCTACTAGCAGGTGACCCACCCGGTTGTGGGAGCTGGGGTTAAGGCACCCCAACCCACCTTTTACCAGGGTGGTAACTGGCTTGGCATTTCCTGGGAGCTCCTGCGCCACTGAGAGCCCCACCATACCACCCAATCCCAGCAGGGTGCAGTTTTAGGTCATGCCCAGGATCAGGAGCCTCCTAGCCATCCCCTACAGCTCCTCTCTTATCTCCAGAATGATACCAGCAGCCTTGCAATGAGGCAATGTTGTTGCCTGGCCTGTCGGCAGGCAACTAAACTGCTTATATAGGCAGCCAGGGATCTAAAATGACTGTCGTAATCAAGCACCTGCTGGCTGTTTGGCTGATCGTAAAGTGGCAGGCACAAACAGTGCCCTGCCACAATAAGCCTGCAAAATGAGATATACATGATTAGGTCAATCAATCCAGTCAATCATCGCCAATGCTCCCCTTTCCCCCACCAGCAGTCCCTGGCCCAGTGGGCCCCTTACCTGAATTCCCACTCACAGGCAGGGAGGCTGAGAACAGCCTCAGGGTGACCTGGCAAAAGCTCCGCCAGGCAGAGACTTGTTGTCTCCAGTGCCCCTGGGCTACAGCATAAGCTTTGTGTACCTCAGTGGTACACCAAGCTTATGGTCTAGCCCAGTGGTGGTTGGTTACTTACAACACTGCATTTAATGGTGTAAGTAAGAAGACAACCAGGCCCTATACAGTATATTTTTGTTGATCACTAGATTTTTTCATATACAAATATGGTCTAAAGGACATAATTGAGAAACAGATGCTCCAGCTTCAAAGGCAAGAAATAAAGGTTTTCTACCCCATATCCTACAGATTTTTCAGCACAGATATTAACATTTATATCAAGAAAAAAAGAAGCAACCTGTCTAAAATATCTACATAAAACTATTATGTTTGGTCTAGTTGTCTGTTTTCCAAACCTACCCTCATTGGCAAACTTGCTCAAAAGTATGAAAAAATATCTCATTCCCTTTGCTGGAGTCATAGCCTACAGTCTACAGGAGATATGTATGCTCCAAGAAAAAGAAGTTGAGGGAAGGAAGAAGTAAAGGAATTGGGATAAAAGGAGAGCAAAGAAAAAGAGAAGCATGTTAAAAGGGAAATGTAGAAGAGAAGTGAAGAGTGGAAAACAGTTTGAGGGAGGAGGAGGAATAAGTAAAGAATGGAAAAGATAAGAATAAAAAAAGGATTAAATGGGAGTGGGAAAGTATGGAGGGTTATGTCAGAATCCCAGCTATTCGGGAAGATCAGGTAATCAGAGGCAATAGGGGTCTCTGGCAAATCTAATGAAGTTAACCTATCCATTGAACTTTGTCCATTGTAGGAGAACAGCCAGAAACCTGCTAGATGCTATAGTCAGCTCTAAAGCATGACTGAAAGAAGTCACAGAAATCTGAAGATTAGCAACAATAATGAAAAGTTGATTTGCTAAAAAGCTTCTCAGTGACCTTGAAAAGGTGAGAGACTCTTCCCTTTGGTGTGCAGGTTTCCTCTGGGCTGTAATTCCTTTGAGAGAGAGTTCAAAAGTAAATGTTTTTTCCTCCCTCACTTTTGTGAAAGACTAGCAAAAATAGGCATAATTGACTTGTCTCTTTTTACATGCACACTTTGTGCTCAGCTCTATTTAGTATCATACCATCTGGGCCCAATTTATTTTTTCTTCTGACATCAGCAGGCTTCATAATGCAAAGCAAATTTCTTTAATGCTCAGGCTAAATTGGGAAGAAGGAGAAAGCCAATGCAGTTCTCTCTTCATTTATATAGTCAAATAAATTCTTCACCAAATGTTACTGAAGAGTCAATGCTTTCTTAGAGAACCATGATATATCATAAGGAAAAAAAACTGTAATGCAATGTTTTTGATATCATTGTATGGTTTACAGATGGTTGCTTTTAAAAGCAGCAGCTGTAGGGCAAATGGAATATATTAGCACTAGAATACTTGCAAAAAAGCAAGGTGTTACATTCAGGGGTTAATGTTTATAACAAAAGAATAAAATAAATACATGAAAAGAAAACAAATGCAAAATATTCCCTAGCTTCAGATTCAACCCAAGTTGTAAAGTCTGACATTCCTAAAAGGCATCTTTTCCTCTTTCTTCCTAGCAGTCTTTCTTTTTAGCCTTCCCCTGACTAGCTGTGCAAGGAAAGGAGCAAGTTCAGTTTACACTAATCGTTTTTTCTTTCACAGACCAGCATGTTCCTCCTGCACACTGCCACAATGATAAACTATATTATTAATATCCAGGCATAGGATTTCCCCAAACTTCTGAAGCTGATTTTGTTGTCATCTACAGGTAAGATTGAGGCAAACTATATTCATTTTTTAAATATAGGCATGGCATTTATTAATGCTGCCCAGCACCTCCCTTGTTAAGGCTTAGGCTCAAATCCTTTTCTGCCTACTGTAAGGCTAAGCCTGCATAGGTACTTGACCTAAAAATATACCTTTTGTCTTAGGAGAGTGATTTTGTTCTTCTAACAGAGGTATATAATAGCTTTCCCACTCTGAATAAGAGATCTAGCATGCAACCAGAGGACTCTATTGGGCAGAAATGTTAAACACAGGGTGTGAACTTAGGGACAAGGATCTAGTTTAGGCTGCATAGTTTATACCACCATCATCTCAGGATCCTTTTCCACACAGGTGAGGGGAAGGAGATGACAAGGTGGAGGACCAATCCACTTTTTCTACCCTGCTAACATTGTGGGAAGTGGGAGATGTGACTTCAAAACTTCTAAGAGGCACTCATATTTCCCACTTCCTAGGTAAGTGCTCCACCCACTAGGCCAGGGTGGGCAAAATACAGCCCGCAGGCCTCATCCAGCCTGCCAGGCTATTTTATCCAGCCCCTTCACACATCCTAGCCACCTTCCTGCCACACAAAGTCCCCCACAAACCCCATACCCACCCACACCTTACATATCCACACACACATCCACATGCTCCCTCACCCCACATCCATACCCTCACACACCCACACCCTCCCCTAAACCCTACATACCCACACACCTACAGTTCCCCACAAACCTATACCCACCCACCCCCCACAATATACAAAAGTAAGACTTCATTTTAAGCCATTATATACAATCATTTTTATGTACACTATACAAACACATGTAAACCAGGACAAAATATTTTTTGAAATCAAATTAATGAAAGTTGTAAATGTTCATTTTTTAGAATATAATTTGGTATTTTTCTGGTTCTGAGATGGCAAAACCTCTTTTGAAAGGGACAAAGGTCAGGGATTAGGGGGCGGGACTTCCAGTCACAAGATGGTGACCATGGGTGGGGCTCCTGTCAAGGGGAAGGGCTACCCATGCAGCCCTCAACTGCTTGGCAAAACTGGGTAAGCAGCCCTCTACCCAAAGTAATTGCCCACCCCTGCACTAGACCAGGGGCCAGCATCGTTTTTGGACAGATTGCCAAAAACACCTGCAACCTCAACTTGTAAGATATTGGTGTACCAGGAGCAGATGGCAAGGGACCATTCACACCACAGTAGGCTCCAGCTTGAAGCTGAACAGGATTCCCCCACAACTGTAGCTCAGGACTAAGCTGGGGAACATGAGCTGGGGAATCAGGAAACGTGTTCTATGCAAAACCTTTGCTAGTATCCAGGCAGTGTGGAAGAGAAGGCCACTACTCTGTTGTATGTATGAATTATGATATAGTTTTTAACCACATTCTGGTTTTTCCATAGATCCCTCTCCCTGCTCCATTAAGTGCACAAGATGGATCTAGTCTGGGTACAAATCATGGCTGTATAGTGGTGGTTCATCTGACGCAAAAGTTAGAAGGAATGCATGCTGCACATGTAGGAAAAGGCAGGATAATCCCATGATTAAGGCAGCTGCATTCTGTCTGGGTAAACTGGATTCTAATTCCACCTCTGCCACAGTTTCTCTGTGGTGCTGGACAAGTCATTTAAACGAAGCTTTTTACTGGCGGTCACTAAAATTATATGTTCTTTGATTTTTTGCTGCCTGATTTAAGATCCTATGGTCTGATCTGCAAATGCTGGGCAATA
>NW_017729029.1:75324959-75325187 GCF_001723915.1 Gavialis gangeticus | reverse complement strand
CCCCCCATCCCCCAGCACCCCAGCCATAAAGAAACAAAAAAGAAAATGGCACTCACTACAGTTCCAGCTGCCGTCAAGGTCACTACCCCCCCCCGCAACACATCACAGGGCCCCACAGGGGTTAACCCCCACAACAGGGCTTACACCCCCCAAGGGGCTACAGCAGGGGCAGCTTTTTGTACTGATAGGACCAGGACAGGGCAGCTTTTTATACTGCTGGGGACAGCA
>NW_017729029.1:75319724-75319959 GCF_001723915.1 Gavialis gangeticus | reverse complement strand
CAATTGAAATCAAAAGCCAGTTTGCTTTGAACTAGTAGGGCATGTCTACACATGCAGGCACGTGCGCTTGCAGCAGCTCAAATAGGGCATGTCCATATGAGCCTGCACATGCCTCAAATCTGCACTGGGGGGGAAAAATTAGACCCCTGGATATCCAGGGGTCAAAAAAACCCACAGAGAAAAAATGTGGGATAGGGCAGAGTCCTGGTCCATACCCTGAGGCAGCTGGAGGCTG
>NW_017729029.1:75314461-75314724 GCF_001723915.1 Gavialis gangeticus | reverse complement strand
CAAAGTGCATGTACGGGCATGTGCACTGAGGCAAGAAGCCCAAGCTCAAATTTGCACCACTTCTGTGGGCATGTCCACACGTGCAAGCACCTGTGCTTGCAGCAGCTCAAATACGTATTCCCTCTTTGAACACTGAAAAATCCCTGATAAAAAAATCCCGAAGTCACTTTGTAAAATACCTCAAAATCCATGTTCCTCCACAATTAAAACAAAATACTGCTATATATATATCTATATATCTATATATAGATATATAGATATAT
>NW_017729029.1:75313658-75314016 GCF_001723915.1 Gavialis gangeticus | reverse complement strand
CCCCCATCTCCCACACCCCCAAATGGCTGCCCTGCCCAGCCCCATCCACTGCTTGCACCCCCAGCCCCCCCGATGGCTGCCTCCCACCACCCCAGCATCCAGCACTTTAAAAATAATAATAAAAAAGCCTCTACTCATGGCAGGACCCGGGGCTGTGGGTGGCTCTGGGGCCTCCTGTCAGAGCCCCCCATAGAGCACAGGGCAGTGGGGGGCAGTGAGGCCAAGGCTGGGGCCACTAGGGCTGTCACCAGGCCCTGTGCTGTGCAGGGGGGCCCCAGTGATCCCAACGGGCAGCTGATAGTGCCAGTGAGTGCTGGGGGGGTGGGGGTTGTGTGTTTTTTTTTAATTGTGGGGATGC
>NW_017729029.1:75307820-75308446 GCF_001723915.1 Gavialis gangeticus | reverse complement strand
GCAAAACCCGGGGGGGCTGGGGGAGTGGGTGGAGCCAGCAGGGGACCCGCCATGGTCCCCTCCCCCCTCCTCCAGCCTCCTACTTACCAGCACTGGAGCCTGGGTCCAGCTCCCTGCGGGTGGCACATTGCCTGCCCTGCACATTAGTGTGCTTCAGCACCACAGCAAGGGCCAGCCATAGAGACCCAGCCTCCGGTTGCCCCACTTTTTTCACTTCAGTTTTTTTACCCCTGGATATCCAGGGGTCCAATTTTGCCCCCCGCACTGGCTACAAATCTGTAGCATGGGGAACCTTTTCCCATTCCTGCACATGCCTCTTTCAGTGTCTCAAAGGGCTTTGAGACACTGCAAGGCACATGTGTGAGCTTGTCTTGACGCACCCACAAAGTGCTTTGTAATGCTAAGTATCAAAAGCATTAACTGGTAATGCTTGCAGTCAGGGCCAGCATTTTTCAAAAGTGTCCTACTATTGGGAACAGCTGTGCCATGGGGAGGTGGTGTTAACCCAGGGATTAATGCAAGTGCCACCAGGTGTAGGGACTAAGGTGGCTATCATAGAGAGTGTCTAGTTGTTCTCTGTCCTCTGTTGATACAAAACCCAACACCTTTATGTCCTCTATTTTTCT
>NW_017729029.1:75302604-75302820 GCF_001723915.1 Gavialis gangeticus | reverse complement strand
AGAAAAAATGTGGGATAGGGCAGAGTCCTGGTCCATACCCTGAGGCAGCTGGAGGCTGGGTCCTCAACAGAAACGATCTGGCTGCCACAACATCACATCCTCAACAGAAATGCTATGGCAGCATGCCAGCTGCAGGGAGCTGGATCCAGGCTCCACTGCAAGTAAATAAGGGGGGGGAGAGACTGGAGAAGGAGGAAGCCCAGCCCGCATTTCCAG
>NW_017729029.1:75289354-75301837 GCF_001723915.1 Gavialis gangeticus | reverse complement strand
CATAGAGACCCAGCCTCCGGTTGCCCCACTTTTTTCACTTCAGTTTTTTTACCCCTGGATATCCAGGGGTCCAATTTTGCCCCCCGCACTGGCTACAAATCTGTAGCATGGGGAACCTTTTCCCATTCCTGCACATGCCTCTTTCAGTGTCTCAAAGGGCTTTGAGACACTGCAAGGCACATGTGTGAGCTTGTCTTGACGCACCCACAAAGTGCTTTGTAATGCTAAGTATCAAAAGCATTAACTGGTAATGCTTGCAGTCAGGGCCAGCATTTTTCAAAAGTGTCCTACTATTGGGAACAGCTGTGCCATGGGGAGGTGGTGTTAACCCAGGGATTAATGCAAGTGCCACCAGGTGTAGGGACTAAGGTGGCTATCATAGAGAGTGTCTAGTTGTTCTCTGTCCTCTGTTGATACAAAACCCAACACCTTTATGTCCTCTATTTTTCTCTGAGAGAAAAGGTGTCCATTTTCATATCAATAATAGAGGACAGAAGAGCAGAAAACTGGAATGTCCTCTATGATGGCCACCCTAGTAGGGACCCTCTCACACCTCCCTACTTCAGCTAGTAGCAATGGCAATTGGCAATGGTAAATTCAGCAGTGAAAGAAGAGGTGGATGTACTGGAGGGTGTGCCTGCTGCATTAACTCTCTAGCTGCTGACTAATCCAACACAGCAGCCATTTCCAGTACCAGAACACAGTTGAAACCGCTGCCCCTGCCCCAGGAGCCACCAATTACAGTCACCTGAGGAAATGGGCAATGCTGTATTCAGTACCAAGAAAGGCACAGACTCCCCTGGGGGTCCTTCCTTTTGGTCCACCTATCCTTCTAAAGTCAGCACCCAGGGCTTGTCCACTGCTTATCCATCTGTACTTATGGCACTGCTAAGTACTCCAAAAGTACTTGTGGGTCCCAAACTGAACACCAACATTTCTCTGTGCAATTAGATATCACAAGGATGAAAACTGTTAGATAAAGGCATGGGTAAGTGTATAATCATTCTTCAGACTGGCTTTGAACAGTGTTCAGTAAATGGAACAGTGGGTCACAC
This sequence comes from Gavialis gangeticus, assembly GCF_001723915.1. Taxonomy (NCBI): domain Eukaryota; kingdom Metazoa; phylum Chordata; order Crocodylia; family Gavialidae; genus Gavialis; species Gavialis gangeticus. The sequence continues at coordinate 75,300,782 of NW_017729029.1, read as the reverse complement.
ACTGTACAGGGTAGATAAAGCAAAATACTCGATAGTTTTCATTGAACAAGCACTGGAAAAATATTATACGGTTGTTTAATCAGTGACTGCCATGAAATCAATCTTAAATTGTCATTTCCTAACTTTTGACTGCTTAATGGAATGTTGACTGAATGTTCTTTAAACAGGATTTTGTATTTATTTATTTACATCTGGTTTACATCTAAAACAATGAAATGCCCTTATCTGAGTCTCTGCTTGGCTTAACAAATTAGTCATTCAAAAACGTTTCCCTTAGTATTGAATGCTCAAGTCAATAGAAACTAAACCAACCAGATGCCTAAATAAAACCATCTTCCTTTCCCTTAATCATTGTGAAAGGAAATCTTCAGGAACACTCTGGAAAAAAAAACAAACAAACCCAATCCCCCCCTGCCGGTTCAAATGAAGGTCCTTTTGCAGCATATCAGAAAACTCACTAATTCTGAGCCATTTTGCACCCACAGAGGCATGTTCCAAAATCCTAGAGCTCCCACAGACCATGCTCTGCCAGTCACCCTCTCCTTTACACCTAGAACAGGGGCTTTCAGCCTTTTTTGGTCAGGGTACCCCTGGCGGCCAGTCAAGAAGTACCCTTGACTTCCAAAGTACCCCCAGGGGTACACACACCCCTGGTTGAAAACCCCTGACCTAGAAGATCTGACTTGAGGACTTCTGCTGCCCACAGCTGCAGCAGAATATTGCAAGGGGAAAGGCCTTCAAAAGTCATTCTCAGACTACTGGAAGTGGCAAACTCCATAGTTTATAGCACCTACATAACATTTGGGAGTGATCGCTACAGTCTGCAAGAAGGAAGAGTTTGGTAGAAACATCAGGAAAGTGTCTACATATTGTTTGGACTCTGGCTGCAGTTTCCACATTTCTATAAATAGCACTTTAATAAAGAGCTGGTTTAGTTTTAGTAGCAGGAAGTCCTCTTGTGGTATTACCCAACACATAGTATATGCAGTGAAACAGCTACAGCCAAAAAGACATAGACCCTTTCTTTCCAGAAATAGTTTTCTGAGCTCCCAGCTGGAGATGGTGTAAGGATTGTTTCCTAATGCTAGATGTGCAACGATGCTCCAAACGGTGGTGATACACTAGTAATGATGTAGCAGCATGCCCAGATGGCTACTGCATCCTTTTTCAATAGCACCTCAACTTCACTAGCATCTCAAACTTCACTTGACTCATAGCTCTGAGCCAGAATAAGCTATGTGAAAAGCAAGGACTACATGAACAGTAGAAAGTTGTTGGTGGAACAAATATGCCTTCTCCCTAACTAACACCCCTTCGTACTTGTTTTCCAAGTATTCTAGGTCAGATACCAAACTTGATTTTTCAGAGTACTTAGCATTATATAGCCTTTCATACATTCAAAGCAAAATTACTATTGACTTCAGTTGTCAGTGCTTACCCTGTCTACTCAGTGCCCATCCATAGTATTCCAAGGTATTCACTACTTTCCCAAGTTTGTTTTATTTGCCTCTAAAACTCTAGATACTAAGGGAGAAAATATATTGTCCACCAGAGTGAAAGTTACAATCAATGGGACTGTCTGAATATCACGAAGTGCCACCTAGAGACAGCTGTCAAATTTCTAAATAGTACAAAAGAATTTTGTTGTCAATTAAAAATGAATGCCAGCTACCAGTTCACTGTGCACCTAACAGTGACAGGTGAAAAACACCGCAGAAAGAGAAGGAAGTGCTATAAAACTGATTTGTTTCAAAACTGTTACAGCATCTATAAATCTAGCCTGGAGTTCTTCAATCACTCAGAATACCAAGGTTAAAAGGACAAATGATCAACTGCGAAACCCATAGCAGGCAAACTGACAATGCATTTAAAAAAATAAATAATTCTTTATTTTTACTGAAATGTTATTTAAACCTGGAATAACTACTTCTCAGATTTATATCTGTCTTCCAAAGAAAGGTCTGACATAGAGGACAATTTTACAAGCAGTCATACACAGTAACTACAGTCTGATTCACAGATTGGGAACAAGACTAAACACCTGGAATACGAAAGATTTGGCTGCTAAATTACTATGTAAGATAATGTAAATTATCATCAAAACAAGTATCAGTGAGCAGCTATGGATAAAAAGAAATCCTAGATTATAATAAGAATGGACATATTTATAACAGAATAGGAGCCTATGGGCCATTTGAAACTTCAGAGAGAGGGTAGAATGATTTGTCCATTCACAAGCAGATACGCATCAAACATACATGGGTAGATGATGCAATTAGCACTCTTGTGGTTTATTTGCAAAGTCACAAGTGTGAATTGCTTAACACCAACACCAAGATATGATATAGTACAGTACTTCCCATTTATAGATCTCAAAATACTTACAGGAAAGCTGAAGCCAACAGCAACTTCTGTTTGAGCTAGTCACTAGAGAATATCATTTACTTGCTCACAGAAAGCCAAGACATTAAATGGCAATGAAAATAACCGAATATTGAAGTGTTCATCAAATGGCCTCTCAGAAGATTCCAAGATGAAGAAAAGGTCAATACTGCAAAATCTGAGCCTAAGGCTCCTCCAGTCATTGTTTGAAGCTGCTGCCTAGCTCCTGCTTTTCTTTCTAGCATCCTACCTCAGGAATTTTGCCACAGTGGTTGTTTGTATATCCCCTTTAGCAGCATGGCTGGAGGTATGGAATAAATATTTAAACTGTTAGAGGTAGCATTGGCTTCTTTGTTGCTATCTGCCTGGTCCTCTTCCCATGTCTGAGAAGACTAAGCCATTTGGCATGATACTCTCCCAATACCCTCCAATGCGTAAGGGTGAGATTACACATTACAATTAGACCATGTGAAGAGTACTTGAAACTTGAATAATCAAACATTAAGGCTTGTTAACAAGTGCTAAGTGCCCTCTAGGTGTCTTAAAGGTATAGCTATATCCTTCAGGCAGGAATTATCTTTGAGCTGTGCTACCTAACTCAAGTTAAGTTAACTTCTGGGTGTTTATCTGAGATGAAACCATCAATTTACAGTCTTTCAGGTAGACTAGCTCATCCAGCACTCTATGGCCCTATACTAACAGCTGGGAATAGCTGGACAATAGATGGGTGTGGACGGGGTGAGTGGGGAAGGAAGGAAAAGGGGTGAAGGGGGGGCAGGATTGAAGGACAGAAGGGGAAGGTGATAGAAAGAGAGGGGAAAATGAGTGGGTGGGGAATTTCTGGGCTTCTGTCCCTTCTGCTTCTCAAATTCCCCCCCAAAATCACACCCCCTAGCTCACTCCCCTGCCACCCTAATCACCTTATCTGCCCCACATTGGCCCTCCATAGTCAGATCACTGTCCTGACATGCTAATCAGCCTAATAAGAGTGGTGGAGGCACTAATGAGGGGTTCCCCCTTCCTGTCTGCTCCTGGGGTCCCTTCAGCCACACCAACCCTGCGTGCCCACATCTAGCCACTACTGGGTCCCATTGGGGGGTCAGTAGGAGGTGCAAGGAGCTGCCAGGCATCTACAGGGGCTGTATTTCTGTGCGTGGGGGTGGTGCAGGCTGTAGGGAGGCTGGGAGGAGGCAGAAAGGGGGAACTCCACCTTCCCCCCATTGCTGCTGTTGCTAGGGTGGCCGTCACAGAGGACATCCGGTTTTCTGCTACTCTGTCCTCTATTGATATGAAACCCAATGCTTTTATGTCCTCTATTTTTTCTTGAAGAGAAAAACAGAGGACATAAAGGCATCAGGTTTCATATCAATAGAGGACAGAGGACACCTGGACTGTCCTCTGTGATGGCCACCCTAGCTGCTGCTCTTGGGCTGATTGTGGGGGCAAAGCAGTGATCAGGGGGTGGAAGAGCTGATTGGGTGTGGGAAGGGGGAGAAAAGGGATCTGGGGGGTGAATGGAGTGATCCAAGCAGTGCAGGGGTAGCTCTGTCTTGCCCCTCCCCTCCCCAACCTATACTGTGGCTAGAGAGATGGCAACCACGGAAGGCATGGAGCGAACTTGCATCCCCTAGCCACACCCTGGCTTGCCAGCCCTCTAGCAGTAGGTCTGAGCAGTGAACATTAGAGAAAGTATTAACCCAAAACATGTGACTGATTACTAGCATTTGTTAATCTTAACACAGACTAACATTTCTTAGAATTAGCACCTGCTAACTCCAATATATAATCTCACCCTAATATGCAATGGTCTGGGTTTACCATTAAGGGGCTATTATAGGACTGGGGCTATGCTACCAGCTTAGTTATACCAGTCTTTTTTCACCATCCACTTTAATTTTTGTATGCTGCATGCCATCCATCATAGAAACCCTTTGATTTTGAGAATAAATTCTAATGAAGTTAAAATAAAAGAAGTAACCAATTAAAAATCTTGACAGAAAGAAATGTAGGACACCGTGATAGGATATGAAGTCACTGGCAGCAACAAAATGCTGTAGCCCTGATGCATGATCTGGAAGGTAAAAACCCCAGGCTAAGGCTTTAGCATGAGCTCACTTGGAATAAGTGCAGCTCATTACCAGAAATATGCTGTTAAACTTCAGAGAGTTCAGAGAAGAGCAGAAAGAATGAGCATAGTTCTGGAGAAACTGATTTATGAGGAGACATTAAGAATCAAATGTGTGAAGCTTGGCTCAATCTGAGCTAAGAGGGATATAAGAATTTGTGAACATTTGATAGGTATAAGTACCAAGCAGGGAGAACATTTATAAAATGTGATACCCAAAGATAATTCAAAATATATACTACAATGAAATCCAGAAAAAGAAAATTTAGACTAAGAAACTTCCCGATTGAAGTGTCTTAGCCTGCAAAGTAATCTTACTTGTGAAACAGCTTCTCTTGGCACATTTCAAACAAGAGTGAATAAAATTCTTGTAAAAGGACAATAGGGAGCAATTCTACTTTGGCATGGAGACAGACAAGCTGACCTAATAGTTCTTTTCCAAATCTAATTCCAAGGATAGACAATAAATCATTATCATCTGTTATTATTTTCTTCATGATTGCAAAAAATTTTAAATGTGCTTGGTAAAGCAAGGTCAGCCAGGGCAGAAGCATTCATTCACAGGTCTGAGCATTCAGATAGTAGAGTGGTAGCTGATATCCTACATGCCCACATTGAAGAGTAAGAACCTCCCGTACAGAGACAATCCGAACCTTGGCGCACAGGAAGAAACACACAGCTCCTACTTACTCCCACTCTGTAGGTGAATAGAGAATGGGGAATCCACCTCATATCAGTCCCAATGTGCTACCTGAACTAGCACAAAGATTATCATTTTTGGCTGACTTACAATATTACACGAAGGAATGAGAAAGCCAAGATAGACTTATCATAGAATCATATAGAATCATATAAAATGAGGGTTGGAAAGGACCTCAGGAGGTCATCTAGTCCAACGCCCTGCTCAAAGCAGGACCATCCCCAACTAGATCATCCCAGCAAAAGCTTTATCTAGCTGAGTCTTCAAAACCTCCAAGGATGGAGAGTCTACAACCTCTCTGGGTTATCTGTTCCAGTATTTTACTACCCTCCTAGCAAGAAAATTCTTCCTTGTATCTAACCTAAACTTCCCTTGCTGCAACTTGATACTGTTCCTCCTTGTTCTGTCACCTGCCACCACTAAGAACAGTCTAGCTCAGTAGTCACCAACCAGTGGATCTTGATCCACCAGTAAACTTCGGAGCCTCTTGGAGTTGATCTGAGTCTGGGGTGGGGGTGTTGAGTGCCCGCGTGCATGCACGTGCGTGCCCCGGCCCAGCAGGTCAGTCTGTGGGGGGAAGGAAGGGGGGGGGCTAGATCGAGGCCCTGACGGTAAGGGACAGTGCTGCAGATGCAGGAGCAGGGGTAAGGTGAGTGGGGCCCCAGCCAGGTGGAACTTACCTGCTGGGAAGACATGCCTCCAGATAATTTTTTCTCCCTCTGCCTCAATCTGTCCCGCTCCTTCCCTCCCCACAGACTTACCTGCTGGGTGGGGGGTGGACAGGGAAGGCGGCAGTGCACAGTAGATCTTGGGCTGCTTTTAAATGCCAAAGGTGATCTTGTACTTAAAAAGGTTGGAGCCCACTGGTCTAGCTCCATCTTCTTTTGAACCCCCCTTCAGGTAGTTGAAGGCTGTTATTAAATCCCCTCTCAGTCTTCTCTTCTATAGACTAAATAAGCCCAGTTTCCTCAGCCTCTCCTCATAAATCATGTGCCCCAGGCCCCTCACCATTTTCGTTGCCCTCTTCTGGACTCTCTCCAATAAGTCCACATCCTTTCTGTAGTGGGCGGGCCAAAAACTGAACACAGTACTCCAGATGCGGCCTCACCAGTGCTGAATAGAGGGAAAGAATCACTTCCCTTGACCTGCTGGCCACACACCTACCAATGCAGCCCAGTATGCCATTAGCCTTCTTGGCAACCAGGGCACACTGTTGGCTCATATTCAGCTTATTGTCCACTGTAACCCACAGATACTTTTCTGCAGAGTTGCTGCCCAGACGGTCAGCCCCCAGCCTGTAGTGGTTCACGGGATTGTTTCATCTTAAGTGGAGGACATTGCACTTGTCCTTGTTGAATTCCTTTTGACCCAATCATCCAATATGTCTAGGTCATTCTGAATCCTAGCCCTACCCTCCAGCACATATACTAATCCCCTCAGCCTGAGGTCATCAGCAAACTTGCTGAGGGTGCACTCTATGCCATCTTCCAGGTCATTGATGAAGATATTGAACAAAACCAGACCCAGAACCAACCCCTAAGGCACTCCGCTTGATACCAGCTGCCAACTAGACATCAAGCTACTGATTATTACCCTCTGAGCCCAACACTCCAGCCAGTTTTCTATCCACCCTGCAATCCATTCATATGGTCCATACTTTCTTAGCTTGCCTGTGAGAATGTTGTGGGAGACTGTATCAAAAGCCTTGCTGAAGTCAAGGTACATCACATCCACTGGTCTCTCCACATCTGCAAAGCCAGTCATCTCATCATAGAACACAATCAGGTTGGTCAGGCATAACTTTCCCTTGCTGAATCCATGCTGACTGTTCCTAATCATCATCTTCTCCTCCAAGTGTGTAGAAATGGATTCCTGGAGGATCTGCTCCATCATTTGTCCAGGGACTGAAGTGAAGCTGACAGGGGGATCCAAGGAACTACTGACCATTCTCCCTTTCTTAAATATGGGCACTATGTTTACCCTTTTCCAATCATCCAGGACCTCTCCTGATAGCCATGAATTTTCGAAGATGATGGCCAGTTGCTCTGCAATGACATCAACCAACTCCCTCAGCACCCTCAGGTGCATCCCATTTGAACCCATGGACTTGTACGCATCTACCTTTTCTAAATTGTCCCTTACCTCCTTTTTCACCACTCCTGGCTGCTCATTTCCTCCCCAAACTGTGCTGCCAGGTGTAGTAGTCAGGGAGCTGGCCTTGCCTTTGAAGACTTAGGTGAAAAAGGCATCAAATACTTCAGCCTTTTCTGCATCCTCTGTCACTAGGTTGCCTCCCCATTCAGTAAGGGACCCACACTTTCTCTGTTTTCCTCTTGTTACTGACAGACTTATAGAAACCCTTTATGTCCCTTGCTAGCTGCAACTCCAATTGTGCTTCAGCCTTCCTGACTTCATCCCTGCATGCCTGAGCGTACTCTTATATCCTCCCTAGTTGTTTTGTCTAAGTTTCCACTTCTTATAGGTTTCCTTTTTGGGATTTAGTTTACTGAAGAATTCCCTGCTAAGCCAAGCTTGTCTTCTGCCATACTTACTAGTCTTCCTGCACATCAGGATAGTTTGTTCCTGCACTCTCAGTAAGGCTTCTTTAAAGTACAGCCAGCTCTCCTAGACTCCTCTCCAAGTCAGACTGGCTTCCCAGGGGATCCTGTCCATGGGTTGCCTGAGGGAGTCAAAGTCTGCATTTCTGAAGTCCATGGTCCTTACTCTGCTGCTCTCCATCCTTCCTTTCCTCAGGATCCTGAGCTCAAATCACCTCGTGGTTGCTAATGCCCAAGTTGCCATCCATTTAGACATTCTCCACCAATTCTTCCTTGTTTGTGAGCAGAAGACAAGAAGAGCACAGCCCCTAGTTGGCTGCTGCAGCACTTGCACCAGGAAATTATCCCCAACACTCTCCAAAAACTTCCTGGATTTCCCTCCCAGCAGATGTCAGGGTGATTGGAGTTCCCCATGAGAACCAGGGCCTGTGATCAGGAAATTTCCACTAGCTGTTTGAAAAAAAGCCTCATCCACCACTTCCTCCTCATCTGGTGATCTATAGCAGACTCCCACCACATCATCACTCTTGTTGCTCTCCCCTCTGACCTTAACCCAGAGACTTTCGACAGGCCTATCTCCAGCTTCATACTGGAGCTCTAAACAATCAATGGCTCTTTTACATAAAGTACAACAACAACTCCTCTTCTTCCCTGCCTGGCCTTCCTGAACAGTTTGTACCCATCTATGACAGTGCCCCAGTCATGCAAGCTATCACACTAAGTCTCTGTTATTCCAATCATGTTATAGTTCTGTGACTGCAAAGACTTCCAGTTCTTCCTGCTCATTTCCCAGGCTCTGTGCATCCATGCACAGGCAGCTAAAGTAACTAGTTGATTGCCCTGCTACAACTTCCTACTTGCTTTTCCTCCAGGTCACCCACTTCCCCACTTACCTCAGAGCTTTGGTCTCCATCCCCTGGCAGACCTAATTCAAAGCCCTCCTCACTGGGTTAATGAGCCTGTTTACAAAGATGCTCTTCCCTCTGTTGGGTGGATTCCATCTCTTCCCAGCAATCCTTCTTCTTGGAACATCATCCCCTGGTCAAAGAATCTTGCAAAAAATGTCTGTGGCTTCTAATGTCTCTTAAGACTTCTCCTGGCACTGTGTAGCTTGTTCACCACACTTTGTGTAGGCACAACCTAGCCGACAAATAGATGGATAATATGGACGAACTATCTATTGACTATACAGAAGTCATTACAATAGATTTTATTTTACAGTGTTTGGGGATTCTACCAAAAGTGACTGCACCATATGCATAGCTTGGTGCTGCATTTTGGGAGAATAAGGGCATTGCAGTATCAAATTAGTGCACTTTTACTTACTGTCCAGTAGGTAGACAGTAGGTAAAATTAGTGTGTGCGCATTACCCCTTAAATTTGGCTTTGAATGTCAAGAAAACATGCAGCACACCTGAGACTAGTACCCTTTCTGCTGTAATTTATTACGGCAACTAGATTGAGATGGGGATAGTAGATAGTATCTAACCCAATCCTCATGGGTCTGTACATATAAATCACCAAATACCTAATTATTTTAAGTATTACATTACTCCAAGCATTCCAACTGCACCTCTCTCCGAGATATCACAACTAGGAAGTTTGGGGGATTCTCCCTCCCCTCCTCCACCTCAAAAAGTTACAGAAGCTTAAAACAGTTTTAGGTCAATAATCTCACCCCAAATTGTACTCTTTCATGAACACAATGTCCAATTCATTTATATTGCCAGTCTCATATGAACCCCTGTAGCTTATTGTAGGCTTGTAAATATGTAATCTCCTGAAAAAAGGAACTATTTGTACCCTGTATAATGCATATCAACTGCTGTCAATTAATGAAGAATGTTGTACTCTGTATTAGATAGCAAAATACATCTTCTCAAGATAAAAAGCATTTTGTTCAAAACTGTAGCTTTTAAGGTTTTTAAAATTCTTTTTTCCAGAGTGGCTTCCTTAATCAAACTTGACATTTATTGGAATCTAATTTAGATGGTTGGTTCCTATTCCTTCCCTAATTTACATTGAAATGCTGTTCTCTTATTAATGTGCCATAAGGTTATCCTATATAAGTGGTCAAATGGGAAAGAATGAAATAATCTGAGAGAGCAATTACTGCCACTGCAGCCTGTACAACTAATTTTCTTTGTTCTGAGACTCTTAACAGAAGAAGCACATAAATTTCAGCGCATGCATTTATGGGAATGCACTCACAAACTTCCTTTTCTGAACAGAGCATGACAACCTTGCTAAAGTGCTCACCAGGTTATAATTGCCTTGAAAGCAAGAGTTAGGGTAAGGGTTTCCAATATAATTTTCTCTGTTCCAGGTACATCTCACACAGATATTACAGTGAAGTGAATTATAGTGCTGCCAGAATACAAGTCAAGTCAGTCCGAAGGCCGCTGTGATCGTTGGAACACCTTAGATGCAGGAACAACCCTCCTCCATTCCAGTGAAGTTAGTTGAGTTGCTTTTTATCACTGGCAATTCTTTGGGCAGAGAGACCTGCTGGTACCCATCTCCCCTCCAGGTATGGATGGCCATTGGCTCATTCGCCAATGGATGGCCATTTGCCCTTTAACAGATCTTGTTTTTAGTCCTGCTGGGTGTCTACACACCCTTCTCACCCAAGCTAGCTGAGGTGGGAGCACTGGTTTAGTTGCCGATAGCCCAACCATGAAACAGGCTATACTGCTTTACATGGTACCAGATAACAGACCAAGAGAGGCCTGGCCTGACAAGTGCCTGAATACAACAGAATGGAAATTGAATCAGATCAATCTTTTCTTATATAAATAGGTGAACAGAATTATTTAACTAATGTGCATGAAATATGCTGACATATTTTTACACTCATTGTAGAAAAATCATACAAATTTTCTATAAAATTGTTGAAAAATTGTACAATACACATAGACCAAATGTTTAGCTGTCTTTAATGACTGTAGCAGTGTTATGGAACTGGTGTGATTTTAGAAGGATACTCTTCCTTATACGGAAAATATATGAAAACTACAATATGATTATTCACCACTAGAGATTTATGAAAAAGCATTTATCAGATTTGTTTTTCAAGGAAATGTTATGAGAACACAAAATCTAAAACCACTGAAAATATATTCCTTTAAACTTATGCAATTCTGAAGTATCTGAAGATAAACTTATTCTTTGGAAAAAGAAAATAAGTTTGTGTGCTAAATAAGGTTTTTAAATTTTACCATCTTTTAGATAACTGATAGAGTCTTTAGTTGAATTGCTTGTTTTTCCAGATGAACTACTGTTACCTGTCAGCATTGTCTTCCTGAGGGAGGCCTGGCACCCAACTTGCTAGACTTACAAAGGGTTTTTTCTATTCCCCCCCCACCCTCCCCACACACACCTCATCTAACCAGAACCAAGCAGAAGTAAAGTTTAATAGGCATCTCGGGCCATACATTCCATAGTCGCACTATGGGAGGCCTTTTTAAACTTGATTGACTAAAACTCAGTCGCCAGGTTAGGGAATACTGAGGCACAAAACCGAGTCAGAGGAGGTATGGGCAACATTTGAACAATGGTAAAGGGCTCATCACAGTGTCCAGCCTGTTGGAGCCCTGACCACAAATGCTGTCATAGTTTTCCCGGGATGACTGGTGGAAGTCCTCCCCACAAAGTTTATGAACA
>NW_017729029.1:75283725-75283997 GCF_001723915.1 Gavialis gangeticus | reverse complement strand
AAGGGTTTTTTCTATTCCCCCCCCACCCTCCCCACACACACCTCATCTAACCAGAACCAAGCAGAAGTAAAGTTTAATAGGCATCTCGGGCCATACATTCCATAGTCGCACTATGGGAGGCCTTTTTAAACTTGATTGACTAAAACTCAGTCGCCAGGTTAGGGAATACTGAGGCACAAAACCGAGTCAGAGGAGGTATGGGCAACATTTGAACAATGGTAAAGGGCTCATCACAGTGTCCAGCCTGTTGGAGCCCTGACCACAAATGCTGT
>NW_017729029.1:75272537-75278725 GCF_001723915.1 Gavialis gangeticus | reverse complement strand
AAGAGGCTACCACTACTAGGACAGATAGGGCAAAAGATTGGGACGTGCTGAGTTTAAGACACATAAGGGAATCAGCTTGTATGGGCTGGTTGACCCAGTTTGGCAGAGACGTGAGCTTATGAACTGAATGCTGGCCCATGAGGGTGTCAGCTGGACACCCAGCTGGATTCAGAAGTATTCTGTTTACTTGTGTGCTTGTGTCTGACTGCATTTTATTGTTACCTTAATGAACTGATTCCTGGCATATGAAGGTGTCAGCCCATCCATTCTGATCAACCTGGCCGGGTCAGGAGTATTACGTTAATCTGTGAGTTTGTGTGTATGATTGATTTGGTGGCTGGAGGAACCCAGCCCCATTGAAACTGAGTCCTGCAAGATAGCTCCATTGGGGGTGAGGACTTGCAGAAGGGAGAGATACAGCTCCATATAGAAACACACGTAACACAAGCAGCACATTGATAGAATTACAAAGACCCTAGAAACATACCCCTAATAAATGAGCGCACCCCAAAGTGATGGGCAAATCTGGTAACACTACACTGGCACTACCTGTCAGAATCAAGTAACTATTGGATCTGAAAAGACAACATACATAGGCCTTGATTCTGCAATAGGCTGCAAATTGGTGTGCAGTATTAATTCACTTGCTGAAATTAAATGGCAGTATATGTAAAAGGACAACATTTTAGAGTATTGTACAATTACTCTGGAAACACATTGCTAAAGAACACCAATGAAGCAAGTAAAAGTTAAGAAAGAATTGGATCCATATATAAATAAGTGGTTACACCTTCAGCTCAGCTCAGTCTTCAGCTCATTTTCTATTCAGACCTTGCCTTCTGTAACAGTTTCACATGATTTCACAGAAGAACTCCAGGATTTGGCTCAAGAATAATACTAACATTTGCTAACCAATGAAATAAAATTATAAGAACTTATGAACCTGAGCATTTTTTGGGGGGTGGACATGAATTGATGATCAACTTAGATAAAGAAGCATACCTGTTGCCCACTCGCATGCACCATGGTCTGTATTGCACAGTTGTGTTAATTATTTGTTTGATGCTCTTACTATTGAACAAAATGGATGTTCCAGATGGGTACCGATGGATCTGTTGTTAACTTAATTTTTTTAAGATGGTTGAAGAGAAGTCTTTTTTTCCCCATCGTATAGAACAGAGAAAGAGATAACAGTGTTTTCCTGATGCAGTGTTTCCAGATATAGGGAAAACGGTAGCATTTTAGAAAGGTTGTTGTGATAAAGTTGTCATCAACTTCCCATGTCTGAATTGTCATACTCATGGCATGTTCTCTTTATGCAATTTGCCTAGAGATATAGAAAAGTCATTGAGAACATCCTTTTGGAAAATTGGATGCTGGAAAGAAAGAAGCAAAGCTCTTTTGTTTTTGCATGGCTGGGATTATTCACACAGTATGCAATTTCTTCAGACATGAAAAACTGAAGATGAGCAATAGCTGTGGTACCCCCTGGGCAAATCTAATGGCTTTGGAGAGCACTAGGTCAGGTGGTTTATTGTAGTATAAAAGACAAGCTTTAAAACATATCTTGAATGTCAGATATCTGAAGACCAATTAAGGCCTACATATTATCCCATATTAGGCATAAATAATCATATAGTGTCATACTATCCTGAATACAGTCTTTCAAGGTTATACTCCTGTCTTTCAGTGTACCTGCCAACCAATCACAACACTCCCAGGAACACAGACACTGATATATGAGATACAAGCTTTAATTCTTAGAAGTCTGCACCTATATGCTCCCATTAAACTGTCAAAATGCCCTTCAAGAAGCAAAGGTTCTGGATGACACATTTTGATTTGGAGGGTGAGATTGGGTAGAGTTGTAGAACATCTGAAGGGAAGAGTTAAGATTCAGATTGACCATGATAAACTAGAAAAATGGCCTAAAATCAATTGAATGAAATCCAGCAAGGACAAGTACAAGGGTCTGCACTTGAGACAGAACAATCACATGCACAAATGAAGGCAGGGGAAGATCTGGCTAGACTGAGGTACTGCAGAAAAGGACCTAAGAATCATAATGCATCAGAAACTGAATATGAGCCAAAAAACATACTCTTGTTGCAAAAAAAAAAAAAAAAGGTCAATAGTATACTGGATTGTATTAATAAAAACATCACTTACAAGTCAAAGGAAGTGATTTTTCTTCTCTATTTGGCACTGGTGAGGTGTCATCAGGAGTACTGTGACCAGTTTTGGGCCCCTCATTTCAATATGTGGACAAATTAAAAACAGTCCAGCAGATGGCAACAAAAATATTAGAGGCCTAGAAAACTTGTCTTACCAGGAAAGGCTGAAAAAACTAAGATTTAATCTGAAGAAGAGAAGATTGAGGATAGATTTGGGAACAATCTTCAAATACCTGAACAGCGCTTATATGGAGGATTAAGGTAGACTACCCTTTGCAGCTGCAGAGAACAGGACAAGGAGCAAGGTTTTAAATCGCAACCAGGGAAATTTAGGTTTGATATGAAGAATTCTCTCACTATAAGTAAACTCACTAAATAACAGAGAAATTATTTTGCATCACATGGGGCTCGTATTGTTTACATTTTGTCAAAATTTCTTCATGATTACCTAGGACAACAGATAGCAAAAAAAATGTGTATGATTTGGTGTATATCGTGAAAAAAGAAACAAGGAATTTAAAATATTCTGCAAAACCAATAAGTCTCAATCTTCCAAGACACAAAAAATGTTGGTTAAGTCAAGTTAAAAGAGTATTATCAAATATGTTTCCTGTTCATACAGGAGCCCTCCTTGCTCCTATTAAATGCACAGTGTTTGCCATTTGGATATTTCTAACTATTAGCATCTCAAAACTCATATCTGTAATTGAGAGTCATTTACAGATGTAGCCAATTATTAATCTCTGAAACTGCTTAATGCCAAGAATCAAAATGAAAACACCTAAACATTTTTGCTAAAGTCCCTTTATTAATCAAAGCAAAAATGCATTTCTGGTACTTTAGACATGAACAGGTGTGCTGCGCAATTTTGGAAAAGTCACACAATAAATGAACAAATGACACAGTGCCAGTGTCACGTGCCATGCCCCCTTTCCTTCTCCCCCACCGCTCCAAGGAGCGGCAGCAGCGTGGGGTGGCTGCTGCAGCCATATTGTCTGTTGGGGGCAGGAAGGGGGGCGGTGCGCCACAATTTTTTCTTATTTATTTAAGTGTGCCATGGGATGGAAAATGTTGGGAAACACTGAGTTAGATGATCACTAACAAAAGTTGATCAAAATTGTACTGGAAGTCATGGGGATACTTTAGATACTTGAGACAAAGGATTGTGTACTGAGGTGCTCGTTAGCAGAGAGTGCACACAGCCACTGTATTTCCTTAAGTATAGGCTCAATCACAGACTTTTTTAAAGATGTTTATGTGACGAAAGATGCAAGGAAGGACTTAATAGGATTTTCAAAAGTATTTAGGCAGCTATGGCAATCAAGACACCTATGTGAGATAACAAATACCTTTAAAACTGTCCTTCTGAATTCTTAAGTACCCTATAGCTATTTTTAGAGGTTATCTGTAATATATTATACCTGTTTAAAGTTTACCTGCCATTAACATGGACTGACAAGAATGGCAAGAAACTCTGTTGAGAGAAACTGTATCCTATGATCATCTTATGAGCCATTTGCTCCTTCATGTTCCACGTTCATATGTTATTGTTCAAGGATAATAAAGTGTTGAGCTTGCCACCTTTTCATCTTACTAGAGAAGATTTGTGTGTGTTCTATCCCCATTATGTAGCATTTGCTTTCCTTTTTTTTCTTTTTAGGCCCATGATAAATCAGCATCTGCAGAGAACCCTGGCGGATTTAGCCCAAGACTAGAGCAAAATTCACAAACTCATGTTATAAAGCTAAATTCCCTCTAAAATGCATGGGAAGAGCTAAGCACCTCAGCATGGAAAGTCCCAAAGAGGAAAGCATGTCTAAAATCCAGCCTCTCTTCCAGATTTGGGTGTCTGCCTATAGATTTGTTAGGCGTGTACATGAAATTGGGTTCAGACTCTAAAACTGCCTCCCAGACTTCAGTGCCTAAACTGCCTGGTGGTTCTGGACAATTTGTTTGATTCTCCCTTTGAAACATGGCTAGAGGAGATGGTTATAGTGTCACCAACCTTTTATATAAAAGAGCTGAGTGGTTAAAGCCAGGATGTGAGAGACCTGGCTTTCAGACCCTCCTCAGTTTGAGAAGGCTCAAATCATACCCAAATCTCCAAAAAAAGTACCCTAACCACAGATATCAGCCCTGATACAGTGTTGCACTAGGGCAGCCACACATCTCTTCTGATTCCAGCATGTGAGATCTTGGGAATGGGTTGCACGGCATTGCTTTGCAAACATATCCAAAGATCTACGATCCCTCTCTTCATAGCTGTCTGCAACATGTTGTGTACACTGTGAACACTACACAAAGAAATACTCATTCAAACCTTATGTATGCAGTAGTACCCAAAGCAATGAAAAAAAGTTTCTTGACAACAGAACTTTTTCCTTCACATCTCCATTTTAAAAAACAAAACCAAACAAGAACAGAAGAGAAGAAGAATTCACTGAAAAATCTGGTTTCCTTGCTTAAACATCATTTCTCTAAAAGCCAAACTGAAATGAGAATACAGTCTTGTAGAATGACGATTTATCTATCTGAATAAGTGCTATTTCATGATAGTTATTGAAAGCATCCACATTTGCTCAATATATATCCATTTGTGATTAAGAGTTCTTGAAAAGTACTTTAGTGACCAGTAATTCTACTCCCATTGCAATAAACATCAAACCTCATTAACTTTAACAGTGTGGTATACAGCCCACCATTTTTAATTATTTTCATTTCTTATACCTCAGTTAATGAGGAGCATATCTGATTCCTGTATACTTTTAAATACATCTTTAAAATATAAATCATGAATAAGCTATCATATCAGGTACAATGTTGGCAAGTCGATTGGTCAAATACTGTCAACTAACAAGTCAATCAACTGCATATTTTTGACTGGCCAAAGATTATAGCAATTTTACGGGGAGTAAGTTTTTTGGAAGTTTTCTTGATGGAAATATGATTTATTTTTTATTGGTTTTGACACATTTAGTGGAAAAAAATGTGTTTTCTCTATGAACTATTTGACAGTATTGGTGATTTTTTACAATTTTTGACCAATATTTGACTGGTCAAATACCCAGCCCTAGTCAGGTATAATAAATACACCTTGCAAATTCTTATTTGCAAAATTCTTAGTTTTAGAGTGTTCTAATCATGATAAATACACTACATCAGTACAAAAGATGGTGAAATCTATCTGGCAAGAACCTGAGCCAAAAGCAGCAGCTAAGAACGTGCAAACTCTTGAGCAAGTAAGTAGACCAATTAAGATGAGTAGGAATATTTGCATGTTTACATTTATGCTGGATTAGACCTTAGAATTTATTCAAGTATTTTTTCATTATGTTATTTTATGCAATGAAAAATGAAGTTATTTTGCCCTGGCAAAACAAACCTCAACCAATCCTGCAGACCCTTATCTGTGGAAAATATGTCTTGATGCCATTGAGAATTTCCAGGATATTCCTGGTATCTGCTTTGTAATGAAATTAAATGAAATGAAAACTTCATAATTTTACAAGAAGGAAGCAAAATTTGCTACCTGAAACCTGAGACTGTGCTCCTGCCTTTGCATTCTAACACAGCACAGAAATACCACTCCAGAAAAGAGATTCCTGCCCACAAGAGCTCTTCTGTGAAATATGAAACATCATAACCAGAAGGAAATATGATTCTACATCCTGCTTGCCAACAGGCAACTTTGAGGTAAAAATACTTTTCTAATTTTTCTCTGAAACTAATCTGCACAAAATGAGCTGTTTCAAACCACACCTTCAGCTCTCCTGTGAAATATGAATTTTCATTTCTATCTAGAACTTTTACAATCTTTGCAATCTCCTGTGCCTGATGAAGGGTGCCTGTGCCTGAATGCTTGCAAATAAATAATTATTTTTTTTTGCAAATATCTAGGTGATCTAATAAAAGATATCACCTCTGCCATGAGTTTTGATTCTAGGATATTCCTGGAAAACCTGGAATTCCTACAGTAGGATGGTATATGGGCAATTTTAAATTATTTTGTAGGGA
>NW_017729029.1:75266741-75267537 GCF_001723915.1 Gavialis gangeticus | reverse complement strand
TAGGATATTCCTGGAAAACCTGGAATTCCTACAGTAGGATGGTATATGGGCAATTTTAAATTATTTTGTAGGGATAAAAGACATAGAATTCTATATTATGTTTCAACCCATAAAAATAAGGTTTAACTATAATATATAATTATATGAAAAGAAGTTCAGGGGAGAAAAGTTCAGTATTATAACACTTTGATCTCAGCAGCACTAAAAGTGGTTTCCTTGTTAGTAGTTTTCTTTCTTATCAGCTGCAACGGCCATTGTGTGAATGCAAAGAGTCTAGCCTTGTTATTAAGAGAGTGCAATAGGACTTAAGAGGCTTAAGTCAAAGCCTCAGCTCTACCACAGATGTCATATGCTGCTTGTTTTACAGATGGCCAAGATAGATGATCCCAATGATACCTTTGGCCATAAAAAAAATCTATGAAAGAATGAAGGAAAAAAGCACCTGTTAGAGGTTGCCTGCATAATGAAAACAAAGACATATAGAAGTGGGAAACACATGTTGATATTGCAAGAAGAAATCTTTTGATTATTTTTATTTTAAGGCTAAAATTCATACTAAGTACTGTTCAGTTAGTCGCCCATCATCAAAACATGCTTTATCAGGCTCTTTCTTAAATAATGACATATAGAAGACTATATCTGTTTGTCTATCTGTACTCAAATGCATGCCTAATTTGACTGTACTCCTAAAGTACATTATTGGAAAATATACCATATATTTAAAGTAACCTGTCCACCATATATCAACCTAATTATAGTTAGTTTCATAGTTTCATAGTTTCTAGGGTCAGAAGGG
>NW_017729029.1:75234525-75266119 GCF_001723915.1 Gavialis gangeticus | reverse complement strand
CCCTTTCATCTGTAGTGCTAACCAGCATAGCACTGCCAAATCTATAAGCATGCTGCAGGTTTTTCCTCCCAAGGTGGAAATCTTTGCATTTTTTGATGTTAAACACCGTCAGATTCTCATCTGTCCATTTCCTGAGTCTGTCAAGATCTGCCTGGATCGCCCTCCTGTCCTCAGGTGTGGATGCTTTACCCAAGAGTTTGGTGTTGTCAGAGAACTTGGCCAGTCTGCTTCTGACGCCAATGTCTACATCACTGAAGATGTTAAAAAGTATAGACCCTAGAACAGAGCCTTGAGGGACCCCACTGGTCACAGCATACCACGACGATTAACTTCCATCAACCACCAACCTCTGGGTCCTGCTGTGGAGCCAATTCCCCAGCCAGCAGATCGTGGTGAGGTTGAGGCCGCAGTTAGCCAGTTTTGCCAAGGGGTGATCATAGGATACCAGATCAAATGGTTTTTTAAAGTCAAGATATATGACACCAATCTCTTCCCCCTTGTCCAGTTGATAGGTCACCTGGTCGTAAAAGGAAATGAGATTGGTCATGCAAGACCTACCCGCAACAAACCCGTGCTGGCTATCCCTCAGGATATTGCCATCAGCTAGTCTGTTAAGGATGGCCTCTTTGATGTTGAATATGTATTTTAATAAAAAAGGGTTCCCATGTCCCTAAAGCCACTGCTTACTCATTTCTGTGTTCCAATTTATGCACCAGCTGGACTTGAAGCCACATACAGCTGCCTTTCACAACCTACTCTAAAACAAAGCCCACACCCTAGAGCAGGAATGGCCAATTTGCAGCCACAAGTGGCACAGGCAGCCTGTGTCTGTGGCACACAGAAGATCAGAAAGGGGACAGGAAGTGCAGTGGCAGATTTGGCAGGAAGCAGAGAACAGCAGCACATTGGGCAGGGGAAAAGGATTAAGGTTGCACTCCAGGAGAGTACAAGGCTAATTTGTGATACTTCTGCCAAAATGATGGCCTCCACTGCCCTAGATAGTTTTAATGGGATTTGACTTTTTTAACAAAATAAAACAAAGGATAACAAATTTCTGCTCAAGCCATCTTTACAGAGTTGGATGCTCCTAAGGTTGCTCTTTGTAGGCTGCTGAGTCTCCAGCCTAGACCTCTAAGCTTCAGGCAGTCACTCTTATTATCTGCATTAGTAAGTAAACAAAATCCACTAAATCCCTTCCCAAATGGATCAACACCTGCTAAAAGTGTGAGGGGTTTCAGGCAAATACTGCCAGCCTGTTACCTATTGAAAATGTTAAAAAGTATGCAATTGCAATTTCATGCACAGTTACTTTTGCAATTGCTACTCATTTTAGATGTGCATCTTTTTTGAGATAGTTGCCAACTGAAGAGACTGCCTGGTTTATTAGTCAATGTTTGAAGATCCCAGTCTTTCTGAAACAGTTGTTCTCCATTCTGTCTTCCATGATTTATGTTGGATATTGATATAAAGCCAGTTAATGCAGCATACAATAGCTATATTAATATTGAGCTAATTTTTCGCTTTACTGTTCTTCCTAAAAAACATGCAACGTACTTCTCTTGGTCAGATTTGGAATGAATTGATTCAGATCAAATCATAAGGTCTGCCCCACGGACCTGGTCTGCATAACATAGGTCTCCCATAAGAACCCAAGTTCTGTTGGCCATTTTGCAAGCGTGTCCACACTCAAAGACCCTTCTTTTTACTGGCTTAGCACTTACACATAAGATGACTTGTGCTGCCACCTAGAAGCTAACCAAAGGTACATGTAGACATGCCCACACCGCCTGGCAGCCACCAAGCCCCCTTTAACAGCCAGTGCCTCCCCAAGTACACAGAAGGGCCCTGCTAACACTGCTGCTGGAGAAGAGCTGTACAGTTCTAACAGAAACTGCATAAACCAGCCAAAAGCCATGCACTCTGGTGGCACCAGTCTTACAAGCTAGGAAGACCCTTAGTTCTAGGCAACGTAATTGGAAAGTCCAGTCTTACATGCTTTTTTCTCCTAAAATACACTAGAAAGTAGTCATTGTTATGTAGTCAAGAATTTGAACAAAGAAAATAAACTAAACTGGGAATGGGGTGGAAGGGAATCATCTTTGCAAAACAAGTCTCTCTCTCTTTCTCTCCCTTCATGTATAAAGGTTTTTAGGGCAGCCATAAAGTGAGAAGACAAATTGTCCAAAATCACAGAGCAGCTCAGTGACTGCATAACAAGAGCCAAGTCATTTTTTCAACCAGTTTTTTTTGGCAAGAACTGCAATTTGGTGGAACTGAAATACAAATATTTCACTAAACTTCTCAAACCAGATGGGTTGTAATTTTAATATCTTGAAAACCCTCTGTTCTAAGCATGAGAAACTTTAAAAAGAAAAAAGTAGCACCAAAGTTTAAATGACATGTTTCATTAGTTCTGTAGAATAAAAAAAGTAATACGCTGGCTAAATCATTAGTCTCCTTGTAAACCAGAATGGTAAGCTTGTGGCTGAGAGCAGGCCATATGTCATTTTTGTGAAATTATTATTATTTGTTTGTGATCCTCATAATAGTTTATTGACTTGTCCCTGGCTTCTCTTTATTTTCATTATCTGAGGAAACAATTTTCTTATAATTTACCAGTAAATGAGTTTTTGAATAATGAGGACTTGGGGAGAGGTGAGGAAGTTAGATGAAGCCAGGGGAGTAATTGAAGAGGCTCATAATACATGCAGTTTTTTTCCAGAAATAGCATCTGCTGAATATCCTGTCTTCTTCCTGCACTGGAAAAAATAAACAAAGCCCCTCTGTGTAGTGTTAAGATATTATCACTCCTATAAGAAGGAGCAGAGCAGCTGCTACCCTCATTAAATTAAAGACAGTAGCAAAATTTAATGGATCCTAATTTGTGCAATGATGAAGTCTGAATAAATTGTTAATTGTCCCTCTCTGTGTCGGTTTTATGTTTTAACTGTAGTTCTTCATTCCTTCCTTAATCCTGTGGCAGACATGCTAGACAAGGGAGCCCAGGTAATTGCCACCCCAGGAAAAGAGGATATAGATCTGATTAAATTCAGACTGTTTTATTTTATATTTTATGAGAAGCACACTCTGAAGGAGGATTTTTAACTCCCAAATGCATTTAATGTTTTCATACCTATATAGCACTTCTTGTTTGAGAAGAGAAAAAAAAATTTCCTGCAGTATTCAAATTTTACTTTGTAATATAGTTTGAGTGTAGGGTGCATGCATTTGTTATTGTACATTACAATTTAGCAAGGAAAGTTGTTGGTTTACTCATTTAAATACCAGGAGTCCGACACCCTGTTCTCAAAGTTTAGTTGTAGAAGATAGCTGTATAGAAAATACGCACACAAAAGATCACCCTACATCATATTTATTTCTCAACAAAGAGTTCAGGACATTGTACCACTGGGTGAAACCATGACTCAGTAGAAGTCAATAGCAAAATCTAACAGACTTCAACAGGGTCATGCTTTCCCTCAGGGCCCCTATTCCAAAAAAGCAAAATATGAAGAAAGGAAAAAAGTAGGCAAAATACTACACTATTACAGTGTTACTGTCTCTACTTGTTCTCATCTTCTCTGAGTGCAAGACAGAAGTAGTAGAGTCCCCTCCACCTCAGTATAAGAAGCGCATAGGACTGCTGACAGAAAATCTGTCCTAAAAAACCCGTGTCATCAGCAGGGATCCAGGTTTTCCATTTCCCATGGGAAAATGGAGAAAAATGTGGATTTTCTTCTTTACCCAAGGAAAACACAGATTTCTCATCAATAAAGAAACCCATGGATTTTGCAGTTTTGCAAAGAGCTCCCTGAAGGGCAGAGCCTGCAAGAGGGTGGGAGGGAGTGGAAGGAAGGTGGTCAGCCAAGAGGCCCCATGTGCACATACATGCACATGGCCACAAGGCAGCCTGGAAAGCAGCTCCCATAGGTAAGTGGGGCGGGGGTTGAGGCCACCATAGGGAGGGAGGTGGGCAGGGCTGGGGCTGGGGCTACCGCCCAGCTGAGTGGTGCATGGGGCTTGGGGCCCAGGGCCACAATGCGCAGCTGCAGGACGCCGGTGGGGAGCAGGATGGGGCCACGCGGGTGGCTCATCTGGAGGGGTGGGGAATGGGGCTGGCTCCCTGTCGCTGCGTGTACCCCTGGGTGGCAGGGGCAGGCTGCCCACTGCAGGTTTGGGCTCCCGTCCTGCTGCCCTCCCCCAGGGCTTCTGCAGTCCAGTGAGTGTGATGTGGTGCTGCAAGGCACAACCGGGCTGCATGGGGAAGTTGCTTGCCACTGCAAGCTCCATGCTACCCTGGTGAGGCATCCCCTCCATGTATGGCAACAGGAGGAGCAGCAGCGCAGGTTTCTGCCCCTCACTGCTGCCACACGGGCAGGGGACGTGTCACCAGGGCAGCATGGACCTCACAGCAGCAACAAGTTTCCCTGAAAGCCCTGCTGTTACTTGCAGTGCCAGGTCACACTTACTGGGCTGTGGAGGCCCCAGGGAAGGGCAGCAGGGCAGGAGCCCGAGCCTGCAGTGAGCAGCCCGCACCTGCCTCCACCCTGTGCAGAGACCTGGGAATGAGGGGCACCAGTGGGTGTAGGGTGGGGGGCCTGTGGGGAAGGAGTGAGGAGCCTTTCATTTTAGTCACTGGTTGGAGGTAGGTATCAGAGGATTTGAGATTTTTTAAATCAGAAAAAAAACAGAATCCATGGCCATCAGACTGCTTTTTGACAATAGACAGCCACAAAGTTCTGCATCCAGTTGGTGCATACAAGACAACACAGCAGCAAATAGGAATGAGATAAAAGCTTAACTGCTTCACTATGGGAGATAATTCTTCAGGTTTATGTTCCATCACCAACAAGCAGGCAGTTTGTAATCTGACAGCTACATCCATAAAAGGACTTTAGGTGCCTTAAGGCTAAAGCAACTAAAGGGCTTAGGCAAAGCAACATTCAGCTCTATATGTTCTTGCTAGTGTAGAAGAATCTGAGGTTCTGAGTTAGGTATCAAAGCTCTCCTCTCTATACGGTAATGAGGAGTTAGGCTTATCAGGGAAGGACCCACAAAACCCAGTGTTCCAACCGTAGTTCCGAAGCTGGCCAATAGGAAATACTGAAGATGTTCGTCTTAAACTCCTTTCTCTTCTGGGACTTAGCCACCTTACTCTGGTCTGCAAGGACGTATCCTTTCTCCACTTGGGATTCACAGCTTTGAACAGTGTCCTGGAGTTAGGTCAAGCAAGAATCAATTGTTTCATCAAGAAGTGAATATAGAAAAAAATACCTTCATAGAAGTCAGGGGATTCAAATGTACAGATCCCACCCCCCCCCCAAACTAATGATGTGACCTCCAGGCTATAAGGTGTAGTAAGACAGTGGCTAGGGACAAAAGGTATACATAAATCAATTTAAGTGCACAGAAACTGGTTTAAACCTGTAAGAGAACAAAAGCTCAGTGCACATAAACCAGTTTCATAATGGCAGAAACTGGTTTAAGATAAACCTGGTTGAATGTAGTATCAGACTTAACTGATTTGGGTCAAACTGGTCTATGAAACTTCCGTCCCAGACCCCTTCCTGGTTCAAGTTAAATCGCAGTCCCCAGCACCCCAGCATGCTTTGCAGCCCTGGGCTGGGCTGGGCTGTCTGCTCCAGCAGAGCAGGGCTGGCCTCGCCCCTTTGCTCCCTGGCTGGAGCAGTGAGGGCTGGCTGACAAGGGAGTGGGACAGCAAGCCCGGCTGGGCTGCAACCCAGTCTGTGGGGCTGCCCTCTCCCCCGCCCCAGGCAAAACCTAGCTGGGATCTGGGGCCAGGGAGGCAGGTGAAATACCCCTTCCCCTGCTCAAACTTACTGATGGCTGTGACTGTGGACTACAAATCCCAGAGGTACCTGGAAATAGGAAGAGGGAGTGATGAGCAACCCTACAGAGTCCTGCTGATGTGGACTGCAAATCCCAGAGACCTCAGGTGCAATAGGAAGAGGAAGTAAACATACAGCCCATGCTGGCTACATGACAGAAAGTCATGCTCTAGCACCCCCCAGCTTCTGGCCTGAGCCACTGCAGGTATGTGCCTGCATTTCCTGAATCAAAAGTAAATGTGTTTCCAGTTGTTTCTCAGTTTAATCTCTACAGTTTAGACTAACCTACAAAGACTGAATCAGTTCAGCCTCAGGCTTTTTGACTGTCTTTTTATAGCCAGTGATTTTCACTCCCTCCTACTAAAGGTGCTCCACTTGGTGTGGAATAAATATGGTTCACTGAACTGATGACATTACAGTCTAGCACTTAGGACCCTGGCCTTCTTTTCATATTTCTGGTTCAATGAATGTTTAAGTGTTTAACTGCGAGTTGCCCACAGTACAGCTTTCCCTCACTTTATGTGGCTTCTGCATGTGCAAATTTGCTCTTACGCAATGGCCCTTTATATACCAAAAATTTGTTATCTGCAAGGTAAATTCACTCTTATGTGATCAGTGTGGTGGAAGCCTGCAATCAGCTGCTTTGTGCGGTGCATTGTGGGAGTGATGTGCACCAAAATATAGTCTCCTGTGTGGATCTGTGCTCCTCACTCATCTGTGAGACATGTTTCTGTAGTTGCCATCCCCATTATGGTAACATTCACCACCACCCTGTGCTTGTGTATACTGTCTGCTGTTGGTGAGTACAAAAATTATCTTGTAAAAGTGGTAGAAATGGATCTGGGGGCCAGTACAGTTGAGATCTTGGAACGTATCCCTATTTCATTTTGTTACATTGTAAAGTGGGCTCCCTTTATGAAAATTTGAGTTATGCGCCATTTTCCAGGAACACGTGTACAGCATAAAATGGGGGAAACCTGTATTAGAGGGAGTTAAGCCAATTTTGTTAAATAAAACTAAAAGACTAGGTACCCTGGACTGCATATTCTGAGGGACAGTAAAGTAACATGCTAAACTAATAAAGGAAGCAGGTAGGCTTTTCTCATGTTGCAACCTACTCATATAATCAGTAAACAAAAAGGACTTATAAATACAATACATTACATTCTCCAACATCACAATTTATAATGGGCCATTCATTTAGGTTTCTGGTTTAGGGATTTCAGATCTTAAATTCATTGTCAGTCGACAGGAAAATAACCATATGGGACTAACTGAAACAAGAAAAAATTTTTTTTGCCAACGAATACATTGCACCTCTCTTTCACAAATGATTAAGACTCTCTCTCAATATGAACGAACCATTGTTTGCAAAGCTTTTATAGACATGCTGGGAAGCGTGTTTGGAAAACAAAGGACATTTTAATTGTGGGTGACATGAATGAACTCTTTGAAACAGCAGCTGTGTCTTGAGATTACATGAAGAGGAGTGTGTGCTGGATCGTAAATCATCCCCATAAATAATGTTACTTCACTCTCCATTTGCTGTCACTACATAACTTGCCCAATGTGGGAAGTTTCGTTTTAACTGGTATAAAATGCAAGTACAGCTGGAAAGAGATCGGGTAGGGAGGGGTATAAAGTTGCACTATGTTAATGAGACTATTTCTAAATCTTTCTAGAAAAATGAGAAGAAACTTGACCTAACCTAAAATGTCCACTGCCAGCCAAACTGATGTTAATACGAGAAAACAGGATGAGACAGACACTGTCAGACCAGTAGTTTTTTCAGGTAAACTATCATAAGCCTGAGAGCTTACTAGGAAAGTTTCCAGACTTGAAAGACACTCTACTAAGTGGGACAGAGATGAAAAACAGTAACATGGATTGGAAAAACTTTAAAAGAACAATTTTTCTTCAGAAGTTGCAGTTATGTCAAAAATCAGTATTGTCATTTTGACAGAGTTTAATTTGGTGAAAAAAACCCAAGAAGTCAAGATAATACACACAATTCTGTTAACAATTTCTGAATGAAACATTTTGATAGTTTTTTTATTTAAAAAAAAATTAAAGTGTTTCTTCCTGACAATATAAGAGGGGTTTATTTTTCTTTAGAAAAGTTCAGTATGTTCAGGTTTGAACTGCAATTTGAAAAGAAACTAACATTTCAAAATCTTTCACACAACACAATTTCCATCTTGTACACAGTTCAAAGAAAAGAGCAAATGTTTAGCAGACAATTAATCTAGGCACAAAATGAACTACACGTTTATTTACTTATTTTGTAGAACTATGTGAAACTGTTCACAAGTTGTAGTCAAGTGCAGAGCAGTCGCCTCAGTATCTCACAGAGGACACATGTACACACAATGATTACTAAGTAGACTAATTAGCTCTGCAGTAAACTTCTTGGCATCTACATGTGCAGGGCTATTAGGCTGGAATAGACCAATAAACTCCACAGCAGGACAGTACTTGTAAATGCAAGTTTTTCACTCCACAGCAGTGCATGCATAGACACTGATGCAGCTGGCTAGGGCACAAGAGTACTTCAGCGTGGGGGCTGCCTGCCATCTAGCCCCACACTGGAGAACCCTCATGCCCCAGCCAGCCCCTCTGCCACAGACTGAGCCAGGTCAGAGCAGCCCCAGGCTGCCAGGCTAACCCTCCCTGGTCCCTTACCAGCTGGGGCTTCTCCAACCCAGCTCAACATGCTGCAATCCTGGGCATGTGTGTAAACACGGTGCCCAGGAGCAATAAACTCTGGTGCAATATGCGCCAGAGTTTCACATTAATAGGCACGTGTAGATGCACCCAGAGAGAATTATCTTCCTGTTGCACTACAGAAACAGAGAACCTGCAAACCTGCTGCACGTGGTTACACCCATCCCTTTTTCCAGTGGTACATCTAGTGGGGTATGACAGCACAGTCTCACTCCCACCCCCTTCAGCTGTGCGACATGTGCAGTGAGCTCCCTAAGCTCACCAGCATGTCAGTGTAGCTCCTAATGGAGCTTTGTAATTGCCAGGACCTCTGAGCTCAGTAGCTGATCAGTGCAGGGTCTGGCTGGAGATGATGCTTTCACACAGCTCTGGATCCCTTCAATCCCCTCTTTTCCTTTGCTGCTGAATTCAGCAGGTTTTCAGGGGCTGTTGTTTTTGGTTTTGTGTTCTTTTTGGGGGGAGGGGGATGCAAGCTGTGGCACTTGCCCCCTTGGCTCTGGAGCTGTGTGAAAGCAGCTGCTCCAACTAGAACCTGCACTGATCAGCTGGTGAGCTGAGAGCTCACAGCATATAGGAGCTCCAGCAGGACCTGTGGTGACATACCAATGAGTTCAGAAAGTTTTCTGCACATGCACCACACAACCAAAGAGAAGATAGCCACACTCCTGTTTGCTGCAATCCTGGATCTGCCCCTACCACTTTCCATAGGATACATGAAGAATAGAGAAGGCATAATAAATGTGAGTAATGGGATAAGAATGGGAGTTCACTTTCCACTCTAACATGGAAAGTTCTTGTCTACACACCAAAGCTTAGTTGAAAACAGCGTTTTAAACTGATTTAAAAGTTTGCAGATTCCTATCTAGAATTTCATCAGTTTATACCTAACGTATACCTAAACAAATGATTTACTCTTGCCAGAAGGGATCCTAGCTGTATACTAGTGGATATACAGATTTTAAAAGGGCAGTCTGTCTTTGTGACAGCAAAATTCTCACACACAGTTCAGTTGCAAATCTGATTTGACATCTATCACTAACCCATTTGGGATACTTAAGAAGCTCAAGAGTTTGGATTTGCACCTGCAGTTCATTTTTGCACATGCTAGTCTTGTGATCACAAACTAAATGTGTTAGAAGGGCTTGGGACCTCAGCTCCCTAAATATTTGCCACATACTGTTTTCTGTAAGGAATCCATTATCTTGCTGTTCATGAAGCAACTCCTGACACTTTATACAGGAAGACTCCTTGAAGGAAGAGTTATTAGAATACTAAAAGAAATGATTCCAGCAAGGCTATTTACCAATATTCCCTAGAGGATGGGGGAAAAAAATCCAATTAGTTGGATCTCACCTTTTGAAACTTCAGAAGGTATCCTTTGAGGTTCAGGAAAGACCTTTGAAGTGACCAGATATGCTAAAAGAAATTTAAAGAGCACATAGCATAGGATACCGTAAATTGAATGATATACCTGCAAGCATGTAAAATTAGGACTCTATGTAAGAGTAAGTAAAATAGAGACAATAAAGGCTTCTGACTAGATTGGCCCTGTCATGAATGAGGCAGCTACACTGCACTCTGCTTTTAAGAGCTAAGTAGACACACAGGGTGCCTACAGATGTTCAGGGCCCCCCTCTAACTCATGGCACTTAACACAAAGCACCATGAGTTAAAGACCCCCTACCCAAAAACATCTGATGGGTTGGGAATTTTTAACTCATGGTGCTTTGTGTAAAGTGCCATGAGTTAGAGGGGGCCCCTGAACATCTATAGGCACCCTTTGTGACCACTTACCTCTTAAAAACAGAGTGCAGTGTAGCTGCCTCATTCATGAGTTGGAAAGATGGTGGGGGCTGCAGCCTGCCTGTGCTGTCCCTAGCCAGAATGCACAGGCACTCCAGCAGCCTCCAAGGAGGCTGCTGAACCACCCCTCTCCCCAGCACCCACTCTCCCCCAGCTCCAGGGCTGTCAGCAGAGGGGGTGGAGAAAAAAGGAGAGGGAGCAGCACAGAGCTTCTGGCTGCTTTGCTGAAGAGGGAGGGCGGGTAGAACAGAGCCCCCTCACCTCACAGCCCTCACTCCCAGCTATCTCAGCTGGGGTATCAGGGAGAACTTGGCCCACAAGGCGAGGGGAGGCTCTCTTCCCACACATCCTACCTGGGCCTCTTGACAGCAAAAGTACAGAGCTGCTGCCTGCTTTGTCTGGCAGGAGCTGAGAGGGGGAGGGGGAAGAGTAGAAGAGAGCCCCTTGCCTCATGGGTCAAGTCTGGCTCCCCACAATAACCTAGCCGGGGTAGGTGGGAGGGGCCCACTGGGCAAGGGGTCTCCATTCCACCCCAACCCCTCCCCTAGCTCCAGCCAGGCAAAGCAGCCAGCAGCTCCATGCTGCTCCCTCCCCCTCCCCTTCTCTCCCCCACTGACAGTCTCAGGGACAGCATGAACATTAACCCTGGAATGAGCCTAAGTTCCCTAAGGTGGTCTGCTTTAAAGCACCTTTGTTTACTACCTGATTTGACCAGGGTTAATTTTTCACATGATTGGCCATTTTAAAAGTGCTCTGCAGCCATGCACATGTGTTACATTGTGGCTTTACAGCACTTTCAGGAGCCCAATCACACAAAAAATGTAATTTTGGTAGGCACAGTCAACTTGAACTGTGCAGTGCTTGTGATAGGAGACACTTACCACTCTCTAAAGTCTTTCATTAAGGGCCCAAACAGACATTGCATTCATGGCACAATTAACATGTAATTGTAACATAAATTGAAACATGCTACATGTTCACTCCAATTTGTAGCACAATAAAATGATAAACCAGCCACAAAGGCATTTCTACCAGGAAAAAGCCTTTTGTTCATGGATCCTACAAATGTTACACCCATTGTCCTGCTTCAAGTACCTGTAAGTGGAAGAAATGCACTAAAACATGTGCTAATCATACAATGCTGTGTGCATGTGTAAGCTAACTGTGGCTCAGCTAACTTAATTACATTTATTCCAAGAACAAGCCTGTCAGTCTCTGTGCTCTTTCCAGTCACCTCCTGGCAGAAAAACAGCAATACAACTTGGAAGGGAAACATCTGTAAACATGTAAACAGATGTTTTGATCCAAGTCAAAACCCAAGACAAATCAGTCCCAGGTCAAGTTAGACGTCTGTTTAAACACAGCCAATGAAGGTCCACATAGGATATGAAACATTTTGTGGCTGATTTCCATAACACCTTAATTTGAACATGTGGCATAAAACCTGGTGCTGCCCTGTGCCTATTTCAGCTGATCAGCCTTGGACAGCCCTAGGTCTAAAACCCTAGGGCATGGGAAAGATGGAAAGAGCTACTTTAAATTAATGTGCATGCAGCCCAGCTGGGCTGTATGTATGCATAGCGTTTAAAAACCTGAGTCACCAGGAACCAGGATAAGAGAAAGTCCCTCCGCCTTGGGCTCTGGCACCCAAGGCTTTTAAATCATCATGCACATTTTTTTTCTTAAATCACCTATCTGGGTTGCACATTAAGTTTTTAGACCTGGGGCTGCTTTGTGCTGGAACCTGATATTCAGCTGAGTGTTGGGATCAGCCTGGGCAGGCTTGGCATCCAGGACCAAGGCACTCCTAGCCTAATCACCTAGAGCAAGCAAGAGACAATCCCAGCCTTTGCACAATCTTATGACCTGCCTCAAACTTTTCACATCCTGCCATGCACATGTGTTATGGCAGGATGCACGATTTTCAGGATAGGGCATAGAATTCTTACAGTCCCAATCATCCTATTATTTCAATGCCTGTTAAGAACTTAAGTCTCAGACACAATATTATTGAGTTTACACATAGCTCAAGTCTAAAGGGTACATTTGAATGACCTTCTATGGATTTATGTTTTTTTTCACCTTGTGTCTTAAATAGGTATAATCGTATTTAAATACAACTACAAGGCTGCACTGGATCCAAGATACTTATGGAAGGGCCAAAGGCTAATTAGGGAAGCTGACCCAGCTCTTCAGTTGACTGCCTTATATCCAGCTAAACCCTCAAGGGTTCTACACCCACTTTGTTTATTGAAAGAAACGTAACTTGGTATCTTTTCGTTAACTGTATTAAGGACAAAAATAAAATCAAGGGATATCACAAAAACCAAGGTACTGCGATTTATGTTAAACTACGTAAAAGTAAAGCAGTACAACTATTAAAACAAAAATAAGTTAAGATCAGAACAGTAAAACAAGATATTGATATTAGATTCGAATTAACCTAGTTAAAACACTGTCTCAATACAATAATTCATACAAATACCCAAGGAGGTAGCTCTTTATTTGGGAACAGTTCCAAACTGAAGAATTTACCAAAGTTGATCAAATCTAACATCTAAATCATAAGCTCACAACCTATAAACCTTCTTCAGCTTTTGAGTGATAGTTAACCCTTTTCTTCTTCCCTTATTTTAACAGAGATGTTTAACAAAGCATTCTTATCTTTGACAACTTGTATTACCAAGATTTACATGCAACAGAGTGAATTTTAGGACTTATAACTGCAGGGAACATTTTATATGCTCCTATGAGGAAATATTTAGAGCTGTTTAAATTTAGATAATTTTTCTTTCTGGAGCCTTCCCTTTGCAAATATTGTGCTACTTACAAGAACGCACTCACAGCCATGCTCTCCTGAAATTAGTTAATGAAAAAGCAAAGGTATCTCCAAGTTAATAAACACAAAAGACAAAAATTGAAACAAAATAAAACTAATATAAGTACAAGAATGAACAGCAATGTGCTACTGGCACAGCACTTCTTTCTAGCAGTTTCACTGAGAGCAGGGAAAGAAGAAGTTCTCGGGAGATCAAAGACTAGAGTACCCCTTTTTTTAGGCTTGGCAGAATTAAATTGTATTGGTAAACATCTGTTTCACCTCACACTCAGACTGATGAAAAAAATATTTCCATCATTAGTAACTGAAATTTATAGAAAGGGGATGTAAAAAATAGGCTGCTGCCACAGTGCCAAGACCAGCTCCAGCTAAGCAACAGCTGGAGGTGGGGAGGTGGGCTAGGCACTGTGTATGTGCCAGTGTGTCTCTCCACCCCCACCTCCCAACTCAGTGCCTGCAGCGTGCTAGCCAAGCCTTCCCTTGCAAATTTGCGTGGGAGCCAGTGACCAGAGAGAGCCACTGGCTGCAGGGGGCAGATGCCACTGCAGCAGCTGGAGGTTTCTTTGCTGGGGTTCAGGGTATGTCAGGGGGTAGCAACCACTGTGAAACAAAAAAAAGTGGGAGCTGAGCTTGGCAGCACTGTACATGGGGTCAAACGGCCGGCTGACAGCCTGACAGCACAGCAACTTCCCTTGTGCCTACTATGTGCTGGGCTGTAGCAGTCACTGGGCATGTTTGTGTGTGCATGTCTGTGTGTGTCTGTGTGTGTGCATGCATGTGCCCCCATACAGATAATTTAATACAATTCTGAAAACTTTAAATCAATAAAAACCAAAGGCAATGCTTCAAAATAAACTTTGATTTTAGCCCTCAAAATTATTAAAAAATGAAAATCGAATTCCGCCAAGCCTACTTATTTTGGTTTTTTGTTTTCTTCTCCCCAAAATAACTAGACCTTGGATGCTCTGGAGTTTCACTCTTACCCCTATTGGCTTGATGATCTAGGATGGGAAGCTTCTTTTGCCTATGAATTTCTCTCACTTCATCTTACATTGCTCCAAGGTCTTCAGAAAAATCAGCTACAAGAATTCTGTGATCCAACCAGGTTACCTAGTACTCATTTTGCAAAAAGCCCTGCTTAAGCCAGCAGTTTAAAACATTTAGTATTTGTCTTATACCACAGATACTGTAAAGTATGAAGCCACAATAAAACCAGTTTTGAAGAAGCTGAAATTACCTTAAACTGGATGAAAAAAATTCTTGACAGTAGATCACTATCTCTTGGAAAATTTGCATAAAACCTGTTAAGATAACTGATTTAAAATATGCTGGCAGCAGCAAAATTGATTAGCAAAAATAAGTTTGTTTTATGGCCAGAAAAAAAGTAATCTGTAGGGGTGTGTGAAGCGGGCCTTATTCGATTCAGCCCAAATTAGGGACAGTGATTCAGTTCGTTGATTTGGATCACTGTCCCTGATTTGATTCGACCGAAGCCAAATTTGAAGACTCGATGCTGATTTGGAGAATCAGTGATTCAAACACAGACACAACTTTAAATGTTTTTTTCTACATACCTCGGAGTACCAGCACGGCTTGTGAACGCTGCGATGCTGGGGCAGATTAAAAGTCCTACAGAAGCATGGGCGGACCCTCCACATGCTAAGTGGCAAACCTGGAAGTGGACTGGAAATACTTCCAGCCCAACTCTGGGTCTGCTAAGGAGTGTGTGGGGGGCCCCCATGCCTCCCCTGGCTTGGCGATCAGCAGTGGGGGGACCCTGGGTGCACCCCCAGACCCAGGAGGCACAAGTCACTGAATCTCCGAATCTTTCCAAATCAATTTGGAGAGATTAAAGGGTCCTCTGATTATGTTTGGATTTGGAGATCCAGCCACTGAATCAAGCCAAATCTCTGCCAAATCAAATCAGGGACCAAAGCTTCGCACAGCCCTAGTAATCTGCAGTATTCTTTCTAATTGTTTAGAATTTTGAAATTAGGCTACCTTTAAACAAAAATTACTTGAAAATGTCTCACTAAAGAAACTTTCTTAAGAAATAAACATTTAGAAATTTTTAGAAATTTAGACATACTCACACTCAGTAACAAATTGTCCCTATGCCAACTTGAATTTGTTTCCATTGGACCCTTAGGGCTAAGTTCTTGTATTCCAATATGATCCCTGAGGACCATGCAGATTTTTGTCTTTATGGCATACTAATTTCTTTATTTTCTGCTATAAAGACTTGTTTTAAGATATCCAGCCTTCCGGAACACTCTGCTCTAAATCCATGGGGCTTCTCCAAAGTGATACACGTACCCAGAACTATCCCAGGTCCAGAGTGTTTCTGAACCTCTGAATACACTGAGGGTAGGTACAGACATTACACTTTTTCAGTATAAATGCTTGTAAACCAGTATAAACCCATAACAGTACAGAAGTTTGGTGCACAGACTGGTTTAAAAATGGCAGAACCCAATCTAAGATAGACCTGGACTGATGTGACATCAGACTTAATCAATTTAGGTTAGACTGGGAATCAGACTTCCGTACTAGATCCTCTATCAATTCATATTAGGTTGCTGTCCACCAACATCCCAGGTGCCTTTGCAGCCCCTTTGCTACCCTCCTCCCCACCCCAGAGAGGTACCCTACCACTTGCCCCATGCTCAGCTGATCCACCTGAGTGCCCAGCTGGCCCCACCTTCGAGCTGTCACAGAGCAGAGTCAACACAGTGGCTGATGCTGCCAGGGTGGTGGGGTGATTGCCCGTTCCCTGCAGCTTGTGTGTGCTTCCTAAGTCTGTGCCTGCTTGTGTTGGGGGGCATGGGGGTCCCTGGGTGGGTGTGCAGAAGCCCACCAAAGGACCCCCACGCCCTTTGTGAGTTGATGCAGACCCAGAGAGCATGACATGCCTGTGCAGCTGACATGCCTGTGCCTGACAGAGGACCAGCAGAGGGAGGGGATGTGTGCCTGGAAGCCAATCAAGGGTAGTCTGGCCACTGGGCTGTGCTTAGCAGTGCAGGAGCACCCCTAATTTGCTGGCCTCGGGCAATGTAGGCAGCCTGTATGCCCCTCACCCTGCTCCCAAAGGGCAAACTATGTTTTGTTCACTACTGAACTAATCTAGTCTGCTTAGAGTAACCTGCATAAGGTAGTTCTAATCCACCTCAGGCTTTTTGATAGTCTGTACTTAGCTTGAGTTACCAAACTCAGATGAGTGTTCAGTCAGGTCATAACTTTCAAGGACTGACAACATGAGAGGGTCACAAGACTTTTTCCCAGTAAGATATCCTTTAGCTGGCTCCAATATTATTTTTCTTAACAGAGCAAAGGCTACAAAGATAAAGTATGACTCTGCCCCTTGTGAGCACAGAGGCGGAAAGGGATCTTGGAGTCATTATTGACTCCAAGATGAACGTAAGCTGCCAATGCCAGACCACAGCCAGCAAAGCCAACCGCACCTTGTCGTGCATCCAAAGATCTCAAGCTAGTCCAGAGAAGTGATACTCCCCCTCTATGCAACATTGGTCAGGCCACAATTGGAGTACTGCATCCAGTTCTGGGTACTGCACTTTAAGAAGGATGTGGCCTGCCTTGAGAGGGTTCAGAGGAGGGCCACCCGCTTGGTTGGAGGGCAACAGGGCAGGCCCTACCAGGAGAGGCTGAGGGACCTGAACCTGTTCAGCCTCAGCAAGTGGAGGCTGAGGTGGGATTTGGTGGCTGCCTACAAACTCGTAAGGGGAGATCAGCAGCAAATAGGAAGGGCCCTATTCCCCCCAGCAGCACCTGGGGTGACGAGAAACAGTGGCCAGAAGCTGCTGGAGAATAGGTTCAGGTCAGAGATTAGGAGGCACCGTTTCACTGTTAGGGTGGCTAGGATCTGGAACCAACTTCCTACCTTGGGTAAATTCAAAAAGAGGTTGGACGAACACCTGTCTGGGGTCGTGTGATCCCAGCATGTGCTCCTACCAGTGGCGGGGGGTCAGACTACATGATCTGTTCAGGTCCCTTCTGACCCCAAACTACTCTGAAACTATGGAACTATGACTGAGGGACATCCCTCACAAAGTCATCAAAATTAACGTGGTATCCTGGCCCGTGCCTGACGTAGACAAAGCTTTGTTAGAAGAAGTGTAATTTTGTGACCAATGTGCCATATTTGGATAGCATATCCCACAGTTGAAATTATTTGGGATCAAGTTGCTAAATATTGCTCTTAACTGGTAAGCTAACAGTTGGTATTATTTCTTTTATGTGCTCTTCCAGGTATGAATGAGTGTAATAAGCTGAAACCTCATCAATTACTATAGCCTTTACTTCCCACAGCCAAAACTGTTATAGCAGCAAAATGGCAATGCCCAGGGTTGCTCCTGTTGAACAGATGGATCACAAAAACCTAGAAGGTTCTTGCAGTTGAAAGTCTAATGAATTCCAGAAGCAAATCACATGCCTATTATTTTAACTGCATTTACCTAGTTCAACAGCTACTTAGGCCAATAACCTTAACATAAAAAAGTGGAAGTATGATGAACTTCAATATATCATTTATACAATCCTTTTAAGAACTTTTGTGGTCTGTCATTAACATATGGCTAAAATGTTGTATAGTGTTTGCAACATTTATTGTTAAAATAGGTTTTCTATTTTTCCTGCCATTGTCGCAATCTCCTTTTTGTTTCTGTTCTACAGCCTACGCTTCTTTCAGTTGAGAATAGCGAGCATGATATCAAATAATCTACCCTAAGACATGCAGGACAGCAATTCAGTTCTCAATGATGTAAGCCATATTTTGTTTTAAAAAATAACGTTTTCTATATACAAAATCAGAAAGACAGTGTAATATCTACAAACACTTCTGTGCTGAGGGCAGAAAGATTATTGTATCCTTCAGTACCTAATGATACCATTCTTCTCTCAACTATCAAGGAAGGAATCAATGTTCACAAAACTATTTTGGTTTAAGTCTAATAGGTGTAAGCTTTAAGCTAAAGGTACTAAACCACAGGCGCAGGTCAGTGTTCCCGGCTGATTTTGTATTGCTGTCAAGGCGCTTTTATTTTGGAAAATACTAAAAAGTGGACTATTAAGCTTCACTGCATAAGTTAAGCAGCAAATGGAAAACTTGAGATGGGCAAATCACACCTATGAAATGAATTAAAAATTAAAACTGTGTGTGGCAAAAGGGAATTACAAGATAAGTAGATCAACTAGTAGTTTGCTCAAAGCCTTATTTGCAATGTTAATGTGTTTACAACCCAGTACCTCATTTCAGCCTGAAAGTTAAGTAATATTATTAGAAAGAGGTTTTGTATTTTCCCTCACACATGATATCTTAGAAAGGACTATATAAAATATCATCAAAATTTAATTTTACTTTATCTCAAATCCAAGGGGGAAAAACAATAGATATCTCTGTAATGCAGCTCTTTAAACATGAGTGTTAATCTTGATTTTCAAATAAATCTTAATGGATAGAGTTTCCGCTTCTAATATCAGGAAAGATTTTTACACTTAGCTTTGGTATCTTTTTCAATCCAT
Source organism: Gavialis gangeticus (assembly GCF_001723915.1). Classification (NCBI taxonomy): domain Eukaryota; kingdom Metazoa; phylum Chordata; order Crocodylia; family Gavialidae; genus Gavialis; species Gavialis gangeticus. Next base: position 75,247,366 of record NW_017729029.1, on the reverse strand, counting down.
AGAAAATATATGCATATATCCAGAATATATATATATTTTAGGTCCAATATTACACTACATACACTAACTCTAAAACACAATTTTACATTAGTCTCTACATCCATCAGGCTGCTCAGATTGTGCACTGCTGGTTTCCTTAAAGAAACAGTTTAGGCCTTTCTTCAAAATTTTGTGGCATCCAAGTTACCTGACAGTAGAGATAATTATATTTATTTTACAAAAGCATATGTGAGATTCAGAGAGCTAAAGGTAAAATGTGCAGAGTAATTTAGTCCCATTTTCTAAAGTGACTAATATGAGTGTTGAGCCCCCGGCACACATTATACTTAAGACATGATTAACCAGTTAATCACATCTTAAGTTGTTACCTGGCCACATGTTAATGCAATTAATTGCATCATAAAACAAGGAATAAACCACAAAGTTATTCCACAAAAAACAGAATAACTTTGGGGCTGGTTCCTATCATGCCATTAATTGAACGTGGCCCCAGGCTGGGGATCCCAGCCACTGGGGGCACAAGTTGCAATCCTGTAGCCAGGAACCTCATCAGCTGCCAGTGTTCCCAGCCATAGGAGCTTGCTACTTGCCAGTGCAGGAGGACCCCATGATCACAGTCAGACAAATTTGTGGCACAACTGGACTCAATTAAATGTTTACTGTAAAAAGTATTTCTCAGTCTAATGAAGCATGAGGCTTTTTTCTCGTTACTAGACAAGTAATTTTCTGTTCCATTAAAATCCAAATATGAATTCTTATATGATCCTACAGATCTCTAACAAGTCCCCTGTTCATTCAAATATAGGGTACAATTTTTATCATTAAAAAGTGTAGAATCTTCAAAGAGTTTTGTGGGGGAGAGAAATTTACATATATGCACACATACAGCCAAACATAGAAGCTAAAACAATCCCATCCATTTAGCCCTAATTTCCCTAGGATGAGAGAAATTAGAACACTTAATCATATTCACTCAATGGAGTGGAGCAGAACTCAGTGGAAAGTGTTCCAGTTCCCTATACTGGCAGATGAGAAACTTCAACTAAAGGATTTTTCCAAAATCTCTGCTGTGCTTAAATTGTAACTATGAATAACAGCCCTCTAGTGCAAGGAGTTCACAGTCTGTCCTTTAGAAAGGATTTTTCTTGGTCTAGCTACTTTTGAACACTGCACTGTTTAACTGGCTTAAGAAAACCTAAGCAGCAGCAAAGAAACCTTTACAAATATCTGAAAATAGTCACACACAAAAACATAGTATCATATTCACATCAAGTACTACCTTATGCCACTACAATCAATTAGGAATAATTTTAAATAAATCATTGAGAATGTGGTCATATTTATGCACATCATTACTACTTGTGATTTTTATAAATGCCAATGAAATGGAAATATTCTTATAACAAGTTTTATTAACTTGGAAAATGTCTGTTTTGTGATTCATTTTGGCTAAAGGACAGTTTTAAAAGGGTTGAAAAAGTAACTGGTTCTTTCAGGGTCTTCTTAGGAGCACTTGTCTTTCTCTTCTCCCATCCTCTTGTATGAATATATGCACAGTGCTTACATAAATTCATTTGTACGAGTTGTCTATTCTGTCAGGAACACACAAACTGCCATGCCATAACAGACCAATGGCCCACCTGTTCCGGTACTCTGGCTTCAAAAGTAGAAGAAGTGAAAAACGCCACACCAAACTATGCACAAAAGGTAGATTGTTTCACCCTCCTGTTGTATCATCCTAACCTAAAAATACTCTTATTCTATAAAGATGTGCCCTGATTGGTATCAACATCTAGCCTTTTTAATCTTACCAATTTAAATTCACCAATAGTATCCTAAAGAAATAAGTTCCACAAGTTAACCACCGGTAGATTTAAAACATCCTTTTTTATTCATTTAAAATTTATTGCCTGAATATGAGTGAACACAGAATGAAACAAAAAGCAACCACAGAGCTAGAGCAGCTGATGAATGCTAAAATGCCATTAAAATGCTATTCATAGTCTATATGATACAGTCAATTTCATCATTCTTTTGTGGATGCAATTGCTTCCTCTAAATATGTTGACAGAGTGATGCAAGTCCGTAGATTGTTATGCTCGCAGAACTGTTTATCATGTTTTAAATTTAGAGATGGATGGAAAAAAATATAGAAATCCACAGTGTTTTACAAAACAAGATCATAAAAATGAACTTGGCTGAAGCAGTCTCTTTGAGGATTTTGAATCATGTCCCAGATAAATCAGAAAAAAAAGATGAGGAATTCTAGTGCTGAAATCCAAAATACAGCATGCAATGACAGTGAAACCAAAACTTACCTGACATGGAGTTAAAGTCGTTCTCCAAAAAGAAAAAAAAAGCAGTCAGACCTTGGAAAAGGAGAGTTTCCAAGGCAATATAAAGAAATGAAGAACCCACACTTACAAGAAGTTTCTCTCTATAGTCTAATGATTAATAAATATGGTCCAAATGATAATGGATGTTGTAGCATTCCATTTCTGTGTCTTTCTGGACTATTCCAGACCTATAAAATTCATTATTTTTTTGCAACAGACTGGAGATTTTAGTAGATACTATGCCAACTATGATAGTTGTATAAAAGATGCACATACACAGCAGCAGCAGCAGCTGTATTATAGGTACCAGCAGATGAAGTAGGTAAAACCAGAGAGAAAGCCATTGACTCATGAAGTCTGCAGTATAAAAATCAAATTTGGTACAATACAACCTGCCGCATAATAGCAAGAAAAATTCCATGATGGCTATAGCCAAAAATAGTTTGATGTTTTGGGAGTTTTGTGAAAGAAAAGAGAGTAGGAGCTTAATGTACTTTATTCAGAAAGCCATTCCAAGCATATGGGCTGATATGAAAAAGTCAGAAGGTATAGAGAACAAAGGAATGGATGGGAGAGATAAGTGGGTAATAAGTATCAACATGGGAAAGAACATAGGAGAAGATCAGAGTAGAGGTACAGGAAGGGACAGAGAAATGGAGTGGGGGGAGGAATAATCATGAAGGAAGAAAGTCAGTACAATCTAAGTAGGTTGTACTGATCTCAGATCACAGTTAGGCAAAGGATAGTCTTGGCATTTGTTTTGAATGGACTTCAGGAAAGGAATGGCTGAATCTACTAGCTAGCTGATGACAATCTTTCATATCCAGAACTTCAGCAGCAGTTATTCATCACCAGGAGGCTAGAGTGCAGATTACTGTAACTAAGAAAACATAACCACAGCACAAACAATAATGTTAACAACGGCAACTGACAAGAAGGAATGAACACTAGAAAGGATGTAGAGAAAGCTGCAGCAATATGTATAGATTGCCTAAAAAGTAGAGGAGAATACCAGGATTGTGAGCATGAAGGACTGAGAAAAAGCTGATGTTCTCAAGTGCAACAGAGAAAAGAAGAGGAGGAAGAGACGGTTCAGGGGGAAGATGAAGGACAACATACTTGGATTTAGACAAGCTCTCTAGTACTTCTGAAAATGGACACTACATGTTATTCCCAACACTACCTACTTTCAAGTAGTTTCTCCTCACTTTTGATGAAAATTATCTACCACCAAAAAAAGAAAAAGAAAAATGAAGCCAAATTCAAGGAATGCAATATTATTTATCCACATCTGTTAAAGCAATATAACATGTCTCTGGTGCCTGAGACTCTCATTCCTAGAAATGCACTTTTTAGGGTATAGACAACAGAAAACTGTGCTCACTTTTCAGTGACCTTAGTTGTACTGGGATTTACAGCTTCTCCCAGAGCTTCCTTGGTTCAAACCTTAACATATCATCCATATGTGTCCTCTAAAAATAAGAACAGGTAAAAGCCAGTGGGGTGGGGAGAAAAAGATATTTTTCCATCCTGCCTCAAAATGAGCTTTGCAAGGGTTAAGCCCTGGGAGTGGCACCTGCCGAAATCAAATTAGCAAGTACCTACATCTGGGAAGATTTACACATTGGAGTTAACATGGTATCACCTGTTCTACTCTATAAATCCAAATTGACAGGGCTGAGGCTTTATGGAACAGCATTTATCAAAATTGTCAGGAGAAGTCATTTCATTTCTTATGATTCATTTCATATATATTTTAGTGTATTAACTGGATACATTATTGATCCCTGTTCCATCAAATTTTGGCTTCAACAGCATAGACAAAATGATCTGAAAAATGTCTGTTCTGGTTTATTCTTATCACAGTTGTACTGCTGATAAACAGAGTTTAGCAAAATTTATATAAAAGTATATAGTTTTGGTAGACAACCATACTAAATTATATATCATATTTGCGCAAATATAAGATAATACCCCAATAATTAGATTCTATATATGGAAAAAATATAAATGTATTATAACTTTCCAGGTAGAGAATCTAATTATTGGAAGTTTGCCTTGAATTTGCCCCCTCCTACTGCTATGGCAGGGAAAATAGATATGGTGGGGATCAGATGGATACCTTACCCACTGCTATGCCTTCCCATTCACCCCCTATTACTGTCACTGCCATATTTACCCAAATATAAGACAAGGTTTTTTTCCTCCAATCAGTATGGGTAAAAAGCTCCTTGTCTTACACTCACATAAAAGGAAACCTCATTAAATACATTGTCTGGCATTAAACTGCTGTCAAAAGCAACACGTGTTCAGTAATGGAAACTAGCTGTAAGGTTGGTTAAATGTAGCCAAGACTGAGCTCAACTATAAAACAGATAGCCCAATATTGAGCAAACATACTGATGCAAACCTTTGTTTTTTCTCTGTGGCCATTACAAACATGGGCAGTTGCTCCTCCAGGACAAGCACTGAGCTGGGAGGTACTGCAATACCACGCTGGCACTTGGAGAGGCTAAACCAAGCTCTGATACCTTCTCCGACACCTTTCCCCAGCGCCAAAATGCTGCTTTTCTTTGAGAATTGTTCCTTAGATGGTTTTCTACCTTATTCACCCTATAAACTAAATTGTTGACACCTATGTAAAGATTTCATAAAAATGATTTGCACAGAGAGTTACCTAATGGGATGGATGGATGAAATATTTCATTATTAATTGTTCATGAAATAGTATTGGCACTGTAGTAGCAACTTTTGGCTGCAATCAAAATCATAGTAGTGGAGTTGGAGTGTTGCTGTAGTTGTGATGATCCAGCAAATGCATGAGGCAAGGGTTTTTGTGATATCTTTTCCTGGACAAACTATATAGCTGGGAGACAGATTAGACAAACTTTCAGGCACAAACTACCCTACCTCAGTCTTCTGAGACCTCCTTTCTGAGGAGACCTAAGGAAGCCCAAAAGCTGTCTATCCTCTCTCCCAACTTTAGTTGATCCAGTAAAACACAAAAAAACCTCACCTCACTAACATCATTGTATGGGCTGCACTATATGGGCAGTATAAAAAGACTAAGAGACGGTTCCTTCCCTGAAAGGCAAGAAGAGGAAAAAAGAACATAACCTGCAAGTAGAAATAACCATACGGTGATTTCAGGTGCCATTCCTGACCTATGAATTAACTATGAACAGTGGAAGCATTTTCTTAGCACCACTAGTATCTTGACAAGGAATGGGAGAGGTTGTAAGAGACCTACTGGATTTATCTCCGCACCTATCATGGACCCAAACATTATTCAACATGTCTGAATAAAACTTACCCCCTTTTTAAAGTCTGTATGAAACTATTTCATGCTGCTGCACATCTCTGACAGCCTGCTAAATTTAGGGCCTTCCATAAAGATAGAAGAATGATTGGGCGAGGTCAGCATTTTGCCCTATGGAATCAAAGTCCTTAGTAACAACCATCTGTGCATGACAACTAAATTGCAGGATTTTATTCCTACCCATTTCTACATTTATATCCTTTTCTTATTAGCATCTGTTCAAAACTGTCCACTCTCATATGCAACATTGCTTTGGCAACATTGCTTTCAGATTCCAATGGCTCCAACCATTTCAGCAAAATAGTGCCTGGAATTAACTGTTAAAATGAAATACAGACAGAAAAACATAGGTCAGGAATGACACCAGGTGGAATCGCAAAGTTCCAGTTTCATAAACTGCCAGCGGTGAAGCAATTATAGTCAAATGGAATAAATGGACATGCTTTTGTCCGAATTTTTTTAGTTCAATACTCTCAAAATGAAGTGTGCATGCACCATCTAGTGGTTAACATGGGTTAACATTAGTAGAGTACACAGATTTACTTAACCTCACTGCTTTTCATAGGCAACATCCTTATTGCTTAGCCAACATACATGCATTTTTGATGAATATTATCCTTTCCTATAGCACATTAGAATACATACTCAGACATGGTTTTTCAATGCTGGCCTACTGTCTTCTATTTTCTGTTTTACTTGAGAAAACATTCACTGAACCCTGTTAGCCTGATCTGACAACTCTTAGGACCAGTGTCTCCTAAAGCATGCAGGCAACGCTGACAGAGGTAACAATGCTATTACAATGCTGTAAGTTTGTTCCAGCATTTATCAGAAAGCCTGTATTTTTGTAAGAAAAAAAAAAAAAAAGACCTCTAGATTATATCCCATGGCAATGGTAATTTTATTTTTGACTGTTAGAAGGAAAATCGGTTTCATAGTTTTAAATCCTACCAGTATAAAAATAAATACAGAAAGCACTGCTTTATACTATCCTCACCCCACTAAATCAATATTTTTTTCTTTAAAAAAAAGAAAGCAATGAGATCGGACATATAACATTGTCTAACTTCTTTGGGATTTAAGGGTAGGACATATTTTTCAAGGAAGACATTGTCCCTTAAAACTGTGTTCTTATGATATATACAAAGCAGATTGCTCCATGAAACATGTAAGACTTTAATAAAATAGCATACACACTAAATGGTTATGCAACCCACCAAAATAACTGGGATGTGAATCTGCTTATGTAGTATGAGAACAGCATTCATGTAGATAGGTCTCTCAGGTATGTACATGACAATGAATAAACTGCAGAAGGGTTTAATGTATGACTTTGGAACTTAGCTTGGAACTTACAATTTATTTTGTTTCAATAACAGAGCACCAAAATTTACTAAGTCCCACAGATATCAATGGGAGCCTTTCCACTGACTTCATGGGGCTTGGGCACAACACAAAAGAGCTGGAAATAGACAAGGAACAGAGAATGGCTTTGATTCAAATCACTGCTTTGACATCTGGCTAACATTTCCAGAGTGCAAAGAGGTAAAGAAGCATGTACTCATGAATTTTGCAGTTCTAAACATCCTATAAATCTCTAGATTCATTTTAATTTTAGGCTCTACCATCTTTATAACTCTTAGCCATTTTTCCCCCAAATATGAAATGCGAAATTCTGGCCCCATAGAAGTCAATAGCCAAACCTCACATTCATTACATTGGTAATGCTCCATTCAAACAAATTGCATTTTAACACTTACATTATAAAAGATATCGGAGAAAAGCCCTTTTCAGTTCTGCATACAGAGACAGATGTGGCAGATGCGACACACTGTCAAACTACATTTATTCTTGTTCCTAAGAGGTCATCAGAAAGACATCCTCCTTATAGCCCCTTCCCTTCCTCCCTACCACCCCGATTCTACTGTCTCTGTCTCCCTGATGCATTCAAACTTGCCTTCAGATCCTGTGTAGGCCAGGATTTGGAAGGGGTTAGTGAGCATGCTTTAAACGTATCGAGTAAAGAAGGCATTGTGTTTTTAATACATTGTAAACTGGTCAAGCTGAGGGAGGCCTGGGGATTTCTCACCCTGCTATTGCTTCTTTTCTACTGCCAACTTGGTGAATAATATCCTCTATGCCCAACTGCCCATGTTCCATACGTCCTGTCTTGCATATTCCACACTCTTTTGTACCACCCACTGCTGGAACTGCCTCCTCCCATATACACTTAGGTCAAATTGAGCCTATGCTCAAATCCAACAGCACACTGTTTAGATACCACGTAACTCCAAAGGCACCCAAGTTTTAGGCAGCTCAGTCCTTTCCTGGATCCTTTTGCCTTGATTCAGCAAGTAAACATCCTCATTTCCCTTCACTATGTCCACCCTCCAAACTTCCCTGCTCTTGTCTTGCGCTGGCACATGCATGCTAAGAACTAATTAAAAAAAAACACCCATAGCATTTAGTATAAGGGGCAGCTGAAATAGTTTCACCCTCAGTCTGTGAAAAATGAAAAGATACTCAAAAAAAACCTCTAACCTCTTCCAGTTTTCCTTTCCCTGCCACCTCCTCCCTATTCCCTCCCAGGCAAAATGAGCTGACACATTGGATTGTGGTATCTGCTTGAGGACCTCCTCTTCCCCTGGCGCCGCAAGACATGAACTGGGGAACTCGGCTGCTCAGTGTGTCGTGTAGGAATGAATGTGCAAGGAAGTGCTGAGAACGTGACTGCTTTTATTGCCTCAGAGCTGAACGTTGGGTGAATCAGAGGGAACCAAAATTAATTTGCGAGAGCAGAACCAGGCCTAGAGCTGGAGAGCTGCCGACCCTGCCTCCACAGCACTGACCCTGAATGACCTCCTTCAAGCAGTGCCTCGCATCCACCTGCCCACCAACGGGCTCCCCTCTCGGGGTGGCACTTCTGCCACTCCCTGCCTTGCTCCTCCAGCCACCCCCCCCTTGGGAAAGGAGGGACTAAAATTAAACCAAGGAAACAATCCTATCAGGGTGCTCTCAGATTCCTGAAAGCCTTCATTTTTGTGAGGGGCAGAAAATGACCTCTAGATTAAATCAGGGCACACCAGCTCTCATGGCAATAGCAATGAGATTTTTGACCCACACACACACGGTGTGGACAGCGTCAGAAGGGAAATGGGTTGGCGGGGGGTGCCTTTTGTAGTTCTAAATATCCTATAAATCTCCAGATTCATTTTATTTTCAATGTTAGGCTACCATCTTTAGGAGTCATTAGTCGCCCAAATACGAAATGTGAAATACTGGCCCCATAGAAATCAATGGTAAAACCTGACATACAAACCTACAACCCATTTCCCTTCTAGCACTGTCCCGACCACATGCATATGTGTAACACCATCCCCACTCTGTGTGTGAGGCACTATCCCTATTGTACGTATGTGTCTAGCCCCATTCTGTGCTTGTAACATTATCCCTAGTGTGTGTGCATGTGCACCATTGCCGTGTGTGCTTCTACACCACCCCCACTAACACCATCCTCAGTGTGTGTGTGTAACACCATCCCGTGTCAAACAAAATCCCATGTGTGTAACACCATCCACACTGTGTTAAACTCCATCCACAGCGTGTGTCTAACACAAGCCCCATTCGGTGCATGTGTGTGCACCATCCCCATTGTCTAACACCATCCCAGGGTGTGTGCGTAACACCATCCACGCTGTTCGTGCCAAATACTATGCTCTGTGTGTAACACCATCCCCCTTGTGTGTGTGTGCGCTCCTGCACGGTGCCCACTGTGTAACACCATCCTGTGAGTGCGCGTTCCCTCTCCTCAGTCCAAGGGCTCTCAAAACACCAGCCTGGCCCTGGCCGGGTCTGGCAGCTCGGGGATGCCGGGGCAGGCGCCTTCTCAAAGGAAGACTTTGCCCCTTAACACTGGGCGCTGATGACGTCGCCAGAGCGGCCTGCTCCGTGACGTAGCTTTCACGAAGCAACGGGGGCGCAGTGCGCTCACGCAACCTACGGCGCCGTCACCAACCGCCTCACTCCCGCGCCGCCTCAGCCAGTCGCCGGGGCGGGGCGGGGCGAGTGGGGCGCTGTGATTGGACCGCACCGGGTGCAGCAGGGGCAGCTCCCCGGGGCAGCTGCCAGAGCTCGGCGCTGGGCGGTGCACGGGGCTCGGCGGCTCCGCAGGTCAGTGCGCGCCTGGCCGCCGACCCGTGCCTGCGGGACAGAAAAAGTTAATGCCAGGGGGGCAGCCGCGCCCTTGTGGGTACGCGCATGCGCACAGGCCCGTGACACCGCGCGGGGGTCCGCGTTGGGGTCCGAGCGGCAGGTGCCTGGTGGGGGCGCTGTGACGTTAATGCAGCCCCCGCCCTGGCCCGTGGCCGCCGCGTTGCCACCGGGGGGTGGGAGGGCTGCACCTCGCGCGCCCGGGTTGCTGGGCGCACAGCCTGGGAGCCCTGAGGCCCCTAGCCCCCATGCCTGGGGCTGTCTGCACACGCATGTGGTGACCAGAGCTGGGTCTGCCCCCGAGCCAGCACCTAAGGGAGCCGGTCTGGCAGGGGCTTGCTGTGGAGCAGGGCTGGCACGTGCCTCCTCGTGCGGGGGGCAGGCTGGGCCCCGCACCTGGCACGCTTCACAGTGCTAGGCCACCCGTGCCTACAGGCTGGCCCAGCCAGCCATGTCCAGCCCACGGCCCCTGCTAGGCATTGGGTATATTACGCAGCTAATTGGTGAATTGCAGCAAATTTAGACTACCCACATGTGCAATGTAATGATCACACCAGAAAAATGACGGTCCAGCTATAAAAAGAGCAAGTAGCTGTGAAGTTAGCACTTGAATATGTCACAACTCTGAAGCTGAATAGAAACTACCTATAATCTGAACATGTAGCAGGGCCCTGCAGGGTCAGGTTGATATCTCTGTTAGGATGAACCAGAGGTGCAGATCTATGCTGCCTTGCCCTTGACTTCAGACTAATAGAGTTAAGTACACTTCAGTGCCATAAGGCTTTTGATACCAAACGTGCCGGTAGATGTTTGTCTCTCAATTGCCAACAGGTTTAGCATCCCAACATCTAAACAGCATTTTGCAGGAGGGGTTTGGGGTGGGTGGCAGGGAGCTGGGGAGTAAAGGGGTGTTGATGGTAAAGCTGGCAATGTTAGTAGTCAGAGCTCTCTCAAAATGCATGGCAGCTGCTGCAGGCTCTGGCTTTGATGTTTTCTCCCTGTTTCTCTTCCATTATTTCTTCACTGTCAGCTATAAATGCAGAGAGGCGCAGTTAGCTGTGTGAGTCTGAAGTTGAGTGGAAGGGCAGGGTAAATTTGCACCTTGCAGACTAATCAAAGTACATAACGAGTACAGGCTTTTGAAAGACATTAGTCTATAAGGTGCATTACCTTACCTTCAGCTATAAATGCAAACAATGCAAAAGATGTCCTGAGATTGGAAGGCTAGCAAATAACTCTCTCTAGCTGGGACAGAAAGAGGAAAGAAAATAGAACACCCAGTCTCTTCCCCTTTCTGGCAGATTGGGGCACAGCAAGCTGCAAGGCAAGACTGGTACATACTAGGCAATATATCCCCTGCAGTACCAGACTCAATTCATTCTGATGAAGATAACAAAAAACTTTGTTGCTACAGGGAAAACTTAGCTTTGTAGAAGCACAGAGGGTATCTGGTGAAGGTTTTTCTACTGCAGGAGGATCCCTGCGGTAGAAAGATGAAAGAGTATATTTTTAATTGTTTTTTTTCAATTAATATAAACAACATTACAAAAGAAAGACATTTGCTAAAGATATACCACTTGCTACACATTCATTAGCAATTTATAAAATATGAGCACAAGAATATAAGTGTGGTTGGTAGAAAATTATTTTCTGTGAATTCTATAAAAGTAGCCAGACTTCAAGATGTTTCTTTCCAGTTTAGTTGCCCAGTAGATGAGTGTTTTCATTGCTGTAACATAATAAATGACCTTCAGTTCCTTTTATTCTTTAAAGCCAGGCACATCTTTCCTTACCAAGCAAATGTAAGGACATCCAGTGAAGCTTAAGAAAAAAAATAGTAGCTGGGTCATTGTGGAACTAAGGGAAAAGACAGAAGGAAAAATCAGGGTGAGACATTTTGAAAGACATTCTTAATCACAGTTTCTAGAAGCCACATCTGTCTTGTAGTCTGACAAGTGTTGTGACACATTGTGACGACTTGCATTAGTTAAAGCACTTTAAATAGTATGCTTAATACAGCTAAAGAAATAAAGCTGGATTCTCATTAAAAGGAACTGATGAATGTTTCAGATCTGTCACACCTCTAAACTCGTAATCTGTCTTTAAAACTTTCCCTTCTAGAATTGAAGAAATAAGCATTACTCTTGCTGTTTGGAATACGTTGAGAAAGTGATCTAAGTGGAGCAGTAAGTATACTTTGTCCTTCCATACACCTCCAGATTATTAATATAAAAAGCTAAGAGAGTTTTACATAAATCTAAAAAGCTCAAGGACTTGATTCAAATCTCACTGAAGTCAGTGGGAGTCTTTGATTATATGAGTGTGCGCCAGATTTGACCCCAAAAAAATATATCGCCAAGAGAGGAATAGTGTATTCTATTCTTGCTTCCTCTCCCCTATTGTGAAGAATGCTAGTTCAGATGGACAAAGACCATGGGGTCTTGTGCCTTTCTCTGCAGTATAAGATATAATTCTCTCCCTACAATAGTCTTGGTGTATGGTAGCCTGATGGAAGTTCCCTGAATTACAGTTAGGGCTACTGAGGGCTGATGGCTATGTCTATGAGGGGCCAAGATTCTATGCAGGCTACACCCACTGGGAGCCATACTCCCAAATTGGCTTACACAGCTGCTGTTATGTTTGACACTCCTGTTAAAGACTCATCAAGCAAGTAGTTGCCTACAAGTATGAGGGACTGAATGCGGTAGTCTAGGAGGCCTCCTTTTAGTCCAGGGTTTAGAAATATAAACATTTCTTTCTCTATTGCAATTTGCATTTTGTCCATTTTCACTTGACTGTTTTATTTTTTGCCTCCCTCCCTGTATTGCAAAAGCCACAAAATCCAAGAGGGATCCACTCTGCAGTTGCCTTTTTTATGTCAATATGGTCATTGTTCCCCAAGAACACGGATCATTTATGTAGGGAGGAAGGAGGACCCAGGAAACTATAGGCCAGTTAGTCTTACCTTGATCCTAGG
>NW_017729029.1:75233760-75234307 GCF_001723915.1 Gavialis gangeticus | reverse complement strand
ACAAAATCCTTAGATGCAGGGGTAGCAGTGGACGTAGTCTTTCTGGACTTTTGGAAGGCCTTCGACACCATCTCTCACCCCATTCTTATTAAAAAAACAGGAAACTGGTGTTGATACCTACAGAGTCAAATGGGTCACTAACTGTCTGGAGGGCCGCACCCAGAGAGTGGTGGTGGACGGGTCATTTTTGACATGGAGGGAGGTGGGCAGTGGGGTTCTGCACTGCTCGGTCCTCGGGCCCTCACTGTTCAACAACTTCATCAGTTACTTGGACAAGGGGATAAAAAGCACTCTGTTCAAATTTGCTGACAACACTAAGATGTGGGGAGATGTGGGCACGGTAGATGGGAGAAATAGGCTGCAATCAGACCTAGACAGGTTATAGGGGTGGGCAGATGAGAACAGGATGGGTTTCAACACTGACAAGTGCAAGGTGATGCACCTGGGGAGGAAGAACCAGCAGCATACCTCCAGGCTGGGGAACTCCCTTCTCGTCAGTGCAGAGGCAGAAAAGGATCTTGGAGTCATCACTGATGCCAAGATGAAC
>NW_017729029.1:75215195-75233541 GCF_001723915.1 Gavialis gangeticus | reverse complement strand
TGGGGAAGTCCCTGTTCCCCCGTGCACTATCAGGAGTGACCAGGAATAACAGTCACAAGCTGGCAGAGGGGAGATTCAGACTAGACATCAGGAGGTGCTACTTCACTGTGAAGATTTGGAACCAACTTCCAAGTGAAGTGGTGCTGGCTCCTACCCTGGGGGTCTTTAAGAGGAGGCTAGATAAACACTTTGCTGGGGTCGTTTGACCCCAGTACTTTTTCCTGCCAAAGCAGGGGGTCAGACTTGATGATCTGCTCAGGTCCCTTCCGACCCTACAAACTAGGAGACTGTGCATCTCTTTATGCTGATTAACTATCACAACAAACCAAAGCATGCTTTGGAGTCCTTGCAAAAGAGCCCTGATCACTCCATTTTGTTTTGTAAAACATTTCCCCAAATAAGAGTCATCTAAAAACTCATCTAAACTTTTAAAGAAAAAGAGCGGGAGGAAGCTGTTTGGAAATATTCTGGAAAACATTCAGTTTGTTTGTGTTAAATTTGACTATAATTGATACCATGTTTTATCCAACTAACTGGCCTGGAGAAACAGATTGCATTTTAGATTAGTTACTCACTGGTGGGTGTTTTTCATGTTTACAATACAGTGTCCTAGCCACATTGAAAAAGTGATGTTTCATGTTACTTCACTTCTTTAGCCTGTTCAATTAATTTTAATTAAAATTAATTGCTCTTTGCCCCATAGACATGAATTACTCTCGATTCATCACTGCTGTAAGCGCAGCAAGAAAGGCATCTCCAATAAGAGTTCTGAGTGAGTAAACTTTTCCATTCCTAACCCAGCAACCCTTAAACGGTATTGCCCTGGCCTGAAACATTGTATATGAATATTAGAGAAGTCTTGCAAGAACACACTGGAAATTTGCAAGCTAACTCATTAGGGTGACCATATGGGACAGTGTGAAACATGGGATGCTGCCCCCACCCAGCCCTTTGCTGCTGCAGGCAAAAGCAGGGTGGGGCACCACTGGTATTATTATTCAAGCAGCTAGTGAGTCAGTGGCCCATTAGCGACCCATTTTTTTTCTTCACAGCTGTTGACAATCCCCTTTTTAATGGTCATTCCACTAATCAAGCTAATTTACCTGGCAGTTTTGCTACCTGCTAGGGCTTCCTATTCCCTGCCCCACACCCAAGACACTCATTTTCACTGAATGGCCAGGTCCAGCCTCAGAAATCCACGACCGTACTGGCCAATCTGGGACATGTGGTCACTAACTCAGGGGTTTTCAACCTTTTGGGATTAGTGTACCCCAGGCAGCTGGATGCGGAGGGGTGGCAGCACATGGCCGAATGCAGAGTGGTGGCAGACACTGCATGCAAGCTTCCCCCGCATCCAGCCAGGCAGGCAGTGTCCGTGCGGTAGCACAGGATGGCGCGTGGCGAAGCTCCGTCCCTGCCTACCTGTACATAACCCCTAGGGCCTTCTCAAAGACTCCCAGGATAGGCGTACCCTCAGCTGACAATCCCTGCTCTAACCAGTATGAAAGGCTAACTCATCTTTGCTGTTTGTAGGCTAAAGTTGTCAGGCAGAAGTAGTTGAAAGATCTTGCCTTTACATCCCTGAAATGAGTATGCATTGCACCCTTTGAAAAATCAGGGCATTCAGAATGAAGAAATGGTTACACTGTTTAATTCTTTTC
The DNA here is from genome assembly GCF_001723915.1 of Gavialis gangeticus. Taxonomy (NCBI): domain Eukaryota; kingdom Metazoa; phylum Chordata; order Crocodylia; family Gavialidae; genus Gavialis; species Gavialis gangeticus. The sequence goes on along the minus strand of NW_017729029.1, from coordinate 75,231,880 downwards.
AATTTGTACCAAAAAACATTTCTGCTATTGCCTCTGGTTCTGCAGTTGGGGCTGTCACTGCGATGTCTGTTACTGAATTTTCATTAGATGTTCAGGCTCAGTTGACTGCTAATGACTTAATTAAAGAGAGAGTCAGTTTGGAACTCAATCTCTATTTTCCTCACACTTTTTGCTGCTTTACCAGCCATACTGATATGCCTGTGGCTTTTTGCACTTCATCAACTCTCAGCTCTTTCATTCCAGGCTTGTTACTTCAATTTACTTTTACCCCATTTAGTGCGGCTGGCATAGGCTGCTTTCCTAGGATGCACTTTTTTAATGACAATTCAGTTCTTCCATATGGTAGGCAAAAATGACTGACAATCTGACCCTAAACTGCCTTTTTCTAGAGAAAGTGTGTAGCAGGTTTGAGCCCACCACAAGTGGCTGTGAACACCCACAAGTGCCTGCCCCACTCGGGCTCCCTGGGCACCCTCCCTCTTATCTCGCCTGCTTTGCTTTGATGTACTTCATGGATTTGTAAAAGGGAAGCTGCCCTAGGGTTCTAGAGCAAGCCCTTATCCATCCTCCAGCCAGCAGGTCCTCCCAGACTCCACTGGGTCCAGTCCTGCCCTGCCCCTCAAGCGTAAAGTGGACCCTCCTGGCAATCCATGCCCCAGGGTACCTGTTGCCCTAACAGTGATTTGTGGTCTCTTTCTGCTCCTACAGCCATAGGCACCTCATTGTAGCTTAAACCCCAGTGTGCCCTTATCACCCCTTGTAATCACATCCAGTCCACCAATGTAAAACTTAAACAAAAACATAAGCCCACTGGCTATAACTGAAATGCCCCCATTACTTCATACAAGCCTCTTACTTGTAGTCACCAGGACAGCATAAGTGCCAAGCACTCCCTCTCCTGTAGCCATCCTGCTCAGGAGCAACTCATTCTGCTGCCTGCAGAGCCAGACTTCCTGCTCCCACTCAGGAGGCTTATATGTCTCCTTAGCCCTGCCCCTTCCGGTCAGATGGCTCCCTAGCCACCCACAGGGGTTTTCTCTTGGGACCTGACAGCTAGCTTCCACGACAGCCTGCTGCTACCCTTGCTGCCTTAGCAGTGCACCAGCTGCCCAGGCCTAGCAATAGGCAATTGTAAAATATGAGTCCCTGGCTGCCTCCTCTTCTGCAGCCAGCCCATAATGGGTAGTGTTTCCCCATGTCTGGGGACCTCCCTGCTGCTGCTTCTCCCTTAAAGTAATGGGAGCACTGTCTCCCTGTTACACAGTGCTTAAAATGACTCATTACAGTTTTAGAGGTGAAAGTTTGAGCCTTGCTTCAGATGAATCAAAGACCACCAGCGTTATATCTAACTATTCATGTCCAGCCTAATAATTCAAGCTGAGGTATCAAAGGTGGCCAGATGTCATAATAGCCACATGAGTCCCTTGTGCACTATCAACTACAGGAAAGGTGCAGGCAGAAGTACAGCTTCCCCATCTAACTCATGGTGCTTTCTGTCATGGTGCTTCACAGAAAGCACCATGAGTTAGACTGATTCTGTTGACCCACTAGACGTTAGCTGTTAGGTTGGGAGGGCGGGGGAATCAAGCTCCAATTTGGAGCTGATCAGGGAGAGAGGCTGCATCTCTGCAGCCTCTTTCCCTAGCCCTGCCGCCTTTCCCACCCCCCCAACCCCATGCTGTCCCAGGATGGGAGAGGGAGAAGGCAGGGGAGGGAGGTCCATTCTAGGTCCAGCCTGTACTGGAGCGTGGGGAGGATTGAAACTAGAAAAAAAATGAATATTTTTCTAGTTCCTACATTTTAGAAATCTGATCTTGCATTTTCTTTTCAATTGGAAATCTCTACGGACAACTGGAGAATGAGTAAGATTATGTTACTGCAGATATCAAACTGAAACATAATTAATCAAAAGGAGAAGTGATTTTTATTCAGTTGGAAAAGTCTGTTAGAGATATAGCACTGATGCCCTTTTAATTAACAACTCAGAAGGTTTATAATGTGTTTCTGATCCAGCTAAAAACAACAAATATTGGCATCCCACTGCTTAAGAAGATCTAAACTTGGAAAGAACATGGCCTCTGAAGTCCCCGTTGCACAGCCAGCAGCAGCAAAAAATTGCATAAATCCCAATCAACTTTTGTTTTAATCCCTTTAAAGGGAGTAAAGGGACAGGAAAATTGTAAGAATTACATCTTGTGTCCACTACTGTGTAACAGATGCCTTATTCCTTTTTTCCACAGCTGAACTAATGCAGAGGTCCCCACCATCATTAATCTCTCTGGCTGGCGGGGCACCAAACCCTAACACTTTCCCATTTAAAACTGCCAGGATCACCATTGCAGATGGAACTGCTGTTGAGATGGGGGAGGATTTGATGAAGAGAGCCCTCCAGTACTCTGCCTCAGCCGGGTACTGACCAAGATATCATACAGTCAATTTTATTTTAAAGTCCAAGAAACAATTTATTTTTAATATATGTTAATATTGACCTTTACAATGTTTTTGTTTAGCTGTTTAATCCATATATACTGGGGGTTTTAAAGTGAATGGAGTGAATTGACAATTATATACATTTATTAATTAAAATTAAGTAATTTCAGTTTACCAATATTAGAGAGTCCCAAGTGCCTATACTACTGCAAATACCATAATGTAATTAAGGGTTGTCATGCAGTAAATACTAGCTGCTTCAGGATGCTGACTCCCTTAAGGCATGTCTTACCCCTCTGTATGAACCAACTTTCAAAAACAAGGCACAGTCACAGTAACTACTTCAGTGGCAATATGTACATACCCCAGTCTGCTCTTAATCTCCATTTTGGGCATGCTTATTGGCAAGAACTCAGTGGGACTCTGCAGATATATAGTCAGCCAAGGACAGAAAGGGTACTATTGGTATTTCAGCCTTCATACCTTTGGTTGTTACCAGTCTGGAAAATTTAACTGTGATGGTTTGGTTTTCTGTTGTACATGCTAGTCTCTTTTAATCTTATATAAAATGAACATATGCTATATTTGTTTACTTCACTCATTCCATTAGTTGAAATGAGAATATTTCGAACTAGAGACTAAATATGTCTGTCTTGTTGAACTAGCACATGAAAGACTGACCTACCACCCCTAGATTTAACAAGAATTTAAAACTGCAGTAGAGAATAAGTGTGTATAGGACCTTACAGATTATAATGATAAATTAAGACACATTCTGGGTTGCAGAATTCCTGAGCTGTTGTCCTGGCTAAAGGATTTACAGAAGAGTCTCCACAGTCCCCCCACAGTCAACTACAGTCCTGATCAGGGACAAATGGAGATATGTGTCACCACAGGCAGCCAGGAAGGCCTATGTAAAGTAAGACTGAAAGCTAAATATATCACGGCTTCTATTATACAGCTATTTGCTTTAAATAGAATTTTTAATAGAGGTTGTCCTGAATAGCATAGGCACAATTACTATAATAATGGTTCTCAGTGGAGGGTAACTTATGAATTTAAGTTACAACATCAAAACATTAAAGTCAATAGAAATTGGAACAAAACTTCCTAACAGAATAATTATCTTCTGTGGCTACGTAATTGTATAGGTGAAGTGAAGGTATTCATCAAAGAGAATATCATAAAGATATTGGATTCTATTTGTCTCTACCAAATGATTTTTAAAAGTCCAGTAATGGAGAGTGTTGGTAAGATTAAGGGATTGCTTACTATACTGGTTCCCTCTGACTTGCTTTCACTTTTCAGAATACATTTTCCAAACAGGTTGGTGTGCATATGCTGGTAGGTAATTGATCCACTCCCTGGCACAAATGCTTTCTTTTGTATTATAATAGATTGTGTTAAATATTAATATGATTTCTCTTTGCTATACCTATGTCTCTGATGCTTCAAAATTGAAAGTTTAATCCAGTTTCTGTTTTCTTCTTAGAATACATTTAGATAAGTATTAAGGGAAACACTAATCATCAGAATTTATAATTCTACTAGAGTAGGCAGCAATATGAAGAAAGTAAACCAAAACCTGAGTCCTGTAAAAATAAATTGTTTTGCTTTGTAGGTGTTTGAGATGCTTATTAACCCTGGGGACAACATCCTCCTGGATGCCCCCACATATCCTGGAACACTAGCAGCTGTGAGTAATGTTTAGGTATGGAAATCTGTGAATATCATAGTTATAGCACTTTGGTGTGCATGTCTTAGATTTAACTACTGCAAAGTGTGTCTAAGATTTTCTCTAGACTTACCATTTTTGATTCTGTACTGATTTAAGTGTTATTGGTTAAATAATGAATGACTGTTGCCATGTTTCTCAGCCAGGGTACTGCAGCAACCTTTGTTCTTTGCAACAAAATAATGTTTGTATTATTTTTTCTGTGGTCAAAAATGAATGAAAACCAAGAGCTAGCATTTCCAGAGGATACTTTGTGTCTAGTGAGGGGTGCTTTGAGTTTAAAAAGGTTGAGGATCACTGTTCTATTCCTTGTAATATTTTTTCAACAACATACATATTTTGCTTCATGTCATGATTCATTCTAGACCGATATTTTTACAAAGAATCATATTAGAAACATGAATACACCTATCAGCAAAAGGCAGTCTCCATTCAAGTATATGGGTCAATATATATTTTGAGATCTGGGTGCACCCCACTTAAGTATTCTTGGTAGAGAATATTAATTTGGTATTCTGTGCACATAATAAGTGAAAGTGGGAATAAGCCTAAAACATGATGAAAGGTCAGTTCTTAAATACCATTAATTTTTCTGGAATAATATATACCTTGCATAATTAAACACATTCCTCAAATGCCTAACAGACCAGGAGATGTGCAGGAATAGATATTATCTTATAAATTTCACTTAATAGCTTCACTTCACTTTCTTTGATTCCAAAAATCATCTCTTTACTATTGGTATCTTGTTGTTATTGTTTGATATGCTTTATTCTTTAGAATACTGGGGGGTTGTGGCTCCAGAAGCTGTTCATTTTGCCCCAGGAAATGCAAAGTCAAGAAGTACAGAAAAAGAAATCCCACAGAAATAAACCACAGGCATTTTTAATGTGTCTGTAACTTTATAGATTGGTGTCAACTCATGTTACTTCATTAATATTTTGTAATTGTCTGTCCCATTAGCTATACAGAGCAGTTATAGTCTTTCCTTTGTCCAGGGACAGTGGTTCATAGTCCTAGCAGTGCCACTGAATCTGAAATGGAATTGCAGTGATCTCAGTGCTTTATAGCATGCCCAGACTATCCCTTGAATTGTGAGCAAAGTGAGTTGAAACCAATACAATTGATTTTTATAATCACTTAGATTTGCAGAAAGGCTGTGTTGGCTGAGATTCTGCAGCATTAATGACGGAATCAAAATCTCAACATTAAGATTCGTGACTGAAATATGTCTCTCATCAATTTTTTTTCTCCTTTTGTGAACAGCTGAGACCCCTGGGCTGTAATATAATAAATGTCCCCAGTGACCAACATGGTATTATTCCAGAAGCCCTGAAAGAGATTCTCTCCAGGTGGAGCCCAGAAGATGTAAAAAACCAGTGCAACAATGTCCCCAAATTTTTGTACACCATTCCAAATGGTGGCAATCCCACTGGAACCTCACTGACCACTGACCGCAAAAAGAAAATATACCAGGTATTAATAAAAGCCTAACTGTTATGTCAAATTTCAAACTCCACTGCAAAAGCAACGTATTTTATAAACAAATAAAAAACGGCTACCATCTCATCATGTACTGCTGCTATAAAATCTCTTTAAAAATAACATTTCAACTTCTTGTGGCTTAGTACATTCTGGCCACATCTACACAAGACATTACTGTGTAGCGGTTACTGCGCATTTATTTAGTACTTGTATAAACATCATGGTTGTGTCACATCATGGTTTTTTCCATGCAGTGCTACTGTGCAGTAGTATCAGGCTATTGCGCAGTCAACATCTCATGTAGATGCGCCCACTGCTAGTAGTCTAGGGGCTGTCTGTTGTATTTATCACTGGACCTATAAACTGAAGAAGGTACTGACAAGAATGAAAAGCTCTACCTAATGAAGCACAAGTTGGAGCAATTACTTAAAATTTCTAACTCCGCTATAGGCTGTGAAATGCTCATTGAAAATACTGAGGACATGATCAAGGCAGCTTCCTATCCACATACGTATTTATCATACCCTTAATATCTTTTTTTAATAATTGTTTGTATTAATGTATTCCATAACCCTTTTATTCAGTAAATTTAAAGAAACAAAAACTTACATAAAAATCTCTTACATAACTTTTGGTACATTAAGTTTTAATAACTATGTGGCCAAAGAAAACATTTGTGACGGCAAATGTTTTGAAAGCATGAGGTCTGTAAATATAGGCTGTAAAGTCCATGCATATAAGTGTCCCTATATTTCCCATTCAAATAGGTATTTGAAAAGTATACCTTTATTTCAGTATGCAGATTAGGTCCACAAATGTAGGCACGTGTGGAGCCTGGGACTCAAGTTTTTGCTAAATGGTTATTTCATATTAAAGCTGCCATTTTACCAGTTCATATACTTTTGGTATTAGCATTCTTTAGTGAATTAGAAGCAAATCTTGATACTATTTTGGCAAGCTCAAATGCTCTGGGAAACGTACAGAATAGTGGATGTTTATAAAGTGAAATGATATCACAACTTTTGCTTTTTATTTAATATCAATGATTCTTCACGCTGTTCGTGTTCATTTCTTTTTAGCTTGCAAGACAATACGATTTCCTTGTAGTAGAAGATGATCCATATTATTTTCTTCAGTTTGATAAGGTAATTTATCATCTGTGCTTATTGGAGCAGTATCTCTTCTGGGTCAGGAGAGCATTAATGCAGGATACTTGAGGCTTATGTGCTATTCTTACCTAGTAGCCTGCCAAATTAAATTAAAGCATTGCTAGTACATGCTCAATCCTGATGTTCTTGCGCTACTATGCCTGTTGAACCATCATGTTGCATCATTGTCAGTCATAATGGGTCAAATTCTGCAATCCTTAAGTGATAAAAATGCATTATTCCATTGGATCTCTACTGACAGGAACTTATAACTGTGGCTGCCTCGGGAACACACGGAAAGGGGTTCTCTGCTGTAGAGGAAGTGGGTTGCAAGGCACTGAGAGAGAATAACAGCTGTATCATCTTTTCTGTCTAATATCAGCATTCACCCAAGGCAGGCTACCTATTTGATGTCACTACCTGTTGCTTTTCTTTAGAGTCCAAACCATAGGAAACCTTCCCACAAGTCATGGGAAAAAGAATTGTCCTCTCTTAAATACCAGTGGAGGAAATGTTTAAGAACCATAACTAGGGTTCCTTGTAGATGGATCGGGGCTGGGGAGGGGGAGTGGATCTGTAAGTTTAATTTCAGAAATCAGATCAACACTTGTAAGCAGTAACACCACAGATAGAGACAAAAAGCAATTGAGAAAGCATCTGCCTTGCTTCGACTGCAGAACTGGGTTAGTGGGAGAGTTGAAATTATGGATCTAGCAATAGAATGTCCATGGGAATCGGAATCCATGTGGAGCTCAGGAAGTGATCTTTTAACAAATCCTAGATTCTGAGCAATGTCCTCCAGTTTCTCTGCAAATGAAACAGCTGCCACTGTAGGACTATCAGAGGACTGACAAATTGTTATCCCTGACACACTCATAACAGAGAATGTATTATTTTGCTCTTAGCTATCCTATGGTGGCACCATGCAGAAACTCTAGGACTGAGTATTTGTGCACTCAGTATTGGGTGTTAGACATGAATGCATTTCCAACTCATTCCCTGCTGGCCTTTGAGGGACACTCACCACAGCAGTGTTGGCACTATGCTAAACAAAATCATTTGCCAGTAACTAGGCTCTGCCCCTTTAATTGTGCATGTCCAGTAGAGTTTTTTCATACAATATGTACTGCCTAGGCTTCAAGAAATACTTAAGTCTGTGTTAGTAACAACAGAGTAATTGTAGTGTAACCCATATCTCTTAGTTAAACTTTAAACTGCCTTTATTTTCTTTACAGCCTTGGCCCCCAACCTTTCTCTCCATGGATATTGATGGTCGAGTTATTAGGACTGACTCTTTTTCTAAAATTCTCTCATCTGGGTAAGGTCAGCTTCAGACTTTGCACAATGCTCTTTTGCTATTGGGACTTTAACTATCTCCATTTTGTGACCTTAAGAAACTCACAACCCCCTCTCCATTAATTTACATATATCAGATTAATGATCTCTCTCCAACTTTGCATCATATGTAGGTACTTACAACATGCTCAGTTCACTCTTACTCCATATTCAGGAAGGTACTTAAATCCAGCTTCCTCTGACATTGGCTCCACAGCCATTATGTCAATCAGTCCTTGCACCCTACATTCAGTTCTCCCCAGGGGACCAGAATGAAGCACTGAATGATTCTTCTTCCCTGGTTCTTCACACTTAGAAGCCTTTTCCTTTTGGATTCCACAGCACAATGTGAAAGGGCTCCCTGTTTGGCTGGAGCAGTAGAGTCCAGCACAAGTGATGCACAGTCTCCCTAGACCTCTGTGTGTGTGGGAGGGTGCCCTTGGGGGGCTGGGAGCAAAGCATGCTGGAGAACTGCTGTAGCTTCTCCCAGAAGGTATGTACACAGAAGTTTGATTTTCCAGGGGAGTAATTTAACACTGGTTATTCCCAGGTTATTTTTCTCCTGAAGTGGCCATTTTTGCTCTGCAAGAAAAATTCTGAATGTCTGTTGATTCATGATTTCTACTGGGAGAGTAGCACCTCTCCTAAGAGAAACTGAATGTCTGTATATGGCCTTGCTTCATCAAAGAAAAATAAATTTCAACGTCTATGTGAAATCTAAATCAGCTGGAAGTGTTTCTATTGATATGTGAATAAAAATAAATCAGTTCTTCTCCTGCATGTATTGACTTGGCAATTCTTAAAAGGGAATGGTGAATTGACGAAATATTACCAACCTCACAATACTTGCTGCTTTTCACAAACCCTGAACAGTTAAGGTTGCAAAGAATAAACACAACCCAAATTTCCTAAAGGTTCAGAAATCATAAAAGAAATACCCCTATGATTTTAAACACATTTCCTGACTTTTCGGTCCAATATGAATGCTTAGACTGAAACTTAGTATGTTCCCTCAAATTAGCAGGTGTCTGAATACATGCAGGGCACAGGTCTGTAAAGTATCAATTGTTCAGAGTCAGAGTTTAGACCAAGTTCTCTGCTGGTGTAATTCCAAGGAGCAGTTAATTCTGTTTCTGTGGTAATATCTTTTTTCTTTTTTTATAGGTTGAGAATTGGCTTTCTAACTGGTCCCAAACCTCTTATCGACAGAGTTATTCTACATATACAGGTTTCAACAATGCACACCAGCACTTTCACGCAGGTAATGATTATAAAGGTGTTTCCTCTTTTTGTAAGTGACTATTTCTTTAATTTAGCAACTGGATAGAGGAATGAACGCTTTCTATAATTCCTCACTATTTTCAACATGATCTTTAAAGACATGTGTATTTTAGGTGTTTCCATGGGGGGCGGAGGGGGTGGGGCAAGAACAATAAAAAGATGATATCCAAGGTTTATCTGTAGGGCATGGTAGCAGATCTAAATCGATACTTTTCCATTTACAGGGTTTCCTTTAACTTCATTTAATAAGTTGTTAAGACTGCAATTTTCAAAGGAGTCTAAGGAGCTCTGAGTTATTGTGCCAAATGCTCATGGGTTCCTTTGAAAAATCCCAGCTGCTCAGTATATTGAGATGATTTGGGTTTTGGTTTTATGCAGCATGGTTAACTGGCAACCCATGCTGGTGTGACATAAGCAGTCTGCTAACCTTTTCCAGTATCTTTCAGCTAGTCATCAAAGGGGGATCAGAATTGCCCCTCCAATTTGGCCATAATTTTCCCAGACATTCTCGTCTTCCTAATCACTGCCCTCTCTTGCTCCATAGTCAGTTCCAATACATTCTCCAGAGCTTCAGTGGGATGCTGTGCCCCCAGTCGTCATATCATTTCCCCAGTTTTACTGTGGGCACAGGTAACATGGGAAAACCTATAATAAAGGAAATAGAAATACATTAACTTCAAATGTTAATCCCCTATGTGCATCCCCTTCCCCTGCACCATTCCTCATATTTGTGTCCCAGCCATACATTTTTTCTTTTTGGCTCTTTAATATTTCCATCTCCCAGTAGGGCTGCTACCCTGGCCCTTACCCAGCCCTTATTATTTTTGATGGATGCTGCTTCCCATAGGGTTTGAAGATAAAGGAGTAAATGGCTCCAGGAGTTCTATATGATTTCTACTCTTGCATGGTATTGAATAAAATGAAACAATATTTTTATCATTAAAAGCTTTTGCGTGATGATTGAATAGCTGTCCTAAAATAAAACTGTATGTTTTATTTCTTTAGCTTATGATAACACAGCTTCTTCAGCAGTGGGGAGAAAAAGGTTTTCTGGAGCATGTAGGCAGGTACAGGCTCTGATATGTACTTCTATTTTCTGTAATTAACTAACTGGTAGAATGTTGTTGTAATTACTATCTATGCTATTCTGTTCAATCTTCTTTCAAATACTCTCAGATAACATTGTAATTTTCTACCAGAGCCCATCACGTTGCTGGCTAGTGCAACATATGCTACATCATTCAAAAACAGGCATCTAGAACGAATACAAAAGAAATTGAACTGCAGTGATAAGTGGGACTAAGCTCCCCCTTGTGGACATTTTGCAGATTGATGTCAGAGGGTGTCCACTCCAGTTCCCACATCCCCAGCACCCAGTTCTGAATACTTAAAAATATACTCTGAAAAATACAGGTCATTTAGAAAGCAACACACACCTGAATTCCATGTCCCTTGCTCCAGCTTTCCCTTCTCTGTAATGCATCTGAGTTCATACAGAGAGGGCCATCCACCTTGTGTTTCAGACTCCAAAAGTAGTATCTTCCCCTGGAGCTGATGCAAATGGTCCCTGGAGTAGACAATCTCTGCCTTTTATAACCTTCCTTCCTCTTGTGTCAGGTGACTTCTTGATTAGCCTCTACAAGTGACCAAAACCTTCTACGAGGATACTTGAATACTGTGTAATCTGAATCTCCTATCTAATAAAACAACTGTTTCAAGTAGGAGCTAACCTGTTGTTTAAATTAATTACATTTTGGTGATAGAGCTTGAACAGTTATTCTTAGAGCCATATTGTTACCACTTAAAATTTTAGTTTAACATGAAAATAAAAGAACAACAGAGAAGGGCCACTTGTTCAAAGCAGAATTCGAGGCTTAACATGAAAATAAAAGAACAACAGAGAAGGGCCACTTGTTCAAAGTAGAATTCGAGGCTTGATAAAGATACAAACAGGGTGCATCTACACATGCAGTTAGCACATAGCAGTAAACTCTGGCGCAGTTTGTGCTGGAGTTTATTGCTCCTGGGTGCAGCATTTACACCACAGCACATTGCACCAGGGTGGCATAATCCCAGGCTGATGGGGGATACGGGAGAGTCAAGTCTGCCAGCCCAGGGCTGCTCCAGCCTAGGGCTGCTCCACCCCAGCTCAACGTGCTGTGGGCGGGCTGGTTGGGGCATGAGAGTGCTACAGTGCAGGGCTAGCTAGGAGACAGCCCCCTCACTGTAGCACCCTTGTGCCTCGATCAGCCCCAGTTGTCTACATGTGCGTTTTGGTGCACATAACTACTCCGCTATAGAATAGTGCTTGTGCTAGACGGTACCATCCTACAGCAGAATTAATTTACTATGTCCTAATATGGGTGTATGCATAGACCGTGACACTTTATTGTGGAGCTAATTAGTCAGCTCCACAGTAAACCGTACATGTAGATATATGCACCCACACAGCGTTAGATTTATACAGAATTCATAGTTGTATAGACAGATTTCCCAAATTATCATGACAGATGCCCGCAAATTTAGCACTTACTGTGATTGTATGTGTTTTTATGTGAAAATACATAAAGCGCAGGCTTGGAGAGAGTGATAAACGTTAAATCTCCCAAGTTGCCAAATATACTTTTCTGCATCTTACTTAAAGCCATTACCTTGGATACTTAAATTATGCCTAGTTTCCCAGGACTGCTGCGTGTTGTTACATTTTTATCCAGGAAAGTTGTCATTGGTACAGAACTGAATCTTACCCATGCTGGCCTTGGCTAGGGTCTCTGCTTCAGAGGAATTCCACAGGTAGAAAAAAATATATTTTTAAACCAAGAACAGCTGTTTAAACTGCTGAATGGTTTGGAATGTGTGATTAAGTCCTAGAGGAGACAGATTAGCAGGTAAATGACAGGTGAAGCTGTCAAGGTTTCATCAGAAATATGCTCGTCACCTTTTTGTATTTTTATCACATGGATATCCTATCACCTGATATCTACTACACCAATAAACACAGCCAAGGCCTGTAAATGTACTGAAGAAAATAACTCATTTACCACTATTTTCTATCTTAGAAGCCGACATTAGTCCTTATAGTGACATCCACTGATATGATGGCCAAACCAAAATAACAATAATGCCTCAGATTCTGGGGCTGTGCTGTCTATTGACAGACAAAAAGTTATGAAATGACCCTGTTCAGATACTTTCCTGTTCCTTAAATATCTTTTGCTATGAAGACAATGAAACACATTCTACAAATGTATTATACAAATGCATAATATACATAGAATAAGACCATGTTCTGCTCATTGCATGTTCATACTGGGCATATGAGTGTTCTGATGTATAGGGGTATCCATAGTTCAGAGTTGTTTTCTGTTTATGTTAAAAAAAATTACATTTTTGTTTCTGCCATCATAGTTGAAATTTATGTTTGAATTTTGTCTTTGAATTGATTGTTCTTCTCTAGAGTAGTGGAATTCTACAAGAGCCAGCGGGATGCAATGCTTGTTGCAGCAGACAAGTGGTTAAAAGGTCAGTGAATGCAACAAAGCTACATACATACAAAGGGTTTTTTTCCTAACTTAGAGTATTCCATCTTATATACCTAAGTCACTAAGTCCAGTCCCCTGGTATCACAGGCACCATGTCATATAATCCCCTTCTTAAATTTATTAAGTTCCACCTTAAAAATAATTGGGATTTTCCCCCCTTATACTTTGATTGAATGGTTAATCCAGACTCTCAGGGCTCTACTGGTTGGAAACTTCATAATTTATATATGACCAGTTTATAACCATTTATTCTTGTGCCAAATTGTCCTTTAGCTTAAATAGCTCTTCTGTGTCCCTGGGGTTTGCTTCCCATATATATTATGGACAATAGTCATATTAACCAACGACCGACTCATATTAACCAACCAGGAACCGACGAATTACTCATATTAACTGTCGACGCCTACACAGTCAAATGAGTCACAAATTGGCTGGAGGGCCGCACCCAGAGAGTGGTGGTGGACAGGTCATTTTCAACCTGGAGAGGTGCAGGCAGGGGGTTCCCCAGGGCTTGGTCCTTGGGCCCGCACTGTTCAATATCTTCATCAGCAATTTGGATGAGGGGGTGAAAAGCACCTTGCTCAATTTCGCAGATTACACCAAGATGTGGGGAGAAGTGAGCATGCTAGAAGAGAGGGACAGGTTACAACTAGATATTGATAGGTTACAGAGATGGGCAGATGAGAACAGGATGGGTTTCAATACGGACAAGTGCAAGGTGCTGCACCTGGGGAGGAAGAACCAGCAGCATACCTACAGGCTGGGGAACTCCCTTCTCATCAGCATGGAGGCAGAGAAGGATCTTGGAGTCTCTGTTGATTCCAAGATAAACATGGGCTGCCAGTGTGGGGATGCGGTCAGGAAGGCTAACCACACTTTATCGTGCATCCATAGATGCATCACGAGCAGGTCCAAGGAGGTGATCTATGCGACATTGGTCAGGCCACAGTTGGAGTCCTGCATCCAGTTCTGGGCACCACGCTTCAGGAGGGATGTGGCCAGCATCGAGAGGGTCCAGAGGAGGGCCACTCGCATGTTCAGGGGGCAGCAGGGCAGGCCCTACAAGGAGAGGCTACAAGACCTGAACCTGTTCAGCCTCCACAAAAGAAGGCTCAGAGGGGATCTGGTGGCCACCTATAAACTTGCCAAGGGAGACCAGCAAGTAATGGGAGAGTCCCTGTTCCCCTGAGCACTACCGGGGGTAACAAGGAACAACAGCCATAAGTTGACTGAGAGTAGATTCAGGCTAGATATCAGGAGGCACTACTTCACAGTCAAGGCAGCTAGGAGCTGGAACCAGCTTCCAAGGGAAGTGGTGCTTGCTCGTACCCTGGGGATCTTCAAAAGGAGGCTAGATAGACATTGCCGGGGTTGTTTGACCCCAGCCTCCTTTCCTGCCCATGACAGAGGGTTGGACTAGATGATCTGCTTCGGTCCCTTCTGACCCTACCAACTATGAAACCCTTCTTTGCATCTATTCAAGGTTCAGTGAATGGTGTACAGTGTTCCAGATGAAGTTTCAGCTGTGCCTTATACAACAACATTAATACTTTTCTATCTCTACTGGAAATGCCTCTCCTGACATATCCTTGGATTACATTTGCCTTTTTTACAGTGCTTCACATTGGTGGCTCAGCCATCCCATGAACAAGTACACCCAAGTCCTTCACCTCCTTAGTTTTTTCCAACTGATGAGTCCAGGCTTATTGCAGAGCTTTTTTTTTTTGGCCCCCAGTACATTACACCTAAATGATCTTGCATTTTCTGCTATCGCATTACATCAAAGTTTTATTAGTACAGTTCTTAAGAGTATCCACTTCTTTCACTGGTATTCCAATCCTGCTCTGAACTGGCAAATGTTTCCCAACTTTGTCATCAACAAAAATTTCTTCCCGCTTCAGTTCTGTTTTCAAGAAAGTCACTATTAAAGCATCTCTACAGAGTGAAGTGATAAACAGAGGTTATGAGTAAATCAAGAGTTTTTGTCGGTTTTCACATTTGTTTAAACTCAGAATATTATCAGATTTTTCAACATTCCAGTTTTTCTAACTATTTGAAAAGGGCAGGGTATAAGGAAAGGCATTGTCATGCTATTGTGGCAGGTACACATACAAAAAGTATAAAACAGTGTAACATTTTTTATTACCAAAGCAAGAAGCTTCGTCCTAAACATTAACAATTAGCTTGTGCTATAGTGATTTCTGCCAAAGCCATGACAGACACTTGTGATCTTAAAGGGCTCATAACAAAGGAGTAACATTATTTTATTCATTTTATATGCTGTACAGTCGGCAACAGTTCAGACACCAACATGGGACTGACCATAGTTATCTTAGAACTCATCTCTCCATACATAGCCACAACTATGACTCCTGACCACCAAGGACTCCTGGGTGCATCATACGTAGTACCATTACAGTAGTATCTGAACACTACATCATCTTTAATGTGTTTACTGCAACTTCTTCTCCCCCCTCCCAGTTACGCAGTAGGGAAGTACTATTATTCCCCTTTTACAGATAGCCTTGTGTGACTTGAAGCCACTCATTTAGCTTCCCTACAGCTCAATTCCTTATGTGTTAAAAAGGGGATAGTGCTGTGAGACCTCACAGGGGAAATTAAGATAAATATATGCAGGAAAGATATAGTAAGATCTTCAGACAATATGGTAATAGCGATATAATAGTAACAAAGGTAGTACACAATGACAAATGAGTAGTTTGTCATTACTATACTGTGGGTAATGATCTAACGTACCTAAGGAGTTGGGGCAGATGGCAAATGCAATAAATTACATACTCTATTCATATAATGCACAGAAGAAAGCTGGAGTTAGTACCCACAAGAGTATTTGGCTTGCTGAGCTGCCAGAAACAGCAGTAAGGGTCTTCACCTATGCCCTTCTCTACTCTGCTTAGTCTTATGAGGAAAAATGTGAATAAAAGAAAAGAAACAATTAACTTTCTTACATATTTATACCATCTATAATTTTGCAGTTGTGCTTAAGGTAATGATGATACCAAAGGAGTTGGCATTAGAAAAAAATGCTCTTGGATTCTTTAGAAGATGTTTACTTGCAGTTTCAGAAATCAGTCTGCCATTCAATTTCAGTTTGCTACTTGTTGAGCATTCTGTAACCAACTGAGAATAAAAGGATGAGAGTGTTCATTTTCTAAAATACCAAAAACAACAGGTTTTTTTCAATACTGATATAAGTTACATTACTGGATAATTTTATCAGAGGCACTTTAAATTCTGTCTGTGACAACCTGGTTCCATTGAAGGTCAGTAGCAAAACTCCTACTGATTTCATCTGAAGCTAGGATTTCACCCTAATATCCATTACAGAGAGGACAGATGTATTTTTGTTTGATTTTCTGGGTTTTTTTCTTTTAATCTCTCCAGGTTTGGCAGACTGGTACTCCCCTGCTGCTGGAATGTTTCTATGGATTAAAATTAAGGGAGTTTCTGACACCCAACAGTTGATCATGGAAAGAGCTTTGCAGAAAGAAGTATGATTAACATTTACTGAAATTCAAATGAACTGGCAAGGATTAAGTCAAATATTATTTAATATATAGGCGTATGCATATGGGGAAAAACTATGGCCATGTATTCATTAACCTGGCAAGTTATGAACAGACATATAGTCTTGGAGACTAGTGACCATCCTTACTAATGAAACACTTTCCTAACTATATTCTAATAAGGCTAGGTCCTGCCAGCCAT
>NW_017729029.1:75204735-75210195 GCF_001723915.1 Gavialis gangeticus | reverse complement strand
CACTGAACAAACATCACTCCTAGTATCAAACCTCCTCAACAAGACAAAATTATTCACTTACTTTCTAAAAGGGCAAGATACTTCTCTAAATGATATTCCTACACTTACAGCTTTAAAACAGGACATGGACAGGAAAGGTCAATCTAATTATAAAGAAAACCATAGCTGAGTTGCCCCATTCATTTGCTTACATGTATCCCAGACACAGATGCAGACCTCACCAAACTATCCTTAACTTTCAAGTATGGTTTCATTTCAACAAATATGAGCCAGCATAAAATATTAAAAAACTCTGATACTTACCTAAACACTGGGATGATACAAAAGAACCTGCCTATAAGTTTTAAAAGCAGCTAAGTACTATGTCTTATGCCAAGTTTTTATATTCTGCCATCCCATTTTGAAAGAAGGGAATGAGTTAAGACTCATTGTGAGTTTGTTTTTTAACATTGGCCTATCCTGGACTCTCAACAAATATGCATTTTAACATTTTTCTAATGATTTAAATCTAAGAACATGCAGTAACCCAGTGACATATCAATTATTTGTAGGTATTACTGGTTCCTGGGGGAGCATTTAACATTGATAGTTCACATCCTAGTTCTCATGTTAGAGCTTCCTTCTCTCTGTCTTCTCCAGCTCAGATGGATCAGGTGAGTGCGTTTTGATTTGCTGTGTATACCGAAGAATAAAATGACCTGACATAATAGTTGCTGTTTTGCTCGCTCACTTTACTTGTATAGTTGTCGCCATGTTTTCCCATCAAGCTTCTTTATTGTTTGCTTGGTTTATCAATATCAGAGTCTTGAGAAATATTCCTAAAATCATATCAGCTGTTTCTTTTGCAAGATGTTCTTATTTAGTTGAATCATAAGGCACTGAATCTTTAGTGGTCACATTAACATATGCAAATGTTGCTGAATGGGTTTACTCTAAAGTAATTTATTCTGGAGTAAACCCACCCTGGGCAGGTGTCTACATGTGCACGGATTTGGGAACAGATTTGCTGCTCCTGGCAGCAGTCTGCTTTTGCCCCCTCTGTCGTGCACCAGCCTGGTGGAGCTCTAGGCTCCCCCTAGGTGCTAGCCTAGGGACTGGCAGGGAGCATGTGGCCAGGAGATGGCAGTCTCCTGGCAGGGGGTGGGAGATTGCTCCCTGCCCCAGGGAGCTGCCTGCTGCCAGGGCTGGCTCCAGTGGCAAAGCCCATGTAGGGACAATGTTCCCCTGCTCCAGCAGCAGGGAGCTCCTGGCCCCAGCTCCCTGATCAGGGGCAGGGGGCTTGGAAAGAGCTGCAAGGGAGAGGCAGGTTCCAGCACTGATCTGCTGGTGGGGAAGCTAGCAGTTGAACCCCTAGCTGGGTGGGGATTCCCTGCCAAGCCAGGGGCTTGCTGCTAGTTGCCCCACCCATGGATTGGGGCTGGGACCTGCCCCACCCCTGTAGCTTTTTCTAAGCCCCATGCCTTGATTGCTCGATCAGGGCACGGGACTGAGAAACAGCTGCCCAAAACAGGACAGTCCCCAGCCAACTCCAGGCTGCATGTGCAGATTTCCCCATGCCATGCAGTGTGGGGCTGGCCAGGAACTCTCCTGGTCTGGGGCAGGTCCCAGCCAGCTCCAGGCTGGTAGGGAACTCTCCTGGTGCAGGGAAAAATCTCCCTGTCCCTGCTCCACATGCTGGGAGCTCCTTGTTTCTAGGGCAGGGGGATGTTGTCCCTGCCCAAGTTCCAGTGGTAGAGCCCACTCTGACAGCAAGCAGCTCCTGCAGGCAGGGAGCAATCTGCTGCCTGGGATCAAACTTGCTCCCAGTCATCTGTCTACACATGCCTTACTGTGGCTTGGCAGTTAATTTGCTACTTACATTTGCAGGTAGCATATTAACTGCCAAATAAAGCAGATTACTGCACAGTAAGGGTCTGCACATGTAGGTCCTGATGCTTACTACACTGTAATTTGCTCTATTGCACAGTAAAGCATATCATGTAGATGTGCCCATTGTGTCTCAAATTCACCTGCCTGGATTTTATTACTTCTGTTTATCAGACTTTACTCCCAGGAGGCCTGATCTGGTTTAAGTCAGATCAAGTTTTGCTAGTTGCTTTAATATAAGAATGCCAGTTATTATCTTTCAGGATCTGCCTTTTTCAGATCTAACTCCTTTTACTCAGTTTTCTTTGTACATTAAAGAAGCTCAATGTGACTGGTATTAAACATGCTACTCTTTTCACATTCTGTTCCCTTGATCAGTCAGATGTAGATCTTTCCTCCAGTTCATGCACATACTCCGTACTTGATGATTCAAGAACTAATCTTCCAGAGAAGGATGATAAGCAAGAAGGAGTCTGACCCTGTGGTCTAATGTGAGGGCTTTCAGTGGGGGAGTCCCTGCTTTCCAGGATTATGAATGTGTTTTTCATTAGAATCTTTGGAGTATAAAACAGTCCTAGGAGGAAGAGCCAGTGCCTGATTCTGTCACCTTATAGTTTAGTGCTGTAACCCATAGGCTACAGAATCAGGGTCTAGAAAAGAGTAGATGTAGGTACAGGGTTCAATTCCCTGCTGTAAATCCTGAATATACAGTAGTGTGTTCCTGGAGCCCTGAGTCTCAGGTATGTAGGCTCTAGAGAGGCACACACCTTCAAACACATTCCTGCTTAGTATTTTCTGTTTTTATACTGTTCACCTATTAAAACAGCTTTAGTAGTTCTATAGTTTTAGCATATTGTCTGTTTCGCCAGTGCTGGAATTTGAATGCTGTCCATCTTTATTTTATCGTAGGCATTTCAGAGGTTGGCTGAGCTTATAAAAGAAGCTGTGTGAAGAGGAGAACTGAAAAGCTATAGCTAACTCAAATGTATTCGGAAAATTTGCACCATTATGAAAATTAGAATTTCATCCTGCAAGTTACAGAAAAATCCATTGCCCTAGCTGTTAGCCATGGCTGGCATTTTAAACGTGGACAAAGAATCACCAGAAGACCTTTCAGTTGGAAGTACAGTTATATTTTAAGAAGAATTAAAATATAATTAATCTTAATGCACTGATTCCTTTTCATGACTGAGAAAGACACTATCCCAAATTCCAGTGCAGCTGTGATTATATGATACGTGCTATATGTGATTATGCTATAGCAAAACTGGTTAACACTGGGTGTGTCTACAAGTGACAGTATGTCGCCGGAGTCTTTAAGGCCCCCCTACAAGTGACAGGTATTGCGCAAGTATCTGGTTAATTGTACTGTTACCTTAAGGTCAACTACATGTGCAAAGTAGCTACAACTAAAAAGCTCCACCCAGCTATAAAATTAAACTTTAAAAACATGTACTAACTTTATAGCTGGTTGCTACTGAGCTTTCCTGTGACTGGGAGCCCCATGAACTGACAAGAGCTCCCAGCTGCAGGAGTATACCGTGTCCAGCATGAAAAACCTGAGCCCTGGGGATTGCAGCTGCTGTGATCCTCAAGGCTAGGGGTAGGGTATAAAGGCTAGGGATCCACACGGCGGTCTCAGTCCGACTCGTCACCTGCAGGATGGACTGAGAGACCCTGCAAGTGACAGGACTCCCAATCCTGGCTGTACCTCACATGTAACTGGTACCAGCAGCCCCACAACTGACACAGCCAGGATCAGAGGAGGTGCAGCCAGGACTGGGAGCTCCATCAGTTACATGGCTCTCAGTCAAGTCTAACCGTGGGGCTCAGCTGGGAACAGGAGCCCCATCAGTTGTGGGAGTGTGTTGACTTTGACTGCACACGGCCTCCGTGGCTGGGAGCACCCTCCACAGAGGGGATTCCCAGCCATGGAAGCTTGCTTCTTGCCCGTCAGACAGCCCAGAGATAGGATCAGGCTCCCCCTGCACTGGCAATAAATTCCAATTTGGTCTTAATGTGCAATCCCACAATCGCACCTCCTGCTGTGGACATGTAGCAGGGCAGGAGGCACAATTGTGTGGATCACTCATTAGATCCAATCATGGCTTTACCTGCATGTTTAGTGGGGGCCTAAAACGCTACTCTTTAGAGGTGCTAGCAACCATCCCATAGCAGGATAAATTAATTCTCTGTTTCTTAAAGAGCTATATGCATATACTTGTCTTTATGCAGTTAATAGGACCACTCACATTTCATAATGCTAAGTGTATGCATTTTAGCAGGACCAAAAACTAAATACCTGAAGAGGAGAAATGATAATATACAAAATTTCATCGAGTATGCAAAACAAGCAAATGGAAAGTTAACAAAGCTTTTTGTTCTCTAGTCTATGCTTATCATCATTATCTAAGGGGCAATATAGTGGCTATAAAATATATAGAAAGAAATATGATTTGAGTTGTTTGTGCAAATATTCAAATGTGGCGGTATGCTTAGCTGCGTAATTTGTGTTCTTTTTTCTGGATAATTTATGTAGCTAGCCACTAGTTTGATGCAATTTAATTAGTAGCCAGCTACTGATTTATGTGGCCAGCAGATATTAAGCATTTCATATAAAAGTCAGCGATTCATAATTTGGTATGAAAGCCTTTTTACTGTCAGTCAACCACCAACACTATTAACAGTTACAATAGGAAACATTATAAAACACTCACACTTTTATTTTTCCTTTTCTAGCTTGTTATGCTGGACAACATGATCAAGTTGTCCCACGTGTTTTATGCCTGTTACCTTGGCCTTATTTGTCTCAGCTGTCTTGTTTGACATCTGGGGCATCCCTAAATTTTGCAATTTCCTGCACAGCATGTCTGAGACCCAACCTTTTCTCCTTGCCCAAGATATTATGCAAGTCCTGATCATTTTGCAGGATCATGCAGCAGTTTTAATATTGCAGTTTCCTCCTCTC
This sequence comes from Gavialis gangeticus, assembly GCF_001723915.1. Lineage (NCBI taxonomy): Eukaryota > Metazoa > Chordata > Crocodylia > Gavialidae > Gavialis > Gavialis gangeticus. The sequence continues at coordinate 75,205,361 of NW_017729029.1, read as the reverse complement.
TGGAATCATTTGCTTGAACCTTATGATCTCAGGTCCATCCAAAATACTGCCACAGGTATCATCACACTGGCTTGTTATGCTGTTTACTCCCTCTGCTAGTTCTCTGTTAGCTCCCTCCCTTTCAGTGCATCAGACAAACTTCCTGATTTTTATTTTCAAAACTTTTCAAAACGTATTCCCACTCCGCCTCTCTATTCCACCTTCTTATCCCAGGAACTCTTACCTTTGCTCTATCAGTGATCCTAGCCTAATCTACCTGATTCTTCTCTCTCTAGAAGCACTCTTGTTGATTCTCCCACCCTTCATAATGGGAAAAATTGTGTCACAGTAGTACCACTCCATATCTCTTCTTGAGAGACTCCTCCCCTCCCTTCTTGAGAGCACGGAGGCAGAAAGGGATCTTGGAGTCATTACTGACTCCAAAATGAACATGGGCCAACAATGTGAGGTCACAGGTGGCAGGGCTAACTGGACCTTGTCGTGCATCCACAGGTGCATCTCTAGCAGGGCCAAGGAGGTGATCCTCCCCCTCTATGCGGCACTGGTCAGGCCACAGCTGGAGTATTGCATCCAGTTCTGTGCGCCCCACTTCAGGAGGGATGTGGACAACATTGAAAGGGTCCAGA
>NW_017729029.1:75175777-75204673 GCF_001723915.1 Gavialis gangeticus | reverse complement strand
TCTATAAACTCACTAGGGGGGACCAGAAGGGTTTGGGAGAGACCTTGTTTCCCCTAGCACTCCCTGGCATAACAAGGAATAATGGCCACAAGTTGTTGGAGAGTAGGTTTAGATTAGACATCTGTAAGAACTACTTCACAGGGCGGCTAGGAGCTGGAACCAACTTCCAAGGGAAGTGGTGCTGGCTCCTACCCTGGGGATCTTTAAGAGGAGGCTTGATGCCTACCTAGCTGGGATCATTTGAGCCCAGTTTTTTTTCTCCTGCCCTGGCAGGGGGTCGGACTTGAAGATCTATAATGTCCTTTCCGACCCTACTTCTATGATTCTATGTCCTCCAAAAGTGTATGTTCACTACTTTCCCAGTGCTTTCAGAGACACGCCTTTCAAGCACAGCCTAACCACCCACTCCATACCTGTCAAACTGGATATGAACTATGAAGCTACCTTGTGGAGTTCTTTACCATTGCTCTCAAAATCTGTCCTTAGCATGCTTGAGAGCAGCAGCAGGATGCATTCAGGATGGCTTCACTGCCCTATTTTGTGTGTACAGAGCAGGAGACGGGTGGGGTTTATTGGGGAATCAGGGCAGCATTATCCTCACCTTCTCCTCACACCTTGTCTTGGACAGAATGCATACTGGGAAATGCAACTGCGTGAAGGACACAAGAGGTGGAGTTGTGGCCACTTGTACTGACTACTTAAGCACTGTGGAGATTTCTTGCTGCATCTTTCCCTTGTCTCTGGCCTGCACATGTGACTTGCCCACCTGTTTGTATCTCTGAAAGTCTCTGGAGAAGGGGCTGTCCTTCAGTATCTTTTTTTACAGTTTCTAACACATAGTGGTATGCAACCTGGTTGTGCCCTATAGTTACTAGAGTAATGTTTAACAATTATAAAGGAGCAAGTTTTTACATCCCTTTTGTACTCCTTAACTAAATATATTAATAATAAAAGGCTATTTTGCAGCACTTTAAGATGACGTTCTTGTTATCATCAAGATAGATATTTGAAATCTCAAATGTCTCATGAATTTTAGAAAATGTTTTATACAAGAGAATGAGGTAATGTGTCTAGTAAATTTCAAGAAAATTAGTTGATATATTTTAAAATAGAAATAAATGTTAAGAATCGTAATGACATTTAAGATTGACTCCTCTTCCCCCATGAATACCACCTTCCCTTTTTAAACATATTTAGAATAAACATATTAAACCATAAGTGCCAGGTGTTGTTCCAATTTTGTACTGGCAATTTGCTGTACATGAATACGTGTGTGTGTGGGTGTGTGTGTGTGTGGGTGTGTGTGTGTGTGTGTGTGTGTGTGTGTAGACACACATGCACGCGCGCGCACGCACACACACACACACTGATTTAACCTTCAAACATCTCTCTCTCTGTTTTGCAGAATGCAAGCAAACCATAGTACCACTTTCTACATACTTGATTCCTTTAATAACTAATATGGTAGGTTTTTTTCCTGACTGGTAAGACAACTGAAATGGCATTAATATCCTGAAGAACACAAAGATTTGTGAATGAGCAAAAGCGTTCAGATTATATGTGAACATGTTAGCTTACAGCCCACTAAAACCCTGCAAAATGTTTCCTTTCTCTGCTAGAGGAAGTCTGCAGACTAGCATTATGTCAGTGATTCTCAACCAGGGTTTCTTGAGATCCTTTCAGGGGTGATACAGGGTGTCACACAGTGTTATTAGTGTTAGGTGTGCAAACATGATTCACAAGTTAAACCTAGAGGATACATCCAGATGAGCAGGAACATGTGGTATATGGTGCTGCAAGCCCATCTGCAGCACTGCACATAGCACATGCAGGCGTTCCATACTACTAATTTGCAGTGCAAGGAAGGGCAGAAGGGAGGGTTGATACCAGTAGCCATCTAGTTCCAGGTGCAAGGAGCTCAGCAGGAGCTTGCTACCTAACTGTTTACTCAAACTCCTGGACAAGTTTTGCAGCAAGTTCTGTACTCAATTATTGTCACACTGTAGTCACAATTTCAAAGTTAACTTAGGTTTAATGACAGCTTAGGTGCCGATCTCAGAGCATGACTCTAGGACTGGAGGTGCTACATACAAGCTTGCATTACTTATGCCCAAATCCATATCTGCAACTTCCCATTTACTCAGGTTTCATTCTCATGATGTCAGTGCTAACATCATGTTACTAGCTCTCTAGCTGTCCGGAGTCTTACAGAAGAAACAGTTAAAATTGTTTCTGATGTGTAAAGATCCTTAAAAATACTTTACAACCTTATCCTAACCTTCTTATAGTCATTTTAAACCAACATACTCAAGAATTTAGTCTACTAGTGCTATCTTATATGGAATTGTTCACTGTTTGCATTTATAAGGTGTCATAATTGAACAAAGCCCAGGTCCATGACTGTGGTTCCTGGATGCTGTGGTAATAGAAAAACACTACAACAAATAATAATAATAATTGTAATAATAGTAATAGACATACTTGTACAAATAGTAATAATAATATCCCTTTCCAATCCCTATCACAGAGATGATTTAGCACACTAGGCAAGGATCAGACCATACCTTTTTCTTGGGGGACAGAGACCATCTACAAACATTGCCTGAATGTGAGACAGAAGATTAAACATAATTCCCAGGTGAAAAATCTTAGAGAAGCCTAATTTTTGGATAGGGGCCCAATGACTCAGAATTCTTCCTTTCCTGTTTATTTGATGTCTATTCCTAATTTGCTATTACCCTCCTTGAAAGACTCCAAAACATGACTCCACTTAACTAAGTAATTCTGGAAACAATGATCAATCATAACTACCCATCAGTAGTGAATATCAGATTCTCACAGCAAGCTGGGCAGTCAGCTTGCTTGCAGGGGTTTTAAAAATCAAGTTGTTTTTTTTTTCAATAAGTAAATCTGAAATACAAATTCCTTAAAGACATGCTGATTTGCTTTGGATATTCTGCAAACAGCCCAAGAAACTAGTTTGCTTAGCAAATATATTCACACAGACTAATTCATAGACATTAAGCCTATGAATCCTATATAGTGTTTGTTGCATATTTTCATTTTCCTTATTTCTATAACATCAACTAGAAATACATTCCACCCATCTGTAGGATATTACTTCCTTGAATTCTAATCCAGAACCCTACAGCATACAGTTAACAGCAATGAGTAAATCATTTCTTGCAGAAAAAGTTTGGGTTGGTGAAGTTTGTGGTGGCCTGGAGGTTAGTGTTTATGTAAGCATGCATTTCACAGTATAACTGTCAGGCAGAAGGCAAGTTAGAGATGTACCTTGTAGACCAGCGGTGGACAAGATACGGCCCATGGAGGGGCTTTGTCCTGCCCACATCGGGTCCTTGGTCCAGCCTGGCTGAGGCGCCTTCTGGAGCGTCCTGCCACTGTGGGCATGCAGCGAGGCTGGGGCAGCTGGCAGCCTGGGCAGTGGCAGTTCCTTCCACCTGCTGCCACTGCAGCCCCCAGGCCTGTGGTAGCTATGGGGACCAGCGCATGCAGTCCTGGCCCCTTGCGCCCTGCACCGGCTCCAGGCTTGCCCATCCGGGCTGAGCAGCAGCAGTGCAGAACAGAAACTGCTGCGTAAAGTGGGGTAAAAGCCCCTCCCCCTCCCACTGCTGGCCCTTCTACTGCAGCCGCCCAGAGCCCGTGCAGGGCTGCCCTGCGTCTCCGCTGCATCACTGCTGCTTCCGGACCACCCCATGGGGCAGCTGTGGCAGTGCAGACCAGATCAGGGCAGCCCCGTGTGGGCTCTGGGTGGCTGCACCAGGAAGTACTGGCAGTGGGAGAAGAAGGGGCCCTTTTACCCTGTGCTGAGGAGCAGTTTCTGCCTTGCACCACCACTGCTGAGCCTGGGCCCCAGTGCCTGCTCTGGATTCACCCATCAGGGCTGAGCAGCAGCGGTGGCAGCTGGGCAGAAAGTGTTGCTCAGAACAGGGCAAAGTGGTCCCTCCCTCTCGCCACCACCGGGCAGTTTTTGGTGCAACCGCCCAGAGCCTGTGCCGCACCTGGTCCCCTGCAGCTCCCTGCCTTTGGGTTGCCCTGTGCAGCAGTGGTGACAGTGCAGAGCGGCCACAGGGCAGCCCAGAGGCAGCGGTGATGGAGCTGCCTGGCAGTCCGGGGCAGCGCAGGCTCCGGCCAGCTGCACCAAAAACTATCCGGCAGCGGCAAGGGGAAGGGTCCGATATACTCTGCACCGAACAACACTTTCTGCCCGGCTGTGGCTGCCGCTGCTCAGCCCAGATAGGAAAACCCAGAGCTGGCATGGGATATCCGTGGTCGGGGATGCTTGCGCTGGTCCCTGCCACTACCGCGGGGCTGGGGGCAGCAGAGGTGGCAGCCAGAAGGAGCCACCTCAGTGCTGCTGCATGCCCAGGGGCATCAGGCTGCACTGCAGCTGGGTGGTGCAAAGCGGGTGCAGGCCACACTTAGCGGTGGCGAGGAAGGTGCTGCAGGGCACGCGGGCTCTGGGCTGTTGTGGGGCAGGAGAAGGTGCTGACCAGCTCAGGAGGGGTCGTCTGGGGGCTCCCATACACACCCACATACACCCTTGCTGCCCTTGACAGCTCACCAAAACTTGTTAAGCGGCCCTCAGGCCAAAATAATTGTCCACCCCTGTTATAGACTAACTGAAACAGAGTGTCTATCAAGTGCCTCTACCCACCCTACCTACTACCTGACTTCAGATTAACACAGTTAACTACTCTCTGCTCAAATATAGCTCATCTTTTAAACAGTGAAGTAGGCCGAGGGGGTGAAATAGTTCTGAATTATTATAATTGCTCCTCATACTGGCATTGAGGAAGTTTCTGCTGAAGGCACTGTCATTTAGCTTGTCCTGTGCACTTGAGTGACAAGAATTTATATTAAACTTGTTGACTGGGTAATATTTATGTCAACTGTGTGGTTTAAAAATCTACACACAATTTTTTAATTTGCAGATATTTTAGTTATGCTCATTGAATGCGGATCCACACGTCTTAGAAACAATGCTGGGAGCACTGCCTTATACTCTTGTGAGATAGTGGCCCTCATGTCTTCAATTGTTTTGTTTGGAACAGCTCACTGGCGATTGTATGTTAGTAAAGGATGGAAAGATTCCTGTGTATGGTTTACTGAGTTTGATTTGGAAACGTTCTGGATCAGAAGTGCTTTGTAAATGCTAGCTGATATTTCTCTTCCATTACTGTTCTAAAATTGCTACTAGGAAAGCTGATAGTTCAGGAAACAGCTAATTCAAAGTTCATACATTTCCTCCACCTTAGAGGAGATGACTGAAAGCCTTAGAGATGCTCATTGTAAACTAATATTCATGGAGAGCGCTGACATGATTGGTGATCCACTGCTTATTGGGCAATGTTTGGTGGGTATTTTCAAAAGTATATTTTCTTTTTCAGTTTCAATCCTGTGGACTTTGCACTGAATCATGGTTGGATTAACATTACAAGTTAACAGGCTGTGTTACAATCTGGAAAATTTTAACTCTAAATCACTTTAGTTCCTTAGTTTTTACAGAACTTTGAACTATACATTTGGGTATATCCTGATCTTTGAACAGAACAAAGTTTGACCAAAGGGTTTTTTGCTCTTTCCTTGAAAATTTCTGGTACTGGATGCTGACAGGCAGATGGCTCGCTCATCTGATCTGCAGTTCCTTTGTATACTTGGGTATTTCATAACTGCATCTGAACTGACAGGGCATGTAGCATCTGTGGCTGCCTGTGTACATGCTGGTTTGCATACTAATTGCAATGCATCTAATTAGAAAACTCCAGCGTGGCCTCATCATCACTTGTATAAGACTCTGTGGGTTTTAAAAGGGCCACTGGGGCGCTTTATCTAAAACTCATTGAACGAGGTCTAGATAAGCACCCCACAGCCATTTTTAAACCCACAGGGCCTTAATACATGTGACAGTGGGCACATCTACACAAGACACTTACGATAGCAACGCACTACAGTGACATAGCATCGAAGGGCAAAAACTGTGATGCCGCAGCTACACCGCTGTAGCAACAAACTCCCTTAGTACAACACATTGCTATGGCGATGCATCTAAAAATAACCATGCACCATACAGGCTGTGCAGTATGGGCTGTTACTGTGCCATCAACAGCACAGTAACAATGACACTGTGTGGTTATACCAGTGGCTCTAAATCTTTTTAGACTCAAGGCACCCCTTGGAAATATCAGCACCCCTTGGAAATATCAGCTCTTCATTTTCATTCAATGTTTGACTACAGAAAAAACAATACAGCAGTTCTTCTGTTGCAAAAAAAAAAAAATACACTCAGAAAGACCACAACAGGTCAAAATGTTTTTAACACTGCGGATTCCTATCTGAAATCTCTGGGTTTATCTTGGGAATCATGTTTGCATACCTAACAGTGCTAACATTGCATGAAACGTCACATCACCCCTGAAAGGATCTTGTGGGACCCTTGATGAGTATCTCTGGGTTATACTGAACCACAAGTAGCAGAGTAATTGCAACATTTCCTGTATCTTTTGACCCTTCTGTACACTCCCTCCTCTCACCTCTATTCCTAAAAAGCTGGATGGCAGCTAAGCCCACCTAATTCAGTGTTAACCCCTTCTTTTGCCCACTGATGACTCCAAGCTGCCAGCCCAAACTCTTAGTAGCTCCACACTGTGAAGTCAAATGTGTCTCCAACATACTCTTAACAGCCAAAGCAACACACATGAATTTAAGTGAGTGTCTGGAAGAAGAATTCCAGGAATCTCTATTTCAGCTGCAGAAGCAGAAACAGTGATCAGTATAACACTATCTCAAGCCAGCTTGCTCAGTCAGGCATCAAAAGGAGTAGGATGCAAGGCTGGAAGCAAATCAAGCACCTCAAGCTGCAGTATCACAAGGTTGATGGTACTAATCTAAGCCACTTGTTTCATGCCTATGCTACAGAAAGCTCACTGAGGTGTTTGTCAAGGTTCTGAACACCAAACCTGCCACTTCCACAATCCCATTCTTCTACAGAAGAATCTGATTTATGCACAGGGACAGGACTTTCAATAAGGATTCCCAGGAACAGACCAGTTGACATGCCCCTTGTATTTAACTTGGAGTAGCTGGAGCAAGCTGTTCTACCAAATATTCTTAGTCATCTCAGAGGACCTACTCAGCATTGGACATCCTGTCAGATTGGGATACAGAGAAACTGGAGTTGCAGCCCCGTAAGTGCTTTCTGACATGCTTCTTATTGTTTTAAGGGGAGTTTAGGTGTAAAGGGGGAGGTATTTCATTGTTGATGCCCAACACAGTCAGCGTTAAGAAGAATTTTATATTCTATGGAGTGGTGTAGCCATGTAAAAGATTTACACAGTATCTTGCTTTCCTTCTTCCCCATCTATCACCATCTACAAAAACGTATTCCAAGATGGTGGCTAAATGTGTGTGTGGGGGGTGGGTTGGTACTAAGCACATGAGTCAGACTCAACTGTTTAATCACATTACCCTAGCAATTCTAAGGTCACACGTCTTTCAGATATTGCTACAGAATATCAATATTTTGATAATTGTATTACAATTATGCAGTGCTTATTATTTACATCTTTGTTGAAAAACACAGTTTGTTTATTACAGGTTTATGAGTTTTAACATTGCCCAATTTGTACACACATACTGGGTGCGTCTACACGAGACTCTTTACTGTACAGTAGCATAGTTTACTGAGCAGTAAGTATGTGTGTTTACATGTGCACATGCTTACTATGCAGTAAACCTCATTAATTTTGAAAATGCAAGTAGCTAATTTACTTTAATTAGTAATGGCGCAGTAGCACTTGTGCAGGAGCAAACTTGCTTCCGGGCTGCTGGGCACCAGGGGCAGGAGATTGCTCCCTCTCCCTGGGAGCTGCCTGCTGCTGCAGTAGGCAGCCCTGCCAGCAGGAAGCTCCAAGCCCCACTTTCCAAGATCATAGTTGGGGAGAGGGGACTGAGATATCCTTATCTCAGCCTCTGCTTCACCATCACAATCAGGGTGGGGGGAGCTAGGAGACCCTTATCTCCCAGCATCAGCTCTGCAGTTGTGGGGATTGGACTGGGAGACTCTTATCTCCCAATGCCAGCCCTGTGACAGTGGGGCCAGCGCTGGGAAATCCTTATCTCCCAGCGCCAGCTCCATGGTCATGGGATTGGTGCTGGGAGATCTTCCCCACCCAGCTCCGTACTCATGGAGCTGAGCAGGGAACAGGCTCTCAACCCGCCTCCACGCAATCATAGAGCAGGGACTGGGAACTGTTCCTGTCAGGGGCAGGTCCCAGCCCCATGCCCTGTTCAAGTGATGAAGGCATGGGGCTTGGAAAGAGCTGCAGGACTGAGGTAGGTCCCAGCTCCCTGCCCCAATCTGCTGGTAGCTGCCCCACTGGTAGATCGGGGCAGGGGTCTGGGACCTGCCCCTCCCTTACAGCTCTTTCCAAGTCCCCTGCCCCTGATTAGAGCCAGGGCCAGGATCTCTCTGCTGCTGGGACAGGGGGACATCATCCCCACCCCAGCAGTAGGCAGCTTCCAGGGGCAGGGTGTAAGGCCCCAGCCCAAGCCAGGAGACAGCTGTCTCCCAGCTCAGTGCTCCCTGCCAGCCCCTAGGCTATTACCCAGTGGGAGCCTAGAACTACCCCTGATGGTGACAGGGGCCCATAGTAGGGCCCCTGGAAGCAGAAGCAGTTTGCTGCCATTAGCAGCAAACTTGCTCCCACTTCCCTGCATGTGTAGATGCCTGTCCAGGAGTGTTTACTTGTGAGTAGTGATCCCAAATCAAATGCATGTGTAGACGTGTCCACCATATCCCTTTAATGAGCCATAGTTCTTGGTGTTGCAGTTGCCACTCATTCTTTACTCCTTGCTGGTTCCTTTCCATAGAAGGTGTCCCAAACGGGTAGCAGTTTTTTTGACAAAGGTACTTTTACTGTCTCCTTGCCATTTAGAGTTCCAAGGCATTTTGGTTTTGTCCTTTGTCTATCCAATCCCTGGAAGATTGTGATTTGGGTGGGGGGCCACACATACCAACATATATCAGGCCCATGTGTATCAATTACTCATCTCATTGGATTTTTTTTTTTCTGGATTTTTCTTCAGTCCTGGGAGGTGATGTCTGTAAATTTGTCCTGCAGCAGGAATTCTATCCAGCCAGTTATACTAATCAATAAATCAGACTGCTAGAACCCTGAAATGCCACCTTGCTTTGCCATTCAGAAACCTTCAAATAAAATTGTCTTCAACAGGCTACCAAGTCTGAAAAAGATTGTGGGACCAAAGCTGGTAACTGAGGCCCTCTTCTGAATAAAATCCCTCTCCGCATTGTAAGTTTTTGTCAAAGGGTTTAAGTGAAGTATCCGAAATCAGTAAGCAATCTGCATAAATTAATCATGCCAATTCATGATTCAAAACTATTAGTTTCAGCAAAGAAATCAGCCCTTAGTTAATGGAATCCATAAAATCAGTAAGCCCCAGAAAATTAACAGTCTTCTCACTTCATAAACTTACAGAACAGTATAACAGGTGGTTTAAAAATCTTTAACTTATCAGTACAGTTTGTCCCATGATAATGTGCAATCCAAAAAACAGCATGTGGCTTCCAATCAGTTATTCATTAAAACCACCAAGTATGGCCAGGATAAGAGTACATATGGTCTCCATTTAACTTGGGGTTGTATTGCTAAATGGGATGCTCTTCTTTAATGGTGAGTGGGTATTGTGATAGTTGCACACATACTGCATAAACAGCCAATTTGCAGTCAGAAGAGGCTTTTCTAATGGATCCATGGTTTGGGCCACCAGCAGATACACATTAACTTTGGAAGGTGAAGAACCAAAACATCCACATGCAATGGCAGGTTACTGTCACTTCTGCCCTGGGGGCAACCAAGGAAGGACATGTTATCCCAAAATACAGTTCAGGCTAATATCTAAAATGACACACTTTCTGTGTCACTAGGAAACTTTGGATACAGTCTCATAAATCCTAACACCACAGAAGTGTACTGGGACAGATAGAGTAGAGGCAGGTAGCCAGGCTGTAGCATATATAATATTACTGAAATGAGGATAGTGTTGCAGGCCATGAGTCAGAAGACATGGGTAACTCATAGTATTGGCATGACTGTGGACATTCAGCACCAGGTTCTCAAAAATATTTAGGCACTTTAAGATGCAGGTAGGTGCCTCGGTTTTCAAAAGGGTTGTTTATGCATTTGTATATTAAACAGCCATTATATAAACAACAGAAATTATCCTGGGATTGGGAACCAGAAGTCATGACTCTCCCCCACTTCCTTCAGGATGCCCTAAGCACTAGAGCGAGCTTTACTCTGTAGTCTTGTCCTCTCTCCTGACCCCTTGAATCCTTTGCACAGTGGTACTGATTCAACAGGAAGAGTAGAGTGGGCCCCAGCCAACTTAGTCAATAGCTTCTTGGCTTGGCTACTGTTGTGGGAGGTGGGGAAAGTGGGTTTGAATCCCTTAAGCTCAGAAGGACACTGAACTCATGTCTCCTGTTTCCCATGCAAGTGCTCTAATCACTAGCCTATTACATAAAATCTGTGCATCAGACTGCAAGAACTGGTTAAAAGGAATAACCCTTAGTTCTTTGAGAGAACAGTTGTAGACACCTACCTTCTGAACTCCAAATAGATAGAGCTGCCTTCATGCAGTCACAATTAAGGTTGCCTACGTTCAAGAGACGGGGTTCAGAAATATCTGTATAGTTCAGATCACTTCCTATTGGTGGCTCCTTGCATCTGGGATTTTGAATTGCCTTCTGAGGTACCTAATCTTTCCGGTGTATTGTGTAAGGAGCCTTGGTGTCTAACTCTTTGGATTGCTCTCTGAGGACCAGCAACTAGAAGTTAGACAGTACAGACCCTTATAGGAGCCAAGTCCTTCACTGGATCTGTTCCTACATGCTTAAGGCAATGGGATCTGAGCTTTTGAAAATTGTGTCCCTAGTAAATATAAGCTCCAAAGAACCAGTATATTTAGGAAAAAATGGTAAACTGTTGCAGGAAAGTAAAGTATGTTTTGTTCTTTCTTTAGTCATAAAGTTAGCCAAAGAAACTGATTACCGATTTGAGTCATCAACATGAATTACCACCAATTTCTCTCTACCAAAAGTGCATCAAGAAAATCTTGTCCAATCAGGCTTCTGAGTGAGTATGTAGTTTTCTCCCTTATACCTCTGAATTAGCCCACATCCACCCCACATATTTGTGTGGGGGGTGGATGTGGGCTGCCTGCTGTGGGCTCGGGGCTCTCTGTTCTGCTGCCTCTCCCTTGGTAGCCCCACGTTGGTCATGCACCCCCTGCCCACCCAACAGTAGTGGGGGCAGTGAATTGTGCCTCCCAGTGCCAGGTGGGCAGGGGGTGCAGGGCCCCCAGGGCAAAGGCAGCAGGGCCAAGAGCCCCAAGCCTACATCAGTGAGCCTGCATCTGCCCTTGCCCTGCTCAGCTCAGCTCCAGTCATGGTGGGGGTGGTGGGAAGTGGGGAGATGTGGCCATGTGCCCCCCCACCCCCAGCCTAGCTGGCTCCATTCAGCCATTCCTGTGGGGCATGGAGGTCCGCCTTGCCCTTGGCAGCAGCAGCACCAGGAGGGAAGGGGCCCCTCCTCCTGCTGGAGTCCAGTGCCTGGGACCTGGGGCTGGGCTATGGGGCAAGAGCGGCATGATACATTCATGAATGTGTCATGTTTATAACAGGGTGTGGCGGGCCTTCAATTTTCTGTTTGCCCAAGGCCCCAGTAAATCTTAATCTGCCACTACCTTCACAGGTGATGTCTAACATTCATTCATTGTTAAGAGGTCAACTCCCACTTCCAGTGAGCCCACAATGCCAGGCTCCACCACCTGTTTCTTAGATTTTCAGACAAACCATTCTGCTTTCCCCCATGCCACCCCTCATATTTGGGAAGAACTACTCAACATCTACCCAGCTGCTTCAGGATCTTTCTTCAAACTCCCCTAATGTCACGAAGTCTACAGAGAACTCAATAATGGTTCAGTATCCACTGTTCTGAGACCACTGCCTGTCATGTATCAATATTGTCTCATTGACCCCTAGCAGATAATAAGTTAGTGGCATGATTGGGATCTGATGAATTTTATCCCAGATCCCAAAAATCAGGTGTCCTGCCATATCAGATGTGCATGGTAGCACATGCAATTTCTAGGATCCAGGATAAAATTCATCAGCTCCCAACTTTATAAGCACACAGGGAGTCCAACATTGGGGATCAGTCCCCAGTGCTGTTCTTCCCAATATGGCTTTTCAACTTGTCACCCAAAGAGCCTGGGTTCTGGATCCAGGTCTCCATATGTATGAATATATTTAAAGCACCACAGTGCAGCCTGGCACTGCGTTACATTGCATGAGTTTACAGGTGTCAGGTGGGAGAAGCCAATGGCCCATCTCCCATGCCAGCATTTTTCTAGCCTTATTGTGCAGTCCCATTGCTAGCTCGTGGCAACACTGGAAATGTGTTGGCACATGGGCAGCCCATTGGTTCCCCATGCCCCAGGCACATTTAAAAGCTCCACTTCGGAAACCTGCACGCAGGGCTGAACAGCAAGGTTTCATATGCCACACATTCCAATTAAAGTTTCACACAAAGCAGCCACAAAGATGTTCCACATTTAATGTGGAGTATCTTTGCAGCTGATTTGCCATTTTATGGCAAAATAAATTGGGAGAACATGTGGTATGTTACAATTTAACACATTTATCTCAAGGCAAATGTACTGTCTTTGGGGTAGGGCAGTTTCTTGGTGCTTCCTTGTCTTTGCTTATACAGTTCTTTGAAGCAGGACTGTCTTTGTCTTGTGTTTGTACTGTACTTGTACTTTCGTCCTTTATGGGCAAAGACAACTGCATCCAGCAGGGGAAGAGGAGGGAAGAGGAGAGAAAAGAAGTGGGAAAGAAAAAGGGAAGGAGAAACGAGAAAAGGAGAAAGAAGGAAAAAGAGAAAAAAGGGAAAGGCAAGAGAACAAAGGGACTAGGTCACGTGAGTATGTAGGTGTCTTATAAAAGTCCGATTTTCGCTTTGAACAATCTGCTGCAGCAGGGGCAGGAGAGCGATGAGGACTGGATATGGGAGGTTTTTGTTTTCCTGACTGTGCATTTGTTCATTGCTTCTGCCATGCATTGCTGTTCAAAGGCCAATGCCCCATTCTGGATTTGGGACCTCCAGGATGGACAGTCACAAGTGATTTGCTCCCACGACTCTGAGTCAATGCCGAAATTCTTTAGGGACACCTTTAGGATGTCCCTGTACCACTTCTTTGGTGCACCGTGAAAGCATACTTCATTTGACAGTTCACCATAGAAGACTTTCTTTGGTAGGCGAGTGTCAGGCATTCTTGAGAGGTGGCCAGTCCATCTTAGCTGTGCCAGTTTCAGCAGGATGTGAATACTGGGGAGAGCTGATCTTCCGAGCACCTCGGTGTCCGGAATTTTGTCATGTCACTTGATCTTTAGTATCTTTCGCAGGCAGCACCAGTGGAAGTGGTTTAGTTTCTCGACATGATGCTGGTAAATGGTCCAGGTTTCGCAGGCATAAAGGAGGGTCGGAAGGACGGTGGCTTTATAAACCTTCAGTTTTGTTGACATTCTGATGCCTCTACAGTCCCAGATTGACTTATGGAGTCTGCTGAAGGCCACACTAGCTTTTGCTAATCTCACATTGACTTTGTCATCAATGTGGGCAGCACAGGAGAGCGTGCTGCCTAGATAGGCAAACTTGTCGACCACTGACAGTTGTGTTTATAGAGCAGCTAACACACAATACCACAAATAAACAGTTACACTTCTGCACACCTACAGATTAGGTTTCTAAATGCCATGAACTGTACTTATATTTTAAGTATGATGCAAAATTGGAGACAGGTTTTCAAAAAAACCGAGACCCATAAGTGCAGACTGTTTCTTTTCTTGTATTTGAATTTATCATTAGAATAATATTTCTTGCTCTTATTTGCTGTTACTTGGTGTTCACTTTATGCTCAAGAATGCTAATCTCTTCTTCAACCTGTTCCTCCTCGACATTTACTGTAGATCAACTGATGCATAATTCCCCGCTATCATTTATTTCCTTGGCTGGAGGCAATCCAAATCCCAATACTTTTCCATTTAAGGCAGCCAAGTTCACAACAAAAGATGACACCAACATTGAACTTGGAGAGAATTTGATGAAGAAAGCTCTCCAGTATTCAGCCTCCGAAGGGTAACTAGCAGAAAAAAATAATCCTCCCTCCCCTTTCACTGCTCTGTAATCAAGACTGTAGATACCAGTCGTATGTTGTATTCTGTCTTCGTATTATGGTCCATTGTATGTTTTGTCATACAGCATCTTTAGATCCTTGCTACACTATTCTGCTGTCACTGACATAACCGAAAATAGAATAGTGATTATATTTTCTAACAACAACAGCAAAGTCTAAAACACTCAAAATACCATTTATCCCTATTTTTTGGGACACATAGTAAATTGCTGCAGGTTTGTGTCTTGTTTATTATTATTTATTTAGTAAATATATTTATTATAATGGTAATGAGTTAAATTTTGCTTTAGTTTAATTTTTTCCATTGTGAGCCACTGGGAAGTATTTTTCTATTATTCTGCTGATTAACTTAATTCATCATAGAGTTTTTAAAAACAGTATATGTAAAAGGCCTGTTTATTACACTTTTCATGTTTTATGGACAGTCTTTATTCCCCCTCTAGTGATTCTCGGGATATTACCTATAATTTAAACTAGTGCTAGCATAATATGTAGTACCCACAGAGGTTTTTAAGAAGTCAGAATACACTGATGACTCAAGAAATTAACTCTAAGGATATTGTGAAGTATTCTAAAGCAAATGTATTTGCTGTGAACAAGGTATTAAAGATTCTAATAATTCACAGATTTTTTCAAGCCAGAAAGGCTTATTATATCATCTACTCTGAACTCCTGTATAACACAGACCAATTTACATAATTACAGCTAAAGCATGTCTTCCAGATACGCATCCAGTCTTGATTTGAGCATGTCAGGTGATAGGAAAATCCATCAAATGAAATCCACTAGATTAAAGAGCCCTCTAGTACATTATATTTTCTGTTTCTGATTGAATTTACAAACTGTAATGAAAGCATTCCTTGATTTTGATCAGCTAATGATTAAGGATAAAAGGATGAAACTTGTCTTGCAGAATTGCAGAACTGTTGTCCTGGCTAAAGGATTTACAGAAGAGTCTTCACAGTCCTCCCACAGCCAACTACAGCCCTGAACAGGGACAGATGGAGCTGTGTGTCACCAATGGCAGCCAGGAAGGACTTCACAAAGAAAGACTGAAAAAACGTACCTATGTGGATAGTGTCTGTATGTGAAAAACAGCCTTGCTAGCCAGTGTCAGAAAGCAACCCTGCTATACAAACTACAAGCTCTTTCAGATGTCTACAAAATTTAATGAACTCAGGGCAGTTCCATACTAGGAATTCAGTCTTTTGGTTATTATTTTAATAAATGTTTGCTCAACAAAAATTGAACTATATTTTGAAATGCACCCAAGTGTCTTGGTACCTTCAATGCCCTTTTCCAAAGTGATTTAGTCACTTAAGATTGTATGTCCCACTGATTTCCAACAAGACTTAGGCTTCTAGACCAGTGGTCTCCAAACTTGATCGTGCACCCCCATCAGTAAAAAATGTTGAGCATGCACCCCCAATACATGTATATTTATATAACGCACACCCCTATCAGTAAAAAATGTTTGAGCACACACCCCCAATATATGTATATTTATATAAATATAAATAGAAGTTCTAGTATTTTCTTCCCACACCCCAATGGATCGTCTTGCGCACCCCCTGGGGTGTGTGCACCCCACTTTGGAGACCACTGTTCTAGACAGCTAGGTCAGAATTTTACCCTAGATTGAGTTTATAGCACTTAAGTGTATTTTTTGTGGAAAAAATTCCCCCTAGTCAGGAAATTAGAGAGGCTAGGCAGAATGCATGAAATATTTTGTTTTCTTATCTAACTGAAATTTTACTTTTAGCATCTTTTTCAATTGGCTGGACCCGATGATCTTCCGAGGTCCCTCCCAACCTTAAAATCTATGAGTCTATGAATTAGATTTAACTTCCAATTAGATCATGAGCAATTACTGAGATTGTACAACGCCAAACTCTGGTTGTAAAAATAAAGAATATTCTTCTTTTTCAGGTATTTGACATGCTCATTAACCATGGAGATACTGTCCTTTTAGATGGATTCACCTATCCTAGGACAGTGGCAGCAGTGAGTATAGTCTCGACCCCCAAACGTGTCCATGTTCCTTTTGCAAAGAAACAAGATCCAACCAATCAAGTATTATTACCAGTTTTAAAATGCACTCTGTCCAGGAGCTAAGTACCTGTTTGGAAGGCTTAAGTAAAATAGACATGCATACAAATGTTGTCTTGTTTTTAAAATCTTTCATATCAAACTATGTATTTATCCACTTGTTAAGGCTAACTAGTACTTTCATTCAGGAAAGCTGTCTAGCAAGGTGTATTTACATGTCACAGCTCCTAAAAGTACTTAAAACCTTGTCAGACCAGTGAGGGTAAGCATGGTTGATTCAAGGGATACTGTAATCCCATATCTGCTTCAAGAATGGGATAAATGTTCTACCTCAACAGGAAAAAAATTGACATGGCCTTGTTCCTATGGGGTTGTGGTCAGAGATAGCAGAGAAGGAGTCAGAAATACATCTAGCCCTGTAATTGTGACAGGGTGACTCACATGAGTCAACTACAGGGTTGTTTCTCTGTTACCATACATTCCTTTTTCACAAGGACAGTCCTGCTTTAAACTTCTGTCCTGGTATAACAAGTGGGCATCCTGGGGCCAGTCAGTCGTTGGCCTGCCCACTTGTTTCTGGGCTAACTTCACCCACCATGCCTTAGATGATACAATACATTGATGTTAACAAGGCAGGAGGCTGCTCATTTGCTTGCCCTATATACACAGCTCCGCCACCCCCCACGCTCCCGGACTGTGTCCCATGCCTTGCAAATGTTTCTCCAGTGCTTCATACTGGGACCTGAGCTCCAGAGTCTCACACGGGACTCTCACTCCACTCTGGAGCTCGTAGTCCTAGTGGCTTGCAGATGTTCCATGGCCTGACACCCAGCCTACTTATCTGCCCTATCACTCGGGCTCTCAGCCCCTCTCAATTCAGGGCTCCAAGCCCCATCCGATCACGGGGCTCCAACCCCTCCTCAACTCAGGTCTCCAAGTCCCCTTCTGGGCCCCAGGCACACACTACCAGAATCAGAGCTTGAGGTCCCATCCCCTTGCCCCCCACCCCCAGGCTATAATCCCTTATCCCTTTGCCTGGGAGCTTCACTAATAGGTCCCCAAGGCTTAGTGCCCCATCCCCCTGGAGCCTCTCCTGGCTCCTATGTGCAGTCATAAAACTCATCTGTGAGTCTGGGCACTGTCTCAGGTCCCTCCACCTGACCTGGGCCCTGCCTCAGCACTCACAGTAAGTCTGGCTCCCCCTGTTTGGCCTTACTACCCACCAGGGAAGTGGGGCTGGGGTTAGAAGGTGCCCCATACTCACCTTTCACTGGGGAGGCAACTGGCCTGGCATTTGCAGGGACTACCCTGCCACAGGTTGCCCCACTAGGCCATCCTTCCCCAGCAGGGTGCAGTTTTCTGTCATACCCAGGACAAGGAACCTCCTGCCATTCCCATAGTTCCTCCCTTACCTACAAGGTGTTCTGAGCAGCAGCTCAGCCAGTAGTGTCTCTCTGGCTGCTGGCAGCTGACCGCTGCTGGCTTCGCAGTTCAGAGCCCCTGTTCTTTTAGGGCACAGCTGGGCCCTGTTCTCCATTCAGGCAGTTGTGCCTAATTGGGATCGCAGCCTGCTGCAGGCTGCCTTGCTGCTGCTGCTGCTGCTGCAGCAAGTAACAGAGCACACCCTGTGAATACACCTGGGCAGAGTACACCTGGGCAAATGAACATTTTTAGCAGGATGCACGGGACAGTCCTATTGTTCAATGCTCACACTCCCCAACCCTTGTTCCTTCTGTGGCACTCTTAGCTGAGACTAGAGGTCAGAGATAGATGTGTGTAACAGAGAGTGGCAGGAGCAGTGGAGCGGGAGGAGAAAAGTGTTTCATTTTGAGACCAAGAAATAGGGTCACCATATTGTTTTTACCTATTTGGATCTCACATTGCCAGGACAGTTCTGTCAATTAACGTACTAAGACTTGCCAGAGAATAAAGCATATTCAGATGTACCTGACCACACTGGATAATACTTTTTCCAAATATTATGGTACCACTGAAATTAATGGAGTTATTTGCAGAGTAGGAAGCAGGAATATCTGAACCTCAGCCAAACTTTAGAATCATTCCAGTTTTATAGTTTGCTAGCTCAGCTGACACACAGAGGAAGAAACAGTACAGGTCTGTAGCATGATCAGGGCCTTAGATAGATGGATTCATTCACAAGGTCTGATTTTGTGTCTTGTATGTCTTCTCTTACAAACAGCTAAGACCACTGGGGTGCAACTTAGTCAGCATCCCCAGTAATGAAGGGGGCATTATTCCAGAGGCCCTGAAAGCAATTCTGTCCAGGTGGAAATCGGAAGATGCAAAAACAGCCAAGAGCAAGGCCCCCAAGTTCCTCTACATCATGCCAAATGGTAGCAATCCTGCTGGAACCTCACTGAGCACTCACCGTAAACAACAAGTATATCAGGTAGTCAGGGGTATCTTACACTATGTCCATATATTCTACATTAAAAATCCCAAATGAAAAACGGTGTAAAATGTAACATTTCAAGGTGTAAGAAAAGTCTCTCTGGTGGTATACTCCTCTATGAGGATGCTCATACCTTCATGAACACACACAAATGGTGATCCTATGTTACATCTGAAGTCTTATGACAATGGAAGAACATTAGAAGAGAGTTTTACAATGATCCTTGTCTCTGTGCTGCTCTCTAAAAGTAAGTTAGGGGAGTAAGGGAGAAGATAGAAATTAAAGAAAAGCTCAACACAGACAATATGCCCAGCAAACCTATGTAACGAGAGAAAACATCCATTTACCCTGACATACACACAAAATGGCCTACATAGTCTCAGCTCCCATGAAGACATTTGTATTTCTTGTAGCATTTGCTTTTAAAAGCTCTATAATAACCAGAATCTGAAAATACTTTCTTTTTTCAGAGAGCCATAAAAAATTCTATAGGTTTTTATAAGGATTTATATATTAAGGATGAATAAACACTGCATTAATAAACACTGCATGCAAAATAAAACAACACTATGGCATTTGGCTGCTTAAGTGCTGAAACTCCAGACAGATCTCTTACTGAAACCAATGTTGCTCCAATTCTCCTCTTATGCTCTTATGATAGAACTATGCTGTTACTAACATAAAGGAAAGTCCTATTAAAAAAATAAAATCAAATAAAAGGCAATATCATGGCCACCATGTACTAGGAAATAAAGTTGATACCTCTACAGGTCAAAGTATTAAGCAGGCAGAGGATGATCTAAACATGCACTTGCCTATGAGTTACACAAACATTTTGTCTCTTTAAACCACTGTATCTTGTAACAAATACTACTAGTTCACAATTTTGTAGCAGATTTCACTTAAGAAACACTTCCTTTTTTTAATGACAAGAAAGTAGATACTCGTTATTACCTCCAAGATAACGGTGGCAAAGACAGGACTTGGGACTTATAGTGCAGTACAAAAAAAGATAGCGGCAGATAGGATTCAAAACCAGAAACAAGTTTCATCATAAAAAGTTAGGTGGCTATATTCATTATTAGCCATCTAAATAAGTGACCACTAAAAGGAAGCTGTGGGGAATTTAGTGCTTTGGAAAAATTATAGGGGTGTAGTTTATAGCCATGTTGGTGTAAGGACATAGGCAGATAAAGTTCTTTTGGTGAATCTGATATCTTTTATTAGACCAACTTAACAAACCTGAACAAAAACCATTTTAAACCCAAAAGCTTGCTAAGAAAAATGTTTCCAACTATTTAAGTTGGTCTATTAAAAGATATCAGGTTCACCCAAAGAACCTTGTGTGCCTTAAAAAAACATTATACCACTTTATGTTGCAAAATACAGATTTAGGAATCTAACTTTAGGTTCTTATGATTAAAAATATGGGGATCATTTTAAATCTTGGTTTAGCCTTGGACTTGTCTTTCAATGTGTATTCAGTCACCTGTGAGATCTAGTGACTGTGCCTTCTACCACATATGCCCAAACTATTATTTTACCTATGGTATATCCACTATGTAGGAGGCTACATCTTTACCTGGAAATCACTGTTTACATCAGTGCTATATCTTGTATCACACGAAAAAAATTGAAAAATAATCCTACTTTAGTGTGTCAATGTGGTGTAGTGGCTCAGTACTCAGGTGACCTACGTTTTATTTTCCATCTCTGCCATTGCCCTGCTGGGTGACCTTTGGTGTGTCACTTCATTTCTCTATGCCTCAGTTTCTCAATCTGTAAAAAAGAGATTATGTTTGAGAAAAGCTTGGAGAGCTTCTGGTGAAACATCACATCTTAGAATCAGGTGTTATTGTCAGACATTACATATTTTCCAAATACTTAATCAAAAACTTTCAAAGAATGTTGATTCATCTTGGTTTTGTGCTTTTGTAGCTTGCAAGAGATTATGATTTCCTTATAATAGAAGATGATCCATATTACTTTCTGCAGTTTGAGAAGGTAAAGACTTGTTTATGTTCATTGGTATCTACAGTGCATATTTTTGGACTGAAGAGGGAGAGGTGAACTTCAAAGGGTTCCGCAGGGCTCGGTCCTTGGGCCCGCACTGTTCAACATCTTCATCAGTGACTTGGACAAAGGGGTAAAAAGCACCCTGTTCAAATTTGCTGATGACACTAAGATGTGGGGGGCATGCTAGAAGGGAGGAATAGGCTGCAGTCGGACCTAGACAGGTTACAGGGGTGGGTGGATGAGAATAGGATGGGATTCAACACCGACAAGTGCAAAGTGATGCACCTGGGGAGGAACAACCAGCACCATACCTACAGGTTGGGGAACTCCCTTCTTGTCAGTACAGAAGTGGAAAAGGATCTTGGAGTCATCATTGACTCCAAGATGAACGTGGGCCGGCAGTGTGGGGATGCAGTCAGGAAGGCCAACCGCACCTTGTCATGCATCCACGGATGCATCTCGAGCAGGTCCAGGGAGGTGATCCTCCCCCTCTATGCGGCACTGGTCAGGCCACAGCTGGAGTACTGCATCCAGTTCTGGACGCCGCACTTCAAGAGGGATGTGGACAACATGGAAAGGGTCCAGAGGAGGGCCACTCGCATGATTGGGGGCAGCAGGGCAGGCTTTATGAGGAGAGGCTACGGGATCTGAACCTGTTCAGCCTCCACAAGAGAAGGCTGAGGGGAGATCTAGTGGCCTGTCAAACTAGTCAGGGGAGACCAGCAGGCATTGGGGAAGTCCCTGTTCCCCTGAGCACTGCCAGGAGTGACCAGGAATAACGGTCACAAGCTGGCAGAGGGTAGATTTAGGCTAGATATCAGGAGGCGCTTCATGGTCAGGGCGGCTAGGATCTGGAACCAACTTCCAAGGGAAGTGGTGCTGGCTCCTACCCTGGGGGTCTTTAAGAGGAGGTTAGATGTACACCTTGCTGGGGTCATTTGACCCCAATACTGTTTCCTGCCATGGCAAGGGGTCGGACTAGATGATCTACTCAGGTCCCTTCCGACCCTAGAAACTATGAAACTATTAAGTATCCCACTCTAACTAAAATAATTAAACATTGAGTTACTACTTAATATTAAATATTCAGTTAATGAACATTAAATGATTACCTCTCTTGGAAAAAAAATAAGTACACTATCTTCAATTTTGTTGAGGGTGCCAGGGTTTATGCTCAAATGGATATTTAAGAAAAGGTCTTGAGGAGGAGGGAGATTTCCCTGATTACAGCACTTAATGCCCTAGCATTGAACCATGATAATCAGTGGGGACAACTGGAAGGAAGCTGGTGATATACCTGTAAGCAAGCCTTCTTAACTTATTTTAACTCTGGTACACATCAGCCATTTGTGTTAATAATAGTTATCCTTCCTAGTTTTGCAGGAGCAACTGAAGATACATACCTAATGCAGCTAGCAAGGCACCTTTTAAATGGTAGGGTTGCCCATGAATCATCTATGCACTAAACATGCACCCTCCCCTCCCATCTTTCAGTTGCTCCAGGATCCGGCTCACTGGTATAATAGTTTCTGTTTTATTTTAAATGAATTATGTCAAATTTACAATAACTCTGTTCAAGATCAATTATTTGGTAGTATCCTTTAGCTAAAGATCTACAAGCTTTCAAAGCTGACTTAGCAGATGTAGTTCTAATACATGTACATGTGGCCCTATCTGTCCCTTTTTAGTGTATTGGCTTCTCATTGATTCATGTTATATTTGATCTTCCTTTAGAAGATCCATTTCAGCAACAGGTTTATGGCAATTGTTAGAAATGATCATTGTCATGTAAATATGTTTTGCTTTCTTGGTTGGCAAAAGTCAAGCAGGGATGCTTTGTTGCTAATAAACCTAGCTAATAATTTACTTCTTCCCTTTTAAGCCTTGGACACCAACATTTCTGTCACTGGATGTTGATGGTCGAGTTATCAGGACTGACACCCTGTCTAATATTATCTCTCCTGGGTAAGATCTGCTTCAGAATACTGTCTGAGAATAAGTGTAGGAGATGAAGCTCTACCTGCTATTGGATGCTACATATTCTCTTGTTCATTGATACAAATTGATCCCATTAACACTGTTAGGTCCATACACATACAGGTGAACAAACACAAACAGAAATCCTTACAATGAAGAGTTCCTATTGTGGTGCTACAACTCCTTAGAAGCTAGCAGTTGGATATCACCTGAAAACTAGCTCATTTCTAGGGTTAAGAGATGATTGAAATTAGAAGGCATTGGTCTCATCTGTGGAAAAATAAACAGAAAACATGTTGGATTCTTGAGGGAGGAAGCATTCTCACCTGCTGTTTTCCCTGCATCACCCTTAAAATATGGCAGTCTTTTCATTTTGTTCTTACATTCTGAAGGAGTGTCTTTTAAATCTTCTCTAAGTGTAAATGCTGTGCCTGGGAGCAATGAGCTCCAGTTCAAACTGCACCAGAGTTTATTGTGTTGCATTAATATTCATGTGTAGACATACTCAGTATCTGCTTTTCCAAACCACACATGGAACACCATAGACTTGGCTAGGGTCCCACACAGGGCTCATTGTAGCATTAGGGCCTATGAAGTCTCCAGTTTCAGCAGAGTCATATACATGCTAAATGGATCCTAATAATGTTTTAGTGCTGAACCTATTTAAATAAGTTAGTGGATCAAATATTCTACTGGTATGAATCACTGCACTTCTATCAACTTCATCTTAAACCAGTAGAGAATTATTGAGACTAATGCTTTTTCTTTTCCCTTAGGTTGAGAATAGGTTTTTTAACTGGCCCCAAATCTCTTATTGACAGAGTAATTCTGCATATTGAGGTCTCAACAATGCACACCAGTACTCTCACACAAGTAAGTGCCACTTCATCATCAGAAATGTATATTGCTTTTGGAAGCTAAAAAGCTTCTTCTGTGATCAGGTACTGTAACTTTTATTCACACCATCCCCATTCACTGTCTCTTAGTGAGAATAGAACTGTGGACGAGATGGATGATTCTCATTTTGGGAACCTGGTTCTGCCGTAAGCAGGGGGTTGAATTATATGATTTCTTGAGGTTCCTCCCACCCTTATTTTTCTAGGACAAAGACCAGGAAATAATGCTGCATGGAAAAAAAGTGTTCCTTAAAGGAGCCTAAAAGACCTGGAAGGGCTGGTTGAATGGCCCATGTGGATTAGATTAGATAAATCTGAGATCCTGAAGATGAAGAGATTTAGAGACCAGACTTGGACTGATAGCAAACTGGGAAAGCAGTGACAGGTCTGAAACAACAGGATTCTTTGTTGTACAGATGAGGGAACAGGAAGAGAAATTTTGTCTGGTTCATTTCAGGTAATCTTATCTTATACATAAAAGGTCTCATAACAGGGGAATTGTTAATATTCAGGAAGTCCCATAATTGATAGAAGTGGCATCCTGCCCTGAATAATATGGAAGAGATTATGAACTGACAAGGTGGTACTCAAAGTTACTAGACTGAAATAGCTGATGTTCTTTTTCTCAGGTACTAATATCACAGCTTCTTCACATGTGGGAGGAAGAAGGTTTCCTGAACCATGTAGACAAGTAAAGTGCTAATATGTTGTTATTACTACTGCTAAAATGTATTTAATAGCAAAAACAAAAACTGATTCTGGTTTCAAGCCTACAAGAGAGATGCTTTCTGAACATCAAATATTTGGAGCATCAATTCTGTGTACTAAGAGGTGGGGAGAAGAAATAACTAAATAGCTGATGAGTTTGTAGTTATTGTACTAGTTACTACTAAACTGAGCAATCTCCCTGAAGCCTCAGCAACAACCCATCAAAAAAGACACTAAGGACCAAGAAGGGTAATGTATTGATGCAACTGCTAGAACATTAGGTGCTGTAATCATTTTCCTAGGCCCTTTTCCTAGGTCATTTTCCTAGATCCACCCTGGCAACCACAAATCATTGTTTGCTGTCATGGACAACCACAAAACCTTTAAATTGACTGCCATTTTGCTCTATGGCAGAATCTGATGATAAAATTGGGTGTTAAAAATTCGTTTTAAACCCACAAAAGCCTTCTGTTACCCGTCCATATTACCCAGTTGTTGCATTTATCCTGTGGGTGGCAAGATCCACTATTAACAAAAGATGACTGAAACCAAACCAGTGTTGAATCAGAGGTTTGAAAAATCTTTACTATTTTAAGTTAAAAGATAGAAAATGCTGATAAAGGCATCTTTTACTATAAACTCTGTTTCTATAACTTGAAGGGAAGGGGTTTTTAAAGAAAATTATTTGTCAATTTAATTTTAGCTTTGTTCTTGAATGGTGCTCCCTAGTAGTTTTAGTTTTGCTTCCTACAGTGCAGATTCTTTTAAAAAGGGTTTTCTTCCCCTTTTATTTTCTGAGTACTGTGCACTAGCTACCACATATAAGTAAAAATATGCTTTGTGTTTTGATGACCTACTTCTAGTCCATTTTAATGCCATCTTAATGGGAATCCGGATTGAGTCCCTGATCTTGTCCCTACTTCTAGTCCCTTTTAAAGCTATGGGAATGTGAATCTGGTGTAGGGCTGAGAACAGGGAGGTGGTGTTTCAGGAATGAAAGAGAGCAGGGCAGGAGCCAGGATCTTAGCTGACTCCTTGTGAGCTAATCTTCACTGACACAGAGAAGTCCTGAGGATGCTCTAAGTTGCATAGAAGGCTAAATTGGGCCTGAATCAGAGGGGCTAAAAAGATGCATGAAGTACTACTTTAACACGCCCAGAGATCTGGCCCTTGGGAGATGGATAGCATTGAAATGCTTAAAAGACCAGTAAGGGGGAAAGATTTGTATATAGTTAATAATAAACTGCAGTCTAGTTGTGTGTGAGGCTTCTTGGAACTTTGGCTAATGTGTTCACTATGCCAAATGCAGTTATAAAGGACCTTTATTACTGGTATTTATTAAACTTGTGGGGGGATATATTTCTGTTGTCATTAACTTTGTGGAGGGAGTTTGTAACAGAGTCATCTTTCCAGGGTAATAGAACTCTACAGGACCCAGCGGGATGCAATGCTTGCTGCAGCAAACAAGTGGTTAAAAGGTCAGTGAGCCCAACAGATGGAGTAAAAATTGCTGATGATGGAAACTCTGAACAGCATGTATTGACAAATCTAGGATAGTAACAAGAGATCCTTGCATAAACTTTCAAAATTTCAAATTTCTCCTCTTAGCCTAACTGCATTCAATATGTATTTCTATAGTTAAGAGAATTTTTAAAAGATGATTGCAAATGGATATACTGAAGGGCTCTATAAAATCACATTCATCTGTAATACAGACTAACTCTATGTTAGATAACTGACAGCCTATAATTTTCTAGGGCCACATTTTTAAAAAGCTGATTCAAAAAAGCATATGAGCATACAAACTAGACTTGCATGCCTGAAACCACCATTTACCTTTTCAAATGGGGTGAATGTTCACCAACACAGGAATTTACATGCTTCTCATAACCAGTATCTTGTGCTCAAGTGTATTTTAGAGCTAAAGTATGGAGCATTTGTCCTTGAAAACTACAAGATGTATCTGTTAATAGTGAAAAAAACTGCTCTGTGTTTTACTTCTAGGTCTTGAAACTGGCACATCCCTGAAGCTGGAATGTTTCTATGGATTAAAATCAAGGGAATTTCCTGTGAACAGTGGCTGGCTGTAAACCAGGCTTTCCAGAATGAGGTAAGTACCTGTACCCGTGAATTGATCACACTCAAGATTGTGGTGGTTTGCTAGGGTCAACTCTACAGACCTGTTACACTGCAGAGGTACCCAAAGCACAGCCAGCAAAGACAAGTAACTTGGATGATGTGCATCAGAGTTTATTTTAAACCCAGAGGTGTGTGAAATAAGAGCAAAAGGAAAATAAGATCCAGTGAGTGAGGCTTGTTCCATTCTTTTCTAACAAATCCTAGGAAACTCCTGGAACTGGTGACAGTGCATAGAGGCCACTCCAGGCTTCCTGACCTGGCAATATGCATCCTATACATCACAAAACTGTGCATATGCATGAACTTTGCCCATTTTAAGAGGTTCTTACCCACATGTGTTCAGAATGCACATGAGATATGATCAATCATTGCTCTTAATACTAGCTATTGATTAGCACTAATACCTGCTTACTACTTCAGAAAAACATCATTAGGATGCAGTACAAGCTTGGCAGCAGGCACTTCTTCACTGCTTCCAAATTGTCTCTACCTTTTCTGTACATATGTGCAGTTGATTGTACCACTTGCTTTCTACTTACAAGTAATCTTTTTACCACAGGTTAAGTATTAACCACCTGTTTTTTCTCACTAGGTTTTAAACAAGGCTTTACTTGTGCCAGCCTTCTTCGCCCACAGGCCCCTGGCTCTGTGCGCCTTATACTTGCATTATGACATTTCTGTAAAATACAGTGACAGACTACAAATCAAAACAGATAGGTAACAGTTATTTTCAATGACTGCCAAAAGATAGGAAGAGAAATGTATCAACACTTTCTTGTGTAGGATAACCAAACAAAACCCAGTATCCGCATGTAATACAGCAGTGTTAATATTTATTACTGCGCAAAGCTAGAATGTAAGAAGTACTTTGAAATTAAATTTATTGGGTGATTAAAAAGCTGAAAGCACCTCGTATGTAAGAATTATCAACAAGGGATTAGTGCTTTTACATACCCACACCTTTTTATTCACTTCCATTATTCTGCAAGAGCAACTGGTATGATAACAATAACTTAAGAAAGCAGCATACGACACAGTTAAATACTGTAGACTTAAAGGAATGAAATAGAGAATGAAAATCATGTCAGGAGTTTGTTTGAAGGGTTTCCCTAGGAAACCATTTCATTTTTCAACCTTCAACAATAAAAATTTAAACCATTAAAATGGAATAACTGGCACAACAATTATTTGGATTTTTTAAGCCACTCCATTTTTTCCCTAGTTCTTTCCTTCTCCACCACCTCTGATTTAAAAAAAAAATCACCTAGAAGTTTATTTTAAAAATGTATTGCCAATATGGCACTTCCTTATTAAAAGATTGTGAACTAATTCATTTTATTAAAAATGTATTTTTGCCAAGACTTTTACTCACAGTGGGCATGAGTGGGATCTCCCTTTACTTCAACCAGTCCAGTCCTATCAAAGATAGTGAGCTACACGGGTGATTCATGCTCCTATTAATAAAGCATAAAATGAACATCACCTAATTTTCAGGCTACAAGTTCTGTTTGCAGAGATGGCAGCTAAACAAAATCTCTGAAGTTATCAAAACCAAGGGTCCAACATCTAGTCCAAGTACTTACTTATACTCTGAACCAACTTAAAGTAGAATTGGACATTATATTTTTACCCAGTCACTTTTTAGAAGTACTCATTACCTCACTTCAAATCTCATATAAGTCTCAGAAAACTAACTGGTTAAAATCATATTTCTTAGATGCTGCTGTTCTCCAATCAAGCTTTTAACAGTGATGACTCAAATCCTAGCTTCTACATAAGAGCTTCTTTCTCTTCACCTTCTCAAGACCAGATGGATCAAGTGAGTGCAGGACACTGCTTAACAGTCATAAGATGAAGGCACTATCTAATTTTGTTTTGTATGTGTATATGATTATATTTAGGGGTGTTTATATTCAGATAGCACCGAGGCTTGGATCCCTACTTTTTTTCCTCTCATGCTTTTCTACCAAAGTAAAATTGGTAGGTACCTTTAGGACAGCTGTATGCTAAGTGAATTTATTCATATGTTTAAAATGGGAGTATTAGAACAGCTGGTTGGTACGCATGCAATTCTCCCTGGGATTTGGTTGAAGTCATATACACACCTGATTGAAGCTACCACCCTCTTCCTGGTGCAGTGTCCAGCTATTTCATAGGTAATTTAAAATCACAGTACTAATCTAGTGAACCTACAAACCAGTAGTAACATTGGTATTAACATTAACATTTGTCTTTCAGTCCCCATGCGCTGGCAAGCACAGCAAGGCAATATCTAACTGCCCAGCTTTCAGTTATAATGCCTTTAGGTTCAGGTTCATTATTTACAAAAGAAGTACTCTCTGAACTATGCATGCGTGATGGCCAATGTCACGGGGGAAATCAGCTGAAAGAACCCCG
>NW_017729029.1:75170007-75170777 GCF_001723915.1 Gavialis gangeticus | reverse complement strand
ATTGGTATTAACATTAACATTTGTCTTTCAGTCCCCATGTGCTGGCAAGCACAGCAAGGCAATATCTAACTGCCCAGCTTTCAGTTATAATGCCTTTAGGTTCAGGTTCATTATTTACAAAAGAAGTACTCTCTGAACTATGCATGCGTGATGGCCAATGTCACGGGGGAAATCAGCTGAAAGAACCCCGAATGACAAATGGGGATCCTCTAGGGCAGGGATCATGTATAGGAGAAGAAAAAACAAAAATAACCCAAGAGAAACACTTACCTGCAGCAGGGTCTGCGGCACAGCTGGAGCAAGGGAGGAAATCCACGCGAGCCGTAAGCTGCGCCTTTATCCAGCTGAAACCGGCCAGCGACATCATCGGCAATCACCGGCTGGTGGAGAAAAAAAGGATCACCAGGGAAGACGGCGGGAGGAGAGTCAGAGAAGACTCTCAAGCCAGTCGCTCTGAGGGATACTCCAGGGGAGAGAGAGCCGGCAGGGGCTCTCTGTGCCAGCGGAGATCAGCGTGGCAAGGAGGCAGAGGAGCCAGAGGAGGCTCTCTGCCCTGGCAAAGGCAGGAGCATCGGAGGAACGGGAGAGCCAGAGGAGACTCTCTGCTCCAACAAAGGTTGGAATGTCAGGGGGACGAGAGAGCCAGAGGAGGCTCTCCCTCCTGGCAGAAACCGCCGTGAGCAGCAAAAGAGGCTGCAGAGCAGGATGGCAGGAGGCTGGGCACTGGCACAGTGCCAGGCCGATCCTGCCTGACCAACCTGGTCTCTTTC
>NW_017729029.1:75152738-75169996 GCF_001723915.1 Gavialis gangeticus | reverse complement strand
GATGATCTGTCTAGGTCCCTTCTGACTCATTGATTCTATAGGAGGCGGCCAGACACTTGAGGAGGTACTGCAGGACCTTCCAACAGCGCGGAATGCCTCCAACAGCATCTGAGGAGAGCAGCACTGCATACCGCACTTGGCGGGGTGAGGGGAGAAACGACCCAGGACAAGGGGCTGCAGTCAACCCTGGCCAGACGATGGGTCAGCCCCCAGTGGAATCCTAGGGGTGAAGTGACGCCCTGTTATTCTAGCAGTAGGGCTGGGGAGGAAACCGGACGGGACCTTCCCAACTTATAGTTTGTTTTGGTTCCTTTTGTTTTCCCACTTTTGGAGGGGTTGAGAGGTAGGGTGAGACGATGCAGGCAAGACAGCTCTGCACCATCTTTCTTTTCCTTTTTGGTTTGATTGCTGGTTAAATTTAGAGTCCCAGGTCCAAGACTGCTTTAGGGCAGGTGGAGGCCCTTCTGAAACCAAACAACTAAGTGATTGAGTTAACCCAGGAGGAAGTATTGAGGGCTACAGAGATCGTCAAGCTCAAGAAACACAACATTGTCGGGGGTACGGCTGAGAAGATCTAGGGACCTGCTGAAAGGTTGGCATGAGGTTGGAGTGTAGGGGAGGTGGAGCCCCGTGGACGGCCTCCTGGTGGACTCCCCGCCACAGAGGAGCCCTGGGTGGTTTGCCCCCCCACTGGAATAACATTCAAATTTTTGGCAGAAGAGTCTGCGGGAGGCCACCCGGGTGATAAACAGCTACCACCAGGCTTACAGGAGACAGCAGGACGTCTGCTGCCAGCCATCTGAACTAAGGCTGCACGCAACTGACTGTTTGAAGCCAGGCGGGCACAGCCAATCCAAGCATTATGCAGTTATCTAGTTTGCACATAAGGATAAAACAGCAAAAATCTGGGTGGCAGAGGAGTGAAGATAAGCAAGCAAAAGAAAATTCTGTTAAATTGTCCATGGAAAATATTCCACAATGGCTTTAAATGCCAAGAAGAAAGGAATTTCATTGTATATTACCAGGACATTGTGTTAGGTTTATTGAAGAGAAAGGTACAATCATATCAGCAGAGGTATAACAAGCAGTTTCTACACCCTACACAGCAGGGGCTGCCATTCCTCTGCCCCCTCAATGGGGCTGGTAGCCTGGTCACCTGTCCCTAATCATGCTGCTGCATAAGATAGAAAATCACTTACTAAAAATAGTTAAATCCAGCAAGCAGGGACCAGCCACATAAGTACCATCAGCTACACATCACCATAATTTAAAATGGAATCAGTTTCAGACTATTTGGTTCCCTCTGGCTATTCCACACATAGGGTTCTGCATATTTCCTTTTGTTTTCTTTTTCCTTTCCTAAACAGCAAAGGAATATACAGTATAGTATGCTGAACTATCAACATATGTGGCATTGCACTCTTTCATCTGATTTGTTTCAGACGTAGAGATGGGCACTGCTTACACTACACAATCTGTGTCTAGATATTTTTAAGCATACTTTCAAGTTGTTTCCAAATATATTTTCAGGTAATGAGTCAAAATGGTTTTAGTTTAGTTAACTTGTTTCAAGTACCAAGTCAACTAAACCATTTTCAAGGAAATTAATTTACTTCATTTAGGTGTGAGTGACTCCTACTGACTGATATACTTCTCAGTTCATTCACATCCATAATGCATTACAAAGACCCAGACCAAAAGCTTCTAATTTAGCTAATCATGTAAGCATGCAATTCAGTTCCGTCTCTATTCAATATATACTTAAGTGTTTGTTGATTGGAAATGTACATAAGAATACCCTTAAAGTTAGGCATGTGCTTAAATTTTCTGCTGAGTTGGGACGTAAAAGCAATTTAAATTTAAATTGCTTTTGTTTATGGGATAAAATTGAAAATTAAATATAAATATTTAAATCCATGTGATGGACAGGTTTTAGTTCTTGAGAAGAGGAATTACTATGCCCACATGAGGCTGAGTAATCAGAATTTATACTTCTAGTTAACAGTGGGTGTATCTACATGTACTATTAAGGCAATGAAAAAAAACCCAAAACAGTTTGCACCAGAATCAGCTGCTCCTAGTTGCAGCATCTACACATGCACCTGCGACCACAGCACTTTGATCAGCAGCAGAGCAGCCCTGGGTTGGCAGGGGGCCGCAGGGCTCAGCCCCAGGCACTGGGTGGTGGCGGAGGGGCTGGCTGGGACGTGAGGGTGCTAAAGTGTGGGGCTCAGTGGCATGCAGCCCTAGCACTTTAGCACCCGCATGCCTGTCACCATCTACACTTGCATTTCATCACAGTTAAGTACCCCACCATAGGATAGTACTGCCCCTGACAATACTATCTTATGGCAGAGTTAATTAATTTACTCTCCCCTAATACCAGTGCATGTGTAGACTGTGATGCTTTACTGTGGAGCTAATCAGTCAACTCTGCAGTAAAGTGCATGTGTAGATGCACCCAGCAGACCCAAAAACTAGTGCTGAGTTATTTAAACACCTTTCACACTGGGGTCTGCAAGGGTCCCTCTACACATGCAGGTAGAGGCACAATAGGATTTAATGTGCAAGCCACACAATCATGCCTCCTGCCAGGCCAGACATGCATGGCAGGAGGCATGGCAGGAGGCATGATTGTGGGATCGTGAATGGCAGGCACCAGCAAGAAGCAAGTTCCTATGTTTGAAAGCCCCCAGGGCCAACTATGAGGCTGTGGGGCCACCCTACTCACGCTCACAGCTGGTAGACTGAAGCTGCTGCAATTTCCCAGTCTCCTGGCACAGCCACAGCAGCTGCGTCTGCCAACTGCAGATCTCCCAGCCATGGGGTGTACGGTGTGCTCCATAGTTGGGAGACTGCAGCAGCTGTAGGCACCCTGCCATGGGGGCACTGGCTAAATGTGCAAATTAAAGCTAGATAGAAACCAGCTATAATGTTCTTACACATTTTCCAGCAATAACTTTCTAGCCGATTGTAACTTTAAGGCTCCATAGTTAATTTGCACATGTAGCAAGCCTAAATTGCGCCGTTAACCTGGTAATTGCATAATAGGTGCAACATGTAGGCCTAAGAGTTAACAAATACTGTTCATTTCATATAAAGAGTGTTTCCGTTTCTGTTCTAGGCTTTTCAAAGGCTGGCTACACTTATAAAAGAAGCTGCTTGAAGAGATCAAGAGAAGAACCTTTGGTGAACTTTTCAGGAAACAGTCAATATTTTTACATTGTTTGTAATGAAGTATTCATTAAAAATTACTGCAGACCTCTTGTTCCCCAGAGCTCACAACTCTTTTGAGAACTTCTCTCATACTGTAATTACAGCAACAGAATTTAACTGTGTTGTAATTCTAAATTCAGTCCTAAATTGTATTCCTAATAAAACACAAAAGATTTCAATTGTTGTTTGACTGCAAATGTTTTTCTTTTTATTAATTTTGCCTTTTTTTAAGGTTCTGTTTTTCAGCAAGTAAGTAACTTTATGGCATCCATACCTGGAGCTCATTACCCTAAGCTAATGCATTTTGTACTAAATCATAATGCCTGGTATTAATGAGAATTCAGAAAAGATGACAAAAGATCAATATTAATATTAATTTCAAAGGTGATCACCAAGAAATAGATCTTACATTTTCAGATGGAAATCTGAAATTACTGCAGAGCTAAGGAGAGAATTAATGTAGAGTCTGACCTTGCAAGGTAATAAATGCCTTCAACTCCCATAGAATTGGGAATGGAAAGCACTCACCATCTTGCAGGAGTCTCTCGTCACATTCCAGGATTAATTACCTAAGTTATCTGAGAGCAAATTTACTAATTGATTAATGAACAGCATCTCTAGAGGATCTCTCTTGTGATTTTATTTCCTGGAATAAAAAATTATAAAACAGTGTTGCTAGCATACACATTCTCTATATTGCTTTTCATAGTGTCAAGTAGGCAACAATCTAACTATGGCATAATTCTACCAAAATGTTAAGGACACTAACTTAAATTCCTAAATTCCAGCATGGGCTTGTCATTTCAGAATGTATTTTCAGTCTCTTCTGTTTTAGTGTTTTTCCAGTCCATAAGGAATTATAGATTTACATTTTTCATAATTCTGTGTTTTCTACTATCTTAGCCTTCACACCTTTTATTGAATGCAGTTGTAGGCTATCCAGCTATGAATATACCAAGCCAGCTCCTAACCAGGCTTCTATAAATAACACATACACATCCATTACATATGTGGTCTGAAAAAGGTGCCCTAAATAAAAAAGCATACATGTTTAATTTGTATTTTGAATCACTCGCATCTTAATATCCAGAAGGTTCCTCTATCTGTGAAGAACAGTAGTAGAATTTAGAGGGATCTAGATAGATTGGAAACCTAGGTTACAGGCAACAGAATGAACCTCAATGCAGACAAATACTAGGTACTACACCTAGAGAAGCATAATCAAAAGCACAAATAAAGAATAGGAGGTAACTGGCTGGGTGGCAGCATTGCTGAGAAGGATCCAACAGGTTTAGTGGATCACAGAATCAACAATGAATCAGCAACACAATGTAACTGTAAAAAAAGTGAACATGGTTTTGGCCTGCATATCAATGATACTGTCACTCTACTTGGCACTCCTTCAGTCTTCATGCTCTAAAAGTCCATTGCCTACAGCCAGCCTACTGGAGCCCAGGCACAATGCAGAAAGAATAACCTGAATTTGTGTTTGGTGGCAAAAGTTCAGAGTCATTTATTGTCTCTGAAGACAGAACACTAGTAGGTCTGCATAGCAATCACCCCAACTCATCAAAACTGCCTAGAAACAATAATAAGTGACCTATGTGCAGCCCATGCTCCCCTGAGTAACTATGAGAGGGCAAGTCTCACAACCCCCATATTTATAGCAGATATGCACCCCCCACCACACCCCATCCCTGTGCCAATTCTTATTTCTCTTTGTTGAGATGTCCCTTTTAACTTGTCAACTTAGGATACCTGCAGCTCACCCCCTGCCAACTCTGAGTATCTCCAGCTCATTCTTTGCTGAGTCCAGGCCTCTCTAGCTCACTCCCTACTGAATTTGTGTATCTCCAAGCTTACCCCTTACTGAGCATGGCTCTCTTGTTACCTCTGCCTGACTAACAAGTTCCTACTTCTTACTTCTCAAGTTGCTCAGCTACTGTTTAGTTCTGTTCTCCTTGAATCAGCATTTTTTGCTAACTGCTTTTAATTATCAGGTCATTCAGCAATCCGTGAAGCCTGCTACTCCCAAGATTCTTTGCAGTGCCCCAGCTTAACTATAACTTAGCATAACTACAACCTAGTATAACCAGACTGCTACAATCAGAATGACTAGGTTGTCTTCCCTGTTACTTCCTCTCAATTTATAATATTCTTATTGTTTACAAGAACAGAGCAGAGCATTTCAAATATCATCTACACATTTTCTTAAATATGGTGCTATATTGCTAAAGATTTCCTTTCCATATTAAGTGACTATACACAGTCAAATAACAAAGTTCCTGTGCTCATGATAATTTTCCTTTTTAAAAAGTGGTATTTTGTGTACAGGCAACCCCTGCTTAGCACTCTTAATTGGTTCCTGGAAAACCGAGCATTAAGCGAAACGAGCGTTAAGCAAAACTGAAAGTATTTGATGACCCAAGATGGTGACTGCAAGTGTTTTTAATTACCCAAGATGGCAACTCTGAGCACTATATCAAAATTTGCTAAGCGCTAAATGAAATCAGGTACCAATCTTAAATGAGTGTTATAGCAAAATAGCGCTAAGTGAAACAGCGTTAAGCAGGGGTTGCCTATAATAGCATTATAAAAATGAGCTTTACATGGAAAAGCCTGAAAGCATGAGTTCTTTAATACTAGGTAGTACACTCTTCAAAACTTCCTGCTTTTTCAGAGCCTTTTCATAAATACATTGAAAAAAATGTACTAGCTAAACTTGTGTACACATTTCCTTTAAACATCCATCTCAAGACTAAGAATGCAAATTCTCAATTTAGACAGTTTTCAAGAACTTGT
Source organism: Gavialis gangeticus (assembly GCF_001723915.1). Lineage (NCBI taxonomy): Eukaryota > Metazoa > Chordata > Crocodylia > Gavialidae > Gavialis > Gavialis gangeticus. The sequence goes on along the minus strand of NW_017729029.1, from coordinate 75,163,978 downwards.
TTCCCCTGTCTCTGAAATGCAGCAATTTCTGAGACGGAATATATGAGCCATCTCACAGCACACATTGTAGCAAACCATTGTAGCACCAGTGGTTAGTACATAACCAGTGGTTTGTGACTATTGCACGTGATTGATAATCAGTTCCATTTAAAATCAAAGTAAGGCTGGCCACCTACTAAAGCACAAATCACATTTTCCTGGATTTCTATTGGAAGCTTTTCCTATGTCTGCTACTAAACATGGCTTAACTCTGCTCTATAAGATCTGGTGAGATCAGCAGCCTGGTTTAACTTGGCTATTTATAAAAACCCATAAGGAAAATGAACAGTGGATTTGGCTCAATACAACAGGTACCTCTGCAATGCTGGGTCAGCTTCATTACCACAACCTGTCTTGGCCGTTTCTCACACTTGTTGACTGCTCAGTGCGGGTCAAGAAACTTTGGGCACCTATGTACATGCCAGACATCTGCTCCGACACATGCTAATTAGAATGGATCAGAGAAGACTCAATTAATTGATTAATTGAGTCTGCTGGAATGTGCTAATTAACATGCTCCAGCAGCCTCCGTTTTAATTTAAGTGCCTCCCCCTCCCACCACGGAGCACATGTAAGGATGCCCCCTTTGATACCAGGTTTCAGTATTTGCAAAAAAATGACAGCTTCTTCATGGGTTTTTGAAGGAATGGAGGATCCCTTGTATTTTTGTGCTGTGGTGTGACAATAAATAAGGATGAGCATTAAGTGGAGGCAGAGGAGGCTGCATTTATGTATTTTCTAGGGTTAACTAAAAGCACCAACTCAGACCTCTGAGTGCCTGTGCAATTCTACAAAACACCAAACAACTGAATGTTCAAAAAAAATATCTCCCCATTCACACTTACTACATATAGTCTATTAGGCCCAGTCCACTAGGAAAAGGTAAGGAAAAGTGAAAGGCAAGACTGGAAGTGAAAACAATAAAAACATCCGGACAATCACAATGGGCCTTGGACTATGTACCAATATCAACAACCATCCCTGAAAATACCTCACCAATATCTGTTTTCATTTAACTCTGCACTTAAACAAATGTCAGTGTTAACTTCTGTATACTCCCAACTTCAGAAAAATATCAACCTGCTTAACATTGACTTCACAGTCTAATTTTAGGTCCCCAACTATTAAAAATAGTGAGCTTAATCTATACTCTTTAATTGCTTTTGAAATGATGTCAACAGTGAGGGTGACTATCTTTTGTAGGGTTGAGTCCTGACTATTCAAACGTACTCTAACACTGGAGTCTCATTCACACAAAAAAATTCTCTCTCTAACAAAAGACTCATCTTGCTAGAATCATTTTGCTTCATCACTGAAAACATCATATGTGAATGTAGAGTTTGGTACTGGATAAGCTGAAGAAAAAAGCTGTATGTTTTTGATTTTACAGGTACATTTATATATTTTAAAATTATACCTGTACAAATATCCTACAGAAAATATATTATTAATAGAGAAACAATATCCTCATCTTGTTACATTTCATTTGCTTGCTCATTTGGGGATAAACCTATGTTTTTAAAACTTCTTCATAATATAAGTTTCAAAAGCAGGTCTTATTTTGTCTGAGAAGACCTTGTATTCTGAAAGTATAACCTGATTAATAATTTACAATTCTAAGATGTATTTGGGTAAAGTCTGCAGTATAGCAATGATTTGGAAGAGAGTCCATGTGAGAAAAACTATAATCACTGTACATTTGCACATGACCAAACCTGGGAAAAAATGTAAAAGTCACTAGTATAATAACAGATTATTAGTTCTTGGTGTCTACCTGCTGAAGTAGAGTTTCCACTGAAGACCCAGCAGCTGCTCTCATCTTTTCCTCTGCCACATTCCTGTTGGTAAGTTTTATCATTAAATGCAACAAAGTCTAGAGTGATCCAAATCCTGACATACCCTCCCTGGTATCATCATTGGTCTAGGGCTGTCAGAGGATACACCCATGACTGCTCTATTTAATAGCTCACAATGGACCCCTCTTCCATGAATTTGCCTAATCCCTTTTTGAACCTGCTTCTACAATTTCCTGTAGTAACAGGTCCCACAAGATAACTATGTGATGTGTAAAAAAGTACTTCACTTTGTTGTTGTTTTTAAATTGTGTTTTATTGTAGTTTCCTTTATAAAATGCATCTTTATTCAACAGGATGCACAGCAAATCCAAAAGTGGACCACTTATAAAGCTGACCCATTGTTGAAAATCTCCATTATTAACGTTGTTTGGGGTAGTTACTTCTTGCTTACTCAGATTTTCACCTCAGGGCCTGTACTGAAGCCTTTTTCCTTATTCCTACCTTTTTGCCCAAATTAACCTTGCTTTCTCCAGCCTCTTCCCTATTAGTTGCATCAGACTGTCCATTTTTCAACTAAAATAAGTTCCTATTTCCTTTCACTACCTTTTGCACATCTTCCTGTCTCAGTCACTTTGAATTTCTTTTTTCTGAGCAGTTTTTTAGTGTTTTTCTTCCTTTCCAAAGAAGTATTATGAGAAAATGCCTCAGGGCTTACGTATATGGGTCTTCAGGAACAAGTCCATATAAATTCACATCTGCACTGTTGTTCTTCTACATTAGCTAAGTTGGCATTAAGGGGTTTGGGGCTTTCTTTTACAGAGTTGCCTCCGCAGCAGGTTCTATGTCATCCCCTGCAGAAACTCTCACACTATAGCAGGATCTACACTAAGTCAGTAAAAGATGTGCACTGGGCAGCAATGGCCAAAGGGCTCCTACACTCAGCTGTTTGTGAGGCAACTCATGCAAATTTGCATTAATAAAAGTACCTTTTCACTTTACCAAATAAAAGCAAACTCAAGGTTCCTTTATACCACTTATACAGGCTGCACTAGATCAGGAGATCTAGGTGCATTTGCATCCTATAAAAGAGGTGGCAATCAGTCTCCAATCATTCTGTTCTCCAAAGATGCAGAACAAAATCCCCATTTAGAAGAAACTTAACTTGAGACAAGATCCAGCTAAGAAATTTTTTTTCCAAACCTCTTCACAAAGTAATAAACCTGTCAGAGAAACACAACTATACCAACAGAGTAGAAATAGTTTAAAGAAGCCAGTCATTACATTATTAACATTTATTACAGAAGAGAGTCAATTACCCAAACTAATGGTAAAAACAGTTCATAAAATCAAATTGTTTTTGATTACCTGCTTTAAACAAGCAATTGTATATACAATATATACATTATTTTAAATTTTATTTCAGTCTTTTTCTCGATCATTAAAACACCTATATTAAGTTGCTATTGCTCTCACTTGTCCTACAAATAATACAGGCCTGTCCTGTATTAACAGTTAAGATAACATGTATTTGGAAAACTGGTTCTCTCCTGCATATAGGACACTTGTAGCTAAGGTATCCAGTAACAGGCTTTTTTCTTCTTTAAATTTGCATCTGCTGTCAAACAAACAAAATGCAAAAGTTGAGTGTACTTAGAAAATACATCAGATTATTAGTGAAGAGTGAATGTTTCCCTTCCATTTCCTTTACTACAGTAATTACAGAATAGAGAACAAGGTTGCTGCTTCTCTCATCACATGGACTACTCCCGATTTCTTTCTGTAGTAAGTGTCTCAAGACAAGGAAATCCAAAAAGACTTACACATGAGTACAACATATATCCCTGCTTCCTAACAGATGTAATTCATATGCCATTGACTTCCTTTCCATTGTCAGCAAGACCCACTCAAACGCTGGAAGTAATATTTAAAAGTTTTGAGGCTATTAGTGTTAGGGTATCATTTGAGACACTTTTACAGTTTTGATATGATGCAGTTATCTAATAAGTAACATTTTCTTCTCAAATTTTGTGTAAGTTCACATTCCAGCCAATTAAGTTCATGACAGGAAATGAAAACTCGTTATTTTACAACTTTCTATCCATAATAAGAGTCATCTGCAGCTGCCTGATATAAGGTGTTTTGTGGGTAATGTCTTTAAATTTCCAAAACATGGCTGATTGTTGAACACCAAATAAATAATTGGAAGCTATTGCATTGTTACATGTTGAGTACAGATAAGTAATAAGAACGGGGGAAAGTATTTTTATGCCATACAAATAGAATTATTAATTAATAAATTAACACCTGTTTAACAAATTGTTGGGGTATGTTGAGAGCTGAGGAAGTTAAGGAGCATGCAAGTCCAAAGAGGTACCTGCAGCTCAGTTTAAGAAGTTTGTGATTTATTATTCTGAACAGAGAATACCTTTAATTATTGACTTGCCAACCACCACTGCCATTTAACTAGGCCACATCATGTTACTTGGGACAGCAATAAACCCAAAACTTCTCATTTGTCAAGTTAACCATTACACAGAGTTGTCCTCTATAACCTTAAAAAAGTAATGATTGTCTTTCTAAGAAAGGAACAGAAGCAGAGTCTAAACAACAAAGCCACTTCCAGATATGGAGAACTTTAAATCCAGTTCCAAATGTCAAGAGATGCAGACAGCAGTGACAATTTCCGCCTGATCTAGCCCCTGGAAGTGCTCCACAGCCAAGACCAAAGACAAGTACACAGCTGCAGAGTACCTTAAAAGGGCCCTATCCGACAACAATCTGAACCCTCATGTAATGAGGGTCCAGATGAAGGTGCTTAAAAGTGGAGTCTTCATTAACTTGTGTCTATGCATGCCAGGAGCAGGACTCAGCTGATGTAGCCCAGCACAATCTCAGAGCTGTTTTCAGAGTGGGGGTGGGGGGAAGGGAGCAGAGGGAGCTCATTCTGGGGGTTGCCCAATGCCCAGCCAAAGCTGGAGGGTGGGGCAGGTGGATTGGAGTCTCCCTCCTCCTCCCCCGCCCCCAGGTGGGGGGCTCCAATCTACCTTCACCAACTCCTGCATAGCTGGGAAAACGCTAAAACGGACCTCTCTCCCTTGCCTTCTACCTCTCCCATTCTGGGACAGACAAGGAAAGAGGGGGTGTGGAGCTAGGGGAAGAGGCTACAGAAACACAGCCTCTCTCCCTAGATTGGCTCTAAGTGGGAACTCGATCCCCAAACCTCCTGATCCAACAGCTAATATTTGTTGGGTTGGGAGGATTAGTCTAACTCAGACCCGGGAGCTGAACTTCTGTCTGTGCTTAAGGCCTCGCTTATTTTAGTGATTTATATCTAATGTTTTGTGTACATTCAAGTCACAGTTGACAGTTTACCAAAACTATTGTATTAGCATTTTTACAACTGCTCACAAAAGCACCCCGTTCTCAAAAACTGGCAAACTCTCTTTAAAGGATAAATACTGAGTTATCAGGCAAAAGAGAACAACAGTAAAACAAAGCATGTGGATCCAGGATTTATTTTCATATTTGCTTCTATTAGTGTGTTTCCTATAACTGTGGCAAAAAAAATACAGCGTTTATTTTATTTCATATGGAAAAGCCTGCCGATTTCTTCCTTATACTCACTATAGATGATGTGGCAAAGAAAATTCCTTCAGCAATCATGCTGTCGGGGGACATGCCAAATCCTAACTCTTTCCCATTTAAAACAGCAAGTTTTACCATTGATGATGGAACCACTATTGAAATTGGGGAGGACTTAATGAAGAGAGCCCTGCAGTACTCAGAGACATCACGGTAATTATCAGAAGCCATATGACACTTTTTCTGTTCTTTCTAAATTAATTTAACATCAAGGTCCAAGATGGATGAAAATAAGCCAATTGTTTTAATAATTCTTTACTTTCAGAGGCTTAAGTGCTTATATTTTAGTTGTGTAAAATATAAAATAAACTAGTTTTTTGCTCAAATATTCATTACTCAACAAGGAAAACAGAACTGTATGGAAGCCAGCTGTATGGAAACTATCGAAGCTTATTTATTTAATGTAACTGATTGACTAAAACTAAATTTCTGTCCTATATTTCAACGTTTCATAGTTAGTAGGGTAGGAAGGGACCTGAGCAGATCATCAAGTCCGACCCCCTGCCATGGCAGGAAAGAGTACTGGGGTCAAACGACCCTAGCAAGGTGATTGTCAAGCCTTGTCTTAAAGACCCCCAGGGTAGGAGCCAGCATCACTTCGCTTGCAAGTTGGTTCCAGATCCTAGCCGCCCTGACCGTGAAGTAGTACCTCCTGATGTCTAATCTGAATTTACCCTCTGCCAGCTTGTGACCGTTATTTCTAGTAACTCCTGGTAGTGCTCAGGGGAACAGGGACTCCCCCAATGCCTGCTGGTCCCTTCTGACTAGTTTGTAACAGGCCACTATATCCCCCCTCAGCCTTCTCTTGTGGAGGCTGAACAGGTTCAGGTCCCATAGCCTCTCCTTGTAGGGCCTGCCCTGCTGCCCCCTGATCATGTGAGTGGCCTCCTCTGGACCCTCTCCATGTTGTCCACATCGCTTTTGAAGTGCGGCACCCAGAACTGGACGCAGTACTCCAGCTGCAGCCTGACAAGTGCTGCACAGAGGGGGAGCATCACCTCCCTGGACCTGCTTGAGATGCATCTATGGATGCATGAGAAGGTGCGGTTGGCCTTCCTGACTGCATCCCCACACTGCCTGCCCATATTCATCTTGGCATCAGTGATGACTCCAAGATCCTTTTCTGCCAATTCTGAATGGACTAAATGTTTCTATTGGCCCTATGACTGATCTGCTTCAGTTTCTGCCTCCAGACATACATCTGTGATATTCCAGATAGTTTACCAGTGCTTGACATCAATAACTTGCCCGAGTTAAATATGAGGCAAACCCTAACTTCTGCATGCAGTCTCATTTAGGCCAATGCTGGGGCTATTTATATAAACAAGAACTAATCACTTCAGTAATAGTTTTCAGCACCAATCTTTATCCAGTGACGTTAGGACTTGGGCTACAGTCCTTTGTAATATAAACAACAATCACAAACAAGGTCTTCTATGTTGGAGCTGCCTGAAAATACTACAATGTAATCAGCTCTGTCATTTATAAAGTGCTAAGGACACAAATGGAGAATAAACAAATGACATTTGTATTTCAGAATTCCCGAGCTGTTGTCCTGGCTAAAGGATTTACAGAAGAGTCTTCATAATCCTCCCACAGCCAACTATAGTCCAGATCAGGGACAGATGGAGATATGTGTCACCACTGCTAGCCAGGAAGGCTTGTGTAAAGTGAGACTAAAAGCAAAATCAAGCAATGCTGCAGCCATGCTGCAGAAACCACACAGATATTATAGCTACAACATTTAGTAATATATTACATTACATTATATTATAGTATTATGTATAATATTATTTTGCATTATGCTATATATAATACATTATATACTATAGTATATACTATAATATATAATTATTTTAGTGCATATGACATATTATAGTATATAATACATAGTAGTATAGTATAAGTATAGTATAGTATATAATGTATCATACATACTAATATATGATATATAGTATATTGTATATGAACATTGCATAGATTGCATTATACCTGATATTATATTATCATTATATTATTATACATAGTTATTATATTATGGTATTATTATAGCTAGAGTGTTTTCGTTTTATGGCTACAAGGTTTAGTTTTGTTATAAATTCTATTTACTCCACTGTGGCCACATCTACATGTGCCCCTATGGTGCCATTGTTACTGCACCATCATTTAGTACTTCCTTTTGGAAGTACTAAATGACGGCACAGTAACACCCCAAACTGTCCACACGGCGCATAGTTATTTTTAACTGCTATTTCACCATAGCGATGTGCTGTGCTGAGGGAGCACATCACTACAGCAATGTAGCTGTGGCATTATGGTTTTTGCCCGCCAACACTGTCACTGTAGCGCATTGCTACAATGATGTAGCTTCACGTGTAGACGTGCCTTGCAAGTAATGTGATTTTTCTCTAATCCAGAAATGCTAATGAATACAGATCTATCTACCTACTACTTGTAGTAGATTGAATAGAAAGGATGTTCAATCTGTTACATCTATTTTTAATGCTATAAACACTTTAAGGTTTCAGTTTAGAGGCCATCATGGTAAATTTCATTTGAAAAACAGCTACACGCGTATCTTTTATAGAATGAAGTGTTGTACATTCAGGATGAAATCTTTACCCTACTTAATTCAAATACAAAACTCCTACTAGCACAAGAATGAAATTTTATTTCCTCATATTACTAGCCGGATTAAAATAATACATTTTCTGCACAAGTCATCAGTGGGTGTGTCTATACATGTATTAATGTGCTTTTCCTAATGCACATTAACTTTACTACCTCCAAGATGAGGTGCTGAAGTAACGCACATTAGGCTGCCCTAATGTGCAGGAAATCAAGTGCATACGTTTTAGGTGATGCTTAATGCGCAGTAGCCTATTCTACTAAACATTAGCATGTTAGCATGTTTTTTTACATGCTGCTTTAATGTGCAGTAGAATAGGCTACTGTGCATTAAAGCGCACATGTAGATGCACCCAGTGAGGACTATTTGCTGGAGTAAGATGAGTTAGACAAGCAAGACAGACAAGAAAGGGTTTCTGTTGTTTGACTACTTTTTATTCTGAGGTTATTCTCCATGATAAACATGACGGAAAACACTGAACTGTAATCCATATAAACAGTCCGGTCAGATTGTGTAGCAGTGCGCAGAATGTAACAGAGAGGAAGTTACTGTGTGAAAGAAAGCATTCTGGTTTGCAGGTGTTCGATATGCTCATCGGCCCAGGAGATACTGTCCTTTTAGATGACCCCAATTACACTGGGACTCTGGCAGCTGTGAGTATGGTTTAGGTATGAAAAGCAAGGCACATTCCCCCCTGCCCCAACAATACCCAGCAGGGAAGGGGAGACGGCAGGGAAGAGGGCAGGAAGGGGAGCAGGATAGGAAAGGGTGGGTTTTCCAGTGGCAGGGCCCCTCCCCAGCCACTGTGGCCACACTGACCCCTCCCCCACTGCCACCACCACCCAGCTCCAACAACAGCCAGCAGGAAGGGGGAAGGGGAGGCAGCGGGGAGCGAGAGAGGAGAGGGGTAGGGGAGATGTTGCGTGGGGCTGGAGGCAGAGCGGGCAGCACAGGACACTGGGTGTTGACGGCTGCCAGGTGCAAGCTTCCCTCCCCCCAGTTCCTGGGAGCCAGCGGAAGTGCGGGGCACTTGAGTAAGAGCTAGCAGTATTCGATACCTTGACTTTCATCGCTCCTCCTCTACCAGCTATTCCAAATTCAGGCAGAGGTAGCACTTATCTGTTGCACATTTTTTTCACCTTTTTTGACAACTTAACAACAACCTCAGCAAAGCTGAGACAGAATAATACCCCAAATAAATGGAGTGTGACAATCAGATGTGCTGAAATGCTACTACAAAAGAACTGCTGTGAGAGTTGGAATCAGGTGCCTTCTACAGAGGACCAGAGGCAGGCCAGGAGCTGTGCTGTGGAGCAAGGCAGGCAGCAGCTCTGGGGGAGGGCACAGCCCCCAACATTCACCTGACCCCCATAGAGCACCCCTCCCACTGCTGCCACCCCCGCGAGAGGGGGCACGGGGCCCTTGGCCTGACCTGGCCCAGCCCAGGCACGTGCATGGCTGCAGGGACACAGCTAGGCAGCAGCTCCCACTCAGGCAGGGCAACGGGCTGGAAGTGGGGGGAAGGGGATGCCACAGTGTGATGGAGAGTGGGGGGAGGGGGAAGTCCTGGGAGAAGAAGGGATATGGCTGGTGTGTGTGTGTACGCATGCACATGCACATGTCTGTCTCTGCGTGTGAGTGCATGTGTGCTCCTGTGTGCCTCTGTGTGTGCATCTGCATCTGTGTGTCTGTGTGTACATGTCAGGGCATCTGTATTCATCTGCTTGTGTGTGTGCATGTCTGTGTGTGCATGTGTGTGTGTGCATGCGTCCATCTGTGTTCATGGCAGGGAGAGTACGTTTGTGTTTGTGTGTCCATGTGCAGAGTGAGTGAGTAGAGTGTATGCCCATCTGTGTGTCTGCATGCATGTCTGTGTGCGCGTGTCTGTGTTCACAGCAGGAGGGAATGTGTTCATGTGCAGAGTGAGTGAGTATGCACCCGTCTGCGTATGTGCATGTCTGTGTGTGCATGCATAGGTGACTAGTGCTGCCTTAGTCAGGGAGGGCACATGCCCCCCCCTACAACCAATCCTGCTGACCAGGGAGCAGGTTCCCTCTGCAACTGATCACTGCAGCTGTTTCCGGGAGTGGCTGAGACCGCTTCTGGAAGCAGCTGCAGCGATTGGCCGGCACTTGTAAGGGGGCATCAGCACTCCTGCCTGCCCCCCTGCCCATCGCCTAAGTGGCAAGTGCAGCCAGACAGGGGGTGTACCCCCTATGTGTCGCCACTGTGTGCATGCATGTGTGTCTGTGTTCATGGCAGAAGGAGAGTGTGTTTGTCTCTGTGTGTCCATGTGCAGAGAAGGAGTGAATAGTGTACTTCTGTACTTCTATCTGTGTGTGTACATGCATGTGTTAGTGCATGTGGGCGTGCATGCGTCTGTGTTCATGGCAGGGAGAGTGTGTTTGTGTCTGTATCCATGTGCAGAGCAAGTGAGTAGAGTGCGTGCCCGTCTGTGTGTGCACGTGCGTGTCTGTGTGTGTGTGCATGTATCAGTGCATGTGCATGCACTTGTGCACATGCATGTGTCTGTTCATGGCAGGAGGGAGAATGTGGTTGTGTCTGTCTCCATGTGCAGAGAGTGAATAGAGTGCACGCCCATCAGCGCATGTGCGTGTGCGTGTGTGTGTGTGTGTGTGTGTCTCTGTATGCATGCATGTGTCAGTGCATGTGCATGCGTGAATGTGTGCGTGTGTGCCTGTGTTCCTGGCAGGAAGAGTATGTTTGCATCTGTGTGTCCATGTGTAGAGAGTGAGAGTAGCGTGTGCCCATCTGAGCGCACGCTTGTGTGTGTGCGCCTGTGTGTATATGTTTGGCCATAGCGAGATGTGGGGGCAGGGAGCAGGGACAAAAGGCAGGCATGTGCCCCCCACCCCCAACTTGGCACAGTCCCCCCAGCCTTCCCCTCCAGCACCAGGAGGGGAAGGGGCCCTACCTCCCCCCCGCCCACAACCCACCCCCCATTGTCTCCAATTTTGTGTTTGCCCAGGGCCCCAGTACACATTAATCCACCTCTGGGCATGGGGCTGGATGTGGAGCAAGAGAGAGGGGGCACAGGCCCAGATGCAGAGTGGCAGGGGGGGGTTGCATAACTCGCTCAAGATAAATTCTGACAGGGGTTATGTCAATTCCCA